>NC_088125.1:4937080-5537080 GCF_036370855.1 Dromaius novaehollandiae | reverse complement strand
CTCCCTATAGCCCCCCCAAGCAGCACCCAACGTTCCCTAGGCAGAGCCCCAATAACACCCCCGCTAACCCCCAAAGCAGACCCCCAAAGTCCTCCTAGGCACCCCTAAGGCAGCCCCCAAATACCACCCCCCAGCCGCCCCTCCACATCCCCCTGGGCAGCCCCCCATAGGTGCCCAGGGGCCCCTGCCTGCCCCTCACCACGCAGAGCCTCGGCATGGGCCCCCTGGGGCCGGGGCCGGGCCGGGGCCGCTGCCTGTCGCTGCCGGGGATTGGCACCAGCCAGCCGGAGCTGCTTGCCATGCAGGTGGCGCACACCGAGCCTGTCCTTGTCACACGCCATTACCATCACCACGAAACCCCCCCCCCCCATGAATATGCATGGCTGGGGAGCGCTGCTTCCAAGCGGGGGAGCGCAAGGGGTTTCAAGGGTAAGCTGAGCCCCCCTGCCTCAGGTGGGGAGACCCCCCCCCGGCCCAGCCTGAGCACAGCCCCCTGCCCAGGTGCCCCCCAGCCCACGATCGGAGGGCGTCGTGCACACGCACAGGGGTGTCTGTGTGCGTCCAGGTATGGGGAGGGGGCACATAAGGGGGGGGCTGCCTGCCTCGTGCGCCTGCAGCTGGGGCTGCGCACACCGCGGTGGGGCTGTGCACGTGTGTGTACCAGTGCACATCGAGCGGTGTGTGCAGGGAACCTTGTCTCCCGCGAGCGCCAGGCCTGGCCTCGCTGCGGGGCGCAAGTGATGCAGGGACAGGGCCCAGCCCTGCCCCCAGCACCCCATCCTGCTGTGGGGCAGCATATGGCTCCTCTGCCCCCTCGGCCGTCTGTCACTGCCCCAGTCTGTAGGCCGCGAGGCTCAGAGTGGAAATGAGGAACAGCCTGGACCCCCCTTGTGTGGGGACCCCAAAGCCCAGGCTGCCCCAGGGAGCCCACGGGGGGTCCCCATTCCCCCCCTGCCTTCCCAGCCTCATGCTTTCCCCAGTCGCAGCACTGCTTCCGCCTTCCTCCCTCCTATGTTCTCCACCTGGGAAATAATCAGGACATATAAATGCATCGAGGGGTGCTGCACGCAGTGGCTCCACTTGCAGGGACCAGCCTTGGTGTGAGGGATGGGGCAGCAGGAACAGCCCCACGGCAGTGAGCACAGGATGATCTGGCTCCAGCCCAGCTCTGCCTGATCCAGGGTGCTCTGGGCCCCAGGGACTTTGGCCTCAGGGGCTGCACTGGTGCCTGGGAGCAGAAGCAGCTCCCAGCAATGGAGCACCAAAGCGAGCACTTAGCCATCACTTGATCTGGGCACAGGTGAGCTTGTTACAAGCTAATTGGGAAGTTTGTGGCCCTCATCACTCAGCTGGGCTAGGGCAGAGGGAAAGAACCTACAGGTATGGGCACATGCCAGTGCTGGTGCCCCTGGTCCCTAAAGGGCCTCCCCAAGCGCAGCCAGAGATGCTGGTCTGGAGGCGTCGACAAAGGGTGAGAGATTCCCACTGCTGTGGCATTGGGCGGGGGGAACATCTGCCCCATGCACAAGGCAGGGAGCAATGAACATCTCCCATAACTGCTCCTCTCCCCTCTGCTCACTTGTGTCCCCACCTTGCCTCTGCCAGGCAGCTTTTAAATGCTGAACCATTAAAATTTTCCAGCTCATTTGCTGCTTCTCATATGGTTAATTTTACCAGGACTGTCTATTTATTTATTTGCAGGGCCCTGCAGGGGTGTGGGGTGTGTGGGTGGGTGGGTGTGTGGGTGGGTGTGTTTGCAAGCTGATTTGCTGCAGCTGGGAAGTGGGGAGGAGGAACCACTCTGGGAAGGGGGGGAGGCTCCAGCTAATTTAACAAATGGAGAGAATAACTTAATTAGAGTCATCTGGAAAATTGGGTAACCCCCTTTCATCAGCTGTCCCAGTGCCTTCCCCCAATGCTTGTGGGCCTCTAGGGAGGCCTGTGTAGGACAGCACACGCTTTGGGTTGGGGGGAGCACTGGGGCTGCCCAACCACTGGCAGCCAAGCAGATGGCCTTCACCACATGTGTGGTTTAATTGGATTGATTAGCAGTTAATAGGAAATCAAGTGGTAAATCCCCCCCCCCTCCTCCCCACTCTGCCAGGAGCAGTCTGGCTGGGCCCTAGCAGCCTCTCCCAGGGGCTCTGGCTGCCCCAGCCTGGGGCTGCAGCCAGATTCCCAGCCCAGGATGCAGCCGGGGTCCTGGCCGGGGAGGCAGCCCTCGCTCTGCAGCCGCCCTTGTGCCTGGTGCCATGCAGCCACACAGCTGTAACCCTGCTGGCAGGGGGTGGGGGTGGGGGTGGGGGGGTGTCTTGGTGCAAAATCCTCTGCAGGTGGTTTGTACAAAGGGGCTCTGCCTATCCCACAGGGAACATCAGTGTGGCCCACCCTGACCTGTCAGATTAATCACCTCGATTTCTCTGTGCATTGCGTGAAAGGTCAGGAGTCTTTGCAGGACTCAGGAATTAATTGCAATCCCAGTGATCCTGTGCTGGATCCATATATCATCCCAGGGGAGTGGCAGTGGCATGGCAGGGGATGGGTGGGGGGGGTGTGCAAGGGCAGTGCAGCTCCAGGAGCACGCTGAGGGGGGGTCTTCACGCCCTGCAGGAGCGCCTGCGGCCTGTCCATCACTTGTCCCCGCAGGTGAGACCTGTCACAGCCAACCTGGCCCCAGGCTGCCCCCGAACCGTGCCTGGCTCTGCCTCCATCACCTCCTCCAGCTTGCTGGGTTTGCTGCTCCTGGGCCCTTCTCAATCTCAAGGCAGGGAAATAAATGCATTAAACTAAACTCTTCCCCCCCTCCCCCAGCCATAAATCAGCATAAATGCAATTTACATATTCATAGTATTTATCCACTAACTGTCCCATCCCAGATTAAACGCGCCCTGGGGATCACCAAGCCTCCTTATCTGTGCTGGGATGCTCCCGGGAAGGAGCAGCCCTGTGTGAATATTAGTGTTGGGAAGGGGGGGGGGGGGGGGCATGCTTGCCACCCACCCGCGCATGCAGAAGGGCTGCAGTGGGGCAGCCAGGGCAGGGGCTCTGGAGCCGCAGGGCTGGCGACTGGATCGGAGCACAGCCGTTGTGGCCCTGCGCATCTCCAGGACAGCTGCTCCGTGGTCCACGTCCCCTGTCCCTGCCGCGCCAGGCTGGGGGGTCCCCGCCGTGGTGCCCTGCTTCGTGGTGCTGGCCGGGCTGGGGGGCCAGGGGCTGGGCCAGGGGACCACGGTGGCTCCGGTGCTGGCAGATCCCTGCCAGCAGTAATGACCAGTGCCAGTGCAGCCAGCCCCAGGGCTCAGCGCTGAGCTCGTTAGGGGGGATTTAATGAGGGCAGGTGGCAGGTGCTGCCACTGGCTGTTTGTCACAGTGTCACACCTGGATCCGGAGCAGCACGGCACAGCCCCACAGCACAGTTCAGCCTCACGGCATGGTGCAGCCCCACAGTACAGCTCAGGTCCATGGCACAGCCCCACGGCACAGCTCAGCCCCACGGTTCAGCCGCACAGCACAGTGCAGCCCCCCACAGCACAGGCCCCTCTGCGTCCCTGCATCTCCCCTCCTCCACAGTGCCCCTAACCCAGCCCCATGTTTTGCCTGCCCCAGACAGGCAGGGGACTGGGGGTCCCCGCCTCGCTCTGCGCCTGTCCCCATGGCGTTGGAGCTGCCTGGCCGGCAACCAGGTTCCCATCCTGCTCCCAGGCCCCTCGGGCCAAGCGTGGCCCCAGCTGCACCCCTTGGGCACGGACATCGGGGGGAGGGTTGCATACCCTCCCCCCCCCCGAGGGTTTGCACCAGCGCTGGACCTTCTGGCACTGCCGGCGCTGATGCAGCCACGCAACGCATCACCCCTGGGTGGGGTAGAGTGATGCCGGGGGTCAGTACCCAGCAGGTACCCGGTGCTGGGGGCTGCACAGCGCTGGGCTGGGGAGGAGAGGGGAGGGCCCGTTTGCACCTTGTTTGCTCTGAGGCAGCCAGGAGTCCTTCCTGGCTCTGCAACAAGCTGCATAAGCAGGAGCCCGCGGGCAGCATTAATTAGTTAAATATTTGGCAAGGCAGGAGGCATGGGCAGCATCAGAACGAGCTGGGAGGGGGAGAAGGGTGGGCTGTGCTGTGCTGGGTGGGGCTGGACCCAGGCCCCAATTAACCCTGCCAGGCTCCACCGTGCTTCTCCCAGTGCAGGACAACCTCAACCGCCAAACGAGACCTCTGTTTGCATTTAAAAGCTTGCTGGCAAAGAGGGGCTCTGGGACCCCCCTTCCACTGCCGCTTGCTCCGTGCGCCGAGCCTGGCCCCGGCGGGCAGTGAGACGCCCGGGCCGGGGCCGAGTGCAGCCAGAGGCACTGACTCACCCAGAACCAGCCCTGCTCCTCCCGGTGCCCCCCCACACCTGGCTCCTGCTCCCCAAAGTCATTCCCAAATCGTTAAGTGAGGATGAGCCGCCCCAAAGCCTGGCTGGGGACCGACGGCTGTGTGCAGCTCCTGTCCCCGCAGCCCCTGTGATGTGAACTAAATCCATCCTAATTAGCGGTGATTTGCATGGGAAAATGAAAATTAATCTAGCCTGGGTTCATCGGAATTACTGATTCCAGCTGGGCACATCAGAGTGGCAGGCGTCTGGGTGGCAGGGCCCCTGACGCAGCCACTGCTGGGGGGACCCGCGACCGGGGCTCCTCAGCAGGCAGGGCTCCCGGGACCCCTGCAGACGTTTCCATGCATCTCCACGTGCACCACATACATACACATCCCTGTTTCCATGCATGTCCCCATGGGCGTGCCACATGCACACCCCTGTTTCTATGTGTGTCTACATGTGTGCCACATCCACAGCTCTGTTTCCATGCATGTCCAAAGCATGTGCCACATGCACACCCCGGTTCCCACAGGTGTCTCCATGCATGTGCTCTCTTTCACATGCCAGGCAGGAGCACATCATTCTCATGCCGGAGCTGTGGGCCTGGCAGGGAGTGGGAAGAGCGCCAGTTGTGCCCCCTTCAGAGCCCTCTGGCCCCGGCTGTCTCTTGGCACTGGGGCTCATTGGTATGGGGCCTGCGGCACCGCGTCGGGAAAGATGCTTATCATCATGCTCATGAAAAATTAACCAGGAGATAACAGTGGGGTGTGTGCGCTGTCCGTGGGTGCCGGTGCGGATGGGCGATGCACACTGTCACCACTGCACAGGTCACCCCTCGCAGGTGCCTCCCTCCCCGTCCCAAAGCCTGGCCACATCACTGTGGGGCACAGTCGGAGGCGGCGGTGGGACCTGTGGGCCTTGTCCGTGGGAGATGGGGTTGCCCGGGGGCTGCTGCTTTCTTGCAGGGCTGCTGCTGTCGCCCACCTTGCAAGGCTGTAAACACTCAATTAAGCAAGAGGGCCTGGTCCTGCCTTCCCTGGAGCTGCTGGTAATTATGTAGGTTTTTCGGTGTCAGGAGCGGCAGGAAAGTACGATTATTGCTAATTGGAGCAGCACTGCCCAGCCTGGGTCCTCAAGTAGCTGCTGGGGGGTCAGGAGTTTGGGGCTGGGGGCAATGGCTCTTTGGGGCTGGGGGCCATTTGGGTCTGGGAGTGAGGAACTTTGGGGTGGGAATGAGGGATTTCGGGGCTGTGGGCTGTGTTGGGATCAGGGCATGCGAGCTCGGCGTGGCTCCGTCTCGCCCGGCACGGCTCTGTCTCGCCCGGCGCGGCTCCGTCCCTGCTAGTATCTTTGTCACAATGAAGGAAGAGGCTATTATGTTTATTAAATTGTATCATGGCAGCGTTACAGCAATTGGCAGCTGGTGACCCCGGTTATTTATAAAACAGGCTTTGGAAAATCGCAGCTCTGGGCTTGGGCTTTTCTTCAGAGAATCACCAGGATTAAAAAAAAAAAAAAAATCAATACGGCGGGCTGGGGCCGAGGCTGTGGTTAATTGTGGAGCTGGTTCCAAGGAACACCTGCGGCGGTGGCGGCAGGGGTCCCGTCCGTGTGCCCAGCCCCTGCGACCCTGGGGCTGCTGGGCCCTGTGGTGGCGGCTGGGGCAGAGCACGGCTCCACTGGCACCCCATGATTGATGGGGGGACTTAGGGTGAAACAGCCCTTAAATGAGGATGCCAGGGATAAATGATGTGTGCCCACACCGGGTGATGGATGCCCGGCCCCTAGTGCCAGGAGGGCGTGGGGCTCTGTGACGTCACAGGGGCTCTGTGACGTCACAGGGAGGGTGCTCTGTGATGTCACAGGGTGGGCGCCCCAAGTGACCGGCGGGGGCGCCGGGGCCACCCAGCGCTGCAGCCCCGCGGCGCGGCAGCACCCCGCCACCCCCCCGCTGCTGCCCGCCCTCCTCAGTCGCCCGTGCAGTGCCTGCCAAGGGGCTGCGAAATATATCCCCTTAATTCCCCCTTTAATTACTGGCTGTTTGTTTATTCTTTGTTTGCTTTCGCCGATATGAATTTTTTACGACGGTTTCTGCCGCGCCCTGGCCAAAAGCTGGGGGGATTTGGGGCTGGGGCACGCAGGGAGAGGCGTGGCTCGGCGAGGGGCCGCAAGGACGACCCCATCGTGGCGGCAGGGGGGCTGCGTGGGGAGCAAGCCCTGGGGCCAGCTGGGGGGCCAGGCTGGGCGCCATGGGGCTGGGGCCACGCGGGGCGGGGGCGCACGCTGGGGCTGCGGCGGCAGTGGCGCCGTGCTCAGGTGCAGGCACGTCCAGCCCCGAGCTGCAGCATCTCCCATTAATGAAGCACTTCATCACTGCGGCGTTGCAGGGGGGGCACCCAATTCGGGATGATAAATTCCCCGCGACGGCCCCGCGCTCACTCGCAGCAGCCGTGATTCTCCTTCATCTTGAATAATATTTTTGGAGTGATTGTAAAACACCCGCTCCAGCAGCTGCGCGAGCCAAGGCCTGGCGGCTCCCTCCAGCCCCCGCCTCCCCCCCGCATTTCTCTCCTCAGCTCCCCACCGTGCCAGAGCAGCTCCCGCTGCCCGCTGTGGGGCCCTTGCACACCTGTGCACTTAAGCGTGTGTGTGCATGTATGAGCATGTCCTTGCTCACACAGGTGTGTGCACAGGGTTGTGGATCCGTGGATCTCGGGGGGGGGGGTGCATGTGTGTGTGTGTCTGCGCCTGCGTGCCTGTGAGTGCCATGCTGGCTCAATGTGCACGTGTGCGTGTCTCTGCATCTGCAGGTGTGTGGCCGTGCACGTGCAGGAGGTCAGCCGCTGCAATTCTTCCCTCTCTGAGCAGGATTTGTGGGCTATCTTGCTCTCCCCCAAAAGCGCTGACCCGTCAGATTTGTGTGCTGCCAGAAAGGGGCTGCCAGAAAAGCAGGGGAAATGCCAGCCCCCTCCATTCCCTTGTGCTTGTCATGTGCCCCCCCTCCCCCCGGGGAGGGCCAGTGCAGGGGGCACGCGGGGATCCGCCCTGGGACGCTGCAGCGCTGAGCCCACGGGGCAGCTGCTCCCTCGGGGCCGGGGCCGTGCACCTGGGCAGGCACCCAGGCGGCAGGGCACAAGCGCTCGTCACCCCAGAAGAGGGAAGCACAGCGCAGAATTAAACTGCCTCTTAATTATAATCATTAATGAGCACAGAGGCAGCTGGGCTTTGTGGGCAGGGAATCCCGCTGCATCTCCGGGGAAGGCTGGGATTTGTCTGCAGGGAGTTGGGAGCGCAGTAGCTGCGAAGACCTGGCTCTGAGTGGGATCCCCCCGGCATCCCAGGCTCTGAAAGCTGCTGGGCACCTTGGGATCCCTGCACCCCGGCACCATGACGCCCTGTGCCCCAGTAATCCCTGCCGCGTGCCTCTGCTGTGCTCCCCGGCACACAACGTGCACCCCTCCACCATTCCCCCCCCCCGCACACTGCCATGCACCCCTTGCTGTGTACCCCTTGCCATACACACCCCACCGTGCCCCCCAGCACACCGCCATGCCCCCTGGTCCCCCATCACAGCTGTCTTGGGCGGAGGAAAGCGTGAAGGACGGCGTGTGGCTCTGGCGAGGTCAGGATGCACTCTGTCTTGGGGAGTGGCACTTAATCAATCCCATTTCAAAACTCTAATTATATCTACAAAGGCCTCAACACGGCGCTGCTGGCTGCAATTCCGGGCTTGTTTGTTTATTTCCACGCGCTCCAGAGAAGTTTCTCCCCTTTGTCCTTTTATACTTTGCTGGAAGGAATGAGGTTAGGATGGCGCGGCAGTGTCGGCGCTCTGCCGGGCGGGGGGATGGCTGCAGAGCGGTGCTGGGGTCCGTGCACGCGTGTGTGCCTAGCCGTGCAGCCATGCACGCGTGTGCCTGAGTAACCACTGGCTAATGGGAGGGCGACGGCCCTCAGCAGCCAGGGCGCCAGGGACCCCAGGACTGTGCCCGCAGAGAGGTTTCCGCAAGACCGGGTACCATCACCGTCACGAGCCTCTTCTCCAAGACGGTCTCTGCATCCCTGGGTGCCCTGCAGACGCAGGCTGCACAGGGGGATTTCCTGGGCTCCCGCCAGTGCCGGAGCGTGGCCACCCGCCAGGATGGGCGAGAAGGGCCCAATGCCTGCCCGCTTTGGGCTGCCCACTAATCTCCCCGTCTTTTGTTAAGAGCCAGTGGATACAAATAGCCGGTTTCCATATGCACAGCAGCATCTGTTACTGCCAGGGAGATTTGCATTGCTAAATGTAAATTGGGTGTTATGTCATTTATCATAAATGGGGGGGCGGAGGCAGGGGGGACGAGGGAAGGCAGCAAACATCATGGAAGTTGTCATAACAAATCACAGGACTCATTATTCGCCCTGGCAGGAAAGGTGCAGAGCCACCTGCGAAGTATTTGTGTGTGGAGGGGAGGGGGCTGGCCCCCTGGCCCGGAGGGGGGACCGGAGCACAGGGTGCGGTTCAGGGTGCAGCACCGTGGGGGGCCCAGGCGTCTGGAGCCCACCATCAACCCACTGCGTGAGCCTGGAAGGGGCAGAATATGCCCCCCGCCTCTTCCAGCTGTGTCCCTGGACGGGGCTCCCCATCCCGTCCCGCCCCGTCCCTCCCCGCAGTGCAGACGCCTCCCCCGTGGCGCCCGCCCTGCCGCCCGCCCGGCGCTCGGGAACCTGCCACCGCACAGCCCCGCTGCTTCCCCGCGCCCCGGCATGAAGGGCCCCCTGTTCGGAGCCATGTTCTCCCGGCACGTCAAGCGGCACCCTGGCGTGAGTCACCCCCAGCCCTCTCCCTGCAGCACCCCTGGCCCTCCGTGCCACCCCACAGCCTCCCGGGACCCCCCCACAGCCCCCTCCAGCCCTGCAAAGCCCCCCGCACCCCGGGGACCTCCCTGGCCCTCCAAGCCTCTGCAGCAGCCCCTCCGTTGCTGAGCCCCTGGGGACCCCGCACCCACCACCCCAGGCGCACTCCCGCCGAGCCCCTGGGGACCCTGCACCCACCACCCCAGGCGCACTCCCGCCGAGCCCCTTGGGACCCTGCACCCACCACCCCAGGCGCACTCCTGCCGAGCCCCTGGGGACCCTGCACCCACCACCCCAGGCGCACTCCCGCCACCGGCCCCTGCCTCCCTACCACTCGCCACCCCTGTGAGCTCCCCAGTGCACTTCCCCCAGGCTCCTGTGGCCGGGCAAGCCCCAGGGCTCGGCCCCATCGGCCCCATCTGCAACCGCCACGGTAGGGCTGGAGTTGCCAGAGGAGGTGGAAGTGTTTTCTGCTACCTGATCCGCTCCCTCTGGCACAAGCGGTCGCAGTGCTACAGTCTGGTCTCTGAGCCCAGCTGGGCTTCGCGTGTGCACCCGGGTGCGCACACGTCTGGGCTGGCACACGTCTGGGCTGGCACGCGTCTGGGCTGGCACGCATCCGGACTGGCACGCATCTGGGCTCTCCTCGTGGGCACGTCCGCTCGCACCTGCCCAAGGGGCCTGGCTCTGTCGCCTCCCCCCCCCCCCCCCCCGCCCTTACTGCTGGGGCACTTCAGGGAGGCAGGAATGGGCATCACCCCCCGCCTCCTCGCCGGCAGCTCAGATCCACCGCTGTGCCCTGCCATCGGCAGCTCGGGCTGAGGTCTCCTGCACGAAGCAGCCCGAACCCTCATAAATCACAGCCCCTGCAACACGCCTGCAGCTGGGCAGCATCCCCGGTGGCCAGGGCGGCCTCTCCGCCGGCCAGGCTGGCTTCCTTCCCACGGCGGGTCCTGGCCCAGGACTGGCTAGGGCTGGCGGCCGGGGAGGGCTGCGAGTCACGTAGGCGTTTGGCAGCCGGCGCCGGTTGGGGGGGAGGGGGGGGGCAGCAGCCGGGCTGGAGAGGACGGTGCATGATGGCTGAGCATCAGGATGCCCGGCGCTGCTGGCAGCCTCGGGCGGGGAGGGGGGAGCTAGTGGCCACAGCAGAAACCAGGCTGGGGTTTGGCTTTGCTGGGGACTGGGGGAGCCAGGCTGCAAGCCTCGGGCTCCTGTGATGTCCTCCCAGCACTGCTGAGGTTCTGTGCTCTGGGGAGTTTGAGGCTTTTCTGGTCAAGCCTCGCCTTGGCTCCCCCAGCTGCCTTGCACAGGACTGAAAGGCATGGAGGGGCCCCCGAGGAGCAGAGTTTGGGGGGGGGGCGGGGCTGGGGACCTGGCACGTGCCTGGAGCTGTGAAGCAGGATTATTGCCAGCAGAGGTTGCTGAGGCGATTTTTGACGTGCCATCCGTTATAGGCGATCCGCCGCAGCCTGTGCCGGGCAGGTGCCTTAGCGCGTGCACCTTGCAGCTGCAGTCCCCCCCCATCCGGCAGCGGCTGCTGCCCCGGGTCTGCTGCGGGGCCGAAGCCCGGGAGCTCTGGTGGGACAAGGCCTGGCCTGGCCCCGGTGGGCAGTGCCCTGGGCATTGGGCTGTGCATGGCCGTGCTGCGGGCGCAGGGCCTCCTGCCAACCCCTCGTGCCAAGTGCTGCTCTCAGCAGCGTCCTCGCCTCCCCTGACACCCCCCGCGTTCATTTTCCTCCTTATTTTTGCAGGCAGGGCAGTAGGACTGGGGCAGCCTGGCAGCTCGGCTGGGCCCCGTGGCAGGGATGGAGCAGCACCGTGCCGCTCCCTGCACGAGTGCCTTCACGGCTCTTGCTGTTGGGGTTAAAGGGCAAATACTCCCTGACAGCTCAGCACTGCAGTGTGAGCACACACGAGCAGCATTTTAACTTGCCATACTTTTAAGGTCAAACTCTCAATATGTGTGTTTATTGCGTGTGTGCATGCGTGTGTGCGTGTGTGTGTGCGTGCGTGTGTGTTTGGGGGGGGGTCAGGCCCCCTCGCTGCCCCCCAGAGCTCAGCAGCCCCTTGGCTGCTGCATGAGTGGCCCCCGGCCCCCTCGACCCCTGGTCCTTTCCAGGCATTAATTACCCAGAAGGTGTCAGCAGCAGATGGTGAGATGAATCTATCACCCCGAGTCTCCTCCAACAGGCACCGCAATTCCCGGCACCGCCAAGTGCTCGTGGATTAGGCAGTGCGGCTGGGCAGCAGCGACTGCCAGCTCCTCTTGGCACAAGGCTGCGCGCGGTGCCTAGGGCGGCGATGGGCTCGTGCCACTCCCCTCCCGACTTGGAGCTGGCATCGGCGCAGCCGGCAGGAGCAGCGAGCAGCACCGGTGGCTCCGGAGCAGGCTCTGGCCCCTCCGGGGTGCCGGGAGGGGACTGGGCTGGAGCAGGGGGCTTGGAAGAGGGCAGATGAGATGTTGCTCCGCCTGGCTGCTGTCCCCTGGCAGACCGTGGAGGGGGTCGGCAAGGAATGGCCAAAGGGATTGGGGTGCGTCCCGCACCGCCATCCCGCTGGGACACGGGGGGAGGCGCTCGCTGTGCCCCAACTGCTGCGCTGAGCAGCAAACGCTGGGCGGGCGCGCGGGTGTCGGCAATGCAAGCGGCAGGGAGCACGGGAGCCGGTGGCCCCCACTCCCGCCTGGCGCTAATGGGCACGGCGAGGCGCCGGCCGCACGCGGCTCCCCGGGGCGCTGCCGGGCGGGCGGCTCATTAGGCTGTGGCCGCCTTTGCCGGCACGAGGGCCACCGCCATCCGGGGAGGTCAAAGCAGCCGCGTCTCAGCTCCGATTGAGGCCGTGTCCCCCCGGGCACCGCAGAGCGAGCGGTGGGAGAGCGGGGCCGCGGCGCTGGCGGCCTGGCGCTGGCCGCCTGGCGCGGGGCGCGTGTGTGCATGGGGGGGAGCCGCGTGCCCCACGCACACCCCTTCCCCACAACCGCCCCAAGGCTGGGGGGAGGCGGGGGTCCGGGCATGGCACAGCTCCATGCTGGACGCGATGGCCTGAGCGTGGCTGGGAGCGGCAGCCTTGGTTGGGGGGGGGGGGGGGCATGTGGGGCCCAGCATCAGCACCCGCCGGGAAGGGCCGGACCCCCACCTGGGTCGGGAGTGGGTGCAGGGGGAGCGATTGCTCATTCCAAATCCAATTCCCCTCCAGCAGGAGCTGATTTTTCTCTCCCTCTTTTAATTCAGTCACTCAAGCTGACAGCTACACTGTGTACCGCAGCCCAGCTACAGGATTGCTCTGCCATATTTCCCCTGTAAATCTCCCGGCGTGTCAGCTCTCCCTTTCACTCTCCAGTCGGCCTGATAAATATTCATTTTATTGGGGTATTTTTCATTTCTCTCTCTCTGCAGCTCGTCCCGCTCATTGGCTTCATCAGCGTAGGCCTGGGCAGCGCTGTCCTGTACCTGCTGCGGCTGGCCCTGTACAGCCCCGACGTCAGGTACAAGGCGGGGGCACCGTGCCCCTCGGCGCAGCCTCGGGGCACCGCGCAGCCGCAGCAGCGCGGCAGGGATGCCAGGGCCCTGGGGGGCAGGACCCGGCCCTCCGTCTAACACCCCCCACGTGTGGCAGTGGCCAGACCTGGGTGCAGAAGGGCAGAAGGAGGAGGAGGAGGAGGAAGAGGAGGAGTGGCCAGCGGGGGGGGGGGGGGGGGGGGGCAGAGCCCCTGACCCTGCTGCAGCAGGAGACCCGCAGGGTCTGGGGGAAGGATGGGAGGGAGCAGGACGGCTGGATGAATGGCTAGACAGATAAAAGCAGTTGTGACTGATGGAGAGTGTGGGGATGGATGGATTGACAGAGGGCCAGACGGAGGAATGGGAAAGTAGTGGGATGGATGGTTGGTGGAGGGATTTGGGAGGGGGGGGAGAGGGGGGAGAGAGAGAGAGAGAGAGAGAGAGGTGGATAGACAGATAAAAGCAGTGTGAGAATGAATGGAGAAAGGGAGCGCAAGACGAGGTGTGGGGATGAATTGATGGTGGGATGGAGGGGCTGGCAGAGGGACAGCCAGCCATGCTGTGCTAGGGCTGGAGGAGTGCAGGGCTGCTTCCCTGCAACTCCAGGCCCACGGTCCCCGCAGCCCCATGCTGTCTAATGCCTATCTAATATTTGTTTGCTCCCGGTAAAACACTCATTGATTTAATTTGACGCCAGCTGCCCAGGGTACTTAGCTCAGCAATTAGCAGATCCAGGCACCTTGTCTTTGATCGTACAAGCCCAAGGGTGGATGGGGGGGAGATAAAACAACAGCCCCCCCCCCCGCCCCCCCGCCGCTTCCCAGATGGAAAATTCTGCTCTTGGCCAACACCAGCAGATCGCAGGGGGACAGGAGACGGGGGAGACGTGAGCTGCTTTCTCCGGGGATGCATCCCACGGCTCCGCTGGCCTTCCCAGAGCCCCTCCTGGGACAGCACAGGACCTTTGCTCCTTGGGAAGGGTTGATCCCGCGCACACCAGCTGCCCGTGCAGCCGCGCCACCATCCACAAGTGCTGCACGGCAGTGCTGAGCCCGGCTTGCTCCCGGCAGGCGTGCAGAGCAAAGCAAGCAGCTCTCCAGCCGGGAAGCGGGGGTCGGGGTCTTGGGAGAGCATCTGAGGGCTGGGAGTGAATTGGGGGGGGGGGGGGGGCAGCGCCCAGGTTGGGGCGCAGCAGGACGGTGCCTCCAGCGGCTGCGGGATGGGGCAAGCCGGTGGGCAGCCAGGCGCCCATGCCCTGCCCAGCCCTGGGGTGGCAGCCAGGCCTGTGGGGTACCTGGGCAGGGGGTGACGGCAGCAGTGGCTGGCCCCCCCCCCCCCCCAAATCTGCCAACCCCACAGCAAAAAGGGAAAAATGTTGCCATGGCAATACCCAAGATTCCCATGGGGAACCAGCCCTGGGTGTGTGTGCGGGGGGGCATTAGTGGGGTAAAATGGGGCGGGGGGGGGATGCGGGGTTGTAGGGTCCTGTTCCCCCCCCCCCCAAGTCCTCTCACGGGACTGATGGCTTGATCTCCCCTTGCAGCTGGGACCGGAAAAATAACCCTGAGCCCTGGAATAAGCTGGGCCCCACGGACCAGTACAAAGTGAGCACTGGGGCAGACCTGTGGGGCGGGGAGCAGGATAGCCCCATTTCAGGGGAAAGCACCACCTTTCCCTTACCCTGTGGCCAGAGGCCGGGGGGGGGGGGGCTGCACCCCCACCCCCCCCCTCACATCCTTCTCCTTCTCCAGTTTATGGCAATTTCCACGGACTACAAGAGCCTCAAGAAGGACCGTCCCAGTTTCTGAGCTGCCATGTGGAAGGGGCTCCCGCGCCAGCGGGGGGTGGGGGGGGTGGGGGCACTCCCATGCCCACTGAGCCCCTGCTGCTTCGCCCCCCCGCCGGTGCCGCTGGCCCCGCAGTGCTGCAGCACACGCCATCACCTGCACACAGGCTTGAGCACCACCCCCCCCACCCTTCCCCCGGCACCCGCAAACCATGGGGCTGTGCACCCTGGCAATAAACCATGTCATGCCAGGAGCGCTGGGACCCCCCCCCCCCCCCGGCCCTTGCCAGTAAACCCGCGCGCTTGCTTCTTGCATGGAGCCACAGCCCTTGGGCAGGGAGTGAGCACCGGGGGGGGGGGGGGGGGGCAGCAGGCACTGCTCTCGCAGCTTGCAAAATTTCCATAAAACTCACAGGACTGTAATAAAGCATTGGCGGGGGGGGGGTGAGGCCAGGAAAATATATTATATAAACTGTTTCCCAGGCCCATCAACTTCAGAGAGACTCAGCTCCCCGCCTCCCCCCAAACCACCCTACGCGCAGGGACACCTCCGTGCACGGCCTGGAGGGCGGGGTGGTGGCGCGGCCCACTGCAAAGGGACCGGTTCAGCCATCCCCAGCCCCGGGCGCTGCGTTTCCTGTCTCCCACGCTCCAGGGTCCCGGGGGATGCCCACGGACCACCGTGGCCCTGACCCAGCCCTTCCCAGGGAGACAACAGGAAACACGACGGGGGGGGAGAAGAGCCCCATGGGGCGGAGGGGGTCAGCAACCCGCAGGCGCCTGCAGCTGCACGCGCGCATGCTGCGTGCGCGGGCGGCCGCGCTCCGCTCCCGGGGCTACGTGCCGCGGGGCAGGGACCTGGCCGGGGCAGCAGGCGGGGGTGGCGGTGCCCGGTGCTGTTTGCTTTGGCCGAGGCCGAGGGGGATCTGCAGCCAGGAACCGCGCAAGAGATGGCACCGGGCGGCGGGACGTGTCTGGGAGCAGGCAGCTGCTGGGCCTGCACCGCCTCCAGCCAGGCGGCATGCCACGGGGCGGGGGACAGGCGAAAGGGACTGCCCAGACACCCCCCCCCGCAGCACAGCGTACTGCCCTGCCGTCCCTCCTATGTACCTGCCTGCCTTTGGGGCTCAGTTCAACTCCCCCAAATTCCCCGCTCCCCTCACAGCCTGCTGGGTGAAGCACCTAGTTAGAAGAGAGGGGATGGGGAAACTGAGGCAAGGAAGGGTTCACCCCACATTCCCCGTAGGGGCCGTGGATCCCAGGCACCCAGGCTCTGCCTCCACCCTGCGGTACCCTGCCCAGAGCAACAGCAGGGGACGGGGCACAGCACAGGATACCACTGCCCGAGCCGGGGTGTTCAGGCCCCGAGGCTGGCATTGTGCTGACACAGCCCTGGGGATACTGTCCCCACCTCCCTCTGTCACTAACCTTTCCAAGCCCGGCTCATCACCCCACACACCTCCACAGGCACGCTCTGGTCCCAGTTTTATTAGCAACCCTCTCCCCCTAGAAAAGGGCAAGGCTTCCCCAGAGAGAGGGGACAGGGCTGGTGGGAGGAATGGTCCCTCCCCCATCTGGTGGGGGCTTGGTCTCCAAACCCAAACAACGAGAGCAGGACCGGGGTGGGCTGCCCCCCTCCCCGAGCTTTCCCCACCCCAGCGGGGAGAAGTGCCAGATCACAAAGGTGCTGGTGGGAGACCGAGGGGAGGGGGAGGCCCTAGGGTGTTTTTGATGCTCCCCTTGTCCCCAGGTAGTCCAGGCCTGAAGGGTTGGTGCTGAGAGACCCCACTCAGTGATCTCTGAAGCCAGGCATGGGGAAGGCACGCGCAAAGGTCTCCACGCGTTGGCGCAGGTCTGCCAAGCGGTGCTGGGTCTCAGCATCCTGCAGCAGGAAGGTCTTGAAGTCCTGGAGCTTGCCTGGTCGGGGGTGGGGGGGGTGGGGGTGAGAGCAGGTGAGAAAGCCAGGGGAGGACGTCACAGGTCCATCCCACCCCATCCCTGTCCCGGCTCCGTCCCCAGACGGGGTGGCAGGCTGGTGCAAGCCTGGGGGTGCAGCCCCAGCATCCCGATGGGAGAGGAGCCAGCTCACGCCTCCGCGCCGGGGAGGCCAGGGCCCCCGGCTCACTCACTGGTTTTGCTCTTGACGTCCAGAGCCAGCGCTATGCCCTCGTCGATGAAAGCAACCACCTTCTGGAAATCGCCCTCCTGGAAGCGGCGGGAAGTCAGCGCGGGGGCACCTGGGGACACAGACCCTGTCAGGGCTGGGGAGCTGCACTTGCAGCAGAGTCCAAACCCAACGTCCCAGGCCACATGGGGTCCCACACCCCCTCTCCGAGCCAGAAACCGGCTCCAAATTCCCACACGGAGCCCTCTGAGGTAGAGGTGAAACTGAGGGGGAATATCTCAAAGCAAGAGCCTGGAGAACCCTCCCCAGGGAAATGGCTGGACAGAGACGGGAAGACCCTGGCCAGAGCAGGGCCCTCACCCAGACGCAGCCCCCCCGGCGTGAGGGCGCTTTTGTCCCCAGGACACGTGTTCTTGTTGGCTGTTATGGAGACGAGCTCCAGAACTCGCTCAGCCCGCGCTCCATCAATGCCCTTGGGCCGCAGGTCCACCAGCACCAGGTGGTTGTCGGTCCCGCCTGGGGAGCAGCAAAAGGAAATGGGTCAGTGACACCCAGCCCCACGCAGACCCTCCAGCAACGTACCCTCTCCTCGCCGCCAACGCCTAGCCTCCAGCCTGGTTCGCGGTGCTCCTCCCCATGCCTTCCCCAACGCCAGCTCCCAAGCCCTCTTCTCCTGCCCCCTGCTTTCAGCCCTCCCCGCTCCAGCCCTAGCGGGTCACTCCTGCCAACGCTGTCCCCCTCCCACCCAACACACACATGCTCTTCCCACTGCTGGCTAGTGGACCGAGGCTAAGCTGTGTCACTCGAGACCAGTCACAGCCTTGCCCTCCTCATCCCCAAAAGCACCACGGAAGGAGGAATTACCTGATACCAGTGTGTACCCACACTGGAGCAGGGCCTGTGCCATGGCTTTGGCATTCTTCAGCACCTGCTGGCAGTACTGGCGGAAAGCAGGTGAACTGGCCTGGGGGGACAGACTATGTCAACAAGGGGAGCTGCGTTGCCCCCCCAGCCCTGAGCCCAGCGCCCCCCTACACGCACCTGCTTGAGGGCCACTGCCACAGCAGCAATGGCGTGGTTGTGTGGTCCCCCTTGCAGGGAGGGGAAAACAGCAAAGTTGATCCTGTCCTCCAGGTCATAGCGTGTCTCCTTGCCCGTCTTCTTGTCTACTGAGCGCACGCCCTTGCGATAGAAGATCAGTCCTGACCTGTTGGCAAAGTTCACAGGCCTGCTGAACCCCTACGGAGCCCGTAGCAGAGGACTTGGCCCCTCCAAGGACCAGTGACCTAGACAGCTACCAGCCCTCCTCTGGGAACCCCAGGGGCATTGTCCCTCCTGTCCCCGCTCTGGGTTGGGGTTCTGCCCCCTCAGCCAGTGCATGAAATAAAAGCACTGCTTCTGAACCCCCCCCATCCCTGCAACCCCCTTGCCTGCGAACCGGCACCGTCCCGCCTGGAGAGGGAGGCAGGACACATCCTCACCTGGCGCCACGCAGGGTCTTGTGGGTGGTGCTAGTGACCAAGTCAGCGTATTCGAAGGGCGAAGGAATGACCTTGGCTGCAACCAGTCCGCTGATGTGTGCCATGTCGGCCAGCAGGTACGCCTTCACCTCCTCGCACACCTGGGGGACCCGGGGCATCGGGGAGTCCCAAACGCTCCCTGTCCCTCCGCCCCGCAGCCAAGGACGGGGTGCGACCAGCCTCGCACCAGCCCCGAGCTCCCCGGCCTCCCGGGAGAGAACTGGGGGAGAGGCTCGCTCCCCCTCCCCACCTTCTTCATGCGCGCGTAGTCAATGAGGCGGGCGTATGCGCTGGTGCCGGCGATGAGGAGACGAGGACGAAAGAGCCGCGCAGTTTTCTCCAGCTGGTCGTAGTCGATCAGCCCTGTGGCTGGCTGTGAGGGACAGACAGACGTACATCAGAGCTGGCAGCTTGCTGGGGCATAGAAACCTCCCAGCCACCTGGCTCTGAGCACAGCGTGTTTGGGGCTCAACCACCGGCATCCCCCAGCATCCCGCGACGCAGGATACGGTTGGCACAAAGCAGGTGGGACAGAAGAGGGAGGAGATGGTGGAGCGGCAGCACCGGCCCTCAGGCACCCCAAAGGCCCTGCTGAGACAGGGGGTTCTGCCAGGAGATGCCCCCTTTCCCTTGGGAATTGGCCCCCCCTCCACTCACGTCAAGTTTGTAGGGCATTGACTCAAAGAAGATGGATGTGGCCGAGATCCTCTTGATGTCCGACATGTACCCGTGTGTGAGGCTGCGGAGGAGCAGAGGGATACGCGGGGTCAGACTGGGTGCTGGGAGCAGGGCCCACCCCCAAGGGCAGCAGCCCCCAGGCTGCCCCATCTGCGCACGCACTGGCCCCCGTCGGGCAGGTCCAGCCCCATGAGGCGGTCGTGGGGCTGCAGCAGGGCTGTGTAGGCAGCGAAGTTGGCCGGAGAGCCCGAGTAGGGCTGCACGTTCACTCCCCAGTGGGCCGGGTCCAGGTCGAACGCCTCCAGAGCCCGCTGCTCGCACAGCAACTCAATCTGGTCCACCACCTCAGCTCCCCCGTAGTACCTGGAAGAGAAAAGAGGTGGTGGGGCGCCCCGTGCCCGGGGAGCTCCGCAACCTCTCCCACGGCCCCGCAGGCAGCTGGGGTGGAGGGGGCAGCCCCCCCCCGAAGCAGACCTAGCATCCCGCAGCTCCCCTCCGTCTTTGGCGGAGCTGGGCCCAGGCTGCCAGAGGGTGCCAGTGCTGCCCTAGGACCCCGCCATCCTCATCCCCAGCCAGAGCCAGCCCCGCATCCCGCCCCCTCTGTTACCTCTTGCCAGGGTACCCCTCCGAGTACTTGTTGTTGAGGCAGGAGCCCAGGGCTTCCAGCGCCGCCCGGCTGCAGAAATTCTGGGGGAAAAGGGGGTGAGACAGGGCGCACGGAGCCCCCACGGGAGCAGGGCTGTCCCAAGCACTGTGGCCGTGCCCCACGCTCCCCACGTCCCACCTCAGAGGCAATGAGCTCCAGCCCCCGGCACTGCCGATCCTTCTCCTTCTGGACCAGGGCCCACATCTCGGGGTCGCTCTCCGCCAGGCTCTCCTGCCCCGTCCAGCCAGGCGTGCGTCCGGCAGCGGCGGCAGCGGCAGGGCCGTGCTGCGCCCGCAGGCTGCCAGCGCCCGTCGGGCCGCATCGCCTCAGGGCCTGCCCGGGAGAGGGGCGCTGGGCGGCTGCACCACCCCGCCGCCCCCAGGGCAGGGCCCGGGCGCCCCGGCCGCGGACACCGGGCGCCTCCCGGCCCCCGGGGCTGCTGGACGCTGCTCGTCCTGCCCGAGGCCTCCCGGGCAGCAGGGGCGGGGGGGGAGGCTCCGGGGTGGGGCACGGCGGGGCGGGGCCGCGAGGGCGGGGCTCGGGGGCGGGGCTCCGGGGGGCGGGGCTCAGGCGGGGGTGGGCCGGGCCGGCGCGGTGCAAGTGCGGCCGCCCCGTTGCATCATCCGCCGGGGGCGCGGCCGGGGCGGGTCCCCGGGGGGCGGGTCCCCGGGGGGCGGGTCCCCGGGGGGCGGGTCCCCGGGGGGCGGGTCCCCGGGGGGCGGGTCCCCGGGGGGCGGGTGCAAGAGCGGCCGCACCGTTGCATCATCCGCCGTGGGCCGGACGCGGGGGGTAGCAGCCATCAGTGCCGCCGCCAAAGGGACTTTGGGACGGGGCAAAGTCTGCGGGGGGGGCGTCGGGGGGGTGCACCCGGTGCAGGAGCCGCCCGGGCAGCGGGGACCGGCCCAGGCAGCGGGGACTGAGCCCGAGCAGCGGGGACCGAGCCCGGCCGGTACCCGGCACCGCCGCCTGGGCGGGAGCCCCCCCGGCGCGACGGGCCACGGGGCTGCCCGGCTCCCGCCCCGCTCCCGGCCCCGCTCCCGGCCGCGACTCACCCTGCCCAGGCGGAGCGGCCACATGGCGGTGCGAGCTCCGCGCAGCGCCGGCGGGTCCCGGCCCCGGCTACGGTCCCGGTCCCGGTCCCGCCCCCGCCCGGCCCCCCGACGCCGCGCGAGCGCTGCCGGGGGCGGGGCCGGGGCGGGGCGGCAGCGCGGGGCCCGCCGGGAAGCGGGAGGTCGCGCCCCGCCCTGATGCCCCGCGACCCGTGTACCTCCCCGGTGCCCCGCACCGCCGTCCGTCCATCCATTCCCGGCGCCCCGCACTCCCTGCATTCATGCCCGGCACCCCATCCCCGCACCCCATGAGTCTGCACCCCGTGAGTCTGCACTCCATCCATCCATCCATCCCCTGCACCAAATTCCCTGCACGCCAGCACCCCAGCCCCTGCATCTCTGCACCCACATCCCCAACACCCCAGCCCCTGCACCCCATCCAGCCATTCCCCTGCACCTTCATCCTCTGCGCCTCTGCACCCGCATCTGTCCATACCCTATACCCTGCACCCTGCACCCCATCCCCAGCACCCCCATCCATCCATTCCCTTCAGCCTTGCACCCCGGCACCCCATCCCCTGCAACCTTGCAGCCCCATCCGTCCCCTCCCCGCTGCCCACCTGCAGCCCACGGCCTGGCCTGCACCAGGCACTGCACAGCCCCCAGCCCTGCATGGCCCTGGGCAGGGGAATGGCACCCAGGACTGGGGACACTGTCAGGTGTCCGCCACCGCGGCGGCAGGAACCACTGGTGTCACCACGCTGGCTGTCACGGCCTATGGGATCAGCATGCTCCACAGCAAGCTTTCCAATTTTTTTTTATTTTTTTTTTAATTTTCCACTTTTTCATTTTGATTTTCTTAAAAAAATATGAAGAAGCCTCTGCCCAGAGCTGAGTGAGGGCAGGAGCTGGCGGGTGGTGGGCACAGCATGGAGGAATCTCCATAGGGCGCTGGGGGCTTAGTCTGGCGCCCCGAAGTCCACCCCTGGCCTGGGTTCTCCCGGCCAAGGAGGGACAAATGGGACCAGGGAAAGGCTCCAAAATACCTGGGACGGGTGCCCGCACAGGCATGATGGCCAGCATGCACATGTGTGGCCGCACACAGAAACACACAGGTACACGTGAGTGTGCACACGTGCATCCACACGTGCATGCACATGCACATCTCACACATCCGCACAAACAAGAAAAGCCCCCCCCCCCCTTCCCCCCGCTGCAGCTGGCTGCTCCCAGGCACGGTGGCACACTGGCGCTCGCTCCCCGTCACACACCGAAACCTGCCACCTGCCCTGTGCACCCTGTCGCCATCCCACCCTCCATCCCGCCACGGGGACCGTCAGCCGAAGTAGGGGTTGTCATGCTGGAAGTTGTAGTCGGGGCAGACCTTCTGGACCAGCTTGTAGTCGATGCTGAGGAAGGAGATGAAGATGCAGATGACCTTGAAGGGCTTGGCGCAGAGCCAGGCGGCATGGCTCTGCGTGTGCTCGGTGAAGCACACCTTGGAGGGGTCGTAGAGGCAGGGCTTGTTTTTGCGTGCCCGGTTGGTCTTCTCGTACTCCACGTGGCAGTTGAGGGCCTTGGGGCGGCCCTGGGGCAGGGTGCTCTGTGGGGGTGGTGGACGTGGGAGTGCGGCAGGCGCTGGCAGCAGCACCTCGAAGCCCACCGCCTTGGAGGGCGGCACGATGCTCACCGAGACGTTGCCCAGGCTGGAAGAGTTGTGGCGAAAGTAGACGCTGAAGGTGCCGTTGATGTGGTCCACGATCTTCCCCGTCACCAGCAGGCTGAACTTCAGCGTCTTGATGTTGAAGTAGAAGTCGCCCCAGCCGAAGATCTTCTTGGCACGGGCAGCCTTGAGCAGGGGCTTGTGCCGGGCCCGGGGGCTCGGCACCCCACCTGCCGTCTGGTTCCTCTGCCAGTCCCAGGGGCCACGCGCAGGGCTGGCAGGCTGCCCCGCGCCCCGCAGCAGCTCGCCCGGCACCAGCCGCCCGGGCTCTAGCGCGGGGGGCTTCAGGTTGCCGTAGGGCACGTCCTTGAGGAGGCCAGAGGTGCCCAGCTCCAGGTAGCCCAGGGTCTTGGTGAGGTGGCCCTGGGCACAGACCATCTGCATGGGGAAGAGGGCAGAGGCTACATGAGCATGTGCCCATCACCCTGGTGCTCAGCCTGTCCATCCCCACCCCCAGGCCCCCATGTCCTACCTGTGCCTGTGCTCCCTCCTGTGCCCATGTACCCCTCGCACCCACCGTGCAACCCCCCCCCCCCATGCCCATGCACGCCTCTCGGACCTGTACACTCCTGCATCTACACACTCCTCCTGCACTTATGCCCCGCCCCCCCCCCCACGCCTGTGCACGCCTCTTGGACTTGTGCACTCCTGCATCCACGTACCCCTTGTACCCACTGTGCAACCCTCCTGCACCTGCGCGCTCTTCTTGGAGGTGTGCACGCTTGCATCCGCACACCCCTCCAGCCTGCTGTGCCCCCCCTGCACCCCTATGCCTCTATCCGAGCCCTGGTTGCTTGCACGTCCCCGCTCAGCCCTCGTCCCTCGGGCCCTCCCCAGGCCCGTGCGTCAGAGCTGCCTCTCAGCATCGCCCCGTTCCAGGGACAGGAAGAGGCAGGAGACTGGGCAGGTCATTACCACCTGCCCCACCACAGCTTAGCCTTATTAAAATGCAGGGGCCGGGAGGGGGGGGTGCGTGGAGAGGCGAGGGAGAGGGGGAGGCAGGCGAGCCTTGTGCCGCCTGCCAGGGAAGCCTAATTGCATTACCCCGGGCCTCTGATCTGCTGCTGGAATTACAGGGCCCCCGCCGGGCTGCGCGGCGACAGCTCCTCCCGCCGCGATAATTGCACCGGGGGGGGGGGGGGTCACAGCCGCCCCTTGCACAGGGGCGCGCGCAGAGCGAGCGGGGCTCCCTTGCCCTGCCGGCGGGAGGGAGCCGGCGGCTCTTTCCCTCTCCCTCCCGCATCCAAACCCGACTGTCCCCGGCAGCTGCTCCGTCCAGCCCTGCCATCTCAGGCACCATGGGCGCACGGAGGAGGGCACCGGGGGTTGCGGGGGGGGGCTGTGCCCCCAGGGGGGATATGCTTCAGCACTGACTCCATCCTGGCAGAGCTGGAGGAGGAGCTGGGCACGGTTCCTGCCGTCCATTTCTGCAATGAGCGCGCCAGGCCTCGTGCCGCTGGGGCACAGGGCAGGTCTGCAGGGGCCGCGCACCCCGCAGAGGACAGAGCAGCACCGCAGGAGCCCGCCCGGCTGCGGGGCCCCGGTGCCTGCCCCGGGCAAGCTGGAGCCTCCCTGCGCTGATGCTGCCGATGCCGGGATCAGCCCGTAAACTGCTCTGACGCATGCACGGTCTTGCTGTGCTGGCCGGCTCGGGCACAGCCTGCCCCGGCACCCCGAGGCTCTGCCCCAGCTCGGCTTGTGCAGGGGGGCTGGGGCAGGGAAGAGATGAGTTTGCGAGGTCTCAGCCCAGCCCAAGCAGGCAGCGGGGGCTGGACTTGGGGTGCCGCAAGGCCACGGCGGAGCATCCCCGCAGCCCCCGCTCAGCGCCGGCTGCCCCCCGGCCCCCTCCCGCCGCTCTCTGAACACGGCTGCCGCATTCACCCTTATCTATATTTCAACGTAGCTTCAAAGACGGGCGCCTCTACAGCCAGCGAGCGAGAGGAAGATGGAGCGTGGCAGGACCAGGAGATGGAGCGATAACTGGGGGAGGGGGAGAGGGCCGTGGCCCCCAGCCCCGGCCCGCGGTAGGGTAGCACCTCCCTGGGCTCCCCTGTTGCTGCCGTTAAACCTACTGTACAGGTCCACCAGCCCCCCCCCCCCAAGCCCCCATGTGCCTCTGTGGGAGGCAATTCCCAAGGGGCGAGCCTGGGCAGGAGAGGGGGGTGCTCGCCGAGGGGATGGAGCAGCGTGGGGGCTGCTCTGGGGGGGGGGGGGGGCATGCGTGGGATGTGCTCCCAGACCCCACCAGCCTGGAGCAGCTGTTTGGAAGTTTCTCTGCCCTGCTCCTGCTTCCCATCTCCAGGCAGAGAGCCAGGATGCCTGGGGTCTTGCCTAGCAGTCCTGTGGGGCCCCCATGCCCTGCCCCTCCTGCCTCAGTTTCCCCTCACCACATGCCCCCCCCCCCTCCCGCCGTGATCTCCTGCTAGGGGGATGAAGGTGTGGGGGTGCGATGGGGATAGAAATGCAATGGGGCTGGTGATGCAATGGGAATGCAATGGGGCTGGTGATGCAATGGGGATGGGGAGGCAATTGGGATGGGGATGCAGTGGGGAACGGATAGGGATGGGGATGTGCTGAGAATGAGGAATGAGGAAGGGGATGTGATGGGGAAGTGATGGGGACAGGGATGTGATGGAGACAGGGAGGTGGCAGAGATGGAGATGTGATGGGGAACTGATGAAGACAGAGAAGCAATGAGGAAACGGATGCAATGGGGAACTGCTGAGCATGGGGATGCAATGAGGAAGCGGAAGATGGGAACAGGGAGGTGATCGGGATAGGGACGTGATGGGGAACTGATGGAGACAGGGAAGCAGTGGGGAAGGGGATGCGATGGGGACAGGGATGGGAGGGGGAGGGAGGCACTGGCACCAGCTCAGCACGTCACTGAGTGCTGGGACCAGGCCAGGGCCGTGGCCGCCTGCAGCCCCTCTGGCACCCTTGGTGAGGACAGCCCCAGCCCCGCAGGACAAAGCAGGCAGAGCAGCTCTGAGGCTGTGGCGAGGGGATGCTGCCAGGCAGGCACGTGGCAAGACTTCCCTGCCATTAAGTGGAGCCAAAGTCAGCCCCTCCTGCGCCCTGCCAGTGCCACAGGCATTCAGGGCAGATCTTGCTCACACCTCACTTTAAATGTTAATGTTCCTGCCTGCGAGTGGTCGGGGTGCAACGGGCACCTCTGTGCATGCAAACCCGTCAGACATGCTTTGTGGGCACATGTGCAGGGTCCTGGCACCTCCCAGCCCTGCACACATGTGCGCGGAGAGCCACTCTGTCCGTGCTCGCTCCTGCACATTACGCAAGGGCCATGCATGCCTCCAGCGTGTGCAGGGCTCTGCTGTGAGGCACCGTGTGTGTGTGTGTGTGTGTGTGTGTGTGTGTGTGTGTGCGCGCACACAAGTGTTACTGCGCCCACGCGTTACCCCATGAGGGTGCTTGTGCTATGTGCTTGTGCTGCTGTCATGCCCCCATGCACATCACCGCATAGGCATAGCCCTGTGCAGCATGCATGCACATCTGCCACAAGCATGCAGGCACTTATGCTATGCTGCAGGTGTGCAAGCGCAGCAGGGCAAGGGTGCAGGAAGGGCTGAGGATGGCTGCGGAGGGACCGGGAAGGCTCTCAGTGCCGGCATCAATTTGGCTTGTCAGGGCCAGCAGTGATGGCCGCTCACATCCCATTTGCTGGCAGGGCCAAGCGCCGTCAGCTGCTCCCCTGGGGCCAGGTCACCTTGGCGGAGGGAGGGAGCGGATCGACAGGGCTGCCTGGCAGTGGGGCACAGCGAGCTCCCGCAGCAGCTCCAGGAGAGCCACCTGAGGCAAAGGAGGAGCCGCTCTGACCCCTGTCCTGAGCCCACTGTCCTGCGCTGCCAAGCACCCGCGCTGCCGTGAGCATCCTCATCTCCCTGAGCACCCTCACCGCCCTGAGCATCCCTCCACCCTGAGCACCCTCACCTCCCGGAGTGCCCTTGCCTCCCTGTGCATCCTTGCCTCCCCGAGCATCCTCGCCGCCTTGAGCATCCTCGCTTCCCCGAGCCTCAGCACAGGGTGCTGGAGCAGGCACTGCTCCACAGATCCGGGCCTTCAGCTCTCCCCACAGGCACAGGGTGAAGCCAGTGTCCCCCCTGTCACCCCACTGCCTTCGTTAGTGCAAGGAGATTAATTGGAGGTGGTGAGCGACAGTCCCCGCGGGCCTGCTCCCCCCGGCACAGTACAGCCCGGGGCGGTGTGGCATTTCCAAAGGTTAGCAGCAAACAAGGTGCTTGTGACAGCTCCCATTTATCTCGCCGGCGCCGCGCGGGTGCTAATGCGGTGGCCAGCAGTGTGGCGCAGCAGTGGGCTCTGCCGGAGTGCGGGGAGGGACCCGAGCAGGCGCCCGCACGTGCTGCGATGTGCATGGTGCATCCCCGTGACTCCGCGTGCAGAGTGTGCACACATGAGCGTGCGCCTGCCGCTGTGCCACAGGTGTGCACTGAGACGTTGCCCTGCACCTCTGAGCATGCACCTGTGCCTGCAAGAGCACGGATGCGTGCACCAAATGCCCGAGTGCATGTGGGTGCCAAGCAGCGTGCAGCTGAGTGTGCACGAGTATCTCCGTGTCCATCAGAGCACGTCCGTGTGCACAAATGCGGAGTTACACATGCACAACTAATGTCTCTGCATGTGTCCTTACAAGTGTGCCTCTGCTTCTCAGGGTGCACGCACATATCCGTATGTGTGCACATTGGGATGCATGTGCACGTGAGGCTGCATGTGCACGTTGGGATGCATGTGCACGTCGGGATGCGTGCATTTGTGTGTCTCCGTGCACATCTGGCACCAAGGGCCCGTGTCCTCACGGCAGCGGCTGTGCCTGCGCCTCTCCCCAGCTACGAGCGCAGATGGGGATGATGAGTGGCAGGCTGCTAATGAAAGTCCCCAGGAGGCGAATCTGTGGTGACGGCTCCTTGGTGCCAGGGCAACGGCTTGACCTGCTGTTGGGGACACCTGGGCTGAGTCCAGGGATGCTGGCAGAGCCGGGGGCCACAGGCCGGCGGGGCAAGCCACGACCAGCCAGGAGCCTTGCCACTGCTGGGGGCCATGGGAAAGGAGGCTCTGCCCCCGCCGGCAAGACCCCAAGGTGCAGCGCCGAGCAGGGCACACGCCACACACAACCTGCTCTGGACAAATCCCTCCAAAGCCAGGCTGCTTTCTGCTGTCTCTGTGGACACGCACCGCGAGAGCCGTAAGTCTGCCTGCGCCCTCGCACGGGGCACAGGACGGCGCCACCAGCATCCCCGCGGCCCCCCCCCCCCCCCCCCCCGCCGCCACTGGACGTAAAGCCGCGTGGGGCCGGGCACTGAGCGCTCGCACGGGCCAGGAGGACCTCGCCTCCTGCAAACAGTTTTGCATTCACCCCCGAACAGACACCTCTCTCCGCACAGACGGGAAAAAATATGCAAATGCCGCGGCTTTATTAACGCGCTCGGCACGCGCCGGCTAATAAATATTTCATAGCCCGAGTAGGACTTCGTGTTTTTTTTTTTTTTTTTTTTCTTCTTCTTCTTCTTTCCTTGCTTTTGGTTCCTTTTCCCTGTCATTCGTTTCCTGCCTTTTCTTTTCTCAGCCGTTGTTTTATTTATTTATTATTTTTTAAGGGCTTTGCGGTGAAACAGGAGCTGGTGTGTGTTGGGGGGGGAGTGGGAAGTGTGCACCCCCCCAGCCTCCCCCCGCAGGTGGCAAAGAAAAGTGCTGTTAAGAGCAAAGGAAAAAATATAATAGAAGGGAGGAGCCGGCACAAGGCAAAGGATGGAGGGCTTGTGTGACTCATTGGGCTTGAGGAAGAAAAGAGCCTGAATGGGAAAATGAGGAGAAAAACGGAGCGGGAAGCGGGCGAGGGCGAGCGGGTGTGCGAGCGGGTGCATGAGCGGGTGTGTGAGCAGTGTGCACGGTGGAGCCAGCGAGGGTGTGGGGGTGAGCGAGGGAAGGGACAGCACACGCGGCCACAGCCGGGCTGGGAGGGACGGGGATCCCGCGCTCGGAGGGGGGACCCTCGCCTGGAGCGCTGCGGGGACCCGTGGGGATGGGGCCGACCGGGACATGTGCACGCGGGGACGCAGGCGCAGCTGGTGGAGGTGGGGGATCAGCCCCAGCTTGCTCCCGCGTGGCCAGCAAGGCCAGCCTGGATGGATGCCTGGGTCCCTCCGGCCCGGCCCCCGGCGCCCGGCCTCCCGTTCCCCGCGTCAGGGCGCCGGGCTGGTCTCGGTGCTGTCCTCCGGCAGCTCCGTGCCCCCCCCCCAAGCCCCCGAGCGCCAGCCCAGCACCGAGTGCCCGGGATCTGCCTGCCTGCCTCCCCCACCATGCCTCACCGTTTCGCTTTATTATTGCAATAAATGTAGCCATAAAAGTGGCAGGTATCGGCGTGTGAGGAGATCGCTTCTCCTGAGCTATGGAAATGTAATTTCGAGTGTGCCCGGGAAATTTTATAAGATCTTATCAGGCGGGATCATAAATTGCATTTCCAGCCCCCCCACCCCACCCCCACCCCACCGCCGCGTGCCCCTCTCTCTGAGCCAGGCCCGGCACCAAGGCCAGGGGCCGCCGGGGGGCAGCCCGTCCCCACGGCCTGTCCCGTCCCCACGGCCTGTGCCGCTGCGCGTGGGGTGGCTGCCCCAGCCCCCCCAGGTCCCGGCGGAGGGGCGCAGAGCGGCTCGGTGCCAGCAGGACCGCGGCTGTGACCCCCGGTGCCCGTGGGATGGGTCAGCGCTGCCGGGTCCCTGCGGCAGCACCAGGCCTGTCCCAGCAGCGGGGGGCGGGGGTGACCCCCCCCCGCTGCGTGCTGGGTGCCGCAGGCACTTTGCAGCCCACCGTTCCTGCAGGCTGGGTGCTCGGTTCCACAATGACTTTCCTTTTGCAACAGCGACCAGGGAAAAAGGCAGCAGCAGCCGGGGGGGGGTTCACGGGCAGAGGGACATGATTATTTCTTTAGTAGCAATCCAAGCGGCTGGAGAGGAAGCTTCATCTTTCCTGGGCCATTTACCTCCAGCGCCCGAGCGCGAAGGCTGAGCCAGGCAGCTCGGCACAGCGGCTGGTGCTGCACCAGCCAGCCCCCACCCCGGTACCCGGCACAACAGCGGTGGTTAAAAGCAGGAGGGGAAAAGCAATGAAACGGGCCCCAGATTCGCACTGCAGCAGCGCAGCAGTCATGCCAGGAGCGGGTCCGGCCAGGGCACCCAGGCGCCCGTCCCCGCCACTGCCCCCCCACGGACCCGTGGGACCGAGCCCCACCGTGCTCCTGGCTGCAGCCTTATTGCATCTCCCTGCGCAGGGTGCAAAGGGCACCTCAGGAAAGAGTTATTAAAAAAAGGGAAATGAGTCGCTTGGAAACCTTCTTTCGGCATAACAGCGTGTGTTTGTTTGGCGATAGATTAGCTCAGCCGTGCTGAGCACACAACAGCCGCTGCAAAGGCACCGGGCTGGGGAGACCCACAGGGGACGGGCGTGAAGAGAGACGCGCCCACCCTGGCAGCGCCACACCGGGAGGTGCCAGGCCTGGCCCGGGAGGGCTGTGGCACGGCACGGCCCCGTTCCCCTCCTTCGGCCCCGAAGCGGGCTGCATGGGCTGAGAGGGGAAACCAAGGCATGGAGCGGGGGCAACGGGGCCCCAGCCCCCCCAGCCCCGAGTGACGGATGAGGCCAGGATGCTGCGTGCCCGGTGCCAGCGGGCCAGCGGCCCCTGCGCGGGAACGGCGATGGGCTCGCACTGCCTCCCGGCTGCAGGTTAGCCAAGTTTGCCGGGTCTGAGCTGAGCTCCTGGCCGCAGTCCTGCCGTCTGAGGCGCAGGCAAGGAGCAGGAGAGTCACGCCGCCGGGAAGCGCTGGTCCTGGCAGCCCTAGGGCCCACCCCAGGCAAAAGCCCGAGCGGCAAGTACTCCTGCCCCCAGCCTGCTGCCCCGCTGTCCCCGTCCCTGCGCCTGCTACAGCGCCAGCGGCAGCCCACTCCCGCCACCGCCGCAGTCTGCACCAAGCTGGGATGCTGCGGCCGAGGGAGCGCGCTGGTGACCCCCCCCCCCCCCATCCCGGCCGTGGCCTGGCAGCAAGGTGCCCCCCCCATGCAGCGCTGCTGCCTCCCCACCGCTCCCCGAAATCACAGCGATGGTGATGGGGAAGGGGTGAGTCACCCAGTGAGCCGGGGGGAGACGCACGGAAGGAGCCAGCAGATGCAGTCAGCCTGACGCCGACGGCAGCGCTTGCATAGGCCCTGCCCTGCGCACCCCGAAAAGTGGTGAGGGGCCTCGCACTCACGTCTCCTCGGCAGGCACCCGCTGAAGCCTGAGATGTGGCTGCTTTGGGGACAAGCTGGGAGGAGGAAATGGGATATGCTTCCCTGGGCCAAAAAAGGGTTAAATTCTCCCCATTAATGGGAGCTGGGGGGGGGGGAGGATGGGGGGGGTGTCCTTGCACCTAAAGGGCTGGCAGCATCTGCCTGGCGCAGGGCCATCTGTCAGCCGGCAGCCCAGGAGATGCGCAGCAGCTCGCGGGTGACAGCAGGGGAACAGGGCGGCAGGGGGTGAGGCTCCCGGGGGGCTGGCACCCCCCCCCAGCCCTGCCACAGGAGGGATAGTCCTGGGAAGGGCAAACGTGGGAAGGGAGCAGCCTGCCAGCTACCAGCACCATTCCAGGTGCTTGGAAATACCCTGCTGCCCCCACTCCCTGCCCGCCGGGGACAGGGAAACTGAGGCACGGGGCCTGGGGGCGCACGTCCTCGAAAACACGGCACCAGGGCGAGAGGAGCAGCCCTGGGTGCCGTGGCTGCTGCCTGCATGGGAGCCGCAATGCCGGCGCCCGGCGCGGGCTCTGCCACTGGCCCCTCTCCCGGCAAGGCCAGGACACTGCTGCGGGAACGTCCTGGCGCCCCGTGCTGCAGGCTGCTCCCAGCGCCCCGGGCACCCTGGCCCCACGCCGAGCCTCCCCCCCCCCCCCCCCCCCGCCCGAGATCTAACTCCTAATGCACAAAAATAATGTGAATTGCCAATGCTCATAACTAATGTAATGCACCAGCACAGCACAGCGGCCCCGGGCCGGCTGGGCAGGAGGGCAGGGACGTCACCTGCAGGGAGCCCTGGCATCCCCGGGCCGGGCGCTGGCAGGAGGAAGCAGCCCTGGGGGGTGGGAGCTGGGGGGGGGGGGGCGCTGTGCACAGGCCCAGCAGGGACGGGCGCACGCCGGGCTGGGAGAGCTTGTCCACCCCAGCAGGGAGACGGACACCCGCTCGCACACACACAAACACCCAGCAGGGACAGTCGGCAAACGCACAGGCGCGGCGGGGGAGACCCCCGGGGGTCCGTGCTTCCCGCAGCAACACTCGCACATGAACAGGGGGCTCGTCCCTGCTCGCCGCCGCACCCCGCTGCCTGCCGGGCGCTCGCCCCGGGGCGGACGGGACGGGGCAGCAACCGGGGCCGGGGAAGGAGCGCGCCTGCCGCCGCCGCTGCTCCCGCCCCCGGACCGCAGGGAAAGTTTCTGCCCTGCTGGGACCGGGGGGGCAGGACCAGCCCCGTCGCCCGGGGCCGGCCCCAACCCCTGCAGAAACGGGGCTCTGTCCGCGGGGCAGAGCGCGGCGGGCTGGGGCACGGCGGCAGGCTGGGGCCCCCCCCGCCGCCTGCCCACGCCAGCGGCTGCAGGGGCCGGAGCACCACGCGGCCCCCCCGGCGCGGCTCCCCCCTTGCAGGCGGCGGGAGGGGGCCGGGGCAGCGCCCTGCTCCTGGTTTCATCAAAACAAAACCATTTGTCTTGAAGCCGCTCCAGCACCGACAGATGCTCTGCGTTAGCTGGACACGGGGAGGGGGTCACGCAGAGCTGCCCCCCATGCACACACGTACACACACACACACACACACACACACACATATATACACACACACATATATATATTTACATGCACGGGGATGGAGCGTGCCAGAGAAACAAGTTGCAACAGCCTTCGCCTGGGGGAGGGAGGGTTGTGCAAGGGGGGGTTCCCTGATGTGCATCCAATTCCCCAGGGGGAATTGACTCGTTTGATTTTATTCATGAAACACGGAAAGTAAAAATGGAGTGTCAGGAAATCAGATCCACTAGGTGATGAGCCTGGGCACCCCCGCCAGGGCCTGGGCGGACACGAGCCCCCCCCAATCACCGCCGGCGCCCGACGCAGCAGCGGCCCCCAAATCCTGCCGCCCTCGCGGGAGGGGCGCGAGGCCAGCGGCCTCGGCGCCATCCAACACCCCGGAGGGGGGCCGCCGCTGCCCCGGGGCCCGCTGCGAGGATCGGGGCGGGGGGGTTGCGCAGGACGTGCACCCCCCGTGACCTCCCGAGGATGCAGGTAAAGGGGCAAGGATGGGCAAAGCCCCGTCCCGTCCCCGGGGTAAATACCCCGTGCTCCAACTCCCCCGCTGCGGCGACACCCGGGAAGGTGTGTGTGGGGGGGGAACGGAGCCCCCACCGCGGGCGTGAAGACCCAGCTGGCGCTGGGGCTGAGCCCGCACCCACTCGGGACAGGAATGGGGCGTCGCTGGCGCGCGTGGCTTCAGCGCTCGCCCCCTCGGCAGAGCCGCGCCGGGTCCGTCCGCGGCTCCGCGCCCCCCGCGCTCCCTGCCCCGACGGCAGGGCTTGGGTGGGGGGGGGCGCCCACGCGTGCGCCCGGGGCGCGCCCACGCGCCGCTGCTCCACGCGCCCGCGCGGCTCCGTCTCGCGCGTCCCGCGCCCCCCCCGCAGCTGCCAGACGGCGGTTCGCGCGGGGGGGGGGGGGGGGGGGCAGCACGCACGGCCGCGCCCCCCGCCCCCAGCCCGGCCAACTTGGGGCGGCCGGACCCCCCCAATGCCTGCCCGTGCCCCCCCTGCTCCCTCCCCGCCGCCGCCGCGGACGCGACCCCTCTCCAGCCCGCACGAGCCCCCCGGCACTGCGCGACCCCCGGCCGCTGCCCCAGGACCCGCGCGGCTCCCCCTGGCATTGCGCGACCCTCCCCACGCCTGCGCGGCCCCCGCTCAAAGGCAGCACCTCCCCGCATTGCACGCCCCCCCCCCCGGGATTGCACGCTCCCCTCCCCGCAATGGCACCCCCCCCCCGGAATTGTACGACACTCCAAATAATAGCCCCCCCCCCCGATTGCACGCCCCCGCCCCCGCAATCTCAGGACCCCCCCCCGGAGATTGCACGACCCTCCCAGTAATTGCCCCCCACCCCGGGCCCCGGAATTGCCCCCCGGCCCAGCTGCGGCCCCAACTTCGGGCGCCCCGTACCTGCAGCAGCAGCCAGGGCCCGAGCAGGGGCAGGCGGCGGCGGAGCATCGCGGGGCTCCGCGGGCTCCCGGGATGGAGGGAGCGCGGCAGGGCGGGCGGAGGAGGGAGGCGGCGGCCAGGGGAGGCAGGAAGAAAGTTGGAGACTTGCTGGGGCCGGGCGGCGCCTCGGCGGCGCCTCGCCAATCCCGGCCCGCCGCCCCGGGCGGGGGCACCGGCGCGGGGGAGCCGGGGGGGGCACCGCGGGGCGCCGGGGGGGGGGGGGGCTACTGGGCGGGGGACCTGGGGGCACAACGGCGGGGGGGACCCAGGGGAAGGAGAGCAGCAGGGGCACCAAGGGGACCCGGGGGGGACCTGGGCGGGGAGCAACAGGGAGAGCAATAGAGGGGGAAATGGGGGGGGGGGGGCAGCGGGGGTAGCGGGGGGGATCAGTGGGGGGCCCTGGGAGGAGAGCACTGGGAGGCACGGGGGGGGGACGACTGGGGGTTCCTGGGAGGGGAGCAGTGGGGGGGGGGGAATGGGGGGCACCAAGAGGGGAGCACTGGGGGGGCACCGGGGGGTACCATGGGGGCAGCACCCCAGGCATCCTGCACCCAGCTAGACACCATCACCCCGAGGTGCCCCAGTCCTGCCCCGCTCCCTGGGGGGCAGCACCCCAGGGGGCCCCAGTCCCATCCATCTCTGTGGGGCTCCCTGCACCCAGGGAGGGGAGCACGTGCCCCACTGCTGCCCGCCCCCCATCTCCAGCACGCGGACACACTGTCTGTGCACTGCAGCGTGTGCAAGCAACCCAGCACGCACACGTGTGTGCACACACACACGCCCATGCGTGTGCCCTCGGAGGCGTCTGCCGGGGGTCCTCCTACCCCCGCGGCACTCAGCCGAGATCCCTCCCCAGCACCAGCACTTTATTATAATCACTGCTATCACTGTTACTGCTACTATTATTTTCTCCTCCTGCCCTGGGAGCTGCCGGCAGGGCTCGGGGCCGGAGGGGCCGGGCAGCAGTGCAGGAGCGTGTGGCAGCAGGATGAACACGCGGCAACAGGGAGAGAAGCACGGGAAAGGGCGAGGGAGAGGACCGAGGGGGAACGCCGATGGGCGCAGCGAGCCAGACGCCTGGCCCTGGCAGCCCCACATGCATCCCCACAGCAGCCCTATGTGCATCCCACATGCTCCCCATGGCAGGGGAGCCTGGCTGTGGAGGAAGGCTCCCCCCACCTCAAGCCTTGCGCTCGCTGCAATGGTTCTCGCACCCCGCAGCCTGCTCCCTCCTGTGCAGGAGAAAGGACCTAGGTGTTCGGGAGCCCCCCCCCCCCCAGCTGCAGCAAGGTCCCTGTGGGAGCCCTGGTGCCCCCCATGGCCCCAAGGGACATGGGGTGGGGGCGGGAGGGGATCCTGCACTGACAGCCCCAGATCCGGGTGGGCAGAGGCAAGGGGAAAGTGAGGCTTAAAAAATACAGGGAAGGAAAAAAAGAAGAGAAAAAGGGAGAGAGAGCGAAAAAGGGAGGGGAAAAAAAACTCCAGAGGAGATATAAGAAACCGATAAGTGAACAAAGAGACAGTATTGAAATAGATCTGAGGGCCAGGCCATACTGCAGCCCTTCAGCGGAGGGGCCTGGCGCACAGCCGTCCGCGGGAGCTGGGGGCGGCGGGTGCTGGAGCAGGTGCCGGCTGGAGGGGCCCCAGCGTCCCTGCGGGTGGGCAGCCTGGGCTGCTTGGCCGCGGGCTTCAGCAGCGCAGAGGCGCAGGGCTGCCCTCGTGCCGCGCAGCCCCGCTCGGTGCCTGCGCCTGCTGTGCTCCATCCATCACGCATCGATTGAGGCCGGGCGCCCAGGGGCCGGTCGTGTGCCCCAGGGAGCAGCGGGGCCGTGCAAGGAGGAGGAGGAGGAGGAGGGAGGAGGGATGGCAGGGCAGAGGGGCTTGTGCATCCACTGGAAAGAGAACAGACATCAGACAAATGACTGCCTGGCGTGCACTACCCCGTCCCCACTGTCACCTCCGCGGGGACTCATGGGTCAGCGAGTGCATCCGTCGCCCCCACCCGCTGCAGCTCCTGGGCGATGCTTGCACAGGGCCTGGGGCGCCTCGGCGCGCCGCACCGGGCAGGGACGCCTCAGCCCCCGGCACGGGCCCACCCGCACCCCGGCTGCCAGTGCCTCTCACGCCAGCCCTCTCCCACCCTTCTCTGTTGGAGCCCTGGTGCTTTCTCTGGCATTAGCCCCCTTCCCGTGCAGGGGCACTGCAGAGTGCCGGCCCCAGCAGCACTGCACACCACGAGTTGCATGCTGCGTGCGTGGGGAGAGGCAGGCTGAGCGGCTGCACAGGTTCGTGGTGCTGCTGCAGGAGCAGGGCTGGCACTTGTGCTTTCCCTTCTCCCGTGCCAGCGTTGCTCCCTCCCGCGCTGCCGCCGGTGTGTGGGCCTGAACTGGACCTGCTGCACGGCTCTGCGTGCGTGCATGTGTGTGTGTGTGCGCACGCGCGTGTGTGTGTAACCCCAGACCCTGCCGGAGTGTGCGCGAGACAGGGTCTGGGCACAAACCCGCTCTGCCGGGAAGTTGTATCCCTGCACGTGAAGGCACGTGTCTGTACCCAGGGATGCACACGGGGTGTGTGCACACGACGGAGTGCACGTGGGGGAGTGCATGTGGGAGGGGTGCAGACAAAGGGGCACGAGAGGGTGCACATGGAGGGGCGCACACAGGGAGTGTGGACAGCGGGTGCACAGGAGAGGGTGCGTGTGGGGGTGGCACAGGGGAGGGGTGCGCACAGGGGTGCGTGTGGGGGGTGCGCACAGGGGTGCCCATGAGGAGTACACACAGGGGGGTGCACAAGCAAAGGTGCACTCCGGGAGTGCGCACGGAGCAGTGCAACGGGGTGTCCATCGGGGTGCCCGGGGGGTGCACACGATGGGGGGGGGGCGCACAGGGGGGACACGGTGCTGCGCGCGCGGCCCCCCCCCGCGGCCCGGTTCCCGATGGCGGTGGCGCCACCTGGCGGCGGCTGCCGGGACCGCGCGGGCCGGCGGAGCCCGGGACCGGCGCCGAACCGGGGCGAGGAGCGCGGTGCTCGGAACCGGAGCGCGGAACCGGGGCGCGGTGCTCGCAGAGCCGCCCCGGCGCGGGGCCCAGCAGGGCACAGCGCCGGGCCGCGGGCGCCGAGGCAGCGCCGGGCCTGCACCCACCTGGTCACACGAGCACTCGCTGGGCTGCACAAGCACCTGCCAGGTCACACAAGCACGTGCTGGTTCACCCGAGCACCTGCCAGGTTGCACAGACACGTGCTGGTTCACAGGAGCGTCCTCCAGGTTGCACGAGCACCCGTGGGTTTGCACGAGCACCCACCCAGGCACACGAGCACTCACCTGTTTGCACAAGCACCCGCCCGGTCGCACAAGCACCCGCTGGGCTGCACAAGCCCCTGCCCGGCTGCACGAACACCGCCTGGTGCGCGAGAGACCCCAGGGCCCGGCTGTGGGGCAGCCCAGGGCCCGGCTGTGGGGCAGCCCGGCGCTTGCAAAACTCGGCGCCCCCGACTCTGAGGGGTGCAGGGCCCAGGCCGCCCCACGCCGCCCCCGCCTCCTGCGGCCTCCCCCCACCTCTATCCCCGCCAACCAGTAGCCGGCTCTTCAGTTTTTAAAAATTTTATTTATAACAATATCTGTTTTGTTTAGTTGTAAAGTAATCCAGCAAAAATTATTAAAACATTTCCCCCCAATAAAAGGATGGGGTCGCCCCCTGCCCTCCCCCCACATGCGTTCATTTATTTCTACTATAAAAGCTAGGTCATTTCCGTGTTTTGTTTTTTTTTTTTTTTTTGAGTGTCTTTTTTTTTCTCCTGTTAAAAAATGTGCATGTTGGAGAGCGGGCGAGGTGCAGGCAAGCCGGAGCGCAGGACCGCGGTAGCCGGGCCCGGGGGCTTCGCCAGGTGCCCCCCCAGCAGCGGGGAGAGCCGAAAATGCCACAAAGGGAAGGGAAGGGAAGAGAGAGACGGGGGGAGCCGAGAAAGGTGGCGGGGGGAGCGCAGAGGCCACGTGGTGGGGAGGGGGGACGGGGGAAGGAGGCGGGGGGGGAAGGGAAGGAGGACCAGGATGAGGGAGGATGCAGGGATGGGGAGAAGATGCAGGGATGGGGGGAATGGGGAGAGGATACAGGGATGTGGAAGGGATGCAGGGATGCGGAGGGGATGCAGGGAGCGGAGAGGTGGGGGGAACGGGGGGGGGTGCAGCCCCTGCTCTTTGCACCCTCCTGCCTGGACCCTTTGCTGCCTGTGCCCTGCTTTTTGCATTATCCCCTTGTCTCCCTTTAACGCGCAGCGCCGGGCACCGGCCCTCGCCGTCCCTGCGCCGCGGCTCCGCGGCCCGTGCCACGGCACGCCAACCATCCGGCCCTTCCCCACACTCCCAAGCTGCCCCCGCGCCCCAGATCGACCCACGGCCGCCACGGGGGAAGGGAGGGGGGGCCCCATGGAAAGAGATTTAAAATAAACCAAAGCCAGATCTGGCAATGAGGGGCACCAAGGCCCGGTACCGGGGAATATACAGGTAATAATACTGCTCACATAGAAAAGTAATAATCCTTCATTTGTACATTTATACAGTGGCTCTCGGCTCCCCCCGGCCCCCCGCCTGCCCCGGGTGTCCGTGCCCCGCAGGCACCAGCCCGTCCCTGCCCTATGCCAGGGGGTCGGCCAGCTCGTCGTCCGCCCCCCGCGACAGCAGCTCCCGCTTCTCATCGGTGCTAGCCAGCGAGTTGCGGCTGTTGTGGGCGCCCATGTACAGCGTGGCGTAGACGGGGTTGGTGAAGTTGGTGGGCTGCGGAGAGGAGGGCGAGGTGGTCGGACGGGGGCACGGACACCGCGTGCCCCCGCTGTGGCTGTCCCCGGAGCCGGCCCCTGCCCCGCGGGTGCCGGACCCCGCACGGGCGAGCACCCGCCACGCGCTCCCGGTCCCCCGGCCGGCCCCTGCTGCGGCACTGGCCCTGCGCCCCACCTTGTCCGGGTCCAGGGCGAAGTCAGCGTCCAGCAGCTCCCCCACGTCGTCGTCGGGCTCCCCCTCGTACATCTTGTAGGTGGGGTTCCCGATCTCCACGTTCATGGCACCGTTGGTCATCCGCTGGTGCTGGAAGCCCTTAGCGCTGGGGGGGGGCGCGAAACGGGGGTCAGCGCTGGGGGCACCGAGAGGGGCGAAGGACGGTCCCGTCCCCCAGCCCAGGCTCGTCCACGCAGGGTGGCACGGGTCTCCCCCGGCGCCCCTACTCACCCCTTGATCCTCCACTTGTACCAGACGAAGGCCACCACGGCAAGGAGGATCAGCAGCAGCAGGATGGGGATGACGATGGAGGCCGCTCCTGCGGGGCCAGAGGCGCAGGCGGCCGTCGGCAGGTGCGCAGCGCCACGGGGCCCCCCGCCCTGCCGCCCGATCCCGGGCCGCCTCCGGCCAGGAGGGATGCCGAACGCTGGAGGAAGAGCCCTGGCTCTCCCGGCCACCGAACCGGGCCCGCACGGGGCGGGTGCTGGGCAAACCAAAAAGCCACGCGAGAACTGCCGCCTGCTACCCCCGCCCTGCCGAGCACGGCCTGGCGCCCCCCCGGCAGCCCCCACTACGCACGGCTGCTCTGCTGCTCGCTGACGACGAAGTCCTCGCAGCGCGGCCCCGTCAGCCCCGCTGGGCACCTGCCGGAGAGCCCGGGGTTAGCAAGCAGGGGAGGCGGGCGCGTGGGGGTGGGGGGGAGCAGCTGCGGGGCTGGGGCTGTGGGGATATGGGGGGGGCTATGGGGGGCGTCTGGGGGGATGGAGGTGGTCCTTCCCCCACGCTGGGCTGCCCCCGCGGGTTGCCTGCCCGCCCCGGCCCCGGCCCCACTTACAGGCACTCGGGCAGCTGCGTCTTGTCGCCGACAGAGCAGGTGCCACCGTGCAGGCAGTAGTTATCGCAGGTCAGGCAGCTGGGTGCCACCTTGCCGTCCGGGCAGCTACGGGGCAGAGAGCATCAGCCAGTGCGCGGGGGCACCCCGCTCGCCCCGGGCCCCCCGGCCCCTCCGCCGCCCCCGGCACCTACATGCAGGAGACCTCTCCGCTCTGCTTGTTGATGTTGCACTTGCCCTCCTGGCAGCGGGAGCACTTGTTGTCCTGGCACTGGCTACCCTCGAACTGCGGCGGGCAGCGGCACTGCTTGGTGCCACTGGCCGTCATCTGGCACACGCCTTCGTTCTCGCAGTAGTCAAAGCACTGCCCTGCAAGGGGAGGGCAGCAGTCAGGGCGCGGGGCAGGCCCCACGCGCACCAGCGACCGTGCACCCACGGCATCGCGCCTCTGCCCCTGCGCAGGCGGCTCCCCCCGCTTTGCACAAAAACCACGATTATCTGGGAGCGCGGGAAGCCCTGGGCTGCTCCCTGGGCACGGGCGGCGGCAGCACTCACGGTACTGGCAGCGGTCCCCGATGAAGGTGGGCAGGCAGCGGCAGTTGGGCTGGTTGCCCTGGTTGACGGTGCAGCTGCCGTTGTGCAGGCAGTAGTCAGTGCACACTTGCTGGTTGCAGCGGGGCCCCGTGAAGCCGGTGGGGCAGCGGCACGTCGGCATGCCTGGCAGAGCGACAGAGCCGTCAGCCCGCTGCCCGGCCCTGCGGCACCCTGGCCGCCACCGCGCCGCCACCCAGCCTCACCGGATGGCGAAGCGGCGCAGGTGCCCCCGTTCTGGCAATAATCCCAGCACTGGTCGATCTGGCACTTCTCCCCGTTGTAGCGCGGCTGGCAGCGGCACTTGGCCTGCTTGCGGGCGTTGAGGAAGCAGCTGCCCCCGTTGAGGCAGACCAGGTCACACGTGTCCGTGGTGGGCACTGGGGAGAGGGGCCAGGTGAGCGGGAGCCGCTGCTCCCAGCCGCGGCCGCGCCGCCCCACGCCCCGGGAAGCACCTACCGACGGGCGAGACGGTGGGCGAGGGAATGACCACGCAGGTGCCGTTGTCCAGGCGCTTGCCGTTGGGGCAGGTGCAGACGGGGCCGCTGGGGCTGAGCAGGCAGAGCCATTCGCATTTCTTGCGGTCACAGGGGTTGGTCACTGCGAGGGCGCGGGGCGAGAGGCAGGCTGAGCTGATGCGGGGCACCCACAGCCCTGCATCGCCAGCCGGCGGTTTTCCCCGATACCTCGGCAGCTTCCCCCCACCACTCCACCCTGCTCCGGCATTCCCGGCTCCCCCGAGGATGCCCTCCTGCCACGGCAGGGAAACGCACTGGCTGAGCCTCTTCCTGGCCCAAAGCTCTTCCAGAGCTCCCCTCGCCCTCCCTGGTGCCCCATCCCACCCCGGATCACAGATGAGGCCCCCGCCCCCCCCGGCTCAGAGACAAGGCCCCAGCATCCCCATCCCGCGCTGAGATCGCCCAGCGCCCAGAGCTGGCGTGTACCCTCCGGCTGCTTGTACTGGTGGTAGAGCACCACGTCAGTGGCATGATTGAGGCCGGACGTCAGGTTGGTGACAGACTTGTGCCCGAACTTGTGGATCTTGAAGATGCGGTTGTTGATGTAGGTGACGCCGTAGATGTAGTCCTCAAAGATGTCGATGCTGAAGGGATGGCTCAGCCCTAGGGCAGCAAAGGGAGAACGCCCGTGGTCAGCAAGAGCTCAGGAGCCAACGGCACAGCCAGCTGCTCCCTGTGCAGGACAGGGCCGACGAGGGCCCCCACCCAAACGAGGCCTCCGGCTGGGCCGGGGTTGGGGGTACCGCGGTGCCAGCAGGCTCCAGTGCTGCCGCAGAGCATTCAACAAGGGAGAGCAGCCCTCGCTGCCGTCCGTTGGGCGTCTCCAGCCCAGCGCTGGGGTTTGCCCTGCCCCCAAGGTGCTGGGCACACGCGGCCCAAGCCAGGTCACAGGGGCCCCGGGGAGCCTGGGGGGGAGCTGGGGGTGCGAGGGGTTCCCACCCCGGAGACATCGCCCCTCAGGCAGCTGTTTCCTCCTCGCTGCGCTGGCGGGTCTCGGGGGCTCTGCTCACCCTTCTTGTTGTCGATGGCTACGACGGGGTCAGTGCCATTGAGCCGGATGCTGCCGATGACAGAGAGCTTGGCGTCGGCCCAGTACAGCCTCTCGTTGTGGTAGTCCACGGCCAGCCCTGAGGTGCAGGAGCAGACGCGGCAGTGAGGTGGGGGGCCCGTAGCCCGCTCAGCGCCCTCCCTGTCCCCCGGCCAGCAGAGGGGTACCCACGCCGCCCCTGTTCCCACACGCACTCCTCTCGTGGAGCTCAGAAGAGACCCAGGAGTTCTGGCTCCCTGGCCAAGCCTTCTGGCCCCAGTCCGGTTGCACGTCCTCCCCATCGCCCGTCTCCACCCCTCGTGCCCCTCCGAGCGCCTTTGCTCACCTGTTGGCCACTGGATGTTGTCTTGCACCAAGGTCTCCCGCAGTGTCCCATCCATAGCGGCCGTCTCAATCTTGGGGTGATTGCCCCAGTCTGACCAGTACATAGTCCTGCAAAGGACACAGTGGGTCATTCCCGGCAGGGGAGAGCAGGGCAGTCCAGTGCCCCCTGGGAGGAGGGACCCTCACCCCTTCTCCTGACACCATCCTAAAGTTATTGCTGAAGGGAGACGTGACAGACCAGCTGATTCCATCAACGCACAGCTCACGTTGACAAAGGAACAGAGTGACGCTGGGGCACAGGCATGTGCCACCGTAGAAGAGCTTGCGGTAAGAGGAGTGGGATGAGGGCAGGGTAAAGGGGAAGGGAGCAAAGCCTTGAGTCTCTCACCCCCTAAGCGGATCAACTACGATGGCGTGGGGTTCATCGATCATGCCCGAGATCAGCGTCTTGCGATTCTCGCCTTTCATCTGTGCCACCTCGATGACATCCCGCCCAGAGTCTGTCCAGTAGATGTTCCCAGCAACCCAGTCGATAGCAATACCCCGAGGCATCTTCAGCCCTGAGATCTGCAAAGAGCAGAAAAGAGGGGGAGGTCGGGGGAGAGAAGCCTCCGCCAGCGGCCGGGGCACCTCCCACTGCGGCCTTGGGCAGAGCTCACGTTGAGGTGGGTGACGCCGCCGTCGATCTGGCGCCGGTTGCGGTTGGAGGCAGTGGAGGCGGCGGAGGAGGCAGGCAGCTCGCGGTACGAGATCCTGCCGGTGTGCCAGTTGGTCCAGTAGATCTTGTTGCCCTTGACATAGATGTCCATGGCGTCGATGCGCACGTTCTCGTCGCCCTGGAAGGCCGGCTCGTAGGCCGAGTTGGGGTTGAAGGGGTACATGCTCCGGATCTTGTTGTCATCAGCAATGTACAGGATCTGGTGCTCCGAGCCTGCAAGGGAGGAGCTGTTAGCGTGGGCTGGGCAGGTAGCCCCACCGGGTCACCGGGAGCTCAGCACCCTCTTTGGCCCATTCTGCCAGGGCAGGACAGACTGGCAGGGCAAGGGCAGGACCTGGTGCCTTCCCTTCACGGCACCAGGCTCAGCATCCCAAAGGGCAGGATGCCCTGGCCTCCCTGCAACAGGCAAGGCGTGCTGCAGGGAGAAGAGGTGGCAAGGAGGGGAAAAGCAGCTGGGCCCTGTGGGGAGGCACGGATGCACTCGAGATTTGTGCACCCACACACACAGCGTGCATCCCCTCCTGACCTTCTGCCTTGCACATGTTGTCTGTCTTCATGAAGTTCTTGGCACAGCTGCACACGTGGGAGCCCTTGGTATTGTTGCAGAGCTGGGAGCAGGTCCCGAATCGCAGGCACTCGTTGACATCTGGGCAGAGGATGGGAGTTACCAGGGAGATCAGGCAGGTACCTCCAAACATGGCCCGGTCCGTCCCGTCCCCAGGGAGCTGGTCTGTGCTAACCAGGGCTCGGTGACCCCCTCGCTCCCCCCTTCCCCACCCTCCTGCCCACTTGGCATGAGAAATCTCCATCACGTTTGTGTCATGAGGACACCAGTTCTGGTTCCCCAGCTACTCTTAGGCTGTGAAGACATCCTATGGGTGAAAACGAACCATTAACCTGAGTCCTCTGCAGCAGAGGTGGGGAGTACCTTGGCAGGAATTCTTGTCTGGCACCTTCTGGAAGCCTCTGCGGCAGGTGCAGTACGTGGTGGACCGCGACTGGATGCACTGGGCCTCGTCCCCGCACATGGTAGTGTTGGTCATGCAGTCGTACGACTTGTGATCTGCAGCGGGACATCGTCTCAGCGCCTGCACCTTCCCGGTTTCCCCGGTGTGCAAACGCCAGCGTGAGCCCTCGCCAACTCCCCGCTCACCGTGGGAGCAGGACTCCTCGTCCGAGCCGTCCCCGCAGTCGTCGAAGAAGTTGCAGCGGAGGCCGGCGCTGATGCACTTCTTGTTCTCGCACAGGAACTCGTTCTTGTCCTGGCTGCAGCTCCGGGGCTTGGCTGTGGGGGACTCTGCGGGGGGACGGGGCAGTGGGCGCGAGCTGGGGCAGGCGGGGACCCAGCCCCAATGCGGGTATCCCACCCCGCGAGAGCAGTGGGCAGAGAACCTGGCAGCAGGGACCTGACAGGGCCGGGAACTGGGACCCCCAGGATTTGGACGGAAAGAGCAGGGCAGACTGAGGCCCCGACGCCGGGGTTCAACCCAGGGCTTCACCAGCAGCAGCCTGGAGACGGCGGCGAGCTGCTGGGGCCCGTCGGGCCCAGGAGGCCAGCAGCCCCCGCAGCGGCGGCCCCCCACTCACCGCAGTCCTTCTCGTCGGTGTTGTCGCCACAGTTGTCAATGCCGTCGCACTGTCGACCGATCCACAGACACACCCGGTCGTTCTTGCAGCGGAACGGTCTGTTGGGGGGACACTGGAATTTCACTGCACCGGCAAACAGAAACAAACGGTGACGGTGAAAGGAGACGCCAGAGCCAGGCTGTCGTTTGTCCAGAACCGCTGCCGGCCCTGCCTGCTCTCCAGAGACCCGTCCCACGAGCGAAAACGGGCTCCAGAGACGAAAGCAGGGAGCACCGCCCAGCTGCCGACAGCTCCGCTGCGGGGGGTCGGCCCTCCTCTTCCCCCGCTCTCCGTCCTCTTCCTTCCCCAGCTAAGCGAGACGCCAGCACCCCGCATCTCCCCACAGCTCTCGCCGCTCCAAGCCCCAACCCCGGCCCAGCACTGCAGGAGCTGCCCTCTCCACGGGACCCCCCGCGCAGCCCAGTCCCGCAGGGCCCTGGCAGGGCTGCGGGGTCCCCTCCGCCCTCGGGGCGCCCGGGCAGCGGGCAGGCTCCCACGGCCAGCCGGCGGGTGCCCGGCGGAGCCCCGCGGTGCCACTCACAGCACTCCTCGGGGTTCTCATCCGAGTTGTCCCCGCAGTCGTCCTCCCCGTCGCACTTCCAGGCCAGCGGCTTGCACAGCGTGTTGTTGCACTGGAACTCGTCCAGGGGGCAGGTGCGGACTGCGGACGACACGGGCCAGGGCCCGTCAGCCAGGCGGGCTGCGGGAGCGCCCAGCACCCGCGGGGCCGCAGCCCCAGGGGAAGCACAGCTGAGGGCTTGGGAGGGCCCGTGTGCCCGTCTGCGCGCACACGGCGGGGCCGGGAGAGCAGAGCTGACAGACACCGAGCAGAGCTCCCCCGACAGCCTAGGACCCTGCCAGGGCGCTGCACACCAGCCGTCCCCGCTGCTGCGGCAGTCCCTGCCGGGCACTGGTGGGCGGCAGCGGATGCACAGGCAGACACGCAGCCCTGCGACGGACCCTGCAGCCCTCCCAGCGGTGACGCAGGAGAGGTCAGGGCACAGAGAGGGAAGGCGGTCAGCACAGGGTGAAAGGAGCCGTGACACGCTGGCGTTACCCCCGGTGCCGCAGTTCTCCTCGTCGGTGCCGTCCATGCAGTCAGCATCAGCGTCACAGCGCCAGCGCATGGGGATGCAGTGCCCGTTCTTGCACTGGAACTGGTCGAACTCACAGCGCGGCGTGCAGTCCTTCTGCAGGGGGAGGCAGGGGACACGGTGGGTCAGTGGGAATGCGGCCAGGAACAGGTGCTCGGCCCCTCCACGGTGCCCCCGTGCTGGGCAGGGCAAGGGCTGAGGATGCGGCCGGGGGCACCGTACCTCGTCGGAGCCGTCTGCACAGTCGTGGTCCCCATCGCACTTCCACCGGCCTGCGATGCAGCGGCCGTTGGCACAGGAGAACTCGCTCTCTGAGCAGGGCCTGGGCGCTGGGGGACAGAGAACACAGGGGCGAGCCCGTGAGCGCGGGGACAGCGAGGGGCTCCCTAGCTAAGAGCTTGGAGGGACGCAGGCCAGCACAGGCATCTAGGCACCCGGTGGCACAGGGGACAGGCTGGGGTGCAAGCAGGACTGGGGGAGCTGCCCCAGAGGGCATGGCTATATTGCCTCCCAGCTCCCTTCCCACCCCACCGCGGGGCTCCCAGCTCTTGGGGAGATGGGGGTCACGGGGGAACAGTACGGCCAGGAAGGCTCAATCCTGGCCACTTCTGCATCGTCCCCCTAAGGCAGCGTTAGCCCCACGTCACTGCTGCTCGTCTGCTCCCTTGACGTCGCTCCCTCCTGCCCTCCAGCTTGTCCGTGCCCCGTTTCCCCAGCGGCGCGGGCCAGGCAGCCCGGCCGGCCGGCGTGGCAGAGACGGGACTGCGGGGTGGGCAAGGGCCACAGCCAGAGCAGACGGGGCAGATTCTGGAGCTCAGCACGCGCCATGCACCGGCGGCAGCACCGGAGCCTTCCTGACGCGGACCCAGTGCAGGGAGAGGCTGGTGCAAATCCATCAGGGCTGATCCAGTCCCGACCCCTCTACCCTCACCTCTAGTTTATTGTTTTCATTTATTTTAAAGAGACTGTACATGGAATTAAAAGATTTTGGCAGAAACCTACCTCTGAGCGCCCCATAACGACAGTGTGAAAATGGAGAAAAACATAAGATGAAGTGAAATGGCACAAACTCAAAAACACAACATGAAATCAACAGAAAAGAAAAAAATTTACGCTCTAGAGGGAGACGGAGGCAATAAGGGGTGGGAAGAAGGGGCCAGGCCTCACTGGGACCCCAGGAGCTGGGATCAAGAGCCCAGCACTGCTCTGCAGGCGGTTCGTGCCCCTGCGGAGCAACTGGAGCGAGTCCCTGTCCACCAGCAGAGCCACGAGAGCCCCCGGCTGCAGGCACCGTCACCGCCCCTTGCTGCACAGCAGGACAGGTGCTGGCACGGCCCTGCTAACGAGCAGCAACTCATTAAGGGGCAGCAACTTGACTGCCTGCCACCGCCTTTCTGAACCATCTGTCTTCACACACACCTGGTCCAGGTCCAGGTTTGTGACTTGGGTTCAGCTTGTTCCAGACAGGCTGCAACTCCCCTCCCAAAGGCAGTGCACTCGCAGAGCCTCCCCGAGCCAAACTTTTTCAAACGATGCTGTCTGCCAAGCTGGAGCCAAACCACAGGGTGACGGTCTAAAGAAAATCGGTTCCAGAGCGAGGCCTGTCCCATCGCGCTGCCGGCCAAGCCAACGCAAGCTGCCTTGGGAGCAGCGCCTGCGAGCTCGGCAGGTGAGTACGACCGCGCAGGGGGTGAACTGTGCTGCGCACAGCCTGCGCGGGAAGGTGCTGGGGTCCGTCGCCTCCCCGTCACCTGTCACCACTTCTGACCTCTCCTTTAAACTGCCACAAGCTGGTGAACTTAAGAGCCTTGGCTGAGGGACCAAACCAGCCAAACGCCCTGGAGCCGCCACGCTAGCTCTGTCCCACGCGTGTGGGACACGGAGCCGGCAGAGGGCTGCAGCAGCATCCACACTGCTCTGCTCTCCTCCGCGCCCCCTTCTCCCACCCCGCAAAGGCGGCACGTACTGCAGCTCTCCTCGTCCGAGTTGTCCCCGCAGTCGTTGTCATAGTCGCACTGCCAGCGCCCCGGCACGCAGCGGTTGTTCTTGCAGCGGAACTGGTAGGGCTCGCAGGTGCGCTCGTCTGCGAGGAGGGGGAACACGACAGCTTCAGCATTGCCTGCGCATGGCCGGCCGAGGGGCGAGCCGTGCCACTCCGCTCCCCGGCTGCTGCCGCACCAAAGCCTCCCTCCGCCCCAGCTAGTTTGCCAGGGCGCCCGGGGAGGTGGAAGGGGACAGACAGCAGGAGCAGCCTGGCCGTCAGGGAAGAGGGGACCCAAGATGCCCTCGTGGCTTGTCTCCCTGGCCCTGCTCACCGCATTCTTCCTTCGGCTCGTCGGACCCATCCCCGCAGTCGTCCTCCCCGTCACACTTCCAGCGCGCTGGGATGCACCTGCCCGAGTCCTTGCACCGGAACTCGTCCACGCCACACGTCATTTGTGCTGGGCGGAGAGGAACAGGGTATCACCGACACGCAGAGGGGAGATGGGGTTCGCACTGGCCAGGCACGTTCCTTGCCCCCCAGGGCTCCCAGGCAGTTTTTCCTAGCAACCCAGAGCCGAGTGCAGCATCTCTCTTTGCAGAGATGGGGCAAGCCCCCACCCTTTCGTGCTGCCCTCCAGGAGAGGAGGCAACAGGAGGAGCATCGCAGTGGGATGGACCTAGGCAGAGCCAGCGCAACCCACTGCCTGCAGCATGTGCAGATCTGCCAGGACCAAGGAGGGACCCACCACCCCGCAGGGAGGGACGCACACAGCTGACGAGCTGCGGGGCAGCTCCAGGCATCGGTGTGGCCAGACTCCACCACCCCCGCGTGCAGGCTTCTTACTGCAGTTGGCAGGTTCATCTGAGCCATCCACGCAGTCGTTGTCCCGGTCACACACCCAGACGCGGGGGATGCAGCGCTTAGTGATTGCGCACTGGAACTGGTTGGGGGCACAAGTCACCTCCGCTAAAGAGGGAGAAGCAGAGTCAGGACAGGCAGTGGGCTCAGACAGGGCTTCTGCCAACAGCTACCCCACAAAACCATCCCACCGGAGATGGGCATCACAACAAAGTCGAGGCTTGGTGACCCATCTGTATGAGAGGGGAAGGGAGGGGAGCCCTGTGACAGCCCCAGAAGACTACTGCCTGCTCCACTGGCCAGAACAGCTGCAGGCAGATGGGGAAGCAGCAGCAGCAAGATCCCTCAGCTGCGAACAGATGGCTCAGGGTAGTGCAAACCCATTGCAAATATGCGAACTGGCCACAGAGGGATTTAAGGATTTGGTTTCCACTAGGAAATGGGACACAGCAGTGCCCGTAGGGGAAGCAGGATGGAGGTGGACAGATGCTCTAAGGTGCAAGGGTGAGAAGGGAGTCCCTTGCCCAGGGACAGGATCACCCAGAAAGCAGGGAACAGGCCAGTCTGCAAGAGAAGGCAAAATCCAAAGAGACGAATCTGATGCAGCACTGAAGTCTTCACCCCTAACAGTGCATGCTCCTCACACCTCATACACCCAGCAGCTCCCCACTTACGGCAGTCCTTCTCATCCTCGCCGTCACCGCAGTTATCCTGACCGTTGCAGCGGAAGATGCCTGGGATGCAGCGGTTGGTGTTGGTGCATTTGAACTGGCTGGGCAGACACACGTGGATATCTGGGAAGGGAGGCAACGTGGTCAGAAGCTGAGACACAGAGCATCTTCACCTCGCCCCTTGGATGCCACAGCCCTGCCGGGGTCTGAGGGCCGCGGGGGGAGGTGGAGAACCTACCACAGTTGGCCTCATCTGAATTGTCCTGGCAATCATTGTCCCCATCACAGATGAAGGCTGGGTTGGTGCAGATCCCAGTGGAACACTGGAACTGTCCTGGCCGGCATTTGAACTCAGCTATGGGGAGAGCAAGACAGGGTGAAACACCTGCTCGGGGCAACATTTTCAGGGCAAACCTTAACTTCCCACTTTCCCCTCTTTGGGGTCCTCAGCAAGGACTGCACAAACACCACCCAAAGCACTGGGCTGACAGAGGGGAAGGGGGACAGCTCTGCTACAAGAGGGTAGCAGGGGGCTGTTGTCTTCCATGGGGCAATCTCCCACCCAGGGGAAGCGTGATGCCCCGCGGTGCTGCTCAGCCTCATTAATGGGGTAACGTGGCCAGCGCCAGGTCAGGGCAACCCTCCTCATCACCCGTTCCGAGGAGGATGGATGTGTGAAGAGTAATGCTGGCCTAAGCCAACCCAGCAGCAGGGCTTTTGGGGACCCGCTCCATGAGCAGAGCCAGGCTGGCTGCGGACAATACCAAGAGCCTGCCCCTTATCACAGCTGCGCTGTTGGGCTGCTTCTGAAGTCCCCAAAATGGGGCTTGGCTGCTAGGACAAGGTGGACAGTGGCCAGTAGATTCCCTCCATGCCCTGCCCTGACTCACGGCAGTCCTCGGGCTCATCCGAACGGTCCCCGCAGTCGTCCTCGGTGTCGCATTTCCACCAGAAAGGGATGCACTTGTCATTCTTGCAGACAAACTGTGACAGAGAGACTTGCTCGTGAGGGCAGCCTGGAACAGGACACCCAGCCAGGGACACAGCTCCGCATCCTTACGCCTGACCTGGACCTGGCCCTTACCCTGAGTCCACCCTACACAGTCCCTGGGGCTTGGGGGAAGGAGGAGGGCAGCAGATGGAGCGGGGCTCCCGAACTGGGGCAACTGTGGCTCCCTGCGGGAGACAGGGCAGCCCCGACCCGCTGCAGTCTGTACGTGCTGCTAAGGGCCACAGGAGGGAGACGTTGCCCACGCCAGGAGAAGGCATGCGCACGCTGACACCCAGGCTGTGTGCAGCCATGCACACGCAGGGGAAGCCGTGGCAGCCGCATGGCTGCTGCAGCATGGCGAGCGCCTGGCAGGAGGGACGTGCTCCGGTGCAGGTCAGCGTGGCGGCGCGCGCTCGCTCGCAGGGACGATGTCCGGGCCTGCAGGACGCAGGCAGCCCTGCAGCTGCACTGCAGCCGGGCAGGCAGGACTGGTACCTGGCTGGCTGTGCAGTTGGAGACGCAGGTTTTGCCATCACTGCCCAAGTAGAAGTTGGTGGGACAAGCGCACTTGTGTCCCCCACCTGGCGACAGGAGGCAGAGGTTGCTGCAGCCTGCGTTGTTGGTCTTGCAGGGATGGTTGGGAACTGGGGAGGTGGCAGGGAGAGAATGGCGAGTCAGACCAAGGAGAAAAGACCCTCTGACCAGCGCACGAACCTCCGATTGTGCCTCCCATCCCACCATGGACGTCCCCCGTCTGTCCCCTGCCCAACCTGGCCCCAGACACTGTGGCCAGCCCCTGCTCTCCTGCCTTCCTGCCCAGGGCTCCTCCCAGGGCCAGGGCCACCAGAGACCCTTGTGTCCAGTCCCAGGCCCGTGGCTCACCGTCAGGCTGGCGGTAAGGGTGATAGATGTGGATGTCCATCGGACGGTGCAGCGTGCTGATCAGCAGCGTCTTGTTGGCACCCGTTGTCTTGTGAGCTCGGTTGATGGACTTGGTCTCCCAGTCAGTCCAGTAGATGAAATCCTCAAAGAGGGTGAGCGCGAAGATGTGCGGGATGTCCTGGCTCAGGACTGCAAGGGGGAGCAGGAGGCCCACTGAGAGGCTGCCCCAGCCCATCCCTCCCGTCCCACCCTCAGCCTCACACAGGGCAGCTTCCCTCCAGGGCCAGCACAGCCAGAAGCAAACGTCCCGCAGAGGGGAGCTGCAGAGGGAGCTGTCGACGGGGCCAGGGACAGAACGCAGGAGTCCTGGCTCCCAGCCCCACAATCAGACCACACGCCCACAGAGGCGTGGAAGGGGGCCGGGAACCCTGGCCCTCTCACCCGTGTGCCTGTTGGAGCCGTCCAGGCTGGCGAACTCAATGTAGTCCTCCCGCGCGTCAGCCCAGTAGATTCGGCTGTTGATGTAGTCGAGGGTGAGGCCGTTGGGCCACGTTATCTTGGTGTCCACAATGACACTGCGGTTGGTGCCATCCATGCCAATCTTCCCAATCAGGGAGTGGTCGCCCCAGTCTGTCCAGTACAGGTAACTGGGGAGGAGAACAGAACCGCAGAGAGAGGCTGAGTCCAGCCCAAACCACAGCAGTGGCCACGTTTGGCCAGTCACGTGGCTGAACTGAGATGCCTGGGGAGGAGGGAACGAGCGTGCAGCCACCTGGCAGGGAAAAGGGGCAGGAAAAGGAACTGGGGTGTCCTGGAGGTGGAGAGGCAACCGTCCTGTCTCGCAGTCCTCAGGACTACTGCCCACCAGCAAGACAGCAGAAGGGCCACTGGCTCTGTCCCGGCATAAAGGGGAAGGTCCCGGAGGCTCTCACCCGTTCTGCACGTCCACCACCAGCGCCCGGGGCTCACGCAGGCCCGAGTTCACCAGCACTGTGCGGTAGGCACCGTTGAGCTTCGACACCTCGATGGTGTCCCGACCTTTGTCACACCAGTATAGGTTGCCTCCCACCCAGTCCACAGCCAGCCCGTCAGGGTTGCTGAGACCCGTGCGGTGAAGAACCTGTTGGGAGAAAACAGATGAGTTGGGGCTGGATAGGGAGAACCAGATCCTGCCTTGGTCCCTCAGGAATGGGAACAACATCCCCCTTCTCCGGGCAAAGCCCCACAGGTGGTCCTGCCCCACTGCTTTTCCCCATCCCTCCCTTCATCCCCCTGGGCTATAGTCTCTCTTGCCCCACTGCTCTGGGGCAGCACGGAGACTATTTCTGACTGGGATGGTACTGAAAAGCCTCCCCTGGAGGCCTCATTTGAACTGGGCTAATGCTCTGAGCCCCACGGTGACCCCACAGCAGGGCTGTGCCCTCCTCCCCGGAGGTCCCGGTCCCGACCTGGGCTCCTCTGGCCAGTGTCACCATGCAGGAGCTGGGTAAGGACCTGGGTGCCAGCTGGGTGCTGGCAGGGCCGCCTCAGCCCCCCCACCTGAACGTTGCTCCCGTTGATGTGCATGCGGCGGATCATGCTGCCCTGCGTGGTGACGTCTGTCCAGTAGATCATCTGCTCCCGGTAGTCAAAATCCAGAGCCACCGCATTGTTCAGTCCCTGGGAGGAAGAAGAAGCATTAAAGCAGCCTAAGCTGCTGCAGCAGGCACTTTAGACATCCCTACGAGGGCCCCAACCACAACTCCCAGTCTCTGCAGAGGAGAAGTTAAAGGCATTTACAGACAACTGTAGACACTACCTTATAAAGGTCAGCTACCGAAGAGCTACTGTTTACACAGGACCTAGCGTATATTTATAGTGAGAGCTACTATTTATACAGCACCTATCATCTGTGTCGGAAGCCAAGAGCCCAACTCACATCCCCCCTTTCGATCTCCCAATGCTGCCGGTTTCACCCCCCACCAGGCCCTTCGTCAGCGGCGGAGCCCAGCCCTGGGGCTGGTGCCACCCTTGGGTGCCCCGCTTGCCCCGCACCTGCTTGAGCAGGGTGTAGTTGGAGCCGTCCAGGTTGAGCTTCCTTAGGTAGTACCGGTTGGCAAAGATGAGGAAGGGCTCTTCGTCTGCACGGGGGAACCAAGAGGCGCGTCAGAGGAGGGCTGTGGGCCGATCCCCCGTGCCCAGCAGCACCCAGACCCGGCTCCCTCCACGCCTGGCTGCTGTGTGCTCCTCCTCCCTGCAGCGGCTGCAGCTCGTGGAGCACTGCAGCTCACTCCAGCGCTGGCAGCACCCTGCAGTCCCTAGAACAGCGTTCCTGCCTCTAACGCCTCTCCGGGCTCTCACCTGTGACAGCTTTACAGCTGGTGGGGTTGTCAGGTTTGAGCTTGTAGCCCTCTATACAGAGGCACTTGTAGCTGCCCAGCGTGTTGATGCATTTCTGGCTGCAGGGGTAGGTGGTGGAGCACTCATCGATGTCGATGCACGTCTTCCCATCGTCCTTGAGCCGGAACCCAGTACGGCATCTACACTGCAGGAGGCAACCGGGAGCTGTTAGATACATCCAGGGAACATGTGTTGCGGCCTGCCGTTCATCGCCGTGGGACAAGCGGGCTTGGGCACAGAGAACTTGCAGGTGTGAGAGCAGCACGCACGGGCACCAGCTAGGATTGCTTGCATGTACAGTCTGACACCCGGTGCAGGAGAAAAACACCCCTCACGCAACGGTCCCCCAGGCGCCCGCCCCAGCCTGAGGCCAGATCAGGCCCCTACCTTGTACCCGATCTTGAGGTCTTCACACTCCTGGGAGCAGCCACTGAGTTTCTTGTTGAGACACTCGTTGATGAAGCAGTTGAGCTCATCGGAGCCATCCGTGCAGTCGTCGTTGTTGTCGCAAAGCAGGGCCTCCGGGATGCACTTGCCGTTCTTGCACAGGAAGAAGGAGTCGTTGCACTTGTTCTCTGCAACGGCGGGGAGAGGTCAGGGCCGCCTGGCACGATGTGGCACAGGGGCCGCTCCCGGGGCCGCCGGCACCCCCGCCACCCCACGGGTACCAGGGCTGCTGCAGCGCGGGTTCTTGGGCGCCTCGTCCGAGTGGTCGTGGCAGTCGAACTCGCCGTCACACTCCCACTGGCTGTTGCTGAGACAGCGGCCGTTGGCGCAGCGAAACTCGTGGGGGCCGCAGGTCGGGTACTCTGGGGGCAGCGAGAGGAGGCGGCTCAGGCTGCGCTCTCCTCACAGCGGCTGGCGGGCCCAGGAGGCACCGAGCGCCGGCCACGCGCCCGAGGCTTGGCCGCCCCGTCTCCACACCCCTCCCCTTGCCCCCCGCTTCAGACCCCCCGGGTGCTGCAGCCCCCCGAGTCCCATCTCCAAGCCCAGGAGACGCCGGGGGGCCGGCAGGGCCGGCGCCGCGGGAGGCGCGTCCCCCCGCCCCTCGGACACGCACCACACTCCGGAGACTCATCCGAGCCGTCGCCGCAGTCGTCATCATGGTCGCAGACGAAGTGCTTGGGAACGCACTGCCGGTTCCCGCACATGAACTCCCGCTCGTCACACGTGTTGTTGTACACTGCAACGAGGCGCCGCCGTCAGCCCCCCTCTCCGGCGGCCGGGGGGGCAGGCTGGGGCTCTCCCGCTGGCTCCCCCAAGCCGTCTCGGGGCGCTGGGCCCAGAGGACCTCAGACGGGACAGGGGCTCCCGCTCAGGAGCGGAGCCTCCCCCGCGCAGCTTCCCCATCCGAGCAGGAACCAGGCAACCAGGTGCCTTTGGCTGCTGCGCCACGGGGCGACGCTCCTTCCCTCCTCGCGGCGTGGGAAAGGCACCCAAAGGCCCCGCACCCAGGTGTGCTGCGACCACAGCGCTGCACATGCACCCCTGCAAATCCGTCGGGGAAGCGGGCAGGATACGGCCCCTCTTCCGCCACCAGGCAGGTGCCGGCCCCGCCGCGCAGCTCCCCGCGCCTGCCGCGCGCAGCCCGGGTGACTCACAGCAGCCGGCAGCCAGGGTCTCGTCGGCGCCGTCCGCACAGTCCTTGTCTCCGTCGCAGAGCCAGCGCTCCGGCACGCACACGTAGGTGCCCGGGCACTGGAAAGATCCGGCGCTGCAGGTCGTCAGTCCTGTGGGAGGGACAGGCAGGAAGGCCGGTCGCCGGGATGCTGGAGAACCTGCACACTGAGGTTGCGTGTCCCCACAGCGCACGTCCAGGGGAGCAGCAAGGTCCAGGCACAGAAAAGCAAGGGCGGGGTGGGCAGGGGCAGAGGCTGGATCTTGGCGAGGGGGCAGCAGCATGGGCACGAACGGAGAGGTCAGCGCGGGGGCTAGTGCGACTCACGGCAGCGGCTGTCTTCGTCAGAGCCGTCCCCACAGTCGTCTGCCCCATCGCACACCCAGAGCTTGGAGATGCAGCGGTGGTTGTTGCACTCAAACTGCACGGGGTAGCAGAATTTGTCTGGGGGGGAGAGGAGGAGGTTAGGGCTGGGCAGCGCAGAGGAAGGACGCGGTGGCGCGGCACGGCCAGGCTGGGCCCGCGGGCGCAGCCCAGAGTCCTGCTGCAGGTGCGGCTCGCCCAGCCCTGGCAGGGCCCCTATGCAGTGCTGATGGGCACGTCGGGAGCAGGACTGATGGAGGACTCCCTGCTCTGGAGGGAAGCCACAGTTGGAGGTTTGCTCAAGGAAGGTTAAACCGAAAACAAAAATCAAGTGAGCTAAGTTACAGAACCCGGAGCCCTAGTGGGACACCCTCAAAACAACCATGAACGTATGTGCACGTACCGAGCAAACGAACATGCAAGGACGTGTCAGTCACAAGCAAAAGCCCCAGCTCGCGGAATCAGACCACGGAGTGGGGAAGAATCTGGACCCTGATCCTCAACAAAGGGATTTCAGAGAGAGAAGAGGATGCTGCCTTCCCCCCGCAGCATGCCTTGCTTTCGCCACCCCTGCTGTGACCCCAAGGTCCCTGGTCTCCCCACCCTGCCGCTCACTGCAGTGAGTCTCATCTTCTCCGTTCTCGCAGTCGTCCTCTTTGTCACAGGTCCAAGTCATCGGTATGCACCTCCCGCTTGGACAGGCAAAGTAATTGGCTGGACATTTGGGTTTTCTCCCGCCTGGTTTGTGGGGAAAATATCAGTAAGTTGGGTGATGCTGATGGAGTCCTGCCTATCTCCATGCCCAGAACGGCTCCAAATCCAGGCCCGGGGCAGGAACCCCGAGAGATTCCTCCCCAACCCCGCTTCGTGCTGATGCAGCGCAGCAGCGCCCAGCAGCACCCCGCAGTGCAGGAAAGCAAGGTGACCCTCGCATGCAGAGTGTCCACTGCCTGAACGGATGGGACCGCAAAGGGCAGCAGCTGGCCAGAGCAGCTGTGTGACGCCCAGGCCCTGAGGCAGCGCTGAGCCCGGCCGCCCAGGCCCTTCTCCCTGCTCTCACCTGGGCAGTTGCGCTCATCCGAGTAGTCTCCACAGTCGTTGGCCCCGTCACACACCCAGCTCGGAGCGTAGCACAGGGAGGTGTGTTCGCACTTCTGGAAGGTTGTGCCCTTCACCCCCAGCTTGAAATAGCTGCTGCAGTCAGTGGCGGCTGCAAGGAACCAGACCAAAAGCCCCGGGTGACGGGCGCTGCCGGCCCGTGGCACAGCCCTTCTGCTCCGGCTCCCGCCGGGCAGCACAAGCCCTCACCCTCTCGCCAGCAGCTCTGCCCGCTCCGCCCCAGCACCAGGCTGATCTCACCCCACGCATCTCCTGCAGCCCCGAGCTGCTGGGGCAACACACATTTCCTGGCACCTTGCTAAATGCTCCTGATGAGCTGTCAGACGGTGAGGTGCTGAGCACCATGAGCGTGGGCTGGAAGCGACAGGGAGGGCCGGTACCTCCTCCAGCACACAGGTAAACCTGCACTGGCCTCTGCTAATGGCATCTGAACCAAGACCCTTCTCCCTCCTTTCCTTCCCCTTCAACACAAGTCCCACAGCCTGAAGCAATCTGCAGGACCCAGGATTCCCCACAGAAGGCAGGAGCATCTCTGACGAAGCTACGGGGCATGTCACAGCTGGGGAGGTAGCAGGGGACAGGACGACAACCGGGGCACTCACTGCAGTTCATTTCGTCGGAAGCGTCCTCGCAGTCGATGAACTGGTTGCAGCGGCTCGAGTTCCCAATGCAGCTCCCGTCCCGGCAGCGGAACTCCGTCACCGCGCAGCTTGTTTCTGCGACGCAGGGAAACCCGCAGCAGTGAGGCCGGCACGACCCGCCGCTGCCGCTGCCCACGGCCCTCTGCCTGTGCTGCAGCCACGCACGCACACGTGTGCGCACGCTACCTTCTGCCCAGCCTGGGACCTGCACTCCCAGCCCTGTCCCCTCCTCCCGGTTGGTTCCTCTCTGGCTCATGGATTTTGCCTGCCGTGCCTGAACTCGTCTGCTGGGCTGGCCTTTTGCTAGGGGGCCTGGCCTGGCGCAGAGACGCTCCTAAGCTTCTCAGGCAGGTCTAACCCAAGCAGACAGGCTCCTGCAGACCAGCGGCTCTGAACAGGCACCTCAGCAGGATGCTGCCCTTGGAGATGCGTGGGTGCCCGTTTCTCAGGAGTACGGCAGCAGCGACGTGGCACCTTGCCACCATCTTGTGCTCTTCCTGGATATTAAACCACTATTTTTAAGTAGCTCCGGTTGCTGCACTGCCCTTCTCGGGAGCTCCTCTTCCCAGCTATCAAGGAGCGAGTTTTACAAAGCTGGTGCACAGAACATGCAGCACAGCCAGGGTTTTAACCTTGGCTCTGCTAAGCCCTGGCTCCGCTTTGATCCTGTCAAGCTGAAGGTAACTCATTCCTGAAGCCTCTGTCCCTGTCCCAGACAGCTGACTGAGCGCTGGCAAGGGCTGGCACGGCGCCAGCCAGCCTGCTTACTGTTACACGGCACTTCGTCCGAGTTGTCCCCGCAGTCATCCACGCCATTGCACCAGTAGCGACTGGCAACGCAGCGGCCGTTCATGCAGTGCAGATAACCCTTCTTGCACTTGCGGCTGCCTGTGGGAGAGAGCAGAATGGGAAGGCAAGGGCAGGGCAAGGGCCTCCAGGCTCTCCAGTTCCTCAGGGACTGTTCAGCAGCAGAGAAACCACGCGGAGCAAGATCAGGAAACAGATTCCCTCGGGCTGCACTGGCAACATCAGAAGGTTAACCTTGGCCTCTGCTCAGCAGAGACCCCTCCCAGCCGAGGAGCAAGGAAGGGCTGGTGTTAAGAGAAGGGTGCTGCAGCCTCCTCAGGATAGTTCATGGCACCTCACTCTCTAGCCTGCCCCCCACAACTGGAAAAGTCCTGGAGCCCTGAAACCCTGGCCCTGATGGGCCCAGCTCTGGGGGTGCAAGACGGGCTAAGAAGAGTGGAGGAGACAACCCAGGAGACCTGGCTCCCTTTGGCCAGCAGAGCTGGCAGTTGAAGTAGGGTGCCTGTGTGCATGAGCGTGTGTGCGAGCAAAGCAGCAAGAGGAGGAACCTTACTGCAGTAGGACTGCTTCTCATCTGACTTGTCCTTGCAGTGGACCACACCGTCGCAAGTCCGGCTGAAGTCAATGCAGTCACCATTCCCACATTCGAACTCGTCGTGCACGTTGCAGGTGGAGTTCAGGGCTGGGGAGCGGGTGAGGAACGTCAGCTCCACCAGGATGAGGCAGGCTACCTTCCCCCCTCCCGGCCCCTTCCTCCTCCCCTCTCCATCCCCACCAGCTCCCCGCTTCCACCTCCCCTCCACCTTTGCAGGTGAAGTCGTCCTGCAGGACGCGCTCGCCGCGGCAGGAGCAGTTGACGTGTCCTTTGGGGGTGAGCAGGCAGAGATCCTGACAGCCGCCGTTGTTCACTCTGCAGGGAGACAGCTCGCCTAGGAGAGACGGAGAACAGCATCTGAGCAGCCCCTTTCCCTCATGCACCTGCGGGGGAACGGGAAGGTCTGGGCTCTTCCCCGAGCTCTTCAAAAGGGGGCTATGAGGGGGTGCATGCGTTTGGGGGCATTCAGCCTCCTCAGACCTCATAAGGAGGATGCCCTGGGAACAGCACAAATGGGGCAAATTCTCTCCCTCTCCGGCCTGCACAAAGGATGGACACAGACAGACCTTGGGGGACACATGGCTTTGGGGTGCGAGAGCCCCTAACGGGCAGTCACAGGATGGGAGAGATGGCGGGATAAACTCCACTTTCCTCAGCCTTCAGATGGGCTAGAAGAGCCAGAGCTGTCTGGCAGGGGGTTCGAGAAGCCCCCACAGCCTGAGGAGGCCAGGCAGTGCAGGGGCATGTGGGGCTGAGCATACGGGGTGGTGTCCTTACAGCTGTCGGTGTCGTTGGCCACAGCAATGATACCCATGGGCTGCTGGGGGATGTCAACACGCAGAAGCTTCATGTCGGTGCCCACGTATTTGTTAGCTCGTTGTACAGCCCTGCGTACCCAGTCCGTCCAGAAGATATAATCACCATAGACAGCCAGGCCAAAGGGGTGCACAGGCTCTGATTTCAGGATCACCTGCCAGACATCGGCAAACCATGAGCACCAGGTATCTTGCTACAGAACACAGTCCCCACCATCATCCCAAACAGCTCCTATCCCAGTGCGTCGGCCCCAAAGGAAGACCCGCCTTCCCTTTGCCATAGGAACAGCTCTGCTCCTTCCAACCTCAACCATTCTGCTTTGCCCAGTCCGGGTCTTGCCTCTCGGCACTCTTCCCTCTCCTCCCCGTCACCGGTGTGGGGACCTCGACTCACGTGGCGGTGGGAGCCATCGTATTCGCAGCGCTCGATTTTGTCCAGCGTGGCATCCGAGAAGTAAATCTTCTCGGCCTTGTGGTCAATGGCTAGCCCATTGGGTGTCCGTATGTCCTGGTCAATGATGATGAGGACATTGGCACCAGACAGAGTGGCACGCATGATGCTGGGGTGCTGCTCGTTCCAGTTGGTCCAGAACATCAGGCTGGAAGGGAAGAGGCATAAGATGCCTTTGAAAATCCCACCTCTCCCCCTGCATGTTGGATCCGCACATTCCAGTCACTGGCAGATGGCGATGGCCCAGCCCTTTGCCGCTGCGGAGTTTCCAGGGACTTTGGGATGGATAGGGCCCCTGTCCCCTGCGTAAAGGGGGCAGGCGGGGATGAACAAAGCAGCTGGGAAGGCTGGCACCCCATGGCTGGCACCCCGCGGTACCCGCTGGCCAGAGAAGGGGGTGGGATGCGGTTTCTCTCTTTGCTTCCGGGCGCGGCTGCAGCCCAGGGAGGGCCGTGTAGGGACAGGGGGACACGGGGCTCTTCCTCCCTGGGGCATCGGTCTGACACAGCCTCTGTTCGGGGAACTCGGCAGGCTCGGGAAGTGGGAACCCGCCTTTCCCCCCGGAGGAGTGGTGACCATGCGGATGCTGGCCCCGGACCACGTGGACGCAGCAGACCGGCCAGCCCCAGGCTCAGAGGTGACGGCCACTCACTTCTGGCACTCGTCCAACACGAAGGCCCGGGGGTGATCGTCTCCCGACATGGTGATCACGGTCTCCCTCTCGAAAGCCCCCAGGCGGCTCTGGTCCACCGTGTGGCGGGTGATGGTGGAGGTGGTGTAGCTCGTCCAGTAGAGCGTGTCCCAGCCACGGTGGTAGGCCAGGCCCTCCACCGAGCCCACGTCTGTGGGAGGGGGGAGGACATGGGTGAGATCCCGGCCCTAGGGCTGCGTCCACCCCCTTGCTCCTGCCGGGCATCCCGGCTCATCCTGCACAGCCGTGCAAACGGCGACGTGTGAGGTGGTCTCTTTGGCAGCCTGACATTATCACTTTTAATTGCACCCCAAAAAATCCCTCAGAAGCAGGACACGAAACAAGCTGTGGCACTCGTGTATCTCAAGAGCAGCGGGAGGAGCTCGCTCTGCACAACCAGCCGCTGCGCCTGGACTCAGCATCTGAAGAGAGAACAGGCACTGCGGAACCCTCAGCCCTCCATCTCCTCCAGCGGCCCCCAGGCAGCAAGAGCAAGAAGGTAAAAGTCTCCCCATCCTAGGGGTGGGAGAGCTGAGGCCCCGAGGCACAAAGTGATGAGCCCAGAGCAAGACAAAGATCTGTGACAGAACAGGGAAAAAAACCTCTTCCTTCTGGAGTGCCAGTCCAGGAACTTGGACTGCACACCCATCCTTCCTTCTCCCTTAATGATCAACAAGAGGTTTAATGAACTGGCTACAAGAGACGGGACCTACTCTCCTGATCTCAGTAATAAAAGCTACCTCAAGTGCCAAATGTAAATACACTCATTAGTGAGCACATTTACAACCCTTGCTGGAGGCTTTCCCTAGTGACACGGAGCAACAGACATGGTCTTTCCAACAGCCATAGGAGCCAATAAAACTAATCAAGTGCAAACCAAGGGCTTTGAGGCCAACATGGGGCCAGGCCATGGCAAGGTTTATTCAGGCTTGACGGTTCTGTCTTGGAAGTTGAAGGCAAACACAGAGCAATTTCAAAGTTTGCTGCGGTGCCTCGTTTCTAGAGCAATGCACATACATGTGCATGCCTGAGCCTCCGGAAACACTCCCATGCCAGAACAAGCTCGGCGGACTGCTCCTTACTACCATCAAGTCCTCTGTCACGGGCTGTTGTCTCTTCTAGACACCCCAGGAGAAAATTCACAGCTGAACCCTTAACAGCCGTTGCTCAAAATGCCTCTCCCCAAAACATTAATGAAGGAAAGGAGAATAGACCCCCAGGCAAGGAAGGAGGGAGCTTGGGAAGGGGTGACTGGGGGAGCAGCAGAAAAGCAGAGACCGAGGGAAGGCGTGAGGAGGGCAGCCTGCGGCACTCACTCTCCACAATGGTCTTGCGCCCAGTGCCGTCGTCGTTGATTTGCTGGATGTTGCCAAAGTGGATGTCGCTGTAGAAAATGCGGTTGCTGCCCTTGGAGCCGTAGCGATAGTCGAAGGCCAGGGCGATGACGTTCTTCATGTGCTCCGCATCCTCAAAGGGCTTGATGGGCGCGTTGAGGTTGTTCTCATCTGACAGGTGGATGCTCTTGAGGATGGTGCGCTCCGAATACAGCAGGTAGCCATCATAGTCCCGGCAGCTCACGCCATCCTCGGAGAGCATGCCGTGGGCGCAGGCGCACGTCCTCTGCCCGTTGCCCCGGAAGAGACACAGCTGCTGGCAGCCCCCGTTGCTCTGGGCACAGATGTTGGTGCCTGCAGCAGAAGAGAGGCTTTATTTGAAGGACTGCACAGGCTCTGTGAGGGAGGATGTTCCTGCTGGACAACTTTTCACCTCTCCCCCAGTTCCCAGAGGAAGCAGGTGAAGAAACAGGCTCAACACACACCATGACACAGTTCTTTCATGAGGACACAGCAGCTCATTTGTCTCCTTCCCCCTCCCCTCGCATCTGTCTCTGGTGGGCGACCAACCCTCTCCCATGCCCGGCTGGGGACAGCGGCCGCCGCTCGGCTCAGCCACGCAAGGCTGCCCAAACTCGGCTCCCAGCCCAGCCCTACCCTTCTGCCTGGCGCGGTTGAACACTTTGATGTCCTTGAGCTGCACGCCGATCCCTGTCCTCAGAGACACCGACTCCGTGGCATTGTCCTTGCTGCCTCTTTTAATAGAGCCGTTTGCATGGGTCCTGGGAAAGGAAGGCGTCGCTGAGCGGTGGACGCAGGGCTCAAGCCAGCTGGGCAGCTCCAGCGCACCGCAACCGCCCTCCGCCCTGCTGCGTTCGCACTGCAGCACCCCGAGGACCTGCCTGGTCCCCCCGTCCGCCTGCCTCTCACTCCCCCCTGCCAGCCCTGGGCACCCGCAGCACCACCAGGTCAGGGGACTGTACCGGTCACTCCAGTAAATGTAATCCTCAAAGACAGACACAGAGAACATGTCCATGTTGTTGCTGGACAGGACGACTTCTCGGTTTTCTCCAGTCTCCAGGTCAATTCGTTCAATCTTGTCGGTCCGAGCATCACACCAGTACAGCTTCCCATCCTGAAGCGGACGAGAAACCAGCCCAGTCAGGAGAGCAGTGCACAGCAGCGGCTGGGCCTGAGACGCCCCTCCGCACCACCTATCATGCCTAAGGCTCAGAAGATGACAACCCCGGACAAAAGCTTCCCTGTGCCAGAGGGGAGACTGCAGAGCCCTGGGGAGGGTGGCTGTCTCCTCCAAAGGCCTGGCCCCACTGACACCTGCATCCCTGCAGGGACCGTTTAGGCCTGCACATTCCCTGCCGGGCCTGGGGGAGGGCTGACGAGGAGGGCACTGTCCTCGCCAGTGCCGACGTACCTCGTAGTCGACTGATATCCCGTTGGGCCAACTGATGCTGACGTTGACCAGCACCATCCGCTCGGTGCCGTCCAGGCGAGACCGCTCGATGCGGGGGTACTGTCCCCACTCCGTCCAGAACAGGTACCTATGAGGGCAGGAGCAGGGACATGCACAGACCTCATCAGGAGCAGCGTCCCTGGCCTCGGAGGGGAGGACAAACACGAGGTCCCCCATGAAGTCAAGGAGAGCTGTGATTTCTCAGCACCCCTAGGGAGGCAGCTCAGCACGTCGCTGAAAGCGGGGGGTAAATCCAGCTGCTGCTTTGGGCACCCTGGGCCCGTCCCTTAGCGTGGCACAAGGCAGTGCCAGAGAACAGGAGAGACCTGGGAGCCCTGCTCCTCTGCTGGGCGCAACCACGCGCTCCTGCCGGAGCGGCGGCGGTCCCCGGTGCACCCCCGGCCCTTCGGCTGACAGCACCCTCCGGGGCAGCTCCATGCAGCTCCTCACCCCTTCTCTGGATGGACCGTAATGGCCCGTGGCTTGTCCAGCCCCTGGGAGATCACCACGTAGCGGAAGGACCCATTCAGCCTGGCCACCTCAATGACATCGAAGCCCTGGTCTGTCCAGTAGATGTTCCCTGGGGAGAGGGGGACAATGAGCAGCCGTGCGAGCCCTGTCCCCGACTCCCCAAGGATATCTCCGTGCTCAGGAGCCCAGTTCTCACCTGCAATCCAGTCCACAGCGATGCCTTCCACCCGGCCAATGCCGTTGGTGACCACATCCTCCCGCCACGTCTGGTCCCGCTTGGCCCGGCTGATGGTGCTCAGACCCATATCCACCCAGTATATGGTATCGTTCTCTAGGAGGGGGCAGGCCGGAGCACTCAGGTCAATCGCCAGCTCTGGATCTCCCCAAGGATGACGCAGACCTGGGCCGAGCTCCACCCTGCGGCCCCAGCGGGGGGATCCAAGACCCTCCCTCACCCCAGGACGCAGACAGGAGATGCTCTACAGGAGGCCACTACTTGAGGAGGGGCTGGGTGCTGCGGGTGCGGGGCCTCCTGCCAGGAGTGCAGGGAGCAGAGGAGACCCTCGGGACGAGGTGCAGGGGAAGGGTTCCCAACAGAGAGAGGAGAGGAGCAGGGTCCTGAGGAAGTGGCCCAGCGTCCTGGGATCTCCAAGGACCAGGCTTGGCAGAGAGCAGCCGCTCTCTCAGGACCGAAGTGCTGGCAACGTGAGGGCTGGGGGGTCGGAGCAGCCCCCACCTCCCGTACTCCCTCCCTCCCCGATGTCTCCACCTCCAGCCCCTGGCACCCACGAGGGGCAGAGCAGCTCTTCCCAGAGGCGCAGCGGCAAAGCCAGGCGTCCCGGCTCCCAGCCCCTGCAGTCACCTGCGTGGAAGTCGATCCCCACGGCCAGGGAGGTCCCAGACACTGGCACCAGAGCATCTGATTTGTCGTTGGGATCCAGGGGAATGCCGCGGATCCCCTCATGGACCGAGTACAGAAGGAAGGAGCCGACACCTGCAACACAGACGCTGGGACAGTGAAACCCCGCAGGAAGAGGTTCGCCCCACCATGAGCCTCAGTGACAGTCACAGTCCCTGGAAACCTGCTCAGCAGCTGGAGGAGCATCAGCCTGGGCAGAACAGTGCAAGGACCAACCGTGCCACTGCCACAGCACCACGCGCCGTGCTGGGCTCAAGCCCCAGGATAGCGGAGGGGTGGTGGCAGAGCGAGGGATCAGACAGCACTGCCTGGAGCTGCCGGCAAGCTCAGACGCTGCCGGAAACATCGCTGCGCAGCAGCCCCGACGCCCACCTCGTGGCCCGCTCTGTGGCTGGGTCCCGGACCCGGGGACAGGAGAGACTGGGCAGCTCCCAGGAGCTGTGTCCGGAGCTGTTGCAGGGGCCTAGCGCATGGATCTACCTGGAGGCTGCAGGCTCAAAGAGGCCTTTTCGGGGGGTCTGGATCCATGTGGGGACACAGGGGAGGCACGAGCGCAGCTGCTTCTGCAGCGAGGCCTCGTTCCAGGGCTCCCTCAACCCTCCAAGTGCCGACAAAAGCTCAGCATCGCATTTGGGTCAGGGCAGTGCTTGTTATTCAGTCCCTGCCCTGACCCAGATGGTGCTGCAACTTTGCCAGCCTCATCCAAAAATACCCGGAACATTTTGCACATAAACAGCCATTGAGAGAGGCCCTGGTGGTGAATGGTGGGGGGGCTCTTCCCTCCCAAGGGTTACAGCGGCAAGTCAGGCAGAGATTTGGGAGCTGCAGGGCAAATGCTAATAGGGAGCTTGAGCTGCTAAAGCCACCCAGGAGAGGTTGCTCACAGCTGCAGGGCTGGGGCTTTGCTCTCCCCCAGGGGCAGGGAAACATCTGCAGAGCAGGATGACTGCAGGGGAGCTACCCCAGCCGTGGAGCAGGATGGGCCAGCCAACCCTGTGCCGGGCTGCCCAGCCCTGTGCCCTGTGATTTTGGGGACTCAGTGACCCATCCCCACTGCCAGCAACGAAGGAGTCATCTCTCCGAGAGCTCCCACCTCAGCGCCTACCACGGTGTCTTGCCCTCCATCCCCTAGACCCAGAGCAGCTAGTTCCTGTAAAGCGCCCAGCTCCTCCTGGATCCACCCTGCCCGCCCCTGCTCAGCACCTCGTAGGCGCACAAGTTGCCCTAGGGCTGATCTCGGCCCCTCCTGGGCTCCAGCCCTCCCATGGTGCCCAGTCACCTGCAGCCCTGCTTGGGGCAGGGCTGCTGGGGAGGAGGCAGCCCCACCGAGGAGCCGCGGACAGCCGCGCTCAGGAAGCACAGCGAGCGTCACGCCGCCGTGCAGGCTTTGCTCCCCGTCCTGCAATCGGCTCAGCTGGACGGTGCCACGCCGCGCTACGCTGCGGGGGCCTCTCTGCTCCCGGGGACCCCACGGGAGGGGAGGGCGGCCGAGAGGCACAGGGAGCGGGCACGGACTCACCCTCACAGGACTGCTGTCCGCTCTTCAGACTGTAGCCAGCGGTGCACATGCAGGACCGGGAACTTTCTGAAGTGGGGAGGCAGAGCTGCGAGCAGTCGCCGTTGTTCACGCTGCAGGGGTTGGTTCCAGCTACCGTGGAGAGAAGAGAAAGTCAGGGGCGACTGGGGGCTGGGCCCACCTCCCTGAGGGCTGCAGGCAGCTGGGGGAAGGCAGAGGTGGCCAGGGCCACTGCTGCCTGCTGCACAGTGCAGCAGCAAGGGACATGGGTGCTCTGAGAGCTCTTGAGGAACTGGGTGCAGGGATGATGGGCAGGCGTGAGCTGGTGGGGAGAAGGGCCTGGGCAGCCACGGAGCTCTCAGCAGAGCAGGAGAGCCTCTCCTCAGCCCGTGGAAACCTCTGCCAGCGGGAAGGTGAGCTTACCTTGCTGGATGCTCTCGTCATACACCTTCATGTGCATCACCAACGTGGTGCTGTTGCGCAGCACAGTCACCTCCGTGCCATCCTTCTTGTTGCAGGTGCCCATCCTTTCCGAGGCCTGGTCAGCCCACCACAACTTGTCACCTGTGCAGAGGAGGCAGCAGCCTGTGGCAGCTTTCCCACCCTCTTCCTCCCCCAGCTGCACGTCTCTTCCCATCCGCAGGGCAGAGCTGCGGCTCCACGCAGATTCACACGCGACGACATGGGAAGAGAGGTCTCATTCCCTCCCACAGCTACTAGAGGTGGCAGTGAGTGGTCTGAGCCTGGGAAAGGAGCACAGCGTTGCAAGCGCCCCCGGCATCCTGCCAGGTCTCACCCATGATGGCCAGCGCAGTCGCCTTGCTCAGCTGGCTCTTCGCCGTCTCGATCACCTCCAAGCTACTGCCGTCCAGGTTACACCTGTTAATGGTGCCGTTGCCAGAGCTGATCCAGTACAGCTTGCTCTCTGGGTAGTCGATGGCCAGCCCTAGAAAGCAAGGGACTGTCAGCAGCTCGCGCTAGCAACCGGGAGGCAGGAAGAGACTGGCAGAGCGGGTGGGGAGAGGGGGGGACCAGGCAGGTTTCCCTGCAGTCTGGGGCGGCTCAGCCACCAGTCCCACAGGGAGCAGAGCTGCCAGGGCAGGCTGGAGGCAGGTTAGGCCAGCCAGGGAGCTGGGAGCGCTCCGGGGGGGGTGTGCGGGGATGTCCGTACCAACAGGCCCTTTCTGGTTGGTGAATAGGAGGGTGCGGTTGCTGCCGTCCATGTTGGCCACGCTGATGTTGTCCCCATCCGTCCAGTAGAGCTTCCTACACCCAGGAGAGCACAGTGAGCGTGGTGGGTCTAACAGAACGACCCACACGTCCCTCAGTGAGACCCACCGCTCCTGCCTGCTTTGCTCCTCCCAGCTCTGCCAGCATCCCACCATCCCAGCCAGCACCCTCACCTCTCCAGGCTCCCTGAACCCTTCACTGGCCCTTCTCTCCCTCATGCTGCACAACCAGGACAGGCTGGCTGCTCCCTTGCCTCAAGCAATAGCCCTACAGTCCCACGGAAGTGAGCGTGGTGTTTGCAAGCACACACGCACCTCTGCCCAGCAAGGCCCCTGTGGACAGAGCTCCAGCCTGTCCTCTTCCTCTTGCACATGGGCACACGCTCACGGCTGAACGTTTATCTGCAGCCTGTTCAGCTTTGCATACGCTCTCCTACACACACACACGTGCACGTACGGAAGCGCAGCCTGCTCGTTCAGGCACACTGGCAGACGCACACCTCCTAAGCTGAGGCCCATCTCCTTTTCTCACAGCACTCCTACGCGCACTGACACATACAAAGTGCAACCTGTTCTCCCCGGCCCCGTGCACGTGCACCGACTCTGCCACGCACACACGCACGTGTGCCTGCACACACACCTTTGCTTCCTTTGATGCTCCTGGCCCTCTGCATCTGCGCCTGCTGTCCCCCCACGCCCCTGCCGCCCCCGGCACGCTGGGGCTGGAGACGCGAGCGCAGAGTTGCAGGGCTCCCGAGCCGCCCGCGGCTGGGACACCTACCCTTTGAGAGGGTGAACCACCAAGCAGTGAGGCTTGTCCAGCCCCTGAATCACCGCGTTCTTAAAGGAGCCATCCAGCCGCGCAACGTTGATCTGCTTCTTGTTGGCGTCATAGCTGGTCCAGAAGAGGTTTCTGGAAACCCAGTCCACCGAGAGGCCGTGAGCGTTGGGCAGGTCTGAAAGGCAAAGGCAGACTCGTTAGCTGTGGGGACAGGCTCGGGGACGATGCTCAAACTGGAGACAAAGGGCTGATTAAGTGGACCAGAAGCCTCTGGAGGCCTGGAAGCCCGGCAGCTTGCTCCGCGGCGGGAGCAGCCACGCCGGTTAACGCCGCCTCTGCCAGGCCACGGGGGCTGGAGGGGAGAGCAGAGGGTCCGGAGGAGCGCTCCTCCTCACTCACCTGCAGAGACCACAGTCTCCACGCCAGTGCCGTTGATGAAGGCTCTCTTGATGGTCTGGGTGCGCACGTCAGACCAGTAAATGCGCTGCTCCAGGGCATCGTAGTCAACCACAGTGACGTTGTCGATGTCAGGCACCGTGAAGGAGATGATGTAGTTGTAGTAGGGGTTGTCAATGTCCACGCCACGTATCTCCATCTGCCGCGCGTACAGCAGGAACTTCTTAAACTCTGGGGAGAAGGGACAAGATGGGGCAGCAGCGGTAGCTCACCCTGGAGAGCCCGGGGGGGCCCGCGGCAGGACGCCTTCTCTTCCTCCTTCCTCCCCAGGGCAGAGCCCTGGGCACACCCCTACCATAGCAGGTTGTGTTGTCCTTGTCCAGCTTCATGAGGTGCGGGCAGGCGCAGGACAGGGTGCGGTTGTAGTTGATGAGGCAGAGGTGGGAGCACGGCCCTTTGCCCCCATTGGCTTCGCAGGGATTCGGAGCTGCGAAGGGAGAAGAAGAATCAGCAACGCCTCCGTTTGTGGGGCTGCCGGCCTGTGAGCTCCGGAGAGCGCTGCCCCTGCCCGGGGGACGGCTCGCCCCATCGCCTCCCCTAGACCCGAGAGGGAGCCAGGCCGCCCTCACCCTTCAGCCTCATCCAGGCAGGGTGTCTTCTCTGCACCGGTGGCCAGGGCCATGGAGGGGGTCTCCTGGCTCAGCCGGGAGGTGAAGCTCCCACAGCCTGTAGGAGCTTTTTCCCTCATGAAGCATGTAAGTGGAAACAACTCACCCACAACATGCTGAGTGGACGTGAGCACACGCCAAATGCGAACGCCATGTCCCCACCACACTTCTCCCCCCCCACATCACAGCCTCCTCCAGGCCTCACCCAGCGGCTGTCGGGAGGGGTGGTACACCTGCAGGTCGAAGGGCTGCGTGTTCGTCCTCTGCACCACCGTGACATTATGCCCGGTCCATTTGTTGGCCTTGGCCAGCGTGTTGGTGCGCCAGTCGGTCCAGTAGACCTCGCCCCCGTAGAGGGTGACAGCGAAGGGATGCGACAGGTACTCGTGGCCCCGCAGCACCTCGATGTGCCCTGTTCCGTCATACAGAGCTGAGTAGATAGCATCTGACCTGCGCCCCAACAGAGACGGGAGAGGGAGATAAGGGGTGAGAGCAGGCTGACAACTAGGCACAGGCGAGGGCCGAGTATTTCACGCAACAGCAACAACCCACAGGGTCCAGGCCACCACTGCCTCTGCTCTGCATAATGCTGCAGACGAGGATGGCCGATGGTTCACACCAGGGAGTCAGAGCTCCTGCAGAGGAGAAAACCCAGACCAAAGGCTGGAACACGCTACAGGCACCATCAGACCCCGCCAAGCAAGGGCTTTGCGCCAAGCCTGGAAGTCAAAGGGCCGAGCAACGCAGAAGCAACCAGGAAGATACCAGAGCTGGGAGGGACGGGCGAGGGCCAGGGGTCCCCAGCGGCTGGGAGGTGCTCGGAGCAGCCTGGGGGACCGGGGCAGGGGAGGAGGCGGCAGGGTGGAAGACGGCCTCCCGCGGTTACCTGGCATCGATCCAGAGGATGCGCTTCTCCAGGTAGTCGACGGTGAGGCCATTCGGCCAGCCCCCGGAGCCCGTCTCCTTGTGGATGGTGCGCCGGCCGGCGCCGCTCATGGAGGCGGCCTCGATGCGGGGCAGGCTAGCGTCCCAGTCTGTCCAGAAGAGGATCCTGCGAGAGACACCGAGCAGGGCGCTCAGCAAGGGGCGCACGGGAAAACCGAGCTCCTCCTCCCAGAACAGCAGAGCAGGGAGCGCCACCAGGCCGGAGCCTGCGGCTTGGTCGCCTCTCGCGCTGAACATCGTGCCCTGGTGACAGACCCCCCTCCTGCCTTACCCGTAGCGGGGGTCCAGGGCAATGGCGCGGGGATGCTCGATGTCCCCGGCCAGCAGCGTGGTTCTCATGGTGCCATCCAGCTTGGCCACCTCAATCTGGTCCAGGTTGCTCTCCACCCAGTAGATGTTGCCAGCGATCCAGTCCACGGCCAGGCCCTCGGGGGTGGCCAGCCCGTACTGTATCACCACCTCAAAGCTGGTCAGAGCTGGGAGGAGCAGTGCCAGGAGAGTTAGGGCTGGGAGCCTCCTCCCTGACGCACCACGGGCACCCACGACACCCTAGTCCTGAACAGGTCCACCTGGCTTGACTGGGGTTGACGAGGGAATACACACACCATGCGAGACTAACGTCTTCCCTAAATACGGCCTGAAGCCCAAAGGGCTCGGCTCTTCCCCTCTCCGTGCACCAGGATGGGGGCAGAGCCTTCGGAAACCCCAGCCCACGTCCAGGTCCAGGTGCTAGGTGCTCCCCCTCCCGCAGTGCCGCTGGCATCGGAAGGCACCGCTGGGGCAGGGGGGCCTGGGCTTTGTGCTCCCAGCTGCTAGGCTGTAATTACCATTAGGAAAGCATTGGGAATGCTAATTAACTCCTACATAATGAGCAGCCTTGGAAAGCAGAAAGGGATCATTACAGGGGCTGTGGGCTCCAGCTGCCACCGCACCATTGCCAGGGTGCTAAGGACTCATTTCTAGGAGCCCGTCCCAGAAAGATGCCTCTGCTTCTCCTTCCACCCATCTGGCCTTTGCGAGCTTGCTCTGTGCCCCTAGGGCTGCTCACCCCCATTCTCAAGCAGCTTCCCCCGGTAGATTTTGTCCTCCACCACATCGGTCCAGTAGAGTGAGCTCTGGTTGAGGTGGAAGTCCAAGGCAATGGTGTTGCGCAGGCCGGGGACCAGGACACTGTAGTCCCCCCTGTGCAGGTCAATGCGGCGGATCTCATGGCGGTTGGAGAAGATGATGAAGGGCTTGAAGGGGTCTGGGGAAAACAGGGGAGTGTCAGAGCGGGGGCACGGACAAGGCAGGAACCACATGGGACCAACCATCTTCACGTCTGCAGGTGAAAGGTGTCCCTGGCTCCTGGCCCCCGGCCCCAGCTGCGGGACTATCTGTATCCCTGTACCACAGACCCTCCTGCCAGCCCCCCCACCAGCATTGCTTCTCTTCTCTCCCCACTCGGAGGGTCAGCCTATGTAGCCAGACCCCAGGGAGAAGCAGCCCGGGGTACCACCACGGTCCACCTTAGCCTTGCGCAGGGCTGAGGCTCATGCCCTGCTGGGTGCCTGCGCCCTCGCCACGTCCTCTGGCTTCAGATAAAACGTCCCCTGGCTGTGCCACTTGCTCCTGGGCACTGGGAACAGAGCTGCCTTTCTTGTGCCACCAAGCCTGCCAACCGCAATGAGGACAGCCCTGAGGACAGGGACATGGCTGTGCCCTTGGCGGGGGACAGCTCGGCCTCACCCCCGCAGCGGCAGCAGACCTTGGCAGGACAGCGTGGCTGCTGCGCACAAAGCAGGCTCCCACAGGCTGGCGGAGCCCCCGAGCCCCTTTGGCCCCCAGAGCCAGGGTCCTCTTCTCCGCCCTAAAGGAACGAGGCCAGCAAGGGCGAATGCAAATTCCCTGCTTAAAATTCCCGAGGGGACACGGGCCAGGACTGAGCTCTGGGCTGGCCCTGGGAGGGAGAAGGTGGCCACGGAGCCCTGTCTCCTGCAGGGAGCAGCTCCTGCTGCGGTCGGGACAGCGAGGGGTCCACCCTCCGCTGGCAGATTCTACACCCTGGATCAGGCCGGGCCGTGGTCTCCCTGCCGGCATGGTCCTCAGCTCCACCACAAATCCCTGCACCCCACAGGGCCCCCAGGTCTCACCCCACCACACGCACCCAGGCTGCGGCAGCTCTCGCCGTCGGGCTCCAGCATCCAGCCCTCGTAGCAGGAGCACTTCACGTTGTACTTGTCCTGCTCGCACTTCTGGCTGCACTTGAGGTGCTTGGCGCAGTAGCTCTGGATCTGGCAGGTCTTGTTATCTGAGCCCAGCTCCATGCCCAGCGGGCAGGAGCACACGATGCCCTCGCCGGGGGCCACGGTGCAGTTGTGGCTGCAGCCGCCGTTGTTCAGGGAGCACTGGTCTGCAGAGAGGGGAGCCGTACGGCCGTCAGGGATTTCTATCCCACCCTCTGCCTGGTCAGGGAAGGTGCAGGGCGTCCCGGCTTGGCACTCACCGCAGAGCTCGCCCTCGTCAGAGCCGTCCCCGCAGTCGTCGGAGCCGTCGCAGAGCTTCTCGGGTGGCAGGCAGATGGAGGTGTTGTTGGCGCAGGTGTGGGAGGGCGGTTTGCACACCAGCGACTCGCAGTTCTCCTCGTCCGAGTTGTCCTCGCAGTCGCTGTCCCCGTCACAGACCCAGGCCTTGCTGATGCAGCGGGCTGGTGGGGGGGAAGCAGAGACGGTGCAAATCAGACACTGAAGAGATGTTATTTCCATCATCCACAAGTCCTCTCTGCCCCCAGAGCTGGTGCTAGCTCAAGGGACTTCATTTTGCCTCCAAATTAAAAACACTCAGTTTTCAAATCTAAAAGGGGAAACATTTCTCCTAAATTCATGTTCCAGGGGTGTTTCCTGCAACCCAGATCTTGGGCCCACATCGCCCCAGGCCCCATGGGTTGGGCAGGGCCCCGCACGCATCCCTCTCTCTGTCCTCGGCCTCGTGAAGCCCCGACGTGGGTTCCCGGCCCAGCCCGGCCCCACAGAGCAGACGGTGTGGATGCGCAGGTCCCCCCACTCCTCTTGTCACCTGAGTCCTTGCAGCCGAACTTGACGTTGGGGTCGCAGACATGGGTGACGCCCTCGCAGTTCTTCTCATCGCTGGAGTCCATGCAGTCGGTGTCGCCGTCGCAGCGCCAACGCATGGGGATGCAGAGCCCGTCCAGCCGGCACTGGAACTCGTCCGTGTGGCAGCCTCCGGGCGGGCGCGTGGCTGCCGGGGTGGGGGGGACACGCTGCATTAACTGCGTTAACCGCCCACGCGCCCAGAGCCCGGGCGCTAGCTGGGCCTTGCTGGGGCGTGGGAGGAGCTCCAGGCTCCGGCTTCAGCAGGGAAATGGCTGGACACCCCGGGACACGCAGGAGGGGGGTGCTTGGGCATCCAAGGGGGCAGACGAGGCTGCAGGATCCCTCCTGGGAGCAGGGGGCTGGGGCAGCTCTGCCTGGGGGGGCTCTTTGCTTTGCAGGGTCTGGTGCCAGGGGACATCTCCCTGCTGCCCCCCACCTGCCCCTTTACCCGCTTGCTCCCTGCCTGCACGGCCGCAGAGCCAGTGCCCAGGAGGGGACAGGCCTGGTTGGGGCCTCCCAAAGCAGGTCACACACAAGCTTTTCCATGCCATGGAGCAACTCCACCCTGAGCCCTTCCCGCAGGCTGTGCCACGGGCAGGAGCTGGGCTACGAACTGCCCTCTGCGTTCCCATGTCCCTGCAGACGGACACGCGATGCCGAACGCTCCGAGCCCAGCCAGCTGGGAAGGATGGCAGCAGCCCGGCTCTGCCCAGCCCACGCCGCAGCTCACCCTGGTTGGTGCAGTTGGCGTGGGTCTCGTCGCTGTAGTCACCGCAGTCATTGTCCCCATCACACGTCCAGTGCACGGGAATGCAGCGCCCGCTGTTGCACTTGAACTGGTTGCTGGAGCAGGAGTGGCTGCAGCCGGCCTCGTCACTGTTGTCCCCGCAGTCGTTGTCTGAGGAGGGAAAGGGACCGGGAGGAGAGTCGGCGCGTGCCGGGCTGGCCGTGCTGCGGCACGGTGCCCCGGGGCAGCGCTGGAGCGTGGAGGCAGCGTCCCCCGCCTCTGCCAGAGGAGCAGCCTGGGGGGAGCGGGGAGACGCCAGGGATCCAGCAGGACCGCGCCGCCAGGCCCGGAGCGGGAGACCCGGCCGAACGGAGAGCTCGGCCCCCGGCCCCCCGCCTCCCGCCAGACATGCTCGCCCGGGCCACCAGCAGTGCACAGAGAAATGAAACACAGAAACTGCATAGATCACTCATGTACCGGGACCGGGAGGGCGCCCAGCGCCGGGGGAGCGGGGCCGGGTGCTCCCGCGTGGGCAGCGGGGCCGGGAGAGCCAATTGCGGGTGCCAGCCTGCCGGGAGGAGAGCGCTGAGCGCGCGCCTCCTGCTCGCGGGCGGGCGGGCGGACGGACGGACGGGAGCATCGCGGCAGCGGTGCTGCGCCGGGCTCTGGAGCCGCCGGGCTGGGGCTCCCGCAGCACGCTGTGCCCCCGCCGCGGCAGGCCGCCTCCTGCCCTGCCAACGCTGGGAAAGCCAGAGCAGGCGGGCGGGCGCCCCGGCCTCGGCGCGGGGCCTGCGATCCCGGCGCCTGCCTCCTGCAGCCCCACGGGACGCGCGAGGCCGCCAGCACCGCCACAGCTCCAGGCCAGCCCAGGCCCCGCAGCTACAGGCCCCGGCATCGCTGGGCTCCCGCTAACAGGGGCCGAGCTTTGGAGCCTGCTGCGCTGGAGCGAGTGGGGAGGCACGGCTGCTTTTCCTCGACATTTTTCTCTCACTGCTGGAGCATGATTTGTTGGAGTGGAGCTGCCAGCGTGCGCGCAAGGGGGCACGTGGCACCCCAGAGGGGCGGCGGGTTTAGGGGCGCCTGGGCCGGGCCGGGGTCTGGTGCATGTTGATCTATGCACTAACCGGTAGGCTTTGGACAGTTCTTTTCGTCAGAGCCATCCCCACAATCTTTTTCTGAAACACAGAACCAACCAAGACAGTAGAGTGGGCACAATGACAAACAAACAACACAACACAGCACAGCACAGGCACAGAGAGCGGCACAAGAACAGGCTGACACGGGGACGTGGACGCCAACATGGAGAGGGACACACGGACACTGTGCAGAGCCAGGGCCGAGGGGACGCCTGGGCGCTGGGCGAGATCAGAAGCAGCAGCGGGTGGGCGGGCAGGAGCCCTTTGGCAGCCGGGGCTGGGGGCGGCTCTGGATCGGTGGACGTGCGGGGTCTGGCCACCGCAGGCCCTCGGCTCCCACGCACGGAGATGCCCAGCACCAAGGCCGCTGTTCGGATCCCCAGGAAAACACCCAGTCCCTTTGCAGCTGGTGGTCCAAGGCAGGAGGAAGAGGCCACGGGCTCATTAAGAGCCCAGGGAGAGGCTTGCACTCTGCAGCTCCCTGCTCACCTCCCTTACACCAGCTCTAAACATGCCTCACCTATTCTGAAGCCTCTAATTAAAACAACAACGCAGAGTTGTTAGGAAGCCCAAAATAAACCTGAGAGGATAGAGAGTAGCCTTGGGGCAAACCCTCTCTCCCAGGCCTGACCCTGGAAACAGAACAGCGAGGCCAGGGCAGAGCCGCCAGGAGCCCTGCCCCGCTGCTCCCAGGGCTAAGCCCGCGGCCTGGCTCAGCCCAGACATCAGCGCAGGCCACAGGAACCTTGATTAAAGCGCTGGGGCTAAGGTCTGCTGCAGTGACCCCTGCCAGGCCGCTCCCGCAACGCCCGCCCCCCCGGGGCGGCCAAGGGACGCGTGGGTCCCAGCGCTGCAGGACGCATTTACGGCTTCAGCTAACACCTTCGCTGCCTGGGCTCCAGTATGCAGTGGCGGACCGAAGGGAGGTAGCCCTTGCGGACACGAGCCGGCCAAAGAGCCCCGCTCCCCGGCTGCCCCCCGCTGCTGATCTCGCCGTCGCGGCTGCGCCGTGCCACCCCAGCACAGCGGGAGGGGCGGCGGGGCCTTACCGTTGTCACACCGCCAGTTGATGTTAATGCAGCGGCCGTTGTTGCAGGTGAACTGCGTCAGGGGGAAGCAGGTCGGGTAGGCTGCGGAGGAGGCAGAGGCAGCATCAGCACGGGAGAGCCCCGTCCTCCCGCCTGCCCCGCGCTGCCGCCCCCGGTGCTGTGCTCTCCCCGCCCCAGCTCACCGCACGAGGCAGACTCGTCGGAGCGGTCCCCACAGTCGTCGTCCAGGTCACACGTCCAGGAGATGGGGATGCAGCGCCCGCTGGCGCAGGAGAACTGGTTGGGGGAGCAAGTCCGGGCTGCACCGGGGGAGACGGAAAGAGCTTTAATGACTGTCCATGCCGCGGTGTGCCAGGGAGAGGTGGAACAAACCCCACGGCAGAGGTGCAGAAGCCAAACTCACTGCAGCAAGGGCAGCTGGCACCTGGCATGCAGAGACACCCCCACGAGCCCCTGAAACCCCGGCAGCGCATGCAGGGAACAGCAAAGGCTGTGGCTCAGCTCAGCGGTGCGAGCCCTCCCTCCGTCCCCCAAGGGCCTGGCAGGCTCCTCACCGGAGCAGGTGGAGTTGGACTCGTCCTCATTGTTCCCGCAGTCGTTGTCCCCATCGCAGAGCCAGCGATTGGGGATGCACCGGTTGTTCTTGCACTTGAAGCGGTCCGAAGGGCAGGTGTGCTGGTCTGCGAGGGAGACATTTGCTCAGGACCTTCCTTTCTCCAACCCCCACCCCCACTGCTCCTGGTGCAGAGAAAAACCCAGGCAAAAAGGGGAAGAGAGTCACAGATCAAAGTGGGGATCCAGGTTCCTAATCACCATTTTCCTTCCTCCTCCCTCACTGCAATCATGTGAACCTGCTCCCCTCCTAGAGCTGGGCAGGGGATGCAGGAGCCCTGGCTGCCGGCCCCCGCCCGGCTGCCGGCCCCGCATCTGGGGGAAGCCACATTTCTCGGCTGAGCCTGCATCCCGATGCCCCAAGAGCGCACGGACTGCCATCCCCCTGCACAGGGGCTGCTACGCACGGCAGAGCTCGGGGGCCTCATCGCTGTTGTCCAGGCAGTCGTTGTCCCCGTCGCACTTCCAGCGCTCCTGGATGCAGCGGTTGTTCTTACAGGCGAACTCCCCAGGCTGGCACTGCGGAGGGGGGATGTAGGACGGGTTGGCTGGCAAAGGAAAAGCAAGAGTCAGGGTTGGTTTTAACCAAGCGGCCAGTGCAGGACGCAGGGCAGCACGAGGACAGTCCCGCGTCCCCAGGCGGGCAGGCTGCCTCCACGAGTGCCCAGCAGACCTGAGATACTTGCAGCTCGCATGCAGATACCCCGTGCCCACGTGCACTGGCTCCCAACAACAACACGACATCATGCAGTGTGGGACGGAAGGGGACAGATCCCACGGATAACTGCATGCACGGGCATGCTGCGTCAGCAGAACTTCACCCCTCACATTTGTGCAGAACTGATGAAGCCCAGCAAAACCTGGGCTCCCCATCTTGAGCATGGCTCTCCTCAAAACTCAGACGCAGCAGAGTAAAGCCACCCCAGCGTGCTTGGGCACAGACGCCTTGGCACAAGGCAGGCAGCTCCCATAGAGCAGCCTCCACTGGAGATTCCCACTTGCTTCCCCAGGGAGGCTGCTGGCCTTATCACTCTTTCACAAGAGGAGGAACCGGAGCAGGTGATGCGACTCGTCCACAGTCTCCCAGCAGAGCAGGGAGGACCCGCCTCCCCCGAGCCCAGAGCCAGCCCATCGTCACCCTGTCACCACGCGGCAGCCTACCCTGGCAGGTGACCGAGTCCAGCCCCAGGATCTGGTCCTCGGCGCAGGCACACTGCCGGCCCCGAGGGGTGGCCAGGCACAAGCTGCTGCAGCCCCCGTTGTTCACACGGCACTTGTTGGAGCCCACTGCAGGGACAAGGCAGGAGAGGAGGGGACGTTAGCGTTCGCGTAACCCTGCTGACCCCCATGGGGCTTCTGGGTGCCCTCAGCCCCCCACAATCCCCTCCATGGGTTCCACAACGGGACCCCAGCTGGAGAGCCTAAGGCAGCAGGCCAGGCCAGGCGCTGGGGACTCCTCACAGCATGGGGGCCTGGCTGAATCAGCCACTGATGCCAGGAGAGAGGAGGAGGAGCGAAAAGGGTCAAGCGCCTGGGATGACTGATAGCAGGATTTATGGAAAGAAACACAGGGTGCATGGGGATGAGTGGGGAGGGCGTAGGGGATGGACAGACAGCCATGGTGCAAGACCGCAGAGGCCCCCCAACCTTGCTGCTGCTGGGCGTCGTACATCCGGATCTCAAAGATGGGCGGGCGCTCGTTCCGCAGCAGGCTCACCACCTTGGAGGCCTGGTCCAGGCGGTAGATGCTGCCGCTGCGGTACTCGGTCCAGAAGAGGAAGCTGCTGTAGTGGCACAGCCCGAAGGCGTGATTCAGCTCCGGTCCCTCGTACACGATCTGCAGGGCGCAGAGGGGCTCGCTGTTACTCGGGGCAGTGCCGGGGAGCACCGTGCAGGGGGATGGAGGAAGGAGCAGGCAGCAGGGGAGCGTGGCTGAATGCAAGCCAGCCGCCCGCCCCACAGCCCTGCGGGACCACAGCCAGCCAAGGCAAGGCGTGAGACGCCCTGCTAGCAGGTGGGCTGGCTGCCCACAGCCCCCACATCCCCCCGGGCAACGGCCGGCAGGAGCAGGTGGGGCCTCCACTCGCCTTCCGCTCGGTGCCATTCAGGTAGACCATTTCGATGCGGTCGTAGAAAGCATCCACCCAGTAGAGGATCTTGGCTGGGATGTCCAGGCTCAGCCCATTGGGCCACAGGACAGTCTTGGAGGTGATGAAGATGTTGCGGTTGGAACCGTCCATCCAGGCTCTCTCGATCTTGCCTCTCTTGCTGTCCTTGGGATCCTCCTCCCAGTCCGTCCAGTACATCCACCTGTGAGAGATGCTAAGCTGTTAGAGGTGAAAGAGATCTGGGCTCTGAGTCCACCCCACCACTGATCTGAAGAGTGACTGGACTCTGCCTCAATTTCCCCTTGCAACATTTTGAGTAAAATCCCCTGTGTCATCCAGCATCTAACAAGAGGCAAAGGAAGAACCTCCCACAGGCTCCAGAAATCCCTCTCCTGAGCCAGGGATGCCCTTCCAGCCGATGAAAGGGGAGCTGCAGCTGCACAGACTTGAGCACGGGACCTCAGCACCCTGCAGTCGTGGCACCCTTGGCCCCAGCTCGAGCACAGGCAGCCGTGGCTAGGGAGAGGGGCTGGGAGCACATCTCTGGATGTCGGACAGCTGAGGACTCTCCTTCCTCTGCTTTCCAGCAGCAGGGCAAGTGTGCAAGGACAGGACTCACTGCGTTTGCATCCCCCACCAGGCCTGGCTGAGCCGTTTCTGGGCATGGGACATCCTGTCCCAGCACCCAGGAGACTCAGGCTGGGCAAGAGCCAGCATGAGAATGGGTGGGAGATGCGTACGAAAAGTGGGGTGGATGGAGCAGCTGGAGGAACACATCGCTCTCCCCTTCAGCCAAAGGACCACGGCTGAGGCTCCTCACGAGCTCTGCCCTGCCTCGTGCCACCCTCTGCACACTCACCCATTCAGGGGATCCACCACAATTGCTCTGGGGTGGGTCATTTTCCCCTCTATCAGCGTCTTCCGTGTCTGGGCGGCCTTCTCCAGCCGAGCCACGCTGATGGTCTTTTTCGGGCCGTCGTCAGTCCAGTACAGGTTGTTCCCCATCCAGTCCACAGCGATCCCTTCCACATTGTGAATGCCTTTAGGGAAAAGCAAGAGCGTGCGTTAATCAACAGAGCTGGTGTGGCAGCAGGAAGACGAGAAGCAGAAACGACAGCCCCATATGATTCATGGCACACACAGCACCACTGATCCAACTGACCCTGACAGGGAACACCACCTCCCCAAGCCCAAGTGTGCGCAGCTTCCCCAGGGTGCTGGAGCCCCGGGAGCCTGGTCCGGAGCAAGCAGAACTCAGGAGCGCCCTTGGCGGCTTTGCCCAGAGGTAACGCAAACGCCCTTGGTAGACGGTGTTGACAGATCGGCCACCCTACAGAGCCCATGTGATCTGGACTGAGGATCCTCCACCCCTTCCTCTTGTTCTCATCCGAATGGGTGAGCGTGGGCCAGTTTGCGGACACATCCAGAGCTGCTACAAGTCGTGGCCTAGGAGTCCTTAAACCACTGCTGCTGGGGAACGTGTGCTGTGCTTGTCCCTCACTGGCAGTCTGCAGACAGACCCAACTAACAGCTTCAAATCTTAGTTTTAGCGATCAAATATGCAAGGGAGAGAACAGAACTGCTGCCATTACACAAGGAAATATGCTAATAGCAACTGCTCCTGGCTCCCGGGGCCCAAACACGCTGACGAGGAACCAGCCCGAGCCCTCAGCCACATACCATCTTTCAGGATGGTCTCGCGCTCCGTGCCATCAATCTTCTGGCGCCCGATGAGGTAGCTGGTGGTGTCGGCGAAGTAGATGAAGCCGGTCTCAGCATGGAAGTCCAGTGCTCGGGGGTTCATGAGGTTCTCAATGGGGATCATGTGCTCATCGGGCACCTTGGCTCCCATGTCCATCCCGCGGATGATGCCGGGACGCCCCTTCCCGTACACCAGGAACAACTCGTGTTCTGGCTCTGCAGAGAGAAGGGGAGGGCCATCACCCCCAGCCGGGTCAGGGCAGCACGGGGTCCATCATGGACCTACGCCTGCGCGGAGGGCAGGCAGCACCTCGCGCTCACAACCCCACATGGCTTCTGCGACAGAAAGGACAGGCGGAAGCAGCGACCTGTCCCCCGTATGCCACACACCTGCACAGACTGCAGACCCCTGCAGGCAGCCCACTGCTTAACGCAGGAGGGAAAGGGTTGTTTGCAACCAGGAGGAAAAGAATTGAAAAGCCCTGCCTGCCCCAGACCTGGTGTGCTCCCCACCCTTTGGCACGCGCGCAATGCCACCCTGCTTGTGCTCCCTCTGTCCTGCAGAGCCGGGAAGCTGCTGACCCCGACCCCCCCCCGCCGTTCACCCTGCCCTCCTGCGGCGCTCCAGTGAGGGACGCAACTCACTTTTGCAGGACTTCCCGTCACTGCCCAGGCTGAACCCAGACCTGCAGCGGCAGGTTCGGGTCTTGTGGCTGTTCCCAAGGAGGCAGATGTCGGAGCAGCCTCCCGGTTTGCCGAACTGATCTGGTTCGCAGGCATGGCTCCGCACTAGAACAACATCGATAGAGAGAGGGGTTCAGCGGTGCGTTTTACTGTCTCTGAAGGCAAAGCCGCACAAAGGCAGCCTTCCCAACCAGCGTTGTACCCACCGGGGTACCAGCCTGCAACTGCAGAGACAGGGGAAATTCCTACACCTGCCACTGCCACTGGCTCGAGCTGCTGTTCCCTGGGCTGACGTGCCCCTTTCAGGCGCCAGCGACAAGGAGCTAAGCATTGCCCAGGACAGACTAGCGCGGAGATCGGACAGGACCTGCCCAAGACCCAAGACCACTCATTGGCAGAGCCAGAAGCAGAAACCAGGTCTTCTGTGTCGCAGCACACTGCCATAACCGCGCTGCCCTTGTCCTGCTGTGCCGCCCCTTGCGAATGCCACCGTGTCCTCAGGCTGCGGCCATGCAGGGCCAGCGGCCCGGCCCCAACACAGCGCCGGGAGGCAGCGAGCACCCGGCCCCGCCGGCCTCCTTAATCACACTCTTTTCCTACTCAGAAATCTCCTGATTAGTTTTGTATTCTGGAAAATGCCAAACAGACTGCAGACACTAAGAGGATTTAAATCATGCAAATTGATTAACTGCAAGGAAGGTGCTGGGGGGGTGGAGTAGACAAAGTGGGGAGGGACATGAGGCGGGGATGGTGCAACACCGAGGCCTCGTAACTCTTCTGAAATCCCACTGGCCTCCAGGAGCAAAAAGCCCCGGTCAAAGGATGAACGAGCTAGCAGCGGGGACAGAAAGAGCAGGCACCTTAAAAGGGAGCCATTAATATTTCAAGCTGCCGCATCTGCTCAGCTTTCCCCTTGCTCTCCTTACTGAGATGTAATCCATCAATCACACCGTGCAGGCCACATGGCCCTTGGGGACAGCTGTCATTTTATCTCACAAAAAGAGACAGGGAGATAGCAGGGGGTAAGAGAAGGGGGGGGCCTTCCCGGGTGTGTGGCAACCCATTAAAACATCAGCCCTGGTGCAGCTGCCTGGAGAAGAGGAATCACATGCAAATCCCCTTGTCGGGGAGGGCTGACAGCGAGATGTCAGCTCAGGGAATTGCTACGGAGCACGGCAAGCTCAGCGGCGGACTCCTCTTTTCCCTGGGGAGCTCTGGGCAGCCGGATTTTGAGCTCCCCCGTCCCTGGTGCTTTCCAGCATGCCTGTCTGGCGTTCAGTACCCTGCTTGCTCCCCTCCCTCCCCTGCGAGGGCACAAACCAGGGTGGCTGGAGGGCTGCAGAACGATGCACCAGCAGCAGCACTGCGCCGCGCAGCCGAACTTGAGCGCACCTCTGCCTAGCACCGCAGGGGAGGCGAGTGGGGCGCAGAGCCCCTGGGTGTGCTGCACCGCGGGGCGAAGGGGAGAACCGTCCACTACCAGCTCAGAGCCCCTCGGGGCTCTGGGGCAGAACAGCAGCTCCTCGGTGACAGGGACGGGGTCCCGTGTGTCACAACAGGCTGGGCTGCTTTTGCACTGCAGTTCTCGCTGATTCTTTGCTCCCGGCCCTTCGGCCAAGCAAAGCCCTGAGGCAAAGCACACCCACGGCTGAGGGGTTGGGGGGGCTCTGCCTGCAGAAACAGCACAGCGCAAGACACGCAGTCCCCCGACAGGCAAACGCCAGGAACGGTGTCAGGGGCTCCCACCTGTGGGCTGTCGTCGCTGGTGGTAGATATGCAACGCTCCTCCCTTGTCCACCCTTGTCACCACTTGGTACTCAGTGCTGTTGAAACGGTTGACCCGGATGACGCTGGTTTTCTGCTGGGCGTTTGCATTGTCAGAGTTGGTGGCATAGAGGTAGTTCTCAAAGACGGTGAGCCCGTAGAGGTGTTCAATCTGGAAGGCACCATGCAGACATCCGTGAGGAATTTAGGAGGAGACGTGGGAACCACAGCTCCAGTACGAAGCCGCTGCTTCCTGCCCTGTGGTCCTCCTCCCTCCCTTCCCTTAAGGCAAGGGACAGGCTTGGCAGACAGGTATTGCAGGACCCATCAGAGCTCAGCAACTAGCACCTTTTCTTTGCTGGATCAGCAAAGCAAAGCTTGTGAACAAGTGCCACTCAGCAGGCCAACCTCAGACTGGTCTCCAGGACACACCGCCATCAAAGTCTTCCCCGCCCTGCCCTCCCCTCTGGGCCCCACTCACCAGGATGCCCTGGATGATGGTATGTCTGTTCTTGCCTTCATAGTCCACGACCTCAATGTAGTCCAGGTACGCATCAGCCCAGTACACGAGCCGGTTCACCAAGTCCAAGGTGATGCCATGGGGGAAGACAATCTTGCTGTCCACCAGCTTGGTGCGGTTCTGCCCGTCCATGTCACAGCGCTCCACCTTGGGGATCTGCCCATAGTCCGTGAAGAACACTTTGCTGCACGAGAAGGGCAAACATGGGAGCTCAGACCATGGATGTCACGTTGGAACCAGACTGAGGGGCACAGGGACAACACGTGACTGGGATCACACACACACACAAATCGTGCACACAGGCTTACAGACACGGGCTTGCACATGCACACACGCTCCCACACTCACCGGATCATGCACAGACTCACAGTCATCCACAGGCAGAAGCATGCCTGCATAAGCACACAGGCCATCTGCACCTGCACCTTTGCAGTCACACACACGCCAAGGTGCCAGAGTGTGCCAGCATGCACGCACATGTACAGAAACGTTTATGAGCCACTGCCCAGCTCAGAGGAAGCAGGAACACTCATGGCACAACCGCAAGCAAAGTGCTGACTCAGCAAGATCACTGTTCACTGCGCTTATCAGCTGCTGCTGGCTGGACTTAAAATCGAGGTCATGGGGACGGTAGGTTCCCCAGCCTGGGGCAGGTGGGTGGCCGGGTCCCCCAGCTGGGGCCAGCTCCGCAGAGCCACTCACAGCTGCGTCCCCGAGGCTGTTCCAGCTGCGTCGCAGCCCAGCTGCGCCCAGGGCTGCCGGCGCCCTCGGCACAGGGCTGCCCGGCCCAGCACCACGGTGAGCTCAGAGAAGCTGCACAGACCCCGGCAGAGATGCTGACCAAGGCAAGGGACGTGCAAACAAAAGCTTGGACCAAGATTTGCTAGTGTCACCAGGAAGAGGTCCAAGGCCCTCCACCAACTGACATGTTCAAACCCAACTGGACCCATCTAGGCAGGTGTCACGCGTGCCTGTGACCGCTCTGACCGCGGCACTTCCTGGGCAAGGAGCAGCGCAGCGCCCGGGCTCAGCACACTGACCCTCGCCAACCACCCGGCGAGCTCCTTGGAGCAGCCCCAGTGCAACACCTGCGAAGCACGCTCAGATGATGACCAGCAACCACGTCGTCCTGCTGCATCTCAGCAGCAGAGCACGAGCAGCCAACAACACATTAACTCAATCACCTGCAGCGATTAACGCAACCGCCTGTTCTGCAAGAGGCCAGAGAGTCTGTGTCCAGACTGCTGTGTGGTATTACTTATTTATAAAAGGTTCTTTAGCTTTTCTGCTCAATGATATCAGCTCTCATCATCCGGGCATGGATGGTCAACACTGTTGGGCTACACACAACCACGTGAACACGCTGATAGACTCCCCCGGGCAGCTGGATTCCTCGCACACACGTGTACCCCGTGACTGGACTCCTCTCACGCAAAGCACCTGGCACCATTTCACGCACCAAGTGTTTTCTGCCCCAAGCAACCTCGCTCTCTCCTGTTCCCGTTTTTCAGCAGCTGCCACACACCCGGAGCCACGCTGATGATTCAGCATCACAGCTTCCCCATGCAAGAGATTTTGCAAAAGGCAGCTGCACGAGTGGCGTTATCTGCCCGCAGCACCCAGGATAAACAGACACGAGGGGAGCTATTCAACCCAGGCAAGGATCTGACACGTCTCGGCTCCTGAAAGCCATTAGAAAGCTCTAATCGCTCAGCCACAAGCTGGAAGTGGCAACTTGTCATTAATCTGGTCAGCAGGTCTGGTACCATCAGGGGCATTCCTACGGACTGGAAAACCCGCTGCCCCGGTTGGGCAGCATGGGGAAGCTGCGTTTCCACAGAGAAACTTCCAGAAAGCGAACACAAGCGGAGCGTGAGGCTCCACCAGCAGCAGAAGTAAGGGCAACACACCCGCTGTCACCCAGGGCAGCCAGTCAGAAGACCCAGGGTCGGGTTCGGCCGTTCCCAGCTCGGCCGCCCAGGAGCCGGTCCCTCCTGCTCGCTCCACCAGCCCGCCGTGACGGCGTGGGCTCAGGCGGCGACGCCGAGCCCTCCCACCGCCAGCAGCACCCTTACCCCATGGCCGGGTCCAGCGCTATCCCTTTGGGGTTATACAGCTCCAGGTCCAGCAGAGTGACGCAGGTGACTCCATTCTTGTTGCAGACGAAGATCCTGTCATCGATGTCGTCAACGAAGTAGAAGTTGCCTGTGAGCCAGTCGATAGCCATCTGCTCCACATCTAGGCCACGGGAGAAGGGGGACGAAGACAGGTTAGTCAGGGAGAGAGCCGGGAAGCCCTGCACCGGGAGCTCCGGCAGGCAGCCAGACCCACGCCTACGTGGGATGAACGCGCCGGGTCTCTGACCGCTTCCTAACCCACCAGGGCGTCTCAAACACAAACGTGGCTGGGAAACAGGGAACTGCGCACCATGGAGAAACCGCAGTCTGCAGCGCGTGAGGGGCTGGGCCGGAGCACAGAGAAGCAGCCGAGCCCTGGTCACCCGGCGCGGTTGTGGCACCAGAAGCCAGGCTGGCGCCCTGCCTCGCCGGGGAAGGCTCTGCTTCACCTGGAAGCCTTGGATGGGCACGGCAAGCCGTCCTCTCCTTTCCCCCCACCCTGGGTCTCTCCTGGGCAGACAGGACCCGTCATCTCCCAGCCAATGCTGCAGCGAGCAACAGCGTTGTCAGAGACATCGGAGGAGCCGGGCAAGGAAGGCAGCAGGAACGCCGCCGGGGCGCAGAGGAGGACCCTCGGCTGCGGGCACTGGAGGGGGGAGAAGGCCGAAGGCAGCTCCCGGAGAACGAAGTAGTGCAGCTCCTGGGCTGCAAGAATGCCCCAAGCCCAGAGGCAGGTGCGAGACAGCTTCTGGCACGCAGCGTTTGAGTATTTAATTAAACCAGTGAAAGCCCGTTAAGTCGGATAAGCTCAGTGCACCGAAATGCCTTGCCGGTAAGCAGGCAGCGCTCCACGTCGCAGCTCCCCCTCCCCACCCAAGGGATCAGGACGAGGGAGCGGCAGGCCTGCACCCGCGGCCCGAGGACACGGGGACCCAGACAGCCTCGGGGAGCAGGGCCAGACGCCACTGAATTATTAACCAGCGCAGAGGCTTGGGAGCATGCAGAGAGGCAATGGATGAATCAAGCCAGGACCTTTTGCAACATCCCAAACTCCTCCTGCTTGCAGGTCTCAGCCCGATTTTATCATGACCTTCTGCACTTTAGCACCGCGAAGCACTGCCTAGCCTGTGACAAACACCTAACTCGCAAAAACCCAATGACTTTGCAGGTGCCCCCCCCCCCCCCCCCCCCAGCCCAAGTCTCCCAGCTATCTGGACCATCTTAGTCACTTGCATTTCGGGTCAAGCCCGTTGCCCCAGGGACAGGAAGGTCTTGCTGGCTATCGCGGGTCCCAGGGGCCTCGGGCTGCAAGTCGATGACTAACGGCGCTATCCCCTCCCCTCCGGAAAGGCGAGGCTGGCCCTGTCTCGCAGCTATCGCCCAGCATGATTTATCCCTCATAAAAAACAAGTGGAAACAGCCAGCGCCAAGGAATTAGCATCAAACCAGCTAAGCTGAAGGCCTGCAGAGAGCATGCCGCCTGACACGCAAGGGGAGCACGGCTGGGGTGGGGGCACAAGTCAGCTGTTTGCGATCCCAGCTCTGCAAGGGGTCGTCTTGCCGGGCAAAGCACGAGAGCAGCGGCGAGTCGGGACTCCCGACGCCTCTCCCTCACTTGCTGCTGGGTATCCACACGCAGACTGGCAACAGAAACCTTCAGGCTGAGCAGAAACCTATTCAAAAGGCTGCACCAGACACAGCTGGATGACAAGACACGCATATGCTCATCCTGGCTAGCGAGTACCTGCAGGGCTCGTGCCCAGTGCAGCCAGAGCCACTGCAAAGGTCTCTCCATAAAGGCACTGACATGTCCCTCTGTCTCACTGGAAAGACAATTTAAGGACCATCTCTCTGCAAGTGGTTCCCCAACCTTTGAAAATCACTGTGCCCCAAAGGCAACAGGCGAGGGGCAGGAACACCGTGCTGGACGCAGGGACCTGCACTAGCGGGCAGAAGCCGTTTCGTGACTTCAGCGCTGGAGGACGGGTGTTTGGGTCTACGAGCACGTTGGAGAGGGGCCTGCCTACCTCCAGCGCTGGCACGAGCAGCCTGTGGTCATCCACTGGTGCGCGGGACGGTCTGCAAGCCGGCATCCCGGCTGCGCTGCTCGGTCGCAAACCTCGCAGCCGGGGCTGCCTCCAGGAGCAGCAGCGCAGCGCCCGGCACCAGGGCTTTCGCGCTCTGCCTAGAACAGGGCAACCGTCCCCCCCTTTGCAAGCTGCCCCAGGGATGCTTGGGGCAAGCGCCAACCACTACTTCCACGTCCCCAGGGCCCTGCTTGGGAACCCAAGCGATGCCCCGGCAGCGCAGGGCTAAGGAAGATCACACTCGCGGGGACGCGTGTCCCTGCCCGGTGCCTGGTGCGGGGGGACCGGCAGCCAGCGAGGGCCACGCTCCGTTTTTAAAATCTCAGTCGCACTGAGTCACGCTCTCTGGAAGGGCTCCCGTCCGCCGCAGCTCCGCTCTGCGCCGTCCCACCGCACTGCTGTCTCTCCCCCACGTCCATCCCGCTTGTGACTAAGGCAGCCGATCCCGTCCTCCGCCCCTTCCTCCGCCACCCCCCAGCCCTGATTCATTAATATCTGACGAGAGGAGAGGGTGGGAGGGAGATGTGCACAGAGCCATGCCTGGGTGAAAAACGCTTTACCAAGGGGATTCGCAAAAATTCCCCAAAAAATCAGATCTTGGCTGGAACCTGCGTAGCTCTGAGTCAGAGTCACAGGACCAGCACGGCGATCCAAGAAGGATGGGAAAAGCAGGCAGCGAGTGCAGCGAAAGCGCCCGGTGGGACAACAGCACAAAGCCGGGACTCGGCCCCCCGGACACAGGACACCGGCCTGTGGCAGCCTCCCCTCCTCTACCCTTCCAGCTCCAGGGTTCTCAACAGGTTTTGGTTTGCAGGATGGTTTGGGACGGCGGTGCAGCTCCTCCCAACAGCAGGCTTCCTCTTCCTCACCGCCTTCCTCCCTCAAGGGTTGCAAAGCGTGGGTCTGGCTGGAAGCAGCCAGCACATTGGCTGCTCTCTTACCAGCGCTCACGCAGGCTTCATTTTCTAGACTTTTTCTAGACTCTATTCTCCCCCGAAGCCTCGGCTCCCGGAGTCACAGGACTCCTGCTCCTCCCTGACGGCTTCCAGCTGCGCTGCAGGAAGCTTCTAGCTTCTCCAGCTGGGAGGAAGCTCACAAACGTGCTATTGAAAGGCCAAATAAAAATTAGAAGAGAAAAAGCCAAAGACAAATCACAGATTTCACATCATTCACTTGTGAGGGCCCACAGCTTCCTCCACACAGCGTTTGTGGCCATCCCCTGTCCCGGGGGGTGGGAACGTCCCTCCTGGCACCAGGTACAACTGACGGCCTGCACCACCGGAGCGGAGCAAAGGCGCTGAGCAAACCGAAGCCGGGCACGACCCCCCTGCCCAGCCAACGCTTGGGCAAAGCCCCCGTCCTGCGGCGGGATGCTCCCGCGGCCCCCGGCCATGCCCAGGTGGGAGCCCGGCACGGCCGGAGCCCGGCACGGCGCGGCGCAGGAGCTGGAGGTGACGCAAGCACTTGCTCTTCTCCTAGGCTGTATTTTTGCAGCTGGAAAGCATTACACTTCTCAAAGGCTTTTGTTTTTCAAATTGCTCCTTTTCTCCCTGCTCGCTCTCCCTCCCCCCCTCCTTTACAGGAATCGGGTTTTTTTATTATTATTATTATTTTCAGCTCTTTCTTGTACCTTCAGCTAAACCTGGATTTCCTCTTGAACTTTCCGTGGAAGCTAACTTAGCAAAGGTCTATTTTTAACCCCTAACATTAACTTGCAGAAACCTCTCCCCATTCGCTGTCGGATTGCTTTGGGGGAGGAAAGCGGTGAACACGGCGGCCTCTCCCTCCCCGCTCGCAGGCCTGCGCTTCCCCCCACGGGAGGCAGGGCACCGAGGAAGAGGGGCTGCAGCCGGCTCCTCGCTGTTCCCCCCAGTGCCCACGGCTCCGGGTGCCCCAGCCCAGCTGCCCCTCCAGGACCCTTCCTGTCCCAGACAGCTGGCGAGGGCAGCAGGAGAGCTGCTTCCCTGGCACCGCACACACAGGGCACCGATTTCACGGCAGAAACAGCCCAGGATACCACAGCCACCGGCAGCAGCCCAGGCGGTGCGGGCAGGCCGGCCGGCGAGCTAATGCTCCTGCCCAGCTCCCATCCGAGAGCCGACTCTTCCTCCTTGCTCAGCCAGTGCCGGGTGTTGCATGCAATTGCAACACGCAAAACTAATGTGCTCTGATTTATCTATTTGCTGGAGCATTTGAAAATGAACTTTCAGAGGGGGCAGAGAGGAGGGAACCGTCAACTTTAAAGGCTCTTCCCGGAAGAAGCTAAGCAACCTCGGCAGGGCCGAAGAGCCGCGGCCGACGCCAGCAGCCCCAGAACAAGCGCTGGCCTGAACTGCAGCCAGCTCGGGGGGCTGCAGAGGGGGGCTTTGCTTTGGGGAGAGGGGCGTGAGAGCGCACCAAACGCTGTCAGCACGCAGGAGGCACCTTGCCCGACACCGCAAGCTGGCCGCTTCAGCAGATGCTGAGACTGACCCTGCACAGATGTTTCCCTGATTCAAGCTTGATCCTAACACAAGTGACCCTGACCAGGCATTTGCTAAAGGCTCTTCCCCAAAATAATCCGCATCACCCCAACCTTGGCTTTTCCTTCTTCCTTTCCATGGTCACACCATGGGTGAAGGACGCTGAAGGAGCCTCTGCAGCCAGCATGCCACGAAGAGCCTGCTAAAGGTGACCTCCCAGGCCCCCCGCTCGTGGTCCCACCAGGTCTTACAAGCCTGCTAGCACACTACAATATTCTCCCCTCTCTAATTCCAGTTTCGATACTGGGTGTATCTTCTGTCCTACTCAAGCAGCTCGGACACGCTGGTGCCACCAGTTTGGCCATGGGAGCTCCTGTGGGAGACGCTCTCTGCTCCCTTAGCAGAGCAGCAGAGCATCTGATCCACCCCACGGGCTCTTTGGGGAACTAGCTCTGCTGACCCAGCACATCAAACTTTCTTCCACATGAATCAGTTGCTGTGCAGTCCACAAATAAATCAGTTGTCGCTGACACAAAAAGGAAGGAAATGCTCAATCTTCTCTCAGACTGACACACAGATTTCAACACGAGCTCAAAGCAACTCGTTTCGAAAGAGGTTAAGACGTGTGCAGCCCAAAGGCTCACCCGACGCGTGCACGCCTGCAGCACGCAGGAGAAACCAGCTGCGAGGTGAGCCCACAGCTTGGAAGTCAGCGCTCTGCCGGCCGCAGTCGCCAAGAAACCAAACCTCTCCACTGCTCCTAGGAGTGAGCCCTCCTCGTGGGGTGCCTGGAGCAGGACACCGCTCAGGAAGGTCCTCGCTCCGCTGGGAAGCCCCTGCGAAGCAGCCGCAAGCCCCACCGCTTCTGACACAAAGCACGGAGCAACTCGCACGACGTCCCCCCCCGCCACCCTCGCTCCAGCGCACGGGACAGGCCAAGGAGCTGAACTGGGCTCTGCTGCGGAAGCGTGTGGGCTGATTTCAGATTAAAAAAATTTATGTTCAAACACGGCTGGTTCTAAAACCAGCTTAAAACTTCTTGCTTTCAAAGCTTTAGAGGCAGCAACTTCCCTCCAGCAGAAAACGGACCTGGTTCAGCCGCAGGGGATGGGACCCCGGACATGAGCGGGGCTCAGCTTGCCCGGCGAGCCGTAGGAGATAAGTAAGTGTCCGGACGAGGCGCCTGGGCTGCAGCGACCAGGCGCAGAGGAAGATGGAGACCACGGAGATCAGAGATCGGCCAGGCCAGGGGAGGCTGTGGCCAACCTGTGGGTGAAGTCCCCCCCCAGCTGGTGCCTGAGCTCCCCGCCGCGCGGCAGCGGGCCCGCGTGCAGGAGAAGAGTCGACGGAAACACGATTTCTAAAGGATAAAATCTTGGAGAAGCTGCAGAATGTTTCAGTTCAAAACCGCCTCCAGAGGAGGAATGAAGGTTTGTCAGGAATGCAGTCCCCAGGGCTTCTCAAATACATCGGTTTCCTACTTTCTTTTTTATATGGAATGATCCATTTGATACATTTACATAATACCATAATCTGGAGGCATTTCTGCCTCTTCCCTCTGTACACACACATCCTCCCCCCGGAGAACAAGACATTCTCTGTAACAACAAAACGCTTTATGGGCACACATTGCTCCTGGGGACAATTTTCCTTAATTAAGAGTAAGTTAACAGGGCATGCACAGAGACAAACTCTGGCCCCGAAGGGCACCTGTGGTCCCAGCAACCGCTGCGAGGGACAGGGACGCCTCGGCCCCACCAGCGGGAACATCCACCCGGCACCTCCCAGCACGCGACCTGCCGGTCCCCGGAGCCACCACCGCCCCTTGGGCCTTCGCACCAACGCGGGCAGTTTATTCCGAAAATGGAAAGTTATTCCAACAGCAGCGGGACAACGAAACCTGGTTTCCTACAAATCCGCCTGGAGGGTGAGCAGCCACGGGTGGATTCTGGATTCTCCGATGTTTAATAGAGGCTGTGCACGTGGCCACCTCCCATCCGGGGAAAGGAGGGTCTAACACAGCCTTTTTCCTTCAACCCAGCTGCCTGTTTTCAGGAACACAGATGTCCTTGGGAGAGGGAGTTGCAATCTCAAAACTTCCCTGTTTCCTTAGAAAACCAAGCTAATAAATAAATAATGAATTTTGGAAAATACTCTCGCAAGCTGTTTAGCTCGGAGCAGAAACGGCGGGGTGGCCGGCGGCCAGGACGCCCGACGAGACGCTCGCGCGGCCCCAGCGCCCAAGCCACGGGCCCGCGCCGGAGCTCCCCCCGGGCCCCTCCGAGCCCCCTCCCGCCGGAGGCGCCGCCTCGGCCTCCGCAGAGTGCGGCCACCGGGCTCTTATCCAGGTGCTGCCGAGCCGCGAGCGGGGCCACCACGAGAGGGAAATTCCAGCAGAGCCATCCAGAGCGGGGCTGTTTTTAAAGGCAGGCTGAGCAGTAGTTATGCTTTCATTACAGCTGTCTGTGCATCACCCTGCTGAAGAGCAGCGAGACCACCTCTCCTTGGAGATGGGGAGAACAGTCGGCCCCTCCGGAGAGGAGCTGCCCCGGGATGGACCCCCAGGTCGGGCACCCAGTGCCTCGTCACCAGCGGCAGAGCGGGGCCAGGCTGGCGGCCCCCCGCCCGGACCTTCCTCCGCCGCGCTCGGCAGACCTCCAGCCTCACATCAGCGCAGCCCCACCGCGGCGGGGCCCGAAGCCGGGGCTCAGCTCCCTCCTCGCCACGCACCGACTCCGAGCCCAAGGGTGGGCAAACACAGGGATCGCGGGGACAACCCGGCCTGAGCTACCGCAACAGCGGTCTCAGTGCCTCAGCTTCTCCGTCTCTGTGGCAAGCACAGCATCGCAGCCGCATCCTAGGGCAGATGGTCGGGGGCCGCACACGCTTCCCAGTCCTGACGTGGCCTCGATGTCCCTAGGGGAGAGGCCCAGGTGGCACCTTGGAGACGGGTCCTGCTGCGCAATTCCCGCCTTGTCCCCTGCCCCTGTCTCCTCCTCCGGGGCCTCAGCCCCGCGGCTCCCAGCGAAGCCTGGCCACGCCCCCCCCCCCCCCCCCCCCCCCCGAGCTGCGTGGAGGACAGCCAACGAACTGCTAATTGCTCTTCCTTAATGAGGCACTTCCAGCAGCAGGAACATGGGGCAGGGCCGACCAGGTCGTTGGGATGGCTTTTCTCTGGGAGGGGAGTCCGACAAGACTAAGGGGGAGCAAGGCCTGGGGCAGGGCGAGGCCAGCACAGCAGCCGTCAGCCCTGGCAGCCGCTGGCAGGGACGAACACGCTCCCTTCCCTTGGAAAAGCCAAACCTGTCTCCGCGCACAAGGGCACCCCGTTGCCGCAGAAGTTAATTCCACCCTGTTATTTCCGACCCGGCCGCCGCCGCGGGGAAGGGACCGCGCGGGGACAAGGGCAGGCCGGCTGCTCCCCGCCGCCGGTGCAGAGACCCCGGCCGCGGCCAGGCCCTCGCCGGGACAGAGCAGGCCGGCAGCTTCCCCTCCGCTCCCCAGCACGAGGCTTCGACAGCTAACGGGGCCGTCGTTCCCCTCCCGAGACCAAGGCTCTGTGTGACCTGAAGGACTTTTGCTTCCTTCTCCTTCCTTTTTTCCCCTCTGTACAATAAGAGCTTAACAGAGCGCGAGCTGCCCCCCACCAGGGAAGGGCCGGAGCCGGCCGAGCACGGGCAGCTGCTCCCCGGCCCGGACGGGGAAGCTCCTTCCCTGCTCGGCCACGCTGACACCGGGGACCCGCGCGGCAGCACGGAGCAGCGGAGGAAGGGAGTGCCGGAGCCGGCAAAGCCCTGCAGAAGCCCTGGCGTTTGGGGGAAAACGCAGGCAAAGCCGGCCGGCTGCCTGAGCGCAGGGCCTGTGCCTGCACGGGACCCCGGCCGCCCCGGGGCACGTCCCGGCCATCCCGGCCCCGCAGGCGTCCCTCGACCAGCACCGGGGAGTGACGCAGCGGCGCGTGGGCTGAGCACGCCGGCCCGGACCCGGCGGCAGGTGAAGCAGGAAGAGGAAAAAACGCATCCTGCGCTCTTAGGAGTCGCTGGTGTGAGAACAGTCAAACGGTTAAACGAAAAGAAAGGAATCAGCAGATGAAATTACCAATCATCCTGCTCTCCTGCCAAGTGAGTTCACATCAGAGCCTCTTTCTTGGCTAGGATGAGGCAGCAAGGAAGAAAAATAGCTTTCCATGCAAAGTGGGGAAAGAAATGTACTTGGATTTCTCTGCAGACCAACATCTCCTGAAATCAATTTGTCCCAAACCCTACAGCTTTTCTGCTTGCTGGCAGCAGAACAGGTCATTATGTGCAACGGGGCTGAAATGGAGTCAAGGAAAACAGCCTCCTAGACAGGCTTGTTTAGATAGATGCTGCCCAGGAAGGTATTTTAATAATGGCCAGATTGCTATCGTTTAAGGTTTATAATGCACTCGGGATCACGCATCATGGTATTTCAAACCCCTTCCTGGGGGCTTGTTTTATAAAAGAAAAAAGGAAAACAACAAACCTTAAAACAAGAAATAATAAATCAAGAAGCCTCTGCAGCCCTTTCCCAGAATCCCTGGCAACGTCCCCCCAAGGAGCCGACGTGCCAGCACACTCCGCCAGGCCACCAGCCCCGGCTGCCACCAGCCCCGGCTGCTTCCCCTCCCGGTGCCGGGGGCACCAGCAGATCTGCAGCTACGGACCTCATCGCTGCCCCGGCAATTCTCCTTCCCCTGAGGAAAAGTGCTCCGAGGCCCTTCCAAATGCTGTCTTAAGAAGAAAAACAAAACCCCAGATACCTAAAGCCCCGGGGCCATGAGTTAAGCGTACTGACACCAGCAATCTGCTGGCACAAAACATGCGGTCAGGGAAACGAGCACTGGAGCTGCAGAGTCACCGGCTGCGCCCGTGCAAAAGTCACGAGTTGTCCCGGAAAGGGGAAAAAAAAGGGGGGGGGGGAGGAGCAGGGAAGGGGAGAATCACCATGAGATCCCTTGAGAAACTCAGCTTTTAGGTCTCCTGACACATGTTTTCGAGTATTTTTCCATAGCAAAGGCAAAGCAATCTTCCCTTTTCTTGAAAGCTGAGCTGCGCTTGATCACATCCCTGCGAGCTGACACAACGCTCACAATAAAAGCCTCAAAGGCTGGGAGGCTGCTGCTTTTGGGTCAAATTGCTGCCAATTAACACTGTCCTTTTGCTTTTAAGGACTGCTCCTAACAGAACTGCCCTGTCTTGATCCTAATCTCACCCATCGGAGCACTTTGCACAAGCACAGGGAGGGATTATAACATTCTTGTTTTACCTGCGAAGAACTGAGGCGCAAATTTGATTTAAGGCCACACACATCTGCCCGCAGACCTGAACCCTGTTCCCTTCATCCCTTCCGCGTCCCAGCCCCTACGGCAGCGGCAGATGCAGCGAAAGCAGCTGCAAGCGCCCAGCAGGCTCTGCAGAAGGTGTCCGAGCGCTGAGGATGGGGACGTCGGAGGCAGACGGCTCTGAACAGAGGGGAGGCACAAATAGCAGCAGCAGCAGCAGAGTTATCATCAGGATAACCACTGTTATCCAGTGCCCGCGTCTTCCCACCCCGGAGCTAAGGCTGCAAATCAGCAACAAGGGGCAGGAGCTGTGCAGTCCCGTCTCTTCCGACGGCAGGGTCGGCTTTGCCCCGCGGGATGCAGAGGAGCCCCCGGACTGAGAGCCCCCATCCTCCCCGCGCTGCCTCCTGTGTTGGCACCGCTCGGACCCTCCTGCTCCACAACCAGCAGAGCTGCCGAGATGGTCGTGTTTGCGAGCAGGCGAGGCCAAAGCTGAGGCCGCTCTATTGCAAATAAATAATCTGCAACTGCCTTTGCCAGGACGCAGAAGCACAGCTTGTGCCTAAGGAATGTCGAGGCAAGCATTAGCCTAGGAGCGGGAAGCCAGGAGCACAGAGAGAGCATTAATTATAAAGCCCTCCAAAGCCAGCCTGCCGCTAAACTGGGAGTTTAGCAGCATAAAAACCTGAAAGCAGATTGTTTTTGTTTTGTTTTGCTTTGAAATTCTTTGGAAACTCAACTCCAGACAAACAAGAACATTGTCTCGGCAAACACGTGAAGGTTGGAATCTGCTGGAGGAACCCCACGGGATCGGGACGTCGGGAGGGCCAGGGATTAGCCGCGGAACAAGGTGGCCCTGTTCAGGTGGCACCTGCTGCCCGCCCAGCCGCAAAGCAAAGGGCCGGGGCGGCTCGCGAGCTCCCCAGCGCCGGCCAGGCTTTGCTCTGGAATGAAATCACCAGAGTCCATGATCGCAAGGGGAACTGACCCCGAGGAGCAGGCTGCAGACAGGGTTCGGAAAGAGCCGCCGAGCCCCATGCAAACAGCTCGTAGCCTGCACCACGCTCACACCAAGGCGGCATGAGCAGCACCGGCCACAGAAGGGGGCTGGAGACAGCAGCGAAGAAAACTAGTGGCAAATGAAGGGACTGAAGCGAGATCTCCTGCATCCCAGCAAGGTGCCGTTCTGCTGCCCCATCCTTCCTCGCCCTTGGAGCACCGCAGAGCCCAGACAGAAGCGGGAACGCCACTCTGCAGCTCCGAGCCGTGTCTGCACCGACGCAGCCCCTGCAGGACCTGCCGCTTCAGGAGATGCTCCTAAGCTGGGAGGCAAGCAGGGAACAAGCAGGGAACAAGCAGGTTGCATGGGGGAACTCGCTCCACACCGCTCCATTTTAGGCGGCGAGCTCAACTCCAGGAAAATCAGCAGCCAGACCAGACACTGGCTTGACTGTTTAAATGGAGGAGGAAAACCTCTCCAAGCTGTGGAAAGCAGCTCTTCCCCTGCACACACAAACACACACTCTCCTTTTTGTCCTCGAATGTGAGCAGATATTCGATGCCTGCCAGGACTTTCCCTGATTAGAAACAGAACTGGAATTTTCACACACAGTGGAGAAAAGAGAGAGAAAATGGAAAGGGAGGAAAGAAGCAGCAAGTTCCCTCTTCTTGCAGCTTCATATTCACAGGAAGGATAAACTCGTCCTTGCACAGCTCCTGCATCACTCAGACAAGTGACTCATGCCCTGTTCCTGGCTCAGACAAAACTGGGGGAGGGAAGTGGAGAGGAAGGACCCCTGGCACACGCTGCAAATGCAGCAAGAGAAGAGGGTTGCGAAAGCCCCTGCTCAGCCGCAGCAAATTGTTGCTATCCCCAACACTCCCATGGTGGCTTCGGGGACGGAGCCCCAGCAACGCAGCAGCTGATGGGGAAACACGCCTGGACGAGGACCTGGGGCACCGGCAGGTCCCTCATGGCACCACTCAAGGAGAGCTTGGGAGGCTGGAGGTCACTAAGCCAACAGGCTCTGACAGCAGGAGAAACGCAGGGAACAAGCGGATCTGTACCCAAGGCTTCTGCTGGAATACAGGGTTCAGCAGTGCAAGAAACAGGGGAATGGCAGAGCTTCGGAGTGCAGCGGGTCTTGCCAAGCTCTGCTAATAGCATTCGTTTAACACCTCTCCCACAACACAAGTGACACTAATCTCTCAGCAGGAATGAAGAGGGGGAAAAAAGGCACGAAAGCACAGTTCCTATCAGGACCGGACTGTGACATGTCACCATTCCAGACCTGCCGGTGACAGCTGGGGGCTGGCAATTTTCAACCCTTGAGCATCAGTCTTTCCCCATCAGATGCCAACTCCAGCCACATTAGCAGCAGGCACTGGGGAAGGCTGGCTCCTGCTGTTTGGAAACAACTGCCATAAAGATGCAAATAAAGAAAGAAATCACTAAGTGGATTCACAGGTCTCTCTTACTGTCCTGAAAGACAGGAGCAGGGGAATGACATTATCGCCTCATCAGAACCCCTGGTATTGGACTCAGGGTTGGAAAACCCATTTCTCAAATTTGTTTGTATTTATGAACAAACCTTGTTCTTTGACAGCTTTTCCCTGCAGGTTGGAAGCCCCGAACAGGCCAGGCAAGCCTGCCCGTAGTGCAGACGCAGCCTCAGCCCCAGCCGCTCTCAGTGTCCAGGCACATCTCACGATACCCACTGCACGCTTTCTGGGCCCTGCGCGCTGGCACCTTGCAACTGCCTGGAAAATAGCCTTCCGCCACTGTGCAACCTCCAGGAAACCCCTGCCCTCACCTCGGTGCTTTAAACAAACCCCTTCGGCTGCACACTTGTAACTGAGAAGGAACACAGCTTCCCAGGGTCTAATACCAGCAGAAACGCAGCGTAACGACGTTAGGATCATCTTCGGAAACGACACTAAAAAAGCAACCCTCAAACCAGCTTGGGGCAGCCCCGTTTCCAGCCCTTCTGCACCACAGACCATGACAAATGACGCACAGCGGCCACCGCCGAGCTGCTCTCGCAGCTGTAGCTCTTTGCCACTGTGTCTGCAGGGAAGACAGAGCCGGCAGCTCCGATCGCTGCCGGATGCCCCGTCTGCACCTTCCCGGCACTCGGAGGTTATCGGGGAAGTTAATGGAGGTCATACATCAAACATTCCCTTGGGCAAGAAGGAAGATCTCCTGGGAGATGCACAAAAGTGGCATCCTTGCTCCTCCCAAGGCGCTTCGGTTTTTTATTGCTAATGCAACATTTCTAGACAACACACAGGTCTTTCCAGGCAGCCCACATCCGCCGCAGCACAATTCGCAGCTGGGAGGGCAGAGAAGACTGCGAACGACACGACCACACAACAAGCCCAGGAGTCAGAGCCAAAACTCAGAAACAAAGTGTCCCATTTCTTGCTCATTCTCTCTTCCTCCAGTCCCCTCCTCTAGATCCACCTCCTCTAGACCCAGCATTTCTGCTCAAGGCAAAGCAGATGAGATGGTAGCTGTCTGCACACGTCCAGCAGCGGTGGGACAGCGCGGAGGAACTGCCAGCACACTTTTCCTCTGCAAACAGGACCGTTCCCTTCATCCCAGGACAGAGACAGGTGTTTTCCAATCCAGATGAGCTGAATTCCCCCCTTCCCACCCTGAGCTGTCACAACAGATCAGGAAGCCCAGCCGTGCGAGGCACCCTTTCTTGTTTGGACTTTAACACAGTCCTGTTACGAGCTCCCTTCCCTGCTTGACCATAATTATAAGGTCATGTCTCAAAAGATTAACTTCCTGGAGCTAGAACAGCTGAGAAAATTGCCCCAAAAAGCCTGCCAGGCAGAAGATCTCATGCGGGCGTCTGGGAAGGGCAGCACAGTTAGTGCTCTGGGTCCTGATCTGCACTGTCACCCAACCACCACATGTTCTTGGTCAAAGCAACCTCTCCCGAGTCTCGGTCCCACCTCTGATCTGCCGAGGACTTCCTGGTTTCCAGGATAAGGGAATCGCAGGAGCCGACTGCTCAAAGGAGCAACCGCCATCTCGCCGAACCACAGCTGGGAGGGAACCGAAGCCAGAACCGAACCATTAGGAGGGATCCACTGAGCTGTTCCAGGACACGGAAACATCTCGACAGCCAAGGGAGATGTCTCGGCTTCAACCGCTGCCTCCGAGGACAGTGCGGGTGCACCTCGGAGCAAGCTGCAGCGAAGCCACCTGGATTCAAGAGCACAATTACAGTATCTATGGCTGCCAGCACCTCTAACCTTGCGCAGTCTAAAGGCAAGTAAAAGCACCCAAGAAAGTCTCAGGACCGTGGATTTTCGCAGTGTGGAGATCTGGATAAATCAGAGAGCTGAAGAAAGGCACAGAGGTTAACTTTAGAAACACCCCAAAACCTCCCATCTGAAGCTCAACTGAGTTGACAAACTCTGCCCAGGAAAGTGAGAGGCCGAGGGGACTGCTACTGCTCCCGCTTTTGCCAAGATGGGCGGATAATGCAGTTTCCCACAAGACTGTACCCAACACGGGCTGTTTGGGAGCTCTGGGGTAGCAGCGGGCCTCATCCCCGCGTTCCCCGTGGAGGGTCCCGGCATGGCCCGAGCTGGGGCACACAGCAGCAGCCCTGCCGGCGAGGGGCTGCTCAGCCCTTCCCACGGGCAGGACGGCGGAGGCACCTGGCTCACCCTTGCCAGCTTATCACATCGAGTCTGCGGGGAGATCCGTCAGGTATTTATTTTCCCTGGTGAGGTAAGCTCTTCCCCGAGGGATCCAACCCGGATCACCAGGGAGTCTACGCCAGAACAACAAATTGAGCAGAGACAGCACAGACCGGAGGTGGGCCCCAGCCTTCGACCATCTTTCCCCTGGACCCAGTGGCTGCCCACCCGTGGCTCGTGGATCACCATCCACCAGCTAGGGCCTTGGTTGCCGCTCATAGCTGCAGGAAATTAAAGCACTAAAACGGAGCTCGAGTGGAAGAGGCACATAGACCAGAACACTGGCATCGGACCAAAGTAGGGGACAGAAGGCCCCAAACTGAACTTGAGGGTGCCTTAAAACAGGAGGCAGAAAGAAAGAACATGTAAAACAGAGCTTCTTAAACCATCAAGGGGGGAAAACAGAAAGCAGAGTCTAGCCCTGTCCTGCCTAATTTCAGGCTATCGCCTCCAAGAGCAATGAGGCCTCTCCCTAAAAATACACATTGCCCTAAAAATACACAGTGCAAGCTTAAATTAACCAAACTGCACACGCCCTTAGCACAGCACTGCAGCTGGAGCTTGCTGAACCCCAGCCTGTCCAGATCTGCAGGACGGGAAGGTTCAGAAGGTCTCCGTCGGCCTGTTCGCTCGCGCCCTACGCTTCAGTCAGGATTTCAGCTGCTTTTCCCCTTCACAGCCAGGTTACTGCGCCTTCTCCAGAGGTATTCCCACTGGCAGAGGCATGTCCCTCCCCTCAGTAATCCACTAGGGATTTTTATTCATTTGCAAAGATCAATCCATACACGTTCATCTCGTTTGCTACATTAGATATTGTTCATTGCACAAATGCACCCTCATATCCATGAGGGGGGGGATTCCTACGGCATGAGGCACTGCACAAAGCAAAAGACAGTCTCCATCTGAAAGCACTCCTCATTTCGAGAGGCAAAAGACAACAAGAGGATGGCAACAGGGAAACTGAGGGCTGCAAAACCTGATGGCGATGTACTGAAGATAGTAGATATCCAAATCCCACCTTAAGTGGCTTGGCCTGTGATTGCAAAGGATAAAAATCAGTGATAGTAAAACCCTGAGGAGCAGTTTCCCACATCCTGGCTGTACATCTATGGCACTGAACCACCTCCTCTCTCGGACCATAGCTGCTTTTCTCATTCTACCTGTTCTGCACAGTGCGTACGCTAGAGCACAGGAGAGAGGGCCTCAAGCCCACAGCCTTCTGCTTCGATCCTTTGACAGGCAGAGGCTCTCAGGAGAGCAACGCAGGGGCAGGCACGCACCAAGTCCTCTCCTGCGCGTTTCCCAGCAAGGGCCTGAGTCAAAGTACACTGAAACCCCAGCAAATAATTTTCTTTCCCTTTTCTGAGTGCTGAACTGGGCCAGCAAGCCCAAACAGGAGACTATGCTGTAACCACACTCGATACAGCCAGGGAGACACAAACAGAATGAAACCACCATCTGCTACTTACTGCTGGTGACTCATTTGGCCTCCTGACGGGAGGCACTTTTTGGTTGGGATTTTGTTCTCAATCACTACTTACGGGTGGGGAACCAAAGCCTATTTCAGCAAGAGGAACACAGGGCTAAAGTCAAGAGAGAAGACAGTGACGAGAGTTCTCCCCCACCCCACTACACAGGTATTATCTCTGCTCCTCACTGTATCATTTTTCCTGAAATACATACCCAAAGAAACCACGAGACTTGCTAGAAATAATAAGAGGGATGGAAAAGGAAGGCCAAAAGCTAAAACTAGATCAAGGAAGAAAAGTCTGTGCTGAAGCTCTAGGTACCTGCCTCCGTGGAAAACTACCTCCCACCAAGACACACCCTTGCTTCAGCCACCTCCAGCTCAGCCGCCAAAAGACATACGGGACTGGGGAAGCAGGGACGGCGCTTCAGAGGGGAGCAGGCACTCACGGTGTAGGCTGAGGGAGATGTTGATGGAGCGCTCTTCCACAAAGCCCTTGAGGTTGGGGATCTTGGCACACTTGAGGATGGTCTGGGAGGCACTGTCGCCCACGTGAACCCAGCACACGGTGTCTTCAATGTAGTTAAAGTCCATGGCTGTGGTCTGCTTGGCACTGGTGGGGGTGATGTTGGGCACAGGGGCTCCACTCAGGTAGGTGGCCAGGATGTTCTGGGAGTTGGCAATGAGCAGCACAGGAGGGCGATCCACCGGCTCTGAGAGGGAAAGGAGGGCAAGAAGGGTGGTCATGACGGGAGCTAAAGCCTACAGCCTGGCCCTTTTGCTCTTGCAAAAACAAGATGGTGATACGCAGCCCAACACATGCAAAAGAACATGGTAGCACAGGATAGTACTTGGGAGACTGCCTTAAACGAAGAGCTGCGAGGTGGGGGTACGCAGATAGCAGGAGGTCACATTTTCCAGAGCTGCCCTAAAGCAACATTTCTGTAGTCAAAGAACTTACCATTCTTGGCTTTGCAGGATCTGTTATCAGGCTGCAAGAGGTAACCTTCAACACAGCTGCATGTGTAGGAACCCTCCGTGTTGGTGCATGTCTGGCTGCAGGTCCCATAGACTGTGCATTCATCAAAGTCTGGAGAAGAAGGCAAGAAAGTAACACTTGGGCCAGCAAACACCTCTCTCCTTAACTGACTCGCGAGTGAATAGAGACTACCCCTGTTTTCCAGGGCAGGGCTGCAAGGAAAGATGAGTTCTCCAGACACCTACGGAGACCCTCAGAAGCCATGGTGACAGCACCACGACTCCAGCAGAACACCTGGAGAACGTCACCTTGCAACACCTACGGACAGCCCTCAACTTTCTGCTCATGCATCAACAGAAAGGAAGCAAAAGGAAAATACCTTCTTCACAGCTGAGCCATTTGAAGGCCTAATTATTCACTGCCCCTTCCCCCACTCTGGAAAACCTGCACCTAAATTTCTAGTTTGAATTTCTCTAATCTTCAGCTTCCAAACCCCTGGCTTGCATGCTGCTCTTTCTTCTATTAGATGAAAGAGCTGCCTCCATCAGAAAGCTCTTACCCCCAGAGGTGCATGTAAGAGCGGATAAAGTCCCCTTTCACCTCTTCTCGGATAAATGAAAGAGACTGAGCTGCTTAAATCTCTCACTTGAAGGCCTGTTTCAAGACACCGCATCGATCCAATCACTCCTTTCTGTCCCCTCTCCTATTTTCCAGTGTTGTTTTAGCAGCACGGACATCAGGAGTACGAACAAGCCCAGCGATGGCCCCTTTGCCACTGTACGCAAAGACAAAGCCACCTCCTTACTCTGTCCCAGTATTTTGCAATGGGGCCTTCAAGGACTGCACTCCCCTAACGGCACCGCAGACGGAGGGTCAGAGTCCCATCCCCTGCCAATCCCTTGTATTCGCCTCTGCAGATCAAGGAATGCTGCATCCCTTAAGGAGCCCCAAATCCACATTGCCAAGCCCCCACCATTGCTGCCGAGACAGCAGCATTGGCCGTGGCCCAGAGGAGCCACGAGTGCCATGCCGGCTGCGATGCACCTGCCCTCGCCCCGTACCAACCTTTGCAGCTCCTCCGGTCCTCGGCCAGCTGGAAGGAGTTGTTGCAGTAGCAGGCAGGTCCGCTCAGCGTGGGCACGCAGTGGTGCTGGCAGGCCAGGGCCGTGCAATTTGCCAACTGCTCTGCAGAGACAGGAGATGAAGGGAGACATGACCTCACCGGTGTGCAAGCACACAGAGCTATCCAGGGTAGAGATGGATGTGCGTGGTGATGCTGGCGAGGGTGACACCCCAGCCAGGCTCTGCTGGGGTGTCTGAGCTGCTCCACTCCCGTGACGCCCTTGCTCTCAGACAGGCTGAGGAGGAATTCCCTCATGGCTTTGGAGAGAGATCTTCGACAGAGGGAGGGGATGGCGGGGGTGAGGCCATAATAAATATGCCACTGCTCCCAAGAGGAGATGGGATCAGGAGAGTCCAAGCTGTTCTCCAAAGCTACTGATGTTCTGTCATTTCCCAATGGGAGTCCATTGCACACCAGAGCCAGATGAAATCCCAGCTGCCTCGTGCAGGAGAGCAGGGAGGACTAGGCTTCGGGCTGGAAGCTCTGGTGCGTCTCAGGAGCGGACACGACATCCCCAAGAGACCAGGGACGCTCTGGGATGAGCTCAGCTGCGGTGTCCTCCTTGCAGCAACCTCCCTCTAACCACCTCTGCGGAGAGCCTGGCTGCCACGGCTCATTCCCAGCGGAGACAAGTTAGGGCACGGGCGCAAGAAGAGGATGATGGTATTGGAGATCCCCAAGCTCCTTAAATTGCTTATGTCCCCACTCCAAAAGGCAGCAGCACCCCCAAGTGCCAAGGGCAGGAGGCCCAGGGGCCCACGCCTGCAGGCGAGACGCAGCCACCCAGCTCGCAGCTTCTTGCGGCTTCATCCCCACTAGCGGCTGCAATAAACTCTAGCGGAGCTGCCACCGGCCTGCTGCTGCCACTGCACAGAGGCGGCTGGGGCTGCCGGGATGCCTCGACAGCCAGCAGTGCCCTGCTGCCCCAGGGCGCAACAGCCTCCCCAACCTTGTCAAGGTCGTTTAGCGACAGGCCTCGTTAGGCCGCTGGCGGGGGGGAGCGGCGGGGCTGCGAGCACGTGGGTCTACCTGGGAGCGCAGAGGGGGGACGGGGGACCCCAAAAGCCACCGGGCAGATGTACGACCGTCCTGGCTGCCCAGGGAGGCGGCTGCAGCCCTGGCAGCAGGCGCGGGGCTGCACCCGGGCTTCCGCGGCAGGAGGGACGCTCCTCGCGCCAGACCGACGTACGTCAGCCCACAAAGGCCTCTTTGTTAGGGGGGTTTTGTTTTTTGTTGGGTTTTATTTTCTCCCGGCCTCTCCTCCGTCTGCCCGGCCCAGTCGCTTCAGAGCTCAGCGCGCAGAGGGCAACGAACCCGGGTCCGGCAAATCTGCTTGCAGAGGGGACAATTCCCATGCGGGAGCACCTGCCGCAGGCCAACGGCCAGCTGCCCTGGGCCCATCCGCACGGCCCCGGCAGCGGGGCTCCCTCGGAGCCCGCCGAGCGCGCGCGGGGGACCGCTGGCAGAGGCCCCGGCTGGCGAGCCTCCGCTCGCCGGCCTCCCTGCCGCGGCCGTACCTCCCTGCGGGACAGGGAGCGCCGAAGCAGATGGCCCTCTCCGGCCGCGGGCACGATCCGTGCGGGGATCACCCGGCACCCGAGCCTGCTGCGGTGGCACTTCGTTCGCTGGCGACTCGTGAGGGGGGAGAGCGATCTTCCCCCTCTGCCAAAACAGTATACGGAGAGCTGAAAAGCCTGACTGAAAATCCCGCTTCTCGCATGTATAACAGTTTAATAAGCCAAGCAGGGGCCAGCTGACTTGTTTACGAGGTTTATCAGCTTTGGCAGGCCCAGCTATTCATTGCAGATTCTTATCTCTTTGCTAAAGCACTGCATGCATCCCAGAAAAAAGGAAAACCCTCCGGGAACGTAGGGTCCTGCCAGGGGAAGGCGGGAAGGCAGCAGAGGGAGCTTCAGCAAAGACTCCAACCGCGCTTCCATCTCCTACGGCTTTTACGAGGACGGCAGAGGTGCCCCAGCTCCGCTGATCGGGAGCAGATCTCTGCAGCTCTGCTGGGCGGTTCCTGCAGGACCGGCCGCCTGGGCCCTGCAGAGGAAGCTCAGCCCCGCTCACCAGCAGAGCCCTGCGGGCAGAGGCCGGGCGCAAAGGGCAGCAGGGAGCGGGACGGGAGGTGCGATCACCCAGCAGGCCGGAGCACGACCAGCGGCAGAACCTGGGGCTTCCAGTCCGGGCGTGAATAGCTCCACACCCTGTTATCGGATGCGCAACGGCAACCACGCTGTTACCTCGATAGCACCATCCGCCTCCACCCTCAGAGAGGCCGAGCACCGGCTCATTAGCCAGCACCCCGAAGGAGACCGTTCCCAACACGCCCGGCCGGAGGTGTAACGCAGGCTGTCACGCAGCGTTAAGCAGAGGCAGCTCCAAGATGCATCCGCTGCTCCTGCCAGGCCCTCACCCATCCCGTGGGCTTGCGAGACGCACGGAGCATCCCGGCACGCATCCCAACGTGGGGCTGGCGCTGCCGGAGACCTGTGCTGCTCGGGGATGAGCGCCCCAGACAGCACAGGGCAGCGGGACGTGGGGCTGGCGCTGCCGAAGACGAGCGCCCCGGAGGGCACAGGGCTGCTCCATCCCTTCCACGCCGCTCAGCTCCCCGCACCTCCACCATCCGCCCTCAACCACCTGCTCAGACCAAGGCTCCACAAGAACATGCTGGATGCATGCAGCACTCAGAGCCAAAAAACAGTAAGCAACAGGCACATGTTTCTCACTTCGTGCTTTGTCCGATTAGGGCCTTTAGAGTCCGGATAATCCTGCTTCAAGCTGGATTAACAGCCCGTCTCCCTAAGCCTCAGGTGGAGGTGGGTGTAGGGCTCCCCAGCTGCTGCAAGGAAATGCCTCCCTGGGGTGGTGCCCTCCAGCTCCCCCTCCTCCGGCCTGCGAGCGTGGAGACCTTGGCATCCGCACAAACGCCAGCAAGGACTTAAGTCTGCAACATGCCCAAGCCTGCAGGCAGCAGTCGTCCCGAGAAAGGACCTGCCCACACCCAGCCCTCACCTCCCGCACACAGGTTGAGCGCTGCCCAGCCGCGAGCGGGCCGGAGCACCCGTCCCAGCCGGGAAGCAGCAGGTTCCAGCAGCGGAGCAGAGGGAGCTGCTCCAGCCAGGGCATCCCAAGCCTGGATTCAGGCTCAAGCGGAGGGAAAGTTCCGCGTGGCAGGAGCCCTCTGCCCCAGGGCAAAAAAAGTCTGGGGAGAAGAGCATGTCGCTCGCCCCGAGCAGAGACTCGGCTCCAGGGGTCAACCCAGGACACATTTCTGAGCAACTAATCTGTGCGCCCGGGAGCCAACGTACAGTGATTGAGGGAGAGGTTCCCAGCAGGATTAGCAACGAGGGACAGGGCAGGAGCAGGGCCAGAGCTCCTACAGAGGGAAAAAGATACTGCCCTCTCTTACCTGAACCAGAATCCAAACCCACCAAGCTTTTAACCCAGGAGACGATGCAGCTTTTTAACGGCCTGCTGGCTCAGGAGCGATGGACATTCATTCCACTTGCCCACACTGACTTCCTTCAGGAGTGCACAAGTGCGCCGGCACCAGCGCAAAGCAGTTAAAGCATCGGTGCGATGCACCTGGGCTTGCACATGACTCACTCCATACAAGCAGACACAGGGAAAAGCCTCGCAATTCCTACCGTGGCTGGGGAAGAAAAGGGCCCGAGGGCCACTTTGTAACACAGCCCAACCCACAAATCCTCCCCGTCCACAGAGGCTCAGCGGGCAACAGATTCTTGCTATTCCCCAGACACCTACCCCGACAGTGCGGCCCCTCGTCCGAGCCATCAAAGCAGTCGTGGAGCCCGTTGCACAGTTTGCTCATGTGTATGCAGAGCTCTGTGCCCAGGCAGTTGTGCTCGTTGGGCTGGCATCGCGACACCTTGCTCTGAGGACCTGCAAAGACAGCAAAATGCAGAACTGTCACCCCAAAGGAGAGCATATGAGCTCAGCAAGACCCATCCACCTGGTGCAAACACCCAAAGCCTCCACAGAACCTGTGGTGCCTCCAGGTTGCTCCGCCAAGACTCGCCTGCAAGCTGTCCCCCACCCGACCTCATCTGTATAGCAAGGCTTCAGATAAAAATTCTTCAAGATGTGACAGGTTCCCGGGAACCCCACATTCCCTAGGACGTTCGTGGGATCGCTTGCTGCAGTGGCTGACTGCAGGCAAGAACCGCACCACTAGCAAGCGTGTGAACGTGCTCTGACTCCTGCTGCCCAGACCTATGCCAAATCCCGGTTCTGGACTCCCCTGACTGGCACCTGCCCCGGAGCAGAGCCAGCGCCCAGGCTAGCAGGCCGGGCCCAAGTCCCCCCAGCTCCCGGGCAGCTCCCCGTCCCCAGATCGCTCCAGGCTTTGAGGCTGAACAAAAAAGAAAAGAAAAAAAGTTTTCCTAGCTCTTGCTGGAGCCACCAAAATATTTCTACTGAGTCAGCAGCAGCATGCGAGTGGGGTAATAACATCACGTTTTACAGGCAGAAAGCAGCTGTTTATGCCTCACCTGCCCATCAGGAGAGCAGACGGGGGGACGGTGTCACGCACAGCCCCGCGAGCAGCCCCGCGCCGGGCAAAGCGAGGGCCCACCAGAGCGCGCACCTGGCAGCACGTCCCCGTTTTAGATAATTATTTAGACCAGCCTGTCACCTTCATCTAAACCCAGGGAGCCCCACTGGTGGAGTTTGCCCTAAATAAGCTTACACTCTCCTTGGAGAGACATATTGCAGCACACAGCGTACAGGGGTCCAGTTTGGCACCGCATGTGGCAAGTATCTCCTTATCTAGCAAGGTTATCTGCGCCGCAATGCTCCCTCCCAGCTACTGCTCGGCCTTGCCGGCAGCTCAGCTTTACTTGCTGTGAGCTGTCGTTCTGCTGAGCTACGCTGAATGTGCTGCTTTTAACCTTAATCCCCCAGCTAACAACAGGTGCTGCTGAAGTCAGCACGAGGAGCAATCACCAGCACACGCGGTTGCAAAACGGCCGCAGCAGACCCCGGGACGGGACGGGACAGCGGGGCAGGACGACCGGCTTTGCAAACAACCCTCGCCCCGCGAGCGGCAGCGCCGGGTCCGCCCGCAGCCGGTGCCGGCAGCGTCGCCGGGGTTGAAACGCAGCATGCCTCCCGGATCGATTCTCTTGCACTTTAGCCCGAGCCTTTTTTCCGGACAGGACATGCTGGCGCTGCACATCTGTGTTTTTCCTAACCCCGAGCGGGACCCGTCGAGCCGTGTCCTGGATGGGCGCTGCTGCCCCTCTGCCCCCGCTGCCAGCTGGGAAACAGCAGGCTGCTCCTGGAAGGAAGACAGGGCAGCCTGGGTTTTTCCACTGCCCTTCCCAAACGAACCAAACTCTTTGCAAAACTAGAGTCACGCCACAAAACCCTCGCTGAGCCGGGCCCAGCCACAGCACCCCTGCGTTGCCAGAGAGAGGGGCGAGACGATGCCAGGAGGGAGCCGCGCGAGTGCTCCAAGAGCGCGGGACCGCAGCTCCTCGGGGAGAGCTCCCAACTCACCGCGGGCACAACGGCTCCCCTCTTTCATCCGCCCGTTTCGTGTGAAGTGACCAATTTCGGACATACTGAATAACGTGCCCTCTCTTGCACAAGAGGTGCCCAAAGAATGGAAACCTAAAGGGCTCCAGAGGGCAGATCACTCCCACTTCGCGCAGGCCGCTTTCTGAACGTGTCCCAGCTATGTTTCTGCTGCGCGGGGAGCAAGACGGGCTGGGGCCCGGGACGGTGGAGCCCTTCAAAGGGGGGAGCTCGCCCCAGGCTCTGCCGCAGCCCCCCGGCGGCACCCGCCTCTCCCCTCCTCTCCTCTTCCCTCCGCAGCTGGCAGGCCGGCGTGCCCGGTGCCTTCGCCCCATGTTTCCTCGCCGGCGCTGCTTCCCGACTTCTGCTGTGAACGGTGCTATCTGGGCACCAAGCAATTGCACATTAAGGGTTAATTAAGGAGCATCGATACACAGGTTGAGGGAACGAGGGCACTGAAATAAAGTGCACAGATCATCAGTCAAAACTGATCTGCCCTGGCCATTATCCCCCTGCAAAGAGCCTGGATCGCTCTGCTTATCGCAAACAGGGCAGGATTAATCTGCAAGCCACTTTGTTTGCTTTTGACTGTGTTGGCTCACTAATAAATGAGCCAATTTATTACATGTGACAAGCTTGTGGTACAACCCAAGGAGCAGTGTTAGAGAGGAATTTTTAACCTCCAAAAACCACTTGGAGAAAAAAAAAAAAAAAGGAAGAGAAGCAATTCCTTCCCCTGTAAATACAGCCTGTAATTGATTTGGCAGCAGCCCAAAGAGACATAGAAGTGGGGAAAAGACACAAGTGAGCAGATAAGAGCATGAACTAGGGATGAGAAGGCTCCCTGTGCGCATGCAGGGGGTGGATGGAGGCCCAAGGCCGAGCAGCCCCAGGCGAATCCCACCGCGGCTTCCCGGGTGCCCGGGCACAGCCGGCTCGTCCCTGCACGCAGGCACCACGTGGGGGAGCGGCCCGTCTCCCTGGCGAAGGCTTCCGCATCGAGGGCTTGCTCCAGGCTACCGCAGGACGCTTCTCCTTCTGTTTGGTTTATTCAGGAGAAAGCCACGCAAAAAGCTATGGGGTGGGGGGGATGCAGCAGTTCTGGTACAGAGCTAAAACAGCATCTCTACCAGGTGCAGCCCGTGGCCTCATGGAGCACCACTTATCCCAGCGCGAGCTTCTACACCGACCGGCGTCCCTGCACAAACAGCTCTGGAGCAGCCCGTACCCGCGCCGTCCTCAGCACCGAGCGGCAAAGCGGCCCCGGGCGCAGCCTCGGAGCAAAGCTCGCCCCGCGCAGCGCTGTCCAAGAGCCTCATCCGGGACTGAGCAGGGCCCGGCCGTCAGCACCGCACCGCGGCGCCTCGCAGCTCCTCTGCGCCAGAGCGGCAGGACCAGTATTTCGACATCTCCTAAATATTCCGACCAACAAATCGGCTCAATGCTGAATCTGCACAAACATCCCAGTGACTTTGGAGACCGGGATCCGATCCACCTGCAGTAAAGCACAGCGTGCTGCTGCCCTGCGGCAGAAGAAACACGTCCCTGCAGCTCCGACGTCCCAGGTCGCCGGCGAACCACTCGGCCTGCCCTTGGACACCCAGCCGGAGCCGGCAGGGCTCAGGCACGAGGCCGGCCTGGGGATGAAGCAGCCAGATGAAGGTCATCGCTCAGCCACAGCCGGCTCCTTGCTCAGAGCCCCTTGTCTCCTGAGATCTTCAAGAGGAGGGAGGCTCTTGCCTAAGCTTTTTCCCCAGGAAAGCTCTACGGGATGAAAAGCTAAGCAATGGGGCTAGGACCAGCACAAGGCGCTCGCGTGGACACGAGCACCACCACCGAGCTCGGAAAGGGAACGCTTCCTACGCTCAGGAATAAGCTAACACGTAAGCAAAGCCAGCGAATACCGAAAAGGATTCCCCGGAGAGGGCAATGCTGCGCGTGACGGACGGCATTTCAGGAGACTCCGATACGACTACATCACTGCGGTGAAAATAACCCTGCCTTGCTGCCAGGGCATGAAAGGGCGTGCCACGCGGCACGCCAGAGCAGCATTTGCAGCTGGGGTTAAAACAAATAGATTAAATAATAAAAGTCATTCTCTCCCTGCCAAAAAGATAAGGAGGATGAGAGTCTCCTGGAAGCCCCGGTGCCAAAGCGGCGTGAGAAAAGCCTGCCTGGCAGTCCCGGAGATAGCGGGTCCTCAGCCCGGGCGCGCTGACAGCTCGGACTCCAGTCGCACCCGTCCGGCAGCAGAGACGCCAGCAAGCAGCACTCTCTGCTCGCATCCCCGCGCGCACGGCAGGGAAGCCCGCACGCACAGGCGAGCTGCTAGACGCGAGCCGGCAACCGGGCAGCCTCGCGCCCGGCGGGATTTCCTCCGGGTGGGAGCAGCCCAGAGCACCGGGCACCCCCAACTCGTGCAGCGGGGCACAGAGCAGAGCCCTTGCTCGAGCCCCAGGTAGATCACGCCCAAGGACTCCTCCAGGGATTGCATCGGGCGTCTCCGTCGCGCCCAGCAGCGGGAGCTGTGAACCTCAGCCCTGGAGAGCCACGCAAACACCCGGTAACCTTCCTACCCTGCCCCAGCAGAGGCTGCTGATTGCCTCACAACGATGCTTATCTTAAGGCTAGGAAAGCTGGACGTGGCTTCGAGCGCCAGGCACGTCACCTGCCCCTCGGAGCAGGAGCAGGGCCCAGGAGCATCCCCGCTGCCGAAACACGACCGTGTTTCCCAGGCTCCGGCGGGATGCGGCGCGTGCTGGCGCTCCCTTCCACGGGGCGCGCGTGCTGGGGGCACAGGCCGAAGCGAGCAGCTCTGAGCAGGACCAGCGTGGTATGGCTTTTCAACAACACGATGCAAGAGTTTCAAACAGCTGGGGTCTTTTCTCCTCTTAAAAGCCCTGCAAACTCATCCTCTAAGGGGATAAGGAAACAACAGCCTGTGCTTTCCCTTACCTTCCCGAGCCTACTTCTACTCCGCACTGCTGGCGCAGAAAGACCGGCTCTGTGCTCAGGCCGAGGCAGCGGCATTCCTGCGGCCGGTGCCGATGCCGGCGGCCGCTGCAGACGGAGTGGGCCGGCTGCCCGGTGCTGCCCACCGCCACCAACGCTCACTCGCGCGCAGCACCTGGGGGACGGCGCTGCTCTCCCCTTCCAGGGGGGCAAACACCAGGGCGATGCCAGCCCCCGGCCAATGCTGACAAACGATGCTTTTGCACTAAAGTGAGGAAGGGAAGAGGGGGAAAAAGCATCTGAGGTTTCCTTCTACCTGTCCAGATGGATAAAGAGAGCGTGGTTAAATGAGCACAGACACAGCTAGCGGAATACGTCAATCAGGACGGATTTCTTCCAGTGCAGAGGAAGGGCCTCCAAGTCCTCCTGCAGTAATTTTCCAGGGCTGCTGATTGACTGGAGCCAGACAGCCCATCTCAGCCCCCTCATCCCTCCCACGGAGGGGACGGTTGCATCATTTTGCCTTAAGAAATAAATAACCCTGATGCTGAACCAAAGGCTGCTTTGGATGAGACCTTTATTCCAAGTACAGCAGGAAGCAGGAGTCTGGAAGGGACTTCTGTGCCAGAGGACAAGGCGGCTATATTCGCTGCTGGTGAAGAGCAGCGCAGATGAACCCCGCTGTCCTGCAAGGCCTGGCACCTCCAGGTTGCTTTTCGGACACAATCAAGCAACCTGGCACGGCTGCTTGTGCAAAGTCATGAGGTATCGGCCCCCCTGTCAGATGGGGGGGCAGAGACGGAGACGCGGGGGAAAGCGGGAGATTCATCCAAACTCACCCCGGAGGGCAGGTCTAACCGGGGACGGGAGCCCGATGCCGCGTCCCGGCTGGTTTTGCAGCACCGCACAGCGGGACCGCTCACAGCTGGCTCCGTCCCAAAGGCCTCGCGCGCACAGCCGGGCGCCCTGGTGCCTGCCCTCGCGCACATGCGCTCTGCCTCCTCCGGCAGTTGGATTCTGTTTAACCCAGCTCGGTTTCCTGTTTGCTTCCCAGGATCCAGCGGACCAGCGGGCTGGGCAGCCCTGTCCCAGGCGGGGAGAGTCCCCGCAGCTGCTCTCCAGCAGGGAGCTGGCCGGACACTCGCAGCAGAAGGGCTGCAACAGGCCCGGGACAAAACCAGTAAAAACAACACATGCACCCTAATCCAAACACATCTGGGGAAAGCTATTTTGCTTTTCCACAGGCCGTTCCCAGAGGCACTCCCAAAGACCTTCTTCTCCCCTTCAGCCAAACCCGTGCTCCAAACACCCTTTAAATGCCGAGCAGCGGAGGCAAGAAAGTGCAGCTGTAAAGGAGAGATGCAGGCACGCGGCAGAGCGATCCTCTGCGTGCACGCACCCGTCGCTGCACACGGCTCGGCTCTCGGCTCCAGCGCACACGGACACAGGCTCGTGCACGGACACCCCGGAGGAGCCCCCCCGGAGCCAAAGAGCCCGCGAGCAGGGCTGGGGCATCTCCGACCCGAGCCGGAGGGGTTCCTGCCCCTGCTGGTCGCCCCCCTCACTACTGCAAGCCCCGGTTACTTTCTACCCCTGCTGCCGCCCCTTCTGGGGTGGGGGCAGAGGTCGGGGTCGGCCCGTCCCTGCCTCCCCACCAAGTCCCTCAGGCAGAAGGACACGAGCACGACGGGCTCTGACCCGCTCCCTGCCAGCCGTTCGGAGGGAGGCACTGCCAAGACAGCAGCCCTTCCCGCACCCCACGGCCCCGAAGCCATGGTCGGGGCTCAGGACTCAACCCCCGGCCCCGGCTGGGGACAGCAACGTCTACGCGTGTCCTTGCTTCCAGCTCCTCTGCATCCGAGCAGCCTGCGAGGGCGCAAAGCCTCCCCCTGCGTCAGCCACCCCCCCCCTCCCCCTTGGTCCTACTGCAACCACTGCGGTGTCCTTTCTCCTCCAGTTCCCAAACGTGAGACCACAGCAGGGAACCACACAAGCTCTTCAGAAAGGGAAGCCGCAGCATTTCTCCTTTCAGCAAGTCTTGCTGCATCCTCACCTTCAGGAGTCTGAGCTTTTCTAATGCAAATAAACTTTGATGGGGGAGGAGAAAAAAAAAGTGGAGTGATACCCAGCTCCCAGGAGGCTGTTATGTTACGATGGATCATGTCCCTCAACACAAGGGACATCAGGGGAGCAGCAGCTGGTGAGATAAATGGAAGAAACGCAGATGGACGGTTTGAATATCTACCACGAGTGGCCTAAATTCCCAAGCTCCCCCCACTGCTTGCAAAAGGTGCTGTGAGCTTATGGAAAAATGTGAGCTGAGGTAGGACAGCCGTGCGATGATGCCTGTTCGGGACCCTGCAATGACCATGCAATGAAAGAATGAATGAAACAAAACCAGAGATAATTATTAGGAAGGAAAGTCATACATACATATATCAGGCGATTCATCCGAGCCATCGGGACAATCCTTTTCCCCGTCACAGCGCCAGCCCTTAGATATGCACGTAATCTGATCTTTGCATGCAAACTGTTTAGGGCTACATGTCTTCGGTGCTGGATGAGAGAAGAAATAAAATAATGATAATAAACAAGATCAGTTTCTTCCCAAAGACAAATTACTTGAAAAAAATTTAAATTAAGGACTAGATTGTTTTTAGTTTGATTTCTTTTTAATGGCTCAGCAAAAGTTTTTAGCCTGGTATCAGATCCATCAACCTTGCCCCTAAGGAAAGGAGAAAATTTAAACTGAAGCATTAATTACACCGTGAGAAAACAGGAACTGAGATCCATGATGCGCTAACAGATTTTAAAGATCATTTAACTTGGATGAATTAGCTCCTGGGAGCCCAAGGCAGTTTATTTTCTATGCTAGACAGTAAAAAAGGAGAAAAAAAAAAAAAAAGAAAATCCGAATGAGAACAAATTAGAAAGTAACATTTTTGAAACCACAAAGACCGCACCACTAACAACAGGCCATAGGTGCTGCATCCCTTCAGAGGCAGGTCCGTGCGAGCGACACGGCCGGCCGCTCCGGCCTGAGCCGCGGTCCGGGACGCGGGAAGGGCACCCGGCACCCGGACCCGCGTGCGGAGCGCCCGACACCCTGCCGCCACCGACCCCGGAGCCCGGCACCGGCCCGCGACACCGGGGTGCGGACGGCAGAGCCGACAGACGGGAAGGGACGGGAGCCCGAGACCTTGCCAAATTCCACGCAGAAGCGCCAAAGTTTCCCGGGAATCTCCGCGGGACACAACCCGACCCCGAGACGACGGCAGGCACGCTGGTGCGGAAATGCGAATCCCTCCAGGTCACCTGCGCCAATCGGCTCTGAACAAGAGCTGGTCGCAGTATTTTGTCCCGGGCTGAGGCCAGGGACAACCGTGAGCACCTGCACCGGTTCCTCCCGGCAGATACTCCCCGACCCTCCCCAAACCAGCTACCATCAGCAGCAGAGGAAGACAGAGACAGCAGCTTCCTTCCACTTTTGCGTTGTTGGGTTTCATATTTCTAGACAGCAGACACTGCAAGAAAGCTCTCTTTTGGCTAATTCACAGCTGGGAGTGACTGCTCCAAACTTTTAAAAAATGCATATGTGTGTGTACACAGCACGCACGCAGAGTAAGCAGAACCAGACAGCGAAGACCGAATTACAACACAGGGCAGGCAGCAAAAGTTCAAGCAATAGCTGCAGCCGAGAAGGGTCAAAATTTAAAGCATTCCTGGCTTCACCCGTGATGTACAGCTCTGCAGAGGAAGCCCTCCCGGGCGAGGGCAGCGGACAAGCGCGAAGGGGGGAGCGCGGAGCGCCTGGCGATCCTCTTGCAAGTCCCTTGGCATTTCACGTTTTTCCTAGAGATTCAGCTCTTTGCAGTGCCCGTTTCTCTGCCTATATCAGCTTTCATTATAAAATAGCAAGCCCAAGCCCTTGGGAAGGCAGCAAAACTTGAAAACACAAACAAATGCAACTTGGAGAATTGATTAAAAAAAAAAAAAAAAGGCAGTAAAACACACAAATTCCTCAAACATTTATCTTGTGTCATCCCCAACCTTCTGCTAAATTCTCTGCTCAAAGGACCCGTTTAACTTCTCACATAACTCCCGATAAAGAGGGGTCTCCGGGTTTGTTTTCCTGCCCATCACCGCGAACTCGCGTTGCCGGCCGGGCTGCAGCGCCGGGGCCTGGCACAGCCATGGGGGCACCGCGCCGTCGCGGGAAGGAGCCGGGAGCTCGCGGATGCTTCCCGGGCAGCCTCCGGGTCCAGGTTCCTCCTGATGCCCCGGGACGGGTCAGGCCTTGACGCAGGAAGGTTTATACCCCGCCAAAGCATCTGTTTATTTACACTGCCAGAACTCTGGATCTTTTCAAGGTCCTTGTAAACATCCCTAAACCCAACAGCTCATCCTCGCCCAGCTCCGAGCGCTTCCCCCCGGAGCCTGCCGACACCCTCTCCTGGAGGAGCTCATCTTCCCCCTTCATCTCCGAGCCACGAGCCTACCAAATGCAAAAGCCGTTAACGAGAAAAACCGCACCAAAGGCCTGACGTTCCCTTTGGATTTCCCGATCGCCCTCCTTCTCCGAGGTTTCCAGCAGCCGCAGTGACCTGCCAGCGCAGAGGACCAGGCAGCCTCCCGCGGCAGCTCCCGGGAGCGCCCTCCTCCTCGGAAGGGCCTCTTCCTCAAGGGAGCTCAGCTCCGCGGCTCCTCCGTCCTCCTCCCCCGAGAAAGGAGCACGCAGATTTACAGGAGACGGGAAAAACCTGGCAAGCAGTTCTGGGCGTCCCGTCCAACATCGGCACTGCTGCTGCCCCCTCCTCGGCTGCTTCAGGCCCGGCAGGTCTGTGTCCGGCTGGAGAAGGCAGATTCAGGGCACCATCCTCATCCAGCTGGTTTCTCTCGCGCAGGGGACACCAGTCCCGGAGCGGCAGTGCTCTTCGGCAGGACGGGAGATGAGCTGCTCTTTCGGCGATGCCATCCCTAACTACCAGCACCTGCGTCTCCCGGACCCGCCGCCCGGCAGGCCGAAGCGAGTCCTCCTGCGGCTTGCAACAGCTCCCCGAGGCAGGAGCGGGACACGCGGGATCTCCTGCCGGCACTGACGCCCTGCTCGCGGGCTCCTTCGCCAGGCCGCGCGGGTGTCCTGGCCCTCCTGGAGCACCCGAAGAGGCACGCGCCCACCCGGGCCCGTTTCCAGCACGCCAAGGTGCCGCACGTCGCCGGAGCACAGGGCAGTCCCAGCGAGCAGCCACAGCGCGCCGGGCCGCCGCAGGCCACGCCAGCGCTACGGAGCCGCACGCGGCCGCAGCCCCGCGACACCAGGACCGCGCTGCGCCGCCGGGTCCCGCGGGCGCTGGAGCAGCTCTCGCACGGCCGCCAGCACCGGCAGCTCCACAGCAGAGGTGGCAGGAAGGTCCCTTCCCTCTCGCCCAGCCGCGGAGCCTCCCAGGAAACGCGGCCCTCGGGCAGCATCGGGAGAAGCAATTCAGCAGGGAGGGGGGGGAACCGCACTCAAAACAGCAAATGGTTATTGGGGTGCAGAAAAAGGCGTCCTTCTCCAGGAACGAGGGACGGGAGCAGACGCGCCGGCAGGGAAGCGGAGCGGCAGGGGGGCGGCGCTGCGACGGGAACGCCGGGATCCCGGCCGCGCTCGCTGCTGCTGCACCGGTGGCCGAGCCAGCACCGGCGTGCAGGCGGTCCCGGGCTCCACGTCAGGGTGCGGCCGGTAACAGAAAGCACTATTAAAAAAAATCCCACAACAAAACACATTTCGTTTTTGCCTACAGCAAGAAATCGACACTTCCCTCGAACTGGGCTATTTTAGGAACCCGGCAGACAGGAGGTCTCCACCTCGAGCAGGAGCCAAGCACCCTTCGGTGCACGCACGAGTACGGCGTGAAAACCCAGACAGGCTGGAGAGCAAACCACGGAAAAAACTAAGAAAAATCAGCTCCTTCCTCGAGCAAGCCGTACTTTCCCATTCAACCCAACCCCTTCCCCTCTCCTCGCTGGAGGGGGTGGCCAGCTTCTCCTCTGCAGAGGAAACAGCGCTGGCAATAAATACGGACTGGAAGGAGCGTGATTCGCAAAACAGATGTTCTTAGAGGGGGGGAAAAGAGAAAGAGGAAAAAAGGAATCGACTCCACATTCCTCACAGGTCGCCGTCCCCAGCTACTCCCCCCTCCACGCTCGCGCATACGATGCGGCTCCTCGGCAGAGCCTCCAAAACACCCGTCCCCGCGCGGTGCGAGCGGAGGCGGCTCACGCTGAGCCCCGCGCCGGGACGCACGCAGCCAGTAAAGCTGCCCGGCACGCTCGGTTGAGCCAGGTGAAGAGTCTCCAGCCTGCGATTTACGGGGCAGAATGGGCCGCAGCCAGCTCTAAAAGAGGAGCAACACCACTGAGAAGTTGCATCTCCACGTCTCTTTGCCGGAGCGCCTCTCGCCGCGGGGCCGGCTACGGCAAACATGCGTCCTCGTGCCACCAGGCCTCTCCGTCCCCCGCACGCGACGCCTCCGCGGCCCGGTGGCCTGGACCCCGAGGGTCCTCGCCACGAGGGCACCGCGGCCCGGGCGGCAGCTGCCCGGTGCCCCACCACCCCGGGGGCCGCCCTCGGAGGCGGCACCGAGGCCAAAGCGGAGAGCCCGCGAGGCTGCTCCAGGGGGCAGGAGCTTGGCGCGGAACGACCGAACCTCCGGAGAACAGAGGAAAAGGAAAGCGACGGGTCCCGGCACCAACGGGCCGAAGGCAGCGCCGCCCGCGTGTCGGCCCAGCTGGATTCGGTCCGATCCCGGAGAGCGCCCCGGGCGTCTTCTGCCACCGGTGCCTCCACCTCCGTTCAAACAAGGAGAAGCCTCGCGGAAGGCAAGGCTGGCGTCCCTGCGCCGGGCCCCGCGGGAGGGATGCCGGGCGCCGTTGCCGGCCCGCGCCGTGTCCTGGGGCGCTCCACCCCCACCCTTCCGCCCCTCCGGGTTTCCAGCTCAGGATGCCACTGGGCCAGAGCGCGCCACGGTTCAAAGGCCGCTTTGCCCAAACAGCGACCGGGCCACCTTGCGCGGCTGCTCCGGAGTAGTACCTTTTTCTCTACGTTCTCCCCTATACCATCCATCACCCTTGAATTTCGGGGGGGGGGGGGGGGGGGGCACGCGCAGTAATTTATTCATTTTCTGCTTTCAAGACTCCTCAAATTTTCCCGAGTTTCTCTGAAGCCACGAGAGACGGTCACTACATCACAGCACGCACAAGCCCAGGCTCTTCCACGGTCACCCGAGTCCGGGCACCGGAGCTTCCTTACGAGGCCGGAAGGCCCATGCTAACGACCGCGAGAGCCGAGCGCGGCAGCTGAGATGTCCGCGGCCCCCGATGACGTCCGCGCACCGCACGCAGGATTTGCGGGCTCATGCCTAACGCGCATCCGGCAGGTTCCTCGGCTCCAAGAAAACTCGATGGGCTAATGGAGACGTTTAAAATAACAAAACCTAAACTTCAGAGTCACTTTTTTTTTTTTTTCAACGCGTGGGGGGGGTTTCTTGGTTTTGCGTTTAAACACAAGATCTCCAAACAGTTCAAATGCATTTTTGCAATTCTTCCATCTGGACCCCTCATACTGGAAGATTCAAACCAGATCCGCGGCTCCGTCGGAGCTTCTATTTCCATGAATGACGTTGCTGTTAGCACGCAGAACTATTCCCCTTCGGAAAGCCACAGGTATGCGCTGTTTGTAACTTATTTTGGTTGGGGGGGAGAGGCCGTTCCAATTGCTAAGTAAACATTGACTTTAAAATACATATTTTTTCCCTTCTCCTTTCAAGTCTGTCTGTTGTGTCTAAATCACACGGCATTAACCATGTTTAAAAAAAAAAAAAAAAAAAAAAGCAATTTTGAGAAGAAAAGCCTGCCCCAGCTCTGCAAGAGAAATATCTGAACGGAAGCGAAACGCCATTCACAAGAAACGCACGTCGCCTGCGCTAGCGCAACGCCGCGGAGCGGGCGGCGAGGACCGAGGGGCGCCGGGAGCCCCGCGCGATCGCTCGGAGACTCCCCCCGGGGACACAGCCGCGGAGGCTCCTGGGAGCCACCGGCCACCACAGGGACGAGCGCCCGGGACTGTCCACGTTCCCCCCCCCCCCCCCGGCCAAGGCAGCCCCTTCCCTCCCGCGTGGCAGCTCAGTCGCCTTCAGACGAAATGCATTTGGGGGGGGGGGGACTGCATTTTAAACCAAATTCAGAAGGAGATGTGTGTGGAGCGAGACCCCCCCTTGCCCCCTCCTGCCCCATGGACAGGGCTTTAGAGGCATGAATTGGAAAATGGCAGGAGATGGAGACAGATGAAACAAATAGACGGCATTTTCAGGCCTCAAAAAAGAAGAAAAAAAGATCGGCTTGATCATACAAAATGTGGGCAGGCTCCAGCCACGCAGCGGAGGGTGTTTCAAGAAAGGATTTTTTTTTCCCCAGCTTATCTGCAATTCAAATGCAAAAAGCAAAAAGCAGGGAAAAAAAAGAAAGCAAGAAGAAAAAAAACCACCCAACATTTGCAGCCCAAAGAAAGGGGCTCCGTGCTGGCAGTGCTGCTGGCGGCGGGCCGTGCCTCCGAGGAGCTGCCCCGAGCGGCGCGGGGGGGGACGGATGGGTCCGGCTGGGACCACCGGCCCGAGGCCAAGCGCATCCCCCCCTCTGCCGCTACCTGCTCAGGGGGGTTTATTCCCTCCTATTTATCCCAGGAAAAGCAGCAGGGTGTTTACACTGCCGGCAGCCTGGAACCCAAACAGAATACGCTGCTCTGCACCGGGAGGCAGTTATTTATGGCTTGTGGCTAAAGCAGATAACGCTCCCTCCAGGGACCAGCCTGCATTGTGCAATAAAGCAAATGCACTTTATAGATTAATAGGCATTTCATCTGGAGAGCCGCATCGCAGGGCTGGACGCTGCCAGGAGCCCAGGGCTGCCCGCGGCAGCGGGGCCGGGCAGGCCCGGGGCCGGAGCAGGGGACCCGGCCGAGGAGGTCGGGTGCTGCGTTTCACTCTGCCCGGGACGGGCCTCGGCTAACCGACGGCTCGGGAGGACTGGAGTCGGGCCAAAACCACCGGCCTTAATTCATTAGTCAACTCAATTTCGCTGGCTTTGCAAATAAGAACTTTGTCTAAAATGGGGAAACGGACCAGAATAGCTATTGTGGAGCGGGAGCAGGCAGAAAGGGCCCTTTGAGAGGCCACTCCACCGGAATAAAAGTCACTTTCATCCCAGAATAATTAGCGTGCTCAGAGTACACTAATGATTCCCGCATAAAGGGACTCTTATTCCCAGCCGAAGGTCCCGCACGGGGGAGCTGTTCCGGACGCCGCTCCGCTCCCCCGCGCCAGCACGGCCGCGGCACACGGCTGCACCGGGGCCCACGAGCAGCGGCCGGGTCCCACCGCGGCCCGGAGACCCGGCACCACCCGCCGCATCTTCCCCAGGAGAAGCAGCAGCCTGATTTACCGCTCTCCCAAGAAACCCTCGCTGGAGCAAGCGAAAGGAGGCAGCAGCAGAGCCCGAACGGCGCCCTGCTCTCCCTCGAGGGCAGCGATCGACGGCTCCGCTCCCCGTACAGGGATTTCAGCCATGACCCATTTGCAGCGCGCCGAGCTGACCGGCATGGGATGGGCACTGCGGAGCGCCCCAGCCACCCCGCGAGCGGGGCAGGCGGCCGCGAGGGCCGGGACACGCAGGCCCAGCCGCCTCGTCCACACCCGGCCGTGGCGCAGGGTCCCGGCTCTCGCCGCCCGCAAGGTGCATCCCGCGCGGAGCTGCCTGCGAGGCCCAGACCGGAGTGGGGGGAAGAGCAAAGCAAAGGGAAAACACCACGCGCACGGTCACAACATCTCAGCAGGAAAAAACAAGACGCACAGCCAGCTGGCCCGCGGCGCTCGCTGCGGCGGGGGTGGCAGAGCCCCGCGGCAGCACCAGGGACAGAGGTGCAGGACACCTGGGCCCCGGCGGCCCAACCCAGGCCCAACCCTGGCGGGCGGCCTGGGGCTCCTGCCGCTGCCCGGTCTGCACCCGCAGAGACGCGGGCTGCACCCCGCAAGCGCAGCTTTGCGGCAGGCCCTCCGCATCCGCCCTCCTTGCCCAGGACACGGGAACACCCGGGGCGGCAGCACCGCAGCCGCCGCGGCGCCCGGCTCCTGCAGACCTCTCCCCACTCTTTGAGTCGCCGCCGCTCGCGCCCTCCGCCACCCAGCCGGACCGCAGCCCCTGCCAAAACCAAACCCCTGGTTTTGTTAAGCACACACGGTACCCCGGGACACGCTCCTCCCGCGCGAGGGTTAATGCAGAGATGGCAGGTTTGCACTTCAACGTTCTGCCCTGACAAAGCCATTTAGCTGTTTTAAGAGGTAAAGAGGGAAAAAAAATCTTTGGCATGGTGAGATGTCCCATCTGTTTATAACTGGTAAAAATGATTAAAGAGGAATCTGGTAGTTATGTCTGGTCTGATTTTGCGTTCCAGACATTACCCTACCCCCTCGGCGTCTCCACCAGCGCGGTCCAGCTGCACGACCAATTAACTACTTGTCCGCGACAGCCTGGATGCTCCGAGGTGGCTGGTGCAGGTCAGGGACTCGGGTTTGCCCGTTTTTACCTTTTTCGAGTTCCAAGAAAGGAAGTGCTATGATTTTTAAAAGGCCAGCAGAGCGCAGGGCTGGGCCGAGGGAAGGTGTCGAAGGCGAGGAGGGCATCCTAACAGCTGCAGAGGAGAAAACCAAGCCGGTGAGTAAGTGCAGCTCGACTCCAAATTCGCCCTTCTGCAGAGAGAACACGCTCAGGGGCGCGAAAGGAGATGCCTGAGTGAACCCATCTGCAGGGGTCGGGGGCAGCCCAGGGAGGCTCCGGCGGAAAACGAGAGCTCTCCGCTCCCGACGCGGGTGTTTGGGGAAGGCAGGGACACGGAGATGCCAAATCCACATCGGGGCCTGCTGGTGGGCTCGCTCCAACCAGCCTTGAGCGATCCCGCGGGAACGGATGGGGGGACCTTTCCCCACTGCACAGACAAGGAAAGGGGGCCACAGAAATCTCAACCTATGTTTGCGCGAGCAGGGGGTGAGATTTCCCTTCGTGGGGAGAAAAACCGCCGAGGAAGCTCTGGCACCCCGCTCCTGGGGCAAAGACCCTCTGCTCCATCCGCCCCTCGGTCTCTCCAAGCCCAGAAACGCAGAAGGAACGCCAGAAACGCAGAAGGAACGCCAGAAACGCAGAAGGAACGCCAGAAACACCAGTGCCCTGGACACACGGCCCCTCGGACAGACGGCGAGACACGAGCCCTGCACTGCGTCTGCGGACGGCTTCCCTGCCGGCGCGGGACAGGAAGGTGTTCGTGCCTCCTGCATCCAGCGGCTTCCGCATCGGCCCCTAGAAAGGCGGCTGCTGTAGGAAGTATTAAAACCAACTGTTTCCTTTCCTAAACAATAAAAAAAGCACTGCATCGGAACTCGGCACGCCGAGGGACGGGGAGGAAGCAATTCACCGCCCCGCGAGCCGAGCGTGTCCCGGCCCCGGGCAGGTGCCGCACACACCGCGGGAGCCGGCACCGCTCAGTGCCGCCCGGGCACGGGATGGGCCCTCCCGCGCGACTGAAGCTGCTCTCCAGCAACGCGGGTCGGTGGGAACGGCTCTCCCAGCCACGACACCGAGCCAGGCTGCGCTCGAGGGGATGTCGCTCGCACGGGGAGGTTTGTTCATCCCTGCTGAGACTGCCCGGAGCAGCGGCTTGCACGGAGCCCGCGTGCCCAGGAGGGGCAGCCGCCCTGCCGGGGACGGCGAGGTGCCCGTACCCGCCAGCAGCCCCACGACGAACAAGCCAGGCCCGGCCCTTGCAGAGCGCGGGAAGGCATCTCCGCACGGGAACGCCGGCGCGTGCGGGGGGGAGAGGGGGACACGCAAGGAGGGCACCGCTCCTCCCTGGGGCCGCCGCTCAGCCCTCGCAGCCAGAGCCTTTGAATCCGCCTCCAAATTTTCAGTGCAAGATATTCAAAAGTCTTCAGCAAATCCCGAGCACAACAAAAACAAAAGTCGTGGGACACCACGGACACCTCTCCGCTGGGTCTTGCGGCACGTCACAGCAACATCCAGAGGCTCTGTCCGGCAGGGACACAGGGAAAGCGGCGACAAGGACCCCTCCGCCGGGAAAGCAAATGCAATTAGCCCAAGAAGCCTGATTAGCAGGTAGAGCATCGTGACTGCTCCTGGCACAACCCATCTCGCCAGCAAAATGAAAGAGGCAAAGATGCACTTGACTGTTCATCAGCCACAATGAGCCGCCGCTTGAATCCATTACCCAGCGAGCACTCGGTCCCCGCTCTCAGATGTCTGTAGCAGCGCCTGCAAACAAAGAGCTGCACCATATTAAGTAAATGGACTAGATTGATGCGTTTCAAAGCTCTGAGCAGATTAAAATAACAATTTGCCTGGCAGCCCACAGAAAACAAAACCCAGCTAGGTCTCAGCGAGGCCTAGGCAGAGGAGCAGCGGCACAGAGCCGCTCCGGCGGCTTCACCCTTTGCAGCCGAAAACCTCCCCTTTAGCGCAGTCGCCGAGGGATGAAAGTCAGAGCTCTGGATTCAGCAGCAAATTTATAAGGAAACAATTATTTCCTTCTCCTTCTCGAGCCAGCAGCCCGAGTTATTTATTAAGTTAACCACGCGCTCAGGGTTCACCTCGCCTTTAACCTGCCGGTCACCGACTCGGGCGCGCAAAGATGCAGCAATCAAGGGCCCTTTAAAATGCATGCTCATCCCCGTCACGTGCGGTGCTTCAGCTCAATTTGGAGAAACTGCATCTTGCAAGAGGCTAATTAGTCCACCCAATTAAAGATGCAACTTTCAACTCAATTAGACTCTTTCCCAGTCATCTGTGATTCACATTTGGGCGCCTCAGTCCACATATTTTGGAAGAAACTAAAGACCTGCTCGCCTCTTCCCCGGCGGGCTGGAGTGCTCCACGGCAGGGGCTGCTTTTCCTGCTCGTCATCTGCACAGCTCCAATCAGCGCCGTCCCATCCCGGAGAAGCTCCGAGCTGCCAGCGAGGCCATTAGTCGAAATTTTGGTTGCCTACCCCTTAAGCTCATGATTAGCTTTAAGCAATGCTGGGGCTGTCTTTAATCCCGCAAAGCATCTGCATGACTGTAGCTTTAGCCTGTTCGGTTCCCTTGGCTAAGAAAGGACATTGTACGTCTATATTTAGCACTTGAAATGGCTGGACTGCACTGGGGAGAGCAACCTCGCACAACGGAGTAAGATCCAGCAAAACAGTCCTCACAATCCACCCAGCATTTTCTCTTCTTTAAATAAGAGGCACAGAGTGAAGAAAACAAGAAGTTTGAGCTGAATTAGAAAATGCTGAAAATACTTGCTGCTGCTGCTGGCAGGACAGGCTGCCAAGGTACATTAAATGTAAGTGACTGAAAAGTTAAGTCAACAGCAAAGACTGGTCTGTAAATAGCTCCAAGTTGGTCTTGCACTGCCCTGCAAAACACGGAGGAGAGGAAAAACCCATCTCCTCCGCAGCGGGCTGCAGCGCGGATAAAGGTCTCGGGGCCGGGCCACGACGGGCCGGAGCCAGCGGTGCCCCCGCTCCGCCTGCCCTCAGAAACAGCAGCTCCGCTCGGACTCGGCTTGCAGGACCGGCAGGGCGTCAGGCGGACGACGAGCGCGCGGCGCCCGAGCCCCCGCGCGCGGAGCGAGGGACGCCCGGGGAACGAGCCCAGCAGTCGCTCGGCAGGAGGTTGCGCGGATAAAACCCAGTCCAAGCACAACGAAAGTCTTGTCTGCTTGGCAGAGCGCGGAGACCACAGGAAGGAAACAGGGGAGATGCATTCATCGCTGTCGGGCTGAGTCAAGCTCGCCTTGCTGGCACCGGGAACACGCAAACTCTCCAAGGAGCCAATTTCCCAACCCTGGAATTGCTGGATTCATCCCGACTCATCCATTGGGCTTCAGACACAACTCTCCTACACATCCAGGCGTCTCAGCCAAACCCTGCGACTTGCTGGGGAAAACAAGCGGCGCAACTACTCTGCACTTTTGCACTGCCCCCTCCTCAGCCCCGCGGGCAGGCGGGCGACACGCGGGGAAGGGTGCAGCACCCACGGGGGTCTGGCTGCCGCGGGAGCCCGGGACCCCAGGGAGCGCAGAGCAAGGGCTTTATCTGCGCGTTAGCAGAAGCCGGGCAGTGCAAACAAAGGGCTTAACGCAGATCTGGGAGCTGAAATCGCTTCACAGTTTGGAAGAGGAACCTCCTGCCCCACAACAATACGGCGTTGCTACCGCTGCAGGAATCGCGCCAGCTCAGCTGAACCGCGGCACAGCCGGCCCCGGGGAACCCAGCCCCGATCCGCGCTCGGGGCCGCCCCGCGCCCCGGCTCCTCTGCTCTCAGGCGGCATCTCCGGGAGCCCAAGGCCTTGTCCATCAGAGGCCCAGCGGGAAGAAACATCACCCACAGAGCGCTCAGGCTGGGGGAGTCATCCGAAGGCACAAGCAAAATCCCAGAGGGGCCACGGGCTGGCGGCCGGCGCCAGACCCACGGCTCAGTCCCTCCCGTCTCCTCGGGACCAGCGCTGTAGCAAAGCGGCAAGAGAAACCTCCCAGCTGCGAGGGAGCTGCACAGCCGTGAGCACCAGCAGGACACTGGTTTCCGAGAGGGAGCAGCAAGAGCGCACGTGAGCGGTCTCTGGTCCCCGGTCCCCAGCAGGCACAGGATGGTAGAGACCCCCTGGCTACGGGAACCCACCTGAGAGCAACAGCAGTGCTCCTGCTTACCTCATTATCCCTGCACACTAATGACTAGCACAGCAATCAATTAACAGAAGTGCCAGCACAAGGAAACACGGAGCACACGTCAACGGCTGCTCTGCAGACGCCCTGAATACCCAATATCCTCGGAAGACTGCCACAGTCACCTCCAAAATCCATCGGGGAGGTTCCCCGTTTCCAAGCCTTGGGATCCTGCCTGCCCAAAGCACTCCCTCATCACCTCTCTCCAAACTGCCGATCAACTCGAAACCCCAGGAGACATGGAAAATAAACAGGATGTTCCTGGAGTTGTCAAGGATGACATCCTTGGATGAGGAGCGAAAGGAGAGGGGCTGAGCTCAGGCCATACATGGTCCTTTCCCAAATAACCCCCCTCATTGCAAGAGGGCCACAGAGACCCAGGGAAAGCAGCAGTCCAGGCCCTACGGAGCAAGAGGAGAAACCAAGGCAGAGACCACGCAGGCGCGACCAGATCTGCCCAGAGCACTGACGGCAACGCCTCAGCTGCCGGGCTGCACAGGGACCTTGTGATGCAGCCATGCCGCATCCAAGCGGATCAGGACCACCAAGGGAAGAGGAGAGGGGTCGGTCTCCACACGGCAGCTGGGAACTGAAGCCCAGACAGATGAAACAGCTTTTTGGAGGACCCGGGGCTTAGTCAAATCCCACCCCGGAGCCATCAGTCCTCCCCTCACCTTTCACAGCCATTACAAGGCAGTTTTGTAGCTCTCCTGCTTGCCTGGGCATCCTTCCCCTTTCCTTTCGATCACAGATTCACACCCCTCCTCACCCGCCCACGGGCCGTAACCCTGCTACAGGTCTCATCCACAAGAGAGAAAACTCCATTTCCCAAAGCCCCACACTTTCACCCCAGGGAAGGGCCACAGAAGCAGGGGGGCATCTACAGACGGAGCGGGGAGAGGGGGGTCCAGCAGCCCCCAGGCCCCGGCTCGGTCCCTCCTGGCCCAGAGGCACGGCCTGGTCGGAGCCCCAGCACAGTCCGGCTCCAAAGACTTTCGCAAGCGCCTCGCGGCTCCGGAAGCGCCGTGCCGGTCACACGCAGCCGAGATTTCACAAACACTCCACCGCGAGCGGGCAGCCGGCCCCAGGGCAGCGCGCCGTCCGCCCCGAGCTCAGCAGCGGCAGGCGCCCGGTCGAGCAGGGCCACGGGGACAGCAGAGGAGAGGGCCCGGGCCCTGCTGCATGCGCTCGCGGGGCGGCCCGTGAAGGCCGAGGCACTTGGGAGCCCCAGCGCCAAACCGCGGCCCCCTCCCACCACCCACCACCTCCCCCGGCAGCGCTTCCCACAGCCTTACGAAACGGCGCGGAGCGGCCTCACCCCCCCCGGGAGCCGACGGGACACTCTGTCCTTCCCTGCCCACCTCCGCCAGCAAGGAACGGGAGCACGAACGCTGGCAGACAGCTCTCCGTCCCCAGGGCTTCGGGGCAGGGGTCTGCGCAGGGACGGGGAGAAGGGGGAACATCCCTGGAGCGATACAGGGACGGGGTAAAACGTAAATGCAAAACCAGAGACACTCCTCAGCAGAGCAGCCCTCAGGCCAGGTAGAGCCAGCGCTGCCGGGGACAGGGCCGGACACCCCACGACCCACCAAGGCTCTTGCTGCCACCCGGCCACCGCTGTCCTGCCACGGCCACCTCGGCTGCCAGGCCCAGGACAGGGTCCCCGGCACGGGAGCAGGCAGACGGCCACCGCGGTCATCGCTTCTTGCGTCAAACCGCACCTTGTCCCCAAGCCTGCAGAGATGCTAGCAGAACGCCGGCCAGAGGGGGAAAGACCAGTGGGTTAGGTGACCTTCGGTCTTCCAGCTTCCCAGAAACACGGTTTCTCCATAGCCGCATTGCGGCTGATCCCGTCTCCAGGAGAACGGCGCCTGCAGCTAACCTGGGAGCCCCTCGGAGGGGCTTTCCAAAGCCGGGCCCCAGAAAGACCCCCTCCGCATACCCTGACCCCACGCAACCGACTCCTGCCCGAAACTGCCGGCCTCGTCGCCCTGTCCCCCGCAGGACTACGCCTTTGAACTCCCGCCCGAGAGCATCACGCAGCAGAGCGTTCCTCAGGTTGAGCTGTTTTATGTAGGTTTTTCCTTTATTTTGTCTCTGCTCATCAGCTTTAAGCCTCGTTTCTATGAGCAGACTCCCTCTTCCTCCCACCCCAGGAGGTTTGCTGAGACAAGGTGGCACTCAACTGCCATTGCCCTTTCAGAAGCTCTGCAAGTCGACGACTCCAGCGACCTGCCGGAGACGAGTCTCTCCTCGGCATCGCTAGGACCTCCTGGGTGCATCCGCAGCTGCTGGCACAGGCGTCTGCACCGCGGCCATCTCACACTTGCGTAATGAGACCGCTCCAACTCGGAAAGGGCCCGACCGACCGAGACACTGCCGGGACGGGGAAGGAAGAGCCAGTCGCCCCATCCCTGCCCTGCAACAAGCCTAGCCACCAGGTCCGGGTCCCTGGAGACACTCCCCCATCAGACTAACGTTCCTCGTTAAGTGAAAAAGCATCTGTGTTTCTCTTCCCAACCTCTCTCTCTGCCAGGTTCCTGCGGAGTGAGTCACTCTCACAAAGCTAAATCTAGACAGTTTGGCTGCTCCACACATCCACACCTTGCCAATCACGCAAGGCTGCAAGGCTCATCCTACTCCGGCAGCAAGATCCAGAAACACAAAAGCTGCCCCAGCTTGAAATAACCCCTGGCAAGAGCACTCCCCCTCTCCTGCCGCCGACGGCGGGCGGCACCCGAGACACCCGGAGCCCCCTGTGCCATCCCCAGCTGGAGCAGGGAGCCGGGCGGCGGGCAGGGCTGCCAACGGGGCACCGCGCGCAGGCGGGCCACGCGCCGCCGGGGCGACGTCCAACGGGCTGCCGTGCTCTAACGCCTCCGTCGCCTCCGCGGCGGCCATCACCCCTCGCGCTCACCCGGTGCCCACGCAGGCTGCGGGCCCAGCTGCAGCGGAGGCTGCAGGCACGCGATGACGTGATCCCCAGCGCAGGCAGAAAACAGGTCCCTCTCAGTGGATCCTCCACACGCCTCCATCCAACCTCAACGGGAAGCGGCGTCACCCCCTCGGTGACAGAGGAACCTGCTCTTGCCATGGGAGCGACTGGAAGGTGTAACGAGGAGGTCAGAGCAGACCCTCCGCCCGGCCGCACGCCCGCTGGGAGCGGAGCGCCCCGAGACTCGCGCAGGAACCCAGGCTCGGAAGCGCAGCCCTGACGCCCGCCGCGGAGCGGAGGGTCTCGCTGCAGCCCCCAAGCGCCCCGTCGCTCTGCCTCCACCGAACCCGGCGCGGCTCTGGGCCCGTGCGAACGCGCTCGGGGAAACATGTGCGCGGCCCTCGCGTGCACGAGACGTGCTAGACCGCCAAGGCGGCGAGAGGAAAGCAACGCGCTGTGGCCCCCGCCGCCCCGCCTGCGAGCCCTCCCACAGCGGCAGCGGGGCGATGCCTCCCTGCCGCGTGGCCTCTCGCCAGGCTCCCGGCACGGTCCGCCCGTGCAGCGCGACGCAGGGGCTCGACGCCCCGGCAGGCGGGAAGGGGAGCCCTGCAGGGGCGGGAGCTGCGCACCAACGGCCTTTGCCCCCCTGGAAAGCTCTTCCACCCACCCCATCAGCTGGACTTTGTCTCCTCTCTCTTCTACCACTGAGGCCGGAGAGGGATTAACGACTTGCAGCAGGGCACGCCACGGGGGCAGGCCTGGCGGCAGGGGCAGGACCGGTCTCCGGCCGAGGACGGAGCGCGCGGAGGCAGGACCTGCGCCCGCCCCAGCCCCGCCCGGGCAGCGGGCACCGCTCCCGCGACCGGGTCCCCCAGTGGGTCCCACCACAGCCACCGCGCCGCTGCCCGTGCCACGCTCCGGCGGACGCCGCGGGGCGCCCGGCCTCCAGCGCCGGCTCTGTCGCTTGCTAAACAACGGCCCCCACGGAGCAGCGGGGCTCCCCAAAACCCCCCCTCCACGTCCCGGGCGGCTCCTGCAGCTCTCCAAAGGGCCTCGCCGCGCCGGGCTGCACGGAGGCGGCCTGGGAAGGGAGAGGCTGCTGCGCGGCCACGCTCGGGAGGAGAGGGGCCGTTCCTGCGCCCGGGCGGGGAGCGGGCAGAGCAGCTTCCCTCGGCGCATCGCCGCCGCAGCCCGGTTTCCAAAGGCAACCCAGCTTATGTAAGGACGGACGCCTGTCCCTCCCGCCCCCGCCAACTTCCCAATTCGGCGGCCGCGAGAAGGGGAAGACGTCTCGAGGCAGCGGGGCCACGCGAGCTCGGCCGGACCCAGAGCCGCGGCCGTGCAGCAGGGAGGGGACGGGCACGGCTGCACGTGCCGCCCGGGTGCCACGTCCGCCCTTTGGAGCAAGTGCCGCGCCGCCAGCTGGGTGCGGGGCCGGGGCTCCAGCCTCCTGCGGCACCAAGCCGCTATTTTGGGGCAGGAGAGCTAATTTGGGGCCGGGGCATTATCTGGCCTTCGCCTGCACTTCCTGCCCGGCCCGTGTGGCCCCGTCACGGGCCTGGTGCCACTCCTGCCTCTACCGTGACGCCAAGTAACGGCGGCTTCACCGGTTCCTCCGCGGTGGGAGGCCGGAGGGGACGGAAAAGCCTTCCCCAAAAAATCCCCTCACCAATAAACTGCCCCAGATCCACCTGCCTCCGTCAGGCACCTCTGCATAGAGGGAGCCCATAGGGGGAAAACGCTGAAAGCGAACGCAGAAGCCACCCCCGTTTCTGTGCTTTTGAAGGAAAAAACAACCTTCTGCCCCCGCATTCAAACGTCTCATGAACTTCTCCGCTGCCGGCTGCGCTTGTTGAGCTGCCAGCTCCTCGGCGCGCTCGCGCTGCCAGCAACGGCCCCTCGCGCGCTCCCAGGCGCCAGCGACCGACCGAGCCGCCGGGCTCGCGGCGTTTGCTGAGCAGATCGGCGCGAGCAGAGCGCAGACGTGCGCGGCTCGGGAAGGAGCGGGCGGGCGGTGGACGGGGCGGCCGCCGCGCATCGCCCGGCCGGCGGGGCCGGACCCGCTGCCGCCGGAGCCGCCGCCCGCGCGAGCCGCCGGGGCCGCGGCCGCGTTACGCAAGAGCGGGGGGGGTTGGGGGGGCGGCGCGGCGCCCACCGCGGCGGCGGCTCCTGGGGCGAGCGGGGGGGGACGGCGGCGGCGCGCAGCTGCCCCGCCGGGCTGCGGGGAGCGGGGAGCCCTCTGCCTCCGCGGGGCGTCAGCGGAGCCGGCAGAGGGGCACGGGAAGGTTGTCCTCGGGGGCGGGGGGGGGGGGGGCATTTTGCTTTAATTGCGGAAAATCTGGGAAAAGTTTGCAGCGGGAGGAGGAGGAGCTCGCCGCCCCCCCCCAGGGGAGACCCCCCCCCCCCGGCCTCCGCCACGCTCCGCGCCCCGCAGCGGGACGAGCGGCCCCGCTCCCCCGGCGGCCCCGGGCCCCGCCCGCCGCAGTCCCGCCGAGGGCAGCGCGGCGCCGGTGCGGCGGCGGCCCCCTTCCCTTCCCTTCCCTTCCCCCCCCCCGCCCCCCGGGGCGCGGACTCACCGTCGAGGGCGCGGGCGGCGGGCGCGGCGAGCAGGGCCAGCAGGCAGGCGGCGAGGGGCAGCGGCGGCCCCATGCCGGCGGTGCGGCGGCGGCGGCGGCTCCTCACGCCGTGGTGCCCGCGGGGCGGCGCGTCCCGGGCCCGCGCACCGACATCCGCGGAGGGCGGGGAGGGGCGGGGAGGGCCGCGGCCGGGGCGGGCGGCGAGCGAGGCCCCTCCGCCTCGCGGCCTGGGCGGCGGCGGCGGCGGCGGCCCTCGGGACGGGGCGGCCGCGGGGGCGGGGGGCTGCGCGCGCCGCCGCCGCGGGATGGAGCGCGCCGCCGCCCGGTGACGTCACCGGGCCCGGGCCGCCGCGCGAGGGGCGGGGGGCGCCGCGCGCCGCCGGGAGGGGGGGGGTCGTGCGCGGCGCCCGCGCGGTGCGCATGCGCGTGCGGGGCGGGGGCTGCGGGCCCCCCCGGCAGCCCGCGGGAGGGGACGGGGCAAGGAATAGGGATAGGGAATGGGGCAAGGAATGGGGCAGGGAATAGGGATAGGGAATGGGGATCGGGAATGGGGCAGGGAATAGGGATAGGGATGGGGGAATGGGGCAGGGAATGGGGATAGGGATGGGGATAGGGATGGGGAATGGGGCAGGGGCAGGGGATGGGGATAGGGATAGGGAATGGGGATAGGGATAGGGAATGGGGCAGGGAATGGGGATAGGAATAGGGATGGGGATAGGGCTGGGGAATGGGGATGGGGCAGGTTTGGGGACGGGGCAGGGCGCCGCGGCTGGGGGGCAGGAGCAGGGGTGGGATAGGGGCTGGGGCTGGGGGCCGGAGCAGGCACGCTGCAAGCCCCCGTCCCCCCCGGGGCAGGAGCGGGGCTCGGGTACCGCGGCACGTGCCGGGGGGGGGCTCGCGCCCCACCGCTGCGCGCACCAGCCCTTCTGCCCCCAGCTGCGGGGCTGCCGCCCTGGCCGGGGGGGCTCTGGCGTCCTGGGGGGGACCGTGACACCCTGCAGCGGCCGTGTCGCCCTGCCGCGCCGCAGCGCGCGGGGAGATGGGGCGCGTGGGACAGGCGCAGCGCTGCAGGACCTGCTTGCGGCCCCCCCAGGGGATGTCACCCACTGCAGCAGTGACACCACGTGCTGCCCCCGTCCCGGCGAGGTGGCAATGCTGGTGGGGTGCAGGGGGGGGTCAGCCCTGCGGCCGGTGGCAGAGCGCCCGGCTGGCTCGGCTGCCGCCTGCCAGATGTTCGGGAGGGCCCAGATGTTCCTGGAGGCAGCCGGGGGGTGCGGCGGGTGCCGCGGGGCTGGGGGCGGCAGGGCTGCCCCGCGCCCAGGGCCCAGCGGTTGTGCAAGCCCCGCGGCGCCGGGCCGGGCTGGCGGCAACTCCCGGCCGGCGGACGCCAGGAGCCCTCCCACACCCGGACCGCGGCCCCCGGGCGGCCCCGGCTCCGGCCCCGCAGTGGGGGGGATCGCTCCCGGGTGCAAAGGGAGGCCGGCGGACGCAGGGCGCCAGCGCCACCAGGGCCCGGGGTCCGAGGTGCCCCGCGGGCGCAGCCCGTGCGGGGGGCTGCGGCGGATGAGGGCGCGCAGGAGCTGCTCTGAAGGATGGGGTCGTCCGTAGGGTCCCGCCTGGGCAGCGCTGGGGAAATCCCTTTCGGGGCTGCTTCCCCGCTGCCCGTGGGCCGGGGGCGCAGGCCCCCCCCGTGCTCGGCCCGCCGCGGCCGGCAGCGGCGCCGGGGCTGGGGCCGGCAGAGAGCCGCCTGCGCGGCACCACGCCGTCCCCTCGTGCGAGGGGCGCACGCAGTCCTCGTGCAACGCGGCCACCCGCGCACCCGTCGCCGGGGCGCGGCGGGGCACCGCGTGCAAGGGGCGCACGGCTGCCCGGGACTGCGCTTGCACCCCGCCGGGCGCAGAGCCCAGGAGCAGCAGGAGGGCAGTGGCAGCGGGGGGGCTGAGCCAGGTGCACCCCTGGGGGCTGTGCTGGGTGCGACTGCCCCAGGTGGGGCAGCGCAGGGTGCTCCCCCCGGCACGGTGCGGAGCACACCCCCCGGGTGGGGCAGCGCAGGGTGCACCCCCCCCGGGGGGGGCTGAGCCGGGTGCACCCCCGGGTCGCTGTGCAGCGTGCACCCCCCCGGGGGGGGCTGAGCCAGCTGCACCCCCGTGTCGCTGTGCGGGGTGCACCCCCCCGGGGGGCGGGCAGAGCTGGGTGCACCCCCCGAGCGCGCTGGCCGGGTGCAGGAGCCGCCCCTGCCCGGGGCCGCTGCAGCCCCCCCGGCCGTGCGCCCCCCCCCGCCGCGGGCCGGTGACAGCGGCGGTGCAGCAGCGCTCCCTGGCGGCCCTGGGACGGCCCTGCACCCCGGGGCGCGCCGGCGGCAACGGGCCGCCTGGCCCCGCGTGGGGCCGCCCCCGACGCGACGTGCGCCCCAAAGCAGCGGGCACCCCAAAGAAGGGGGCACCCCAAAGCAGTCTGCCCCCCCAAAGCAACGTGCCCCCCAAGGCAGGGTGCCCCCCCAAAGCAGCGTGCCCCCCCAAGGCAACGTGCCCCCCCAAAGCAATGTACCCCCCGAGGCAACGTGCCCCCCCAAAGCAACGTGTCCCCACGCGCTGCAGCGCCGGGAACAGCAGCGCAGAGCGCGGTCGCGGCGGGACACGCGTGTGCGGGACCTGCCCGCGGGCGGCCGGGCACGGCCGGGACACGCACTTCTGCCCGGGGCGCCGCGGGGCCCCGGCGCCTCGGAAAGCGGGGCCGGGGGGTCCCGGGGCTGCAGAGGGCAGCGTGGCCCGGCCGCGGGGTGCGTGCGGGTGGCAAGGTGGGCTGCCGCGGGGCCGGCGGGCGGCGGGGGTCCCGGGGCCGCTCCGGCCGGGCCATCCCGGGCCGGACCATCCCGGGCCGGGCCATCCCGTCCCGTCCCGATCCCGTCCCGGGCCGGGCGGCGCACGCAGGCGCCCCGGCGTCTCCTCCCCTTCCTGGCGCTGGCGAGCGGCGGCCGCGGATGCTCCCTACGGGGAGCCCGGCCCCGGCCCCGGCCGCCCCGCGCCGCTCCCGCCCGCCCCCGCCCCGCGGCGCGGCCTCCCGCGGGGCCCCCGCCAGGTACCGGGACGGGGACGGGGCGGGGCGGGGACCGGGACGGGGCGGGGGGGCAGCGCCGCGCCGGGGCCGCGGCCGAGGCAGCGCCGGCACCGCCCCGGGCTCTGCGCAGGGCGGCGGCGGCGCCGGGGGGCGCGGGTGGGTGCGTGCTGTGGGGCAGCCCGGGGGGCGCGGGTTCGTGCGTGCCGTGGGGCGGCCCGGGGGCGCGGGGGGTGCGTGCCGTGGGGCGGCCCGGGGGGCGCAGCCAGCTGCGCACCATGGGGCAGGTTTGCAGCCCGGGAGCAGCCAAGGCTGGGCGCCGCGGCTCCGAAAGTCCTTCCCGGGAGGAAGGAAGGAGGGAGGGAAGGAGGGAGGGAAGGAGGGAAGCAGGGCGGGTGCCCGGCGGCAGCTGGCTGGGACGTGCCCAGGGAAGGGGAAGTCGCCGCTGGGTCGCAGCCCGCGCTGCCCTCTCCCTGCGCGGGGGCACGGCCGGGCTGCTCCGCTTCGCTCTTCTGCTTTTCTCCCCCCGCCCCGGCCTGGCGCTGCCAGCCCGCGGGACGGGGGTCACCGCGGGACGGGGGCCACCGCGGGACGGGGGCCACCGCGGGACAGCGGCCGCCATGGGACGGGGGCCGCCACGGGACGGGGCTCTGTGAGGGGCCACGCGCTGTTGCGCAGCGGCGCGGTTGCACGAGCTGGATCTGCTGCGGGGCCGGGCTGCAAGCAGCCGCTCTGGGCCTGCGGAGCCGCCAGGGTTCAGAGGCTGGAGCGTCTCGCGCGGATGCAGCCGCCCGGGATCACTGGGAGAGGCCCGGAGCCGGCGGGCGCCCAGGGTGGGTGGAAGCGCCGGCCCAAAGTCCAGTGCCGGCGCCTGTGGGCACGGCTGCCCCTCCCAGGGCACCGCAGCGGAGCGCTGCCCAGCCCTGCGGGGGGTCCCGCGGTGGCACCGGGGCTCGATCCCCCTGCGCTTCCCACGGCGCGGATCCCGGCGGGACAGGCCCACGGGGAAGGCCCCGGGCGCCGGCACTCCTCTCCGAGTTGGCCGCAGGTGGGCCGTGGCCGTGGCCCCGCGCCGGGCTCGCGGCCGGCTCGCCGGGCTGTCCTCGCCGCGGGATGCAGCGGCGAAGCTCGCGCAGAGCCGAGCTGTCCTGGCGCGGGGGAACCTCGGAGCGCCTCTCCCTGGGAAAGCCCCTGGGAAACCTCTGCCCGGGGCGCTGCGAGGGCAGGGCCGGGCGCTGCCGGCTCCGTCTCCGGCCCCCTCCGGCCTGCAGGAGCCGGCTCCACCGGGGAAGCGCGGCGGGGAGATCGGGGGGTGCCGGGGGGGGGCGGCCGCACCGCGCGGAAGTGGCCGCGGTTACGGAGCAGCAGCTACCGGCGGCACGGTGGGGACGTGGCCCCGGCTGCCCTTGCCCCACGAGCAAGCCCGAAGGCCGCCCAGGGGGAGCGGGGGGCCCCGGCCCTGCTCGGTGCCCCCCAGCCCGCGCCGGTGCCCGGGGTCCGTCTGGGAGCCCCCGGGCTCTTCAGCACCGTTGGAAGCGAAAGTGGCTGCGCCTGCAGCGGGGATGCGCCCGCAGGGGGAGATGCGCCTGTGGGGGGGATGCGCCTGCGGGGGGGGGGGATGCGCCCACAGCGGGGATGCACCTGCAGGGAGGGGATGCGCCTGCGGGGGGGGATGCGCCTGCGGGGGATATGCACGCCTGCAGTGGGGGAGGGATGTGCCCGCAGGGGGGTCGTGCCCGCAGGGGGACTGTGCCCGCGGGGGACGCAGCGTGTTGCCCCGGGCACTGCGGGGCTGGCGATCGCACCTCGCTGGTGCCCGCGCGCGCCCGGGGCTGGCGCCATGGCGGGGAACGCGCGTCCCAGCTCAGCCCCGGCGCCCGGCGCTGGGCCGTGGCGCGCAGCCCCCCGTGGCGGCCGGCTCCGCGCTCGCCGGGCCGCGAGGCTCCCTGCGCGTGGCCGCGGGTAGGCTGGCCGAGCAAACACCACGTGGCCCGCTCCGTGCCAGCTGACATTGCGAAGGCGCCGGGAGCCTCCGGCGCTGCTGCGGGAAACCTCGCGCGGTTTCGCCACGGCCGGGGCGTCGTCGCCGGAGCTGCGTCTTGGCAGGGAGAGGCCGTGTGCCGCAGCAGCGGGCAGGAAAAGGCTGCGTGCGGGAGCCGCCAGCTGGGAGAGGAAGCGAACTCGGGCCCGGCCGGATCGGAGAAGCGGCGGCGGCGGCGGCTGGGAGCGGGGGAGCACGGCGCCTCCCGCGGCCTCCCGGCAGATTGGGGCATGCCCGGCCTCCGCGCCGGGCCGCGGGTTCGCCAGCCCTGAGCAGAGACGCAGGTCTGAGGGGGGGCGGCGGGGGGCCGGGGGGCCGCGGCCGCCGCGTTGTTTTGCTCCCCGCGACGTTGCCCTAGTGACGTTGGCTTCCTTCCCTTCACATGGTTTCTCGGCGTCCCCGGCGGCTCCGCCTCCCGCCGTGTCGCTCGGGCTCCGGCTGCGCGCAGAGACCCGCTGGGGGAGTCGCTGGCCGCGGGGACACGTGACGCCTTCGCTCGCGGGGACGGGAAATCGGCCGCGGCAGCGCAGGCCCGGCCGGGCCCGGGGCGGCGGCGGCCCCGCGGGCCGCGGCGAGGTGGGCGCGGGCGCTGCAGGGCCCCCGCCGCGGCCGGGGCGCGGGAGGCCGAGAGCGGCCGGGCGGGCGGCGGGGCGCCGGGGAAGGGCTCAGGCTAGGCCGAGCCCGGCCGAGCCCCCGCCGCCGGCCTCCTCCCGGCGAGCGCCTCGCCCCGGCCCTCCTCCCGCCTCCCCGGAGGTCGGGCCCGCCCGCGGCGGGGCTTCCCGCGGGAGCGGGGCGGCGGCGGGCAGCACCGCGGCCCCCTCGGCCCGGCGGAGCGGTTCCCCCCGGGCTCCCCCCTGCCGCTCCCAGCAGGGCCGGTGCCGGCGGCCGCCCCCGCGGCCGCCCCGGTGCCGGCGCCAGGGCTTCCCCGGCGACGCAGGAGCCGAGGTGCAGGCGGCCCGGTTGCCCAAGAGGCTCTGCATGGATCAGCGCTTCCTGCTCCTCCTCTTCCTCCCGGCACGGGTTTGCACCGGGCCGGGCAGCGGCGGATGGCAGCTCTCTCGCACGGGGGGAACCGAGGCGCCGTCCCACCCGCGCCCCTCGCCGGGCTGGGACCGGGGGCCGTGGCGCCTGCCGGCCACAGTGCCGCGGCTCCGGACCCCCCCCGGCTTACGGCCCCTCTCCGCTGCCTCTCCGCAGGTGACAGCTCCCAAGATGTCCCTCTGGAGCATCGTCTCCCAGATGCCGCCAGAGGAGTTTGGCGGCCTCTTCGCGGAGTTCCCCCGCAGCCTGCGCTGCCTCCTGGCCGACTGGCTGGAGAACCAGCCCTGGTGAGTCCCCGCGCTGCCGCCGGCCGGGCGCCGCTGCGGCTCCGCACTGGCGTTTGCAGTGACCGTGGTTGCTGACAGCACCCCGGTCTCCAAGGCCCGGCTCTGGGAAGTGCTCCCACCCCGCGCCGTGCAGCGGCCGGGCCGCGCGCAGGCAGGTCCTCGGCCGCGCTTGGGATGGCCCCTCGCGCGAGGCGTCGCCGCTGTGGGCCCCCGGCACCCCCCGGCCGCTGTGGTGTCCGCGGGAGAGGCTGCTCGGGCCTGCTCCGATGAACCGCCCCATCCCCTCCGGAGCGCGGCTCGCCCTTGCTCACGGCTGCGGTGCGGCAGATCTCCCCCAGGGACGCAGGGAGGTTGGGCGGCACGGTCCAGCTCCGGGTGTCCCCGCTCCCGGGCTGCCGGGCTGGGGGTCCGGCGGGCAGGAGGGCGGCTGGCGCCTGCTCAGCTCTCCCCCCCTCCCCAGGGAGTTCCTCCACGGCTCAGACACCTTCTGCGCCAGCGTGGCCAGCGGGATGCTCTCGGCCATGCTGGAGAAGCTCCGGAGCGCCGCCGGCAGCGACGGGCAGCAGTGCCAGATCCTGCAGCAAGTCAACAGCCTCGAGGTGCGGGGCCAGGTGCGGGGCCACGGGGCTGGCTCGGCCGCCGGCGCAGCGCCTGGCCCGCCGAGGCTCGCGTAGTCCATGCTTCGGACGTGCCGGCGGGAAGGGGGCCGATGCAGCGCGCCGGACCCCTCGCCGCGGCTGTTCTCCAGGCCAGCACCGTCCACCAGCGGCGAGTTTGCGAGGACTCGGCGCCCGACGCTGGGTGACGCGGGCCGTCCGGGCACCCCAGCGGGACGGAGGGGGGGTTCACGCGGGTCGAGCCGTGGCGCCCCGGCGCATTTATGGCTGCAGCGGTGCTTCCCCGGGTTCGCCCAGCCCCCCCTGCCCGGCCCCCCCCCCCCCCCCCCCGGGGGCTGCATCCCTGCCTGGCCCTGCGGGAGCCCCGCGCCCCGCCGCGGCTCACGGCGCTGCTCGCCAGCCTCCGGCAGCCGCCTAACCAGATGTTCCCCATTTTCTGCTTGAGTGTTTGATTTCTCCTTCCTCCGTGCAGTGTTTTGTGCGAGTCCTTTGCTGCATTTCCTCCTGCCGTGTGTGCATGTGCACGCTGGGTTTCTTTCTCTGGGCTGTTTTCTCTGTTTATCAAGGTCTCTTTGAATTGCTCTCTGTCTCTTTCTCCCCCCTCTGTGATTGCAGATTTAATCCCTGTCCTCTCTCTCCTGCCACCGAAGCTCTTAATGTAGGGGCTGAATGGTGCTGGCTCCCAGAGCCCAATTCTGCTTGAAACCCCCTTCTGCTTTTTTTGGTAACAGACATTTTTAATATGCAACGTTTGGGAAGGGGTCAACTTTAGTCATAACTTCTGGGGAACAGGGTAACTTTCCAAGACAGTGTTATTGTTTGCTTTTTTGAAAATCTTTTGGGAAGCTTTGCAGATGTTTCAGTTTAGTCTCTTTATTTAAAATCCCTGGAAAAAGCCACCCTCCCATGTCCCCCTGCTCCGCCGTTTCTCATGCCTTAGCAAGAAGCTCTGGCTGCGCCGTGCCCGCTGGAAGGAGCGGGCGCCGTGCCCGCCGGGCAGGGCAGGGCTCCGCCGGCGGCGCGCGGGCAGGAGGGGCTGGTTTCGGCGCGGAGCCAGCCGGGTCGGTTGAGCGTGGGGCGGGTGACGGGAGCCGGTCGCTCTTGCACAAGGCACCCGGGCGAACGCGGGGCGTGAAGAGCGGCCGCGGGAGCGTTGGGAACATGGGGCGGAAGGAGCTGGGAAGCGGCCGGGAGGCTTCCAGGCACCGGAGGAGGGCGGCTGCGCTGCCGCTTTGGGAAGCGGCTGGTTTGGGACTGCACGGAGGGCCGGAGGAGCTGGCGCTGTGCGGGCGGGCGGCAGCCAGCAGGGAAGTTCCTGTCCCTGTTTTCGGTAGGAAGCGCTGATCCGCCCGGCCAGAGGTGGCCGGGAAAGTCGTCACCAGGTGTAATGCTGACAGTGTCGTGAGGAGCTGCTTGCAGAAATAGGGATTTTTCCTTTTTTTTCATTTGAAGTTTTTCCGTATTTTTATGCTTGGTTTTAAGTGGCTTTGGAGGCGGGAACTGGTTATTCCAGGAGAGCGCGCGAGTGCTTCGCCGCGGCCATTTCCACGCGCCGGGTTGCGGGGAGGCTGGGCTTGACGCGGCGCCGTTGACCGCAGCAGGGGCTGTGGGGGGCCGTGGGGGTGTCCCCCCCCGCCGACGCCCCGCTCTGCCCCCCGTCTGCAGAGCACCTATCGGCGCGACCCGCTGAGGCTGGTGGCCGTGCTGAAGGGCATCCTGGAGGGCGAGAAGGCCGCGGTGCTCAAGAGGGTGCGTGGTGCCTGCCCGCTCACGGGCGCCCGGGGCCGGGGCGGACCGGCCCACGGCCCCCTCACCCCGCTCTCCCCCGCCCCAGGACCGGCACCTGCCCCTCAGCTTCCACCGGCGGCAGGAGGAGCTGAAGTTCGGCCTGGGGCTGCAGCGGCTGCAGCACCGGGTCCGCGAGATCCAGGCGCTGCGGGAGCGGAGCTCGCAGCTGCGGGACGGCGCCGGAGGTGAGCGCGGCGGCGGCGGGCGCCGGCCCCGTCCAGGGCGCCGCGGGTGCCAACGGGGCTCCCCCTTCCCTCCTGCCGCAGCCTCCCTGCCGCTGGCTCTGCGGGACCCGCAGCTGAAGACGGAAGGGAAGCCGCCGGAGAGCGTGAGCGGCGGGGCCGGGGGGCGCGGGGCCGGGCGGCGGGGCCAGGGCCGTGCGGCCCCGTCCCCGCGCGGGGGGCGGCGGCGCGACGCAGAGCCCCGCGGCCCCGCAGGAGCTGCCCGCCCTCGTCCTGGAGACCGCGAAGGAGCTGGAGGCGGCCAAGCAGCAGGTGCTGAAGAGGATCCAGATCTGGAAGAGGCAGCAGCAGCTGGCGGGCAACGGGGCCGCCTTCGAGGAGAACCTCACCCCCTTGCAGAAGAGGTGAGGGGGTCACGGAGAGACGGGGCCCCCAGCGCCAGCCTCGTGCCCTGGGCGGAGCGGTGCCGTGGCCCGTTTCGGCTCAGGGCACCCCTCCCCGGGGCTTTTCGCAGGTGCGAGAGCCTGGTCGAGGTGTATTTCCAGCTGCACCAGCAGGTGCTGGCGGCCAGCGCGGAGCTGGGCTCCGAGCTGCTGCCCCGGCTCCTGGAGCGCTTCACCGAGGTGTTGACCAGCCTGGTGAAAAGGTAACGGCCGGGCAGGGGCCGCGGTGGCAGAGGGCTTGAGCGGCTCTGCGGGGGGGGACGGAGCCGGGGCCGCCTGGGGGGCTGCGCCGTGGCCCGGCCCCGCCGTCACCCCCGCGTCCTGCAGCTCCTTCCTGGTGGAGAAGCAGCCCCCGCAGGTGCTCAAGACCCAGACCAAGTTCCAGGCGAGCGTCCGGTTCCTGCTGGGCCCGCAGCTGCTGAAGACCTCGGCCAAGCCTTACGTGGTGCGCGCCGACATGGTGACGGAGAAGCAGGCACGGGAGCTGGCGCTCAGCGCCTACAGCAACACGCTCAGGTGAGCCGCTGGCCGGGGGGGCCGGGGGGCCGCCCCACTGCGCCGCCCCTGAACCCCCTCTGCCCAGCGAGAGCACAGGGGAGATCATGCACAACGTGGTGGCCCTGGAGACCAACCCCACCAGCGTGACCTGCTGCGCCAACTTCAAGAACGTGGTGAGTGGCGGCCGGCGAGGGGCCGGGGGGGCCGGCGCGTGCCGGGGGTGACGCCGGCTCGCCCCTGCCCAGCTGCTGAAGAAGATCAAGCGCTGCGAGCGGAAGGGGTCCGAGTCGGTGACAGAGGAGAAATGCGCCGTCCTGTTCAGCACCACCGTGGCCCTCACCCCCAGCAACCTCACCGTCCACCTCCAGGTACTGTCCCCTGCCGCGGGCCAGCGGCGCTGAGCCCCCCCGGCGCTCCCTGCGGCAGCTCCGCCCGGTATCCCCGGGGATGCCGGGGACGCTCCCGTGGGAGCCGCAGGGAGGCCGCAGGGACGTCCAGGCTGAGCAGGGCCACTGGCTCCCCCAGGTGCTGTCCCTGCCCATCGTGGTCATCGTCCACGGGAACCAGGACAACAACGCCAAGGCCACGGTGCTGTGGGATAACGCCTTCTCCGAGATCGTGAGTGCCACGAGCCGGCGGGAAGGGCCGCGGCGCAGGACCGGGCTCGGCCTGGCCCGGCCGCGGCAGGCTGGGAGGGGGCTAATGCCATCGCCCCGCTGCAGGACCGGGTGCCCTTCGTGGTGGCCGAGCGGGTGCCCTGGGAGAAGATGTGCGATACACTGAACCTGAAGTTCATGGCGGAGGTGCAGACCACCAAGGGGCTCCTCAAGGAGCACTACTTCTTCCTGGCCCAGAAGATCTTCAACGACCACAGTGCCAGCCTGGAGGACTTCCAGAGCCGCAGCGTCTCCTGGGCCCAGTTCAACAAGGTTGCTGGGAGGGCTGGCTGGGGCGGGCCGGGTCTGGCCTGGCCCTGGGAGCCTCACGCCCGCTCTCTGCCCTAGGAGATCCTGCCCGGCCGGGGATTCACCTTCTGGCAGTGGTTCGATGGAGTCCTCGACCTCACCAAGAGGTGCCTCAAAAGCTACTGGTCAGACAGGTGGGTGCCACGGGGCGTCTGCGGCCGGCCCCGGCCTCTCCGGAGAGCGGCAGAGCCGGGGACCCGGCACAGGGGTCCCGGGTTCCACCCCACTGCCCTGACACCGGGCCCCTGTCCGTCCGTCTGTCCCTCCAGGCTCATCATCGGCTTCATCAGCAAGCAGTACGTCTGCAAGCTCCTGAGCACGGAGCCCGACGGTACCTTCTTGCTCCGCTTCAGCGACTCCGAGATCGGGGGTGTCACCATCGCTCACGTCATCCGGGGCAAGGATGGTGAGAGGGGGCTGCTGCGGGCGTCACTGAGGGGGGTCTTGGCGGCCCGGGGGCTGCTCTGGGAGCAGGCAACGGAGCGCCGTGCCGTGCCGCCCCGCAGGCTCCAGCCAGGTGGAGAACATCCAGCCCTTCTCGGCCAAGGACCTCTCCATCCGGTCCCTCGGCGACCGCATCCGCGACCTGGGGCAGCTCCGGAACCTCTACCCCAACACCCCCAAGGACCAGGCCTTCGGGAGTCACTACAACAGTGAGCGGCTGGGAGCGGGGCCAGGCCCCGGCGCGTGGGTCTGCCGGGGGGAGGAGCGGAGCGGGAGGCTTTGGGTGGGAACGGGGGTCTGGGTCCCTCCCCCAGCTCCTGCTGGCCCCTGAGCTTGCGGGGAGCCCGGGGGCTGGCGAAGAGGGTGGCCGGGGACGGTGCCGGGCTGGCGCCGCGCGTCACGGTGCTCCCCGCTCCGCGCAGAGGAGCAGACGGGCAAGGACGGCCGAGGCTACGTCTCCACCGCCATCAAGATGACAGTGGAAAGCGAAAGGTGGGTGCGCGCGAGCGAGCAAGGCTTCACCAGCAGCACGAGCCGAGCATGACCGTGCGCGCGGGGCACCGGGGCCGCGCGGGGCCGCAGGGCGGGGGCATTTCTGCCAGGGCGGGATGGGGCCGTGCTCACGCATGAGGGATCCCTCCCCGCTGCGGCCCGTGCCCCGGCGTGAGCGCTGGCGTGCACGCGCGCCCGCCCGGCCCTGCGCCACACTAACGGCAGCGACGCGTCCTCGCAGGGAGCAGCAGCTGCCGGGCGCCGCCGGGGCCCCCCCCGAGGCCGCCCCCACGCAGATGTTTGGCCTGCCGGTGCTGCGGCCCGAGCTGCAGCACGAAAACCTGCAGACGGTGCTCAGCCCCATCTGGTGAGCGCCCGGGTGCTGCGGGGGCCGGGGGGAGCCGCCCCACGCTCGGGTGCTCACCCCTCCGTGTCTGTGCTTGCAGCCCCCCTGCGCCCTTCTGCCCCCAGCCCGGGCCCCCCAGCTACCCCACAGGCGAGGGCAGCATGAACATGATGGTCTCCGACATCGGGTCCTCCTTCCCCAGGTGGGAGCCGGGCTGCGCTCGGCGGGGGGGGGGGCGGCGACCCGTCCTGGCGTCCCCCGCGGGGGCCCAGGCGACCTGGGGGGCTCACGGCGCTCCCGCTTCTCCCTGCAGCACGTCCCCGATGCTCTCGCCAGCCCTGGCCATGGACCCCGCGCTGCCCCACTGCCCTGAAGCCTTCGGGAACCCGCCACTGTCCATGTAAGAGCCGCCGCATGCCTGGGGCGTGTGCACGTGTGAGGCAGGGCATGTGCACGCGTGATGGTGCGTGCACGCGTGGCAGAGCACGTGCACGTGTGATGGTGTGTGCACGCATGGCAGGGCATGTGGACGTGTGGCAGTGCGTGCACGTGTGGCAGGGCACGTGCACACGTGATGGTGCCTGCACGCATGGCAGGGCATGTGCATGCGTGGCAGTGCATGCACAAGCATGGTGGGTCTTGTGCACACGCGTGGCAGTGCGTGCACACCGCAGCGCACGCCCGCGTCCTGTGCAACGTGCGCCCGAGCGAGGGACCTTCCCCAGCTCTGCGGCTGGCCCGCAGCGGGCGCTCCCCGTGCGGAGACCCGCAGCAGCTCCCAAGCCGAACGCCCCGTCTCGGGGCCGGAAGCCCCCGGGGCAGGGAATCGTTGCCCAGGCGCCGTGCGAACCCCGCGCCGCTCTGCGCCCCCCCAGGAGCTTCATGCCCGGCCAGTTCCTGCCGGCGGAGCCCCCGCAGCTGCTGCCCGGCGGCCCCTCGCCGGAGCCGCAGGACGAGGAGATGCCCGAGATGGGCCTGTTCCTGCCGCCGCCGCCGCTGCTGGAGCCGCCGCCGCAGGGCTCCCCGAGGTGGTAAGCACGGGGGGCCGGGGGGCGGTGGGGGCCCCCACCCCGGCTCACGCCGCCCCTCCGCCCCCAGGATGGCGCCCGGCATGGAGCTGCCGCCGAGCGCCGACTTCGAGCAGTTCCTGCAGGAGATGTCACTGGAGGGCTCCTCGCTGGGCCCCCCCTTCGCGGCCCCCCCGCCGCGCGGCACCTACCCCAGCCCCAGCCCCCCGTGCTGGGGGCTGGCGGAGGCCCGCTGGGACGACGGCGTCCGGCCGGGGCAGGCGTGAGCCCCGCGGGGCAGCCGTGCCCCCGACGCCTCCGCCTCTGGTTTCCCGGACTCGATGCAACTTGTGCCGGGGTGGAAACTCTGGCGGGGGAGGGATTTTCCGCGGGGGGGGGCAGCGCTGGGTGACGCCCTGCTCCCCCCCCCACCTGCGTCTATGCTGCACTTTGGATACAGCTGCCGCCGGCGGGGCGCCGCGGCCGCGGGGGGGGCGCCGGGCCGGGCGAGCCGCGGGGGCGGCAGCCGTGCCCGGGGGCTGCCGCAGCTGGGGACACCGGCCCCGCACGCCCCGCGGCCCGGCGCCAGGCTGAGGCAGGGAGTGGGGAGCCTGGGGGTGTGGGGCAGGGAGATAAGCCATAAAATAAAGTTTTATTCCAAAATAACAAAATAAATAATCTACTGTACACGTTACAAAGGAAGAGTCGCTAATGTTCTAAAAAGACACCACACAGTCCTGGGGGAGCCGGGCCGGGGCTCGGCTCCCCGGCGCGGGGCGGGAGGGACCCCGGGGGCTGGACGGAGGGGCCGGGCCGACGCCGCGGCTGGGCTGGGCCAGGGCGCGTGTGGACCGCGGCGGGCGGGCGGGCGGCATGCGGGCGGGCGGGCAGGCGCTGCGGCTGCGCCTCGGCTCCGGGGGACACGCGAGACGCGGGCGCGCGGGCATTGCCGCAGGGTCTGCCGAGGCGCGCACGCTTTGGCCGCGGGTGCGCGCTGCGTGCGACACGTGCCTGCCGCGATGCGTGTGTGTGCTGCGCGTGGGCGTGCTGCGCGTGGGCGTGAGCATTCGCGGGGGCTGTGTGCGGAGCAGCATGGGGTTGCTGTGGAGGCGGGGGAGACGCACGGCTGAAATGTGTGCACGCAGTGCGGTATGCATGTGCTGGGGGGGGGGGAAATGTGGTGTAACGCACATGCATGCTGAGCTGTGCGCAGATTTGCTGCGGGGAGGGATGTGCATGCAGCCAAAACACACATGCATGCCAAGCTGCGCGTGGATATGCTGCGGGGGGGGGGGGGAGTGCTTATGGCTGAAACGCACGTGCATGCTGAGTTGTGCATGGATTTGCTGCAGGGAGGAGCGTGCATGCAGCCGAAGCACACGCGCATGCCGAGCTGCATGTGAATGTGCTGTGGAGAGGCGCGTGCACGCGGCCGAAACGCGCGTGCGTGCTGAGCTGCGTGTGGACGCGCTGCAGGGAGGGGTGCGCTTGTGGCCAAAACGCACGTGCATGCGGAGCTGCGTGCAGATTTAGTGCAGGCAGGTGTGCGCTCACGGCCGAACTGCGCATGCACGCCGAGCCGTGTGCGGCTGTGCCGCGGGGAGGTGCGCGTGGCCGAACTGCGCGTGCACGCCGAGGTGCGCGTGGATTTTCCGCAGGGAGCTGTGAGCGCATGGAGCTGCGTGGGGCCGTGCCGGGGGCGGCGCGGCGCTGTGCGTGTCGGCGCTGCCCGCTGCGCCCGTGGGAGGCTGCGCCGACGCCGGCACTCGTGGCCCCACGGGCGGCTCACGTGCCGGCGGGGCCGGGGGCCGCGCTCATCTCTCCGCAGCGGCCGGGGGGGCCGGGGGGGGCTGTACAGCGGGATCGAGGCACCGGCCCGTTCGGCGGCCCCGCGCCCTGGGGAGGGGGGGGGCGAGGGTATTGCTGCTGCCGGGAGGCGCGGGCCGCCCCGCCGCGGCTGAGGTAACGAGAGCGTCGGTGCGCGGCGGGGGGGGCGCCGGGCCCCCCCGGGAGCCGCCGCCACGCCAGCCGGGCGCCCGGCCCCGAGCGCCTTATTGCTTCGTTAGTGGTGGCGGGGGGCTGCGGGGGCCCCGGCGGGCGCCTCATTGCCGGCTGGTCTCCTGCTCCACCTTGACGGTGCCACGGGGGGGCTCCGGGGGGGCCGGGGGGCCCCGCTCGGCCAGCCCATCCTCCAGGTCTGCGGGGGAGGCGGGAGCGGGGTCAGTGCACGGCGCGCGGCCCCTTCCCGTGGGGATAGCGGGATCCCTCCTCCGCCTGCACCCGCGGCCCCCCCGCCCGGGGGGGGTGCACCCGTGCCGGGGCCGGGCGACGCTCACCTGGTACCGGCGGCTTCCCGGGCAGGCAGGGGCTGAGGCGCCCCGCGCGCTCGTGCGAGACCAGCCGGGCCAGGCGCAGCCCCTCGTCCATCAGCGTCTGCTGCAGGATGTGGCGGCTCCAGAGCCCGTGCGGCGGCAGCCCCAGCGGCAGCTCGGGGGCCCCGGGCGGCGGCGTCAGCCGGGGGCAGGCGCCCGCCCCTGTGCACAGAGGCCGGCGGTGGGCGGCGGGGCCGGGGGGGCCCCCGCCGCCCGCCCCCCCCCCCCCCCCGGCGCGGGGCTCCCACTCACCCTGCGCGTGGCCGTCGAGGCTCTCCCCGGAGAGGCTGCCGGCGTCCTCGTCCAGGCCGGGGCGGAACGGGGCCGCGTGGGGCTCCGCGCCCAGGGCCAGCGGCAGCGGCTCTGCGCGGCTCTGCTCGCCCGCCTGCGGGCAGCGCGGCCTCAGTGGGGGGCCACGGCGTCCGTCCCCCCGGACCCCCCCAGGCCCGCCGCGCCGGCCCGCAGGCGCTCACCCACGCAGGGGCAGGTGTGCGCACCTGCACCGCTGTGTGCAACCCCCCCCGCTTTGCACACGTGTGTTCTCCCCCGTGTGCACCCCTCCAACGCTTTGCACGTGTGCCGCATGTGTGCGCACCCCCCCACACCCGCTTTGCACACTGTGCCCCCCGCGCACGTGCTCCCCCCGCTTTCCACGTGTGTTCTCCCCTGCGCACACCCCTCTACCCGCTTTGCACACACGTGCCCCCCCAGCACACGCACCCCCCCGCTTTGCACACACGTGCCCCCCCAGCACATGCACCCCCCCCGCTTTGCACACACGCACCCCCCCGCTTTGCACACACGTGCTCCCCCTGCGCACCCCGCTCTGCTTTGCACACGCGCGCGCCCCCCCCGCGCACCCGCTCCCCCCCCGCTTTGCACACGCGCGCTCCTCCCCCCCCGCACCCACCTCCTGCTTGAGCCGCTTGGCCGCGGGGGCGACGCCGTCCTCGGGCAGGGCCCTGCGCGGGGAACCGGTGCGTCAGGCGCGGGGGCGGCAGCTGCCGCCCGGCGCCTCCCCCCGCGGGCAGCGCCGGCTGCGGCGCCGCGCGGGGGCGGCCGCCTCGGCGGGGCGGGGCCGGGCCGGGCCGGGGGCGCGGGAAGGGGCCGCGGGGGCGGCGCGGGGCCCCGCTGCGCCGCGCCTTGGGCCGCCCCGTCGGAGAACCCGCGGCGGGGGGAGCCGGGGCCGCGCCCCCCCGCCCCGGGCCGCCCCCCCGGCCGCGGCGCTCACCTGGCGCCCCGCAGCGAGGACAGGTAGGTGCTCTCGCGGGCCACCTGCCGCGACAGCGAGAAGAGCTCGACGCGCCGCAGCAGCAGCGAGTTGTCGCGGAGGCAGAACTGGGCGGCCGCCTCGTTGATGATCAGCTGCGGGCAGAGGCCGCGCGTGAGGGGGCTCCGGCGGCAGCGGGCCCAGGCGTCCGGCCCCCCGCCCCCCCCGCGCCCCCGCCTCACCTCGTGCAGGCTGAGCTGCTTGCCGTCACGGCGCCGGGCCTCGCCGCGGCCGTAGATCGCGCTGTGGCGGCGGATCTCCTCCTCCTTCTGCCGGTCGCCATCGTCCATCTGGAAGATGTGCCCCACCGCCTTGGCCAGCTTCTTGTTGAGCTTCATGAGCGCCCGCAGCTCGGCGTCGCCGCCGCCGCCGCGGGGGCAGCTCTGCAGCAGCCGCTCCACGCTCTCTGCCACCGTCCGCGCCAGCTCCGGCTCCAGCGGCTCCGCGCCCGGTGCCGGCTCCCCGCCGCCGCCCGGCGAGAACGGGGGGGCCGCCGGCTCCTCGTCACCGCCGCCCTCCGACTCGGGGGTGCTGCGGCCCGGCCAGGGCGGCGCCGCCGACGGCGACAGCTTCTCGGCGGGCTCGGCGGGGCTGCGGGCTGGCGGCGTCCCGGCCGCCTTGCCCGCCGCCTCGCTGGGGCTGGCGTGCCCGTTGCTGAGCGCCTTGCGCCCACTGGGCTCGGCCAGCTTGAAGAGTGGGATGCTGCTGACGGGCACGGCGGGCACGGGCTGGCTGAAGAGCCCCGGGTTGGAGGCCCACTCGCGCAGGGCCTTCTGCAGGCGCCGGACATGCAGGGGCTTGGTGGCCATGCCCACCAGCGCCATGATCTCCAGGAACTCCTCCTCGCCCGCCTCGCACAGCTGCTGCACGTCGTCGCCGCCTTGCTGGATGAAGGTCTCGTAGTAGCCCAGCAGGTTGGCGCGCTGCAGCACCCGGTACAGCTGCAGCTCCCCCAGCGTGCGCGGCAGGGCCATGGCGACCTGGGGGTGGCCGCCCGTCACCCGGGGGTCGGCGTCCCCCGCCGGGCGGGGGCGGACCGCGGCCGAGCCCCCCCCCACCAACCCCCGCGGCGCCCGCCCTGGGCCCCGGACCCCACCGTGCCCTGTCCCAGTGCACCCCCCCGGGCCCCTGCCATCTCTGCTGGGTCCATTCCCCTCCCCCGGGTCTTCCCCAACGCACAGGGCCCCCCCGGTTCCGTCCCGGGTTCCCCTGCACCGCTGATGTCCCCTCGGTGTCCCGGGCCCGTCCAGCCCTCGGTTCCCCCCGCGGGACTCGGTCCCGTCCAGTCCTGGGTCCCCTCGTCCCGTCGCGACTCCCCCGGTCCCATCCAGCCCCCGGTCGGTTCGTCCCCCCCGTCGCGGTCCCCGCCAGTGCCGTCCAGCCCCGCCGCGCCCCCCCCGGTGCCCCGGTCCCGTCCAGCCCCGGGTTCCCCCGCCCCGTCGCGACTCCCCTGGTTGGTCCGTCCCCCCGCCGAGGCCCCCCCCGGTGCCGTCCAGCCCCGGGGCCCCCCGCCCCGCCGCGGCCCCTCCGGTGCCCCGGTCCCCTCCAGCCCCGGGGCCCCCCGCCCCGTCGCGGCCCCCCCGGTCGCTCACCGCGGGCCGGAGCCGCGTCCGGCCGCTACGCCCGCCGCGTGCGCGGTCGCCGTGCGCCCCGGGGGGGGCGGCGGGGCATGGGCAGGCTCCGCGCGGGTTCGGGGCGCCGGGCCGGGCCGGGCGCGCTCGCTCCGCCGCGCCGCGCCGCTTCTGCGCGCCGCCCACACGGGCGGTACCGTGAAATAGCAGCGGCCCCGGCTGCGCCGCGGCGTGGGAGGCCCCGGGGGCGGATCCCGCGGCTGCCGCCCCCGCCGAGCACAGCGCGGGCGGCCGCGGCGGGGGGGCCGCGGGGAGCCGCCCCCGCGCCCTCCCCCCGGCGGCACCGGCACCCCCGGGCGCCCGCAGCGCGCGCGGGAGCACCGGGGCCGGGGGGAGCCCCCTCCGGACCGGATCCGCGATACCCCCTCGCCCGGCGGCCCGGGAGGCGCCCGAAGGCCGGTGCCCGCGGGGCGGCCCCAGCACCGGGCCCGCTGCGCGCCGCGGCCGGGGGCAGCACGGGGGCCGCGCTCGCACCTCCCCGGCGCCCACAGCGACGAGCGATGCGCCGGGGCCTCCCCCGTTACCCGGCGCCGCCCCGCGAGCCCCGGCCGCCCCGCGCGGGTGCCGGCGCCGGGGCAGCTCACGCTCTGCCCGGGGCTGGCACCGCGGCGCCTCCGGAGAGCGCTGCCGTCAGTAGGCTCGAGGGTGAACGGCGGAGGGGCAGAGGGGGCCGCGGGGCTCGGGGGGGCCCGGCGGGCGCTGCCGGCCCCGCCGCGGCTCGGGCGCTATTTATACCGCGCGGCCCCGGCGCCTGGCGGGGCTCCAGCCGCCCCCGCGCCCGCCTGGCCCGTCCCGGCCGCGGCGGCGCCACGCTCCCGGGGGCGGCCCGCCCCCCCCCCGCGCGACCGCGGACCTGGGAGGGGGGTCCGTCCCCCCCATCCCCCCGGGCCCAGGCGTCCTGTCTCCCTTCCCCTGCGAGCCCAGGCGTCCCGCACCCCCAGCGCCAAAGCCGGGCACGGCCCCCCCGAGGTGCCCAGGCGTCCCGCCCCCCTCCCACGGCCGGCCCCCGCCCCCCCCCCCCGACCCAGGCGTCCGGCGCGGCGGGGCCGTTCCCAGGGCCGGCGCTGCCCCCGGCTGACGCACATCCTCCGCCCACGGCTGCGCCGCTTCCCGGCTCGCCGCCCACGGCCCGGGGGGGCCGCCCCAGCCCGCTGCCCGCCCCCGCGGGGGCCCAGGCGTCCTGGCGCCCCACGGAGAGGGGCCCGGCCGTTCGGGCATGCGCCCCTCCCCCGCCGCACCCCGAGTCATCCAGGCACCCCCTGCCCTGAGCGGGGGGAGCCCCAGCGCTCCCCCACCCCCGGGAGCGGGGGGGACCCGGGCGCCCCGGCATTTAAGCCCCCCCCGCAGGGCCGGGGCGCCCCGAGGGGCCCCGGCGGCCGCGAGCTCTGCCCCAAGGGCGCGCGGCGGGGCAGGGGCCGCCCCCCGCGGCGGGGGGGCCCGAGTGCCCCCAGAGCCCCGCGGGCAGCGCGCTGTCGGCCGCCGCCGCGGGCGGGAGCAGAAGAAAGGCGCCTTGTGCTCGAGGGCGGCGGGGGGGGGGACGGCGCGGCGCGGGCGGCCGGGCCCAGGCGCCGGCCCCGCGCCCCCCCCCCCCCGGCGGGGCGGCTCCGCGTGGGCGCGGGCACAAAGCGGCTGTGAGCGCGCTGCGGACGGCGGCCCCAGCCCTTAACCGTTGCCTTCCCCACCGCCGCGGAGGGGGCGGCCCCGGCGTGGCACCCGGGGCGCGGCTCCGCGGTCCGGCCCCGGGCGCCCCCGACGCTGCCGGGCCGGGGCCGGGCCTTGGCCGCCGGGAGCGATCGGGCCCCGGCCGCGCCGGGATCCCCGAGGGCCGTAGCGACCCTACACAAACAACGTGGCGCTGCCTCCTGATAGGTGGAGCCGCGTGTCAATCAGCGCAAGAGGCGGGAGGGGGGGCTGCGCTCTGATAGGCTGGGCGGCGTGTTTGTCGCAGTCGTGGTAACCGGGGGCGGGACCAGGGCGGGGTCCCGCCCGGGTTGCGCTGATAGGCTGCGAGCTCTGTCAGTCAGCACGGCCGCAGGCAGGGGAGGCGCAGCGCGCGCGCGCGGCCGCAGCGCCCTCCCGATAGGCTCCATGCGCCATCACTCCGTGTGGCGTCACGCGGTCCCTGCGCCCCCGTTGGCTGCCGGCTGGCCCATCCCAGCGGCTGGTGGGGCGGGCGGCGGCGGCGGAAGCGGAAGTCGGCGGCGCGGCCCTGGCGGGAGGCATGAAAGCGGCGGCGGGGCGGCGGCGGCGGCTCCTGGGGACGCTGTTGCTGCTGCTGCTGCCGCCGCCGCCGCTGGGGGCCGCAGGTGCGCGGGGCGGGGGCGGCGCGGGGCCGCTGCGGACGGCGTAGCGGCGAGCAGGGCGGGGGTGACGACATGGCGGGGAAGCCGAGTGGCCCTGACGTCACAGGGGGTCTTTGGTGGGGTGAGGCAGGCGGCTGGTGACGTCACAGCGTGGCTCGGGGCGGCGGTGTTGACATCACGGGGGAGAGAGCAGCGTAGTGCGGGTGAGGGACGGGGAGCAGGGCAGCGGTGACGTCACGGGCCAGCCGGGTAGCGGCGATGACGTCAGGGGAGGGGGGTGACAATGATGTCACTGGGAAGCAGCGATAATGTGGTGGCTCTGGGCTCCGCTGGCCGCCTGCCCCGGGCCCCCGGCACTGCAGGGAGGACTGGCAGGGCACCGGGGCTGCGGGTGGCCCCCCTCGTCCCCCCGGGCCAGGCCAACTCCCGTGCGGGGCTGCACTCTGAGCCACCCGTCTAGGGGGGCATAAAAACTGCGGGGAGCGGGGGGGGGGCCTGTCCCGCCTGCACCGTTCTTGCAGAACTGTTTGGAGCAGGAGGGGGAGCCCCGGCCCCCACCACGTGCCTGCCTGTTGAGGCAGGGGCCACGTTCACCCCAAAGCCTGCTGGATTTCCCTGTCCTGCCCCATCTGCTCCCGGTCTGCCCTCTGCGAGCTGCGCTCTGCAGCTGGAGCAGTTCCCTGGAGCTGTTGTGGCTCTGAGGCAGCACTTGTGCCCCTCTCTCCGCTGCCCAAAGAGGTGCTGAGCGGTGCTGGCAGCTCCCCGGGGAGTGCGACTTCCCCAGGCTCAGCCCGCTGGCTTTTTCTGTTCAGGCAGCAGAGATTAGACCTGGCAGTTATGAACTGGTTTCACAGGAGCTGTGGTCTGTCTCTCCCAATCAAAAAGAAGGTGGGATATCGGGCTGAAAGTGATGTGGCTGTTTCCGAAGTCTATTAAACCAAGCAAATCCTGGCCCCAGGGCAGCTGAGTGGCAGAAGGGAGCCCTTTGCTGGGGTACCAGCTCTGCTTTGCTGAGGCCGAACTGTGTAATATGTCGGGGGGAGCAGAGTTGTTGAGCAGAGGGAGTTAAGCAGCCCAAGCCACATGCAGCCCCAGTTCAGCAAATGAAGCAGAAGGGATTGTCGGGTATTTGCTGCTTTCCCCCCCTCAGTCCCCTTAGAACAGCTCTTCTTGGGAAACTGAATATTATTCTGCTTTTGGGTAATTACATTTCTCTTCTAGCTTGTGCTGGCTGGTAAATAGTCACAGCACATTATTCAAACACCCACTGCAACCCGTGAATTCATCAATCTGAGCCAGCTCTGTGAGGAAGCATATTTACGCCTCTGGGGAATGGGCTCACTCTGGGGAGCCTGTTAGCAAGACGCATGTTCTTTAGCAAAACTCTCCCCTGGTGCTTCAGCCCTTCAGTGTGAAAGAAGGGCCTGGTGCTGTGAAAGAGCTTTGCTAAAGGAATACAGGCTTTGGGACATCTTGCTGTTCAGATCTGTCCATGTGATGTTGGCCCCTTTGTAGGATTCTGGAGCCTAACTCGCCCTGGCATAGTAGCTCATGCAGAAGGCAGGCTTGGATTTAGCTCTTCTCTGAGCTAGGGATGGCTCTAGAATGAGGAGTTGTGCTGGAAAGAGGAATAGAGGAAGGGTCTCTGCTGTTCCTGATAATCCCAGAAATAGGGATATTCCAGAAAAGAACCAGCCCATATATACATTCTAAGGAAAACAGAGAAAGGGCTTTTTTTTTTTTTTTTTTTCCACCCAGGGTAAAATTAACTGGGGGAACTCCTGCACGGGAAAGTGGACCCTTTTTTAAGGGAACGTGTGTTGCTAAAACCCCTTTCTCCTACTCTGTGAAGGTGCCAAGGAATCCGTCATACCACTCCAAGAGGGCCGTACGTGCAATCAGTCAGCTTCCCACCGTTTCTGTTACACTAACACGCGGGTCCCGCAATGGCACGACATATGGACCAGGATGCAGGTGAGAGGAGAAGGCAGGTTCTTGTCGGAGTCAGCGGGGCGGATCCCCTCCTGCCTTTCCAGGAGCTGTAGCAATACCCCCCCCACCCCGGTCGCTTCCCTCCACAGATCCGGATCAACAGCAGCAGGATGATCCGAGTCATCCAGGTGGGCAGCGAGGAGGAGCTGAAGGAGCTGGAGGAGTTCAACGTGTGGAACTTCCTCTTCTCCTTCCTGAAGGAGAAGCTGAACGACACCTGCATTGATGTGGATCTCTACAGCAACAAAACCTGCCTGAAAGTCGAGCTGCTGGAGACGGGCACCACGTACTGCGTCATCCTCTTCCGATGTACGTCTCGTTGCCTGTGGGGGGATTTGCTGGGCTGGGAGATGGGTTTGGCTCTGCCAGGATGCTCAAGGGAGCAAGGAGGACCTGGTACAGACCTCATGGTCTGAGGGCTGGCAGGGTTGGTCCTTTGCTGGAAAGGAGATCGGCTCGGAAGGAGGAGCATGCCCCGTCTTGTGGGATGTAAAATGGGGGCTCTGTCTGCCCCTTCTCAGGGGTTTGCCTTGGACACTGCCCCTTCCCAGGTCTTACGACTGTGGTAAGCTGGAGCTTGTCACAGAGGACACCATGCCAGGATGTCTCTCAACCTGGACTTGCTCTCTTTCCAGGGTTTGACCCTAAACTCTTCCTGGTTTTCTTCCTGGGCCTGTTGTTGTTCTTCTGTGGGGATATGCTGAGCAGGTGAGTCACCTCCTTTGACCCTGTGAGCTGGGGCTGAGCTGTGCTGGATGTGCAGGGCAACTTTGCTTGCCTGCATGCTGGGGAAAGGTGGAGTCCAGCAGCAGAGTGTACCTCTGCTCCGGGGCTGCACTGGGTGCCCTGCCTGACTCCCCCAGGTGAGGGGTCCGTGGGGCTCTGCAGTTTCCCTGGGTTTTGAGGATGCAAGGTGCCTTTCTGATGGCACCAGGTGCTGGGGTGGGCACTGCCTGCCTGGCTGGCTTTGGCTGCCTGCAGACTCCTCTCTCAGAGGGTTGTTCCTGGCAGGTGTGTTTGCACCTGTGAGCTGTAAAAGACCTTGTGTGTGTCTGTGTGATCTCCACAGGAGCCAGCTCTTCTACTACTCAGCTGGGATAAGTTTTGGCTTGCTGGCCTCGCTGCTCATCCTCATCTACATGATGTCCAAGGTCATGCCAAAGGTGAGTGTCGGGCTGTCTTGTGGTGAGAGACTCTGCGGCAGCCAGGCTAGAGGTGGGGCTGGCTGTGCTCTGGTGTGTAGCAGCCCCTTTCACAATTGCACAGGTGTGCTGGTGAGAGTGCTGGAGTACGTGGCCTTGGGGAGTTGGGTTGTGGGTTTGACTTTGCATGTAGCTAGGCTTGGCAGTTGGGAGAAGTGAGTATAGCCACAGGTGCTCTCTAGCCACAGCCTGTCCTGATTCTCCTGTCTCCTTTTCTAGAAAAGTCCAGTTTACTTCCTGCTGGTAGGAGGCTGGTCCTTTTCCCTCTACCTCCTTCAGCTGGTTTTCAAGAACCTACAAGAGATCTGCAAGTCGTACTGGCAGTACCTCCTAGGTGAGTGTGGGCCCTTCAGACCTGCTGCTTACCAGTCTGCATGACTCCTCCCTGGAGCTGCAACGCGCTGGTGAAAAATGTTGAGGCTTCCTGCCCTCCTCATTGCCACAGATACTGCTCTGGTGCTGCTGAGGGAGAAGGGCCCCAGGGCCGGGTTTAACTGCAGCTCTGATGGATACTGCTCAGCAAGCTCCTCTCAGGCAGGGTTGAGCCAGTGCTGAGAGTGCCCCTGCACTGGTTCCCTCCTGCCTGATGCCTGTGCTCTCCTGCAGGCTATCTGCTGCTCATGGGCTTTGTGAGCTTTGGCGTGTGCTACAGATACGGCCCGCTGGAGAACGAGCGCAGCATCAACCTGCTTTCCTGGACCCTGCAGCTCCTGGGCCTGCTGCTGATGTACTCGGGCATCCAGATCCGCTCCATCGCCTTGGCCGTGGTGGTCGTTGCCATCTGCGCCAAGAACCTGGACTATCCCCTGCAGTGGGCCTACGCTGCCTGCAGGTGAGGGCTGCTCGTGCCCCGGCCTCGCCTGCTTCCCAGCCACTGCCTGGCCCAGGCGAGCTGCTAGATGGAGCCCAGGTTGCAGGACCAGGGCATTTCTGCCGGGGTTGGGGCCCAGGGAGGGGTACACAGATGGGGTTGTCCCCTCTCCTCTGGGGTGTGTGGGGAACAGCTCCTCATGGCTGTGAGTCTCCCGCAGGAGCGGGGTACAGAGGCCAGAAGGACGTGCTCTGCTCCTTCCTGCCAGTAGCTCTTGCCCCAGCTCTCCTGGGGGTTTTCACCTGTGGTGGGGGGTCCTGCTCCGGCTGGGAGGGCAGTAACTGGTGCTGCTCTGCTGGCAGGAGAGTGCAGAGCGCCAGGCTTGAGCCGAGCCCCCCTCGCCTGCTGACAGAGGAGGAGTACCGCATCCAGGGCGAGGTGGAGACGCGCAGGGCCCTTGAGGAGCTGCGAAGCTACTGCAGTAGCCCAGATTTCTCCGCCTGGACTGCGGTTTCCCGCATCCAGTCTCCCAAGAGGTAACTTCTCCTGGCAGCACGCTCAGGGTGGCTGACCCGCATCTCCACATGCTCCTGAGCACAGAGGTTGCTTTGTGCATGGGGAGACTGAGGCACAGAAGGTCTCAGGCATGCTGGAAGCAGGGCATGTCACAAGGGAAGGGACAGAACAGCTCTCCCAGTCCTGACCCAACCTCCTCCATGCGAGGCCACTTCTCAGCCACGGCTCTGCCCATGTCTGAGCGGGCAGGAGGGAGGTGGCACACACTGGCACAGCGCTGCCGGGCCCCACCTACGGTACCGCCCCACGGACAGGGGCTCAGGTCGGCGGGGTGCACCCCTGCACATGCTGACAGCACTGCCACACTGCGTGGCTGAGCTGGTGTGCCGGGGCACTGAAACTGTCCCTGGCTCCTGTGCCAGGGCCTCACAGGGGACTGTTGAGCGCAAGTGCCCAACATGCTTCTTGGTGGCTTCTTCCCAGGTTTGCTGACTTCGTGGGGGGCGCCTCTCACCTCACCCCAAATGAGGTCTCTGTCCACGAGCAGGAGTATGGCCTGGGTGGTGTCTTCCTCGAGGACCAGCTCTTTGAGGAGGATGACGACTCCTTCGATGGGGATCACACGAGCTACTCCCTGTCCCACAATCACCTGGATGCTGATTGAGGTCAGCTGCCCCGGACCCATGCGGGCGAGGGGCAGAACCGCTGTTGTTACCCCCACTTCCCTGGCACCCACAGTGCCCGTGGACACAGCCCTGCCTGCGGCGTGGGCGAGACCCCCAGCCAGGGGACGGGGAGAGCTGGCGTGTCTGCTCCCAGCACCTCAGGTCCCATCCTGAGCTGGGCCACTGTTAACTCTGCAGCAGAGCCGAACTGGGAGGGGAGGATAAGGGGAGCTGACGCCCCCACCTCCCCCAGGCGATTCCTGCCAGGCTGAGGCATGAAAGCTTTCAGCAGCGCAGCCCTCTATGCTGACAGCGGGTGCACAGGGAGCTGGTCCTGGGAGGTGACCACAAGGCAGCCAGGCTCTGTGGTGCCGACAAGATATTGGGATATTGCTGCTGACTAAAGGTGGACTGGAGCTGTCCTGGCTTTTGGTGTGCATGTGTGAGAACTTCAGAGTATCCAAATCAGATGGGCAGGGCCCTCCCTCCCAGGCCTGTGGGCGCTGTATTGACTCCTGCGAGCGCACTGAGCTCCCTGTCCCTCGGCGTCACCGCTGTAGTCAGCTGATGGGGAGCCCCATCCCCACACTTCTGCCTCAGGACTGCTGAGCGCCCTCCCTCTGATGGGAGCGTCTCTGTGCCTGCCGGGGTGTGGGAGTGAAGAGTGTCTCACGTGCAGATGCCTGTAGAGGGATGACATGTGCACGCGAGGAACTTTGGACCTGTCCTTCTGGTGTCTGCGTGCTCAGCACCTGTCTGCCGTGAGGCTGTCTGTGGAGAGAGTGACTTTCCCGATGCTGCAGGGCCGGGGACGCGGGTGAACTGCTCCTCTTCATGCTACTGCTTTTACCAAAGACACTTGAGGGCTCCAGGTGGTTGGGCTGTGACTGACTTGGATCAAAACCCTCAAGGATACCAAAAACCCCAATGCCTCCTGGGCAGAGACATGGCTCTGGAGGTGCCTCTGCATTGCAGACCTCAGGAGAAGGCCCTTAAGCTTTCTTGGCCCCCCTGTGCAGCTCGCCCTGTCCTCCCCTCGCAGCTGTGACGTGGCAGACCCCGTGCTGGCAGCCCTGCGTCTCTGCTTCCCCATGCTCTCCCTGGCTGAGGATGTGTGAATGTGCTTCCTTCTCCCTGGGCCGCTGCGTGTTTAGGTGCTGACAGCTCCTTGCCCTCTGCCCATCCCCGACTCCAGCTTTGGAGGAAGTGTGGGGTGTTTACAGAGCCTGGGGGTCCCTGGGGGCTCCTCTGCAGCTGGCTTTGAGACTGTGCCCGAAAAGCAGCCTGCTCCTGAAGCCGGGCTGCTGGCTGCCTCCCAGCATGGGGCGACGCCTGTGCTTCCTTGCCGTGGCCTATAAATGCCCCTGTGCAAAGTGTTTGTGGTGCAGGTGAGTCTCCCAGGTGTGCTGGGGCCCTGGAGGTACTGCTCTCTGCTGCTGACCCCCTGCACTTGCGGGGTCTGGGGAGCGGGGCTCCTCTCCCCAGCTGGCGTGGGGCAGAGGGACTGACCCTGATTGTATTTACTCCTTCCCACATTGGGGAAGGGGCTCTGCTCTTCGGCAGCCGGGCTCTAGTACAGGCTGGTCCTCAGCCTTGTCAAAGCACAAACGTGCAGGGGACACCTCAGTCTATGCAACTTTTTAAGCAATAAAACTGCCCTTCTGTAGCCTAAAAGCCTGAGAGGCTGCTTGTTACCCTCAGCCCGGGCTCCCTCAGCCTGGCCTTTACCTCGTCTCAGTATTACTGTCTCCCTTTGGCTGCGGGAGGAAGGGGGGGGATCCCCAGTGCACCCTCTGCTGCGTCGCCCTGGGCTGCTTCCTCCACGCAGCTGTAGCTGTTCTCGCTGTTGCTTTGTTTCTGTGCCAGGTTTGTTCTCCTGCCCTTGCCGTGCTTCCGTCCCCGCTCTGGCGCGAGTGGCCTCCGTGAGCGGCCCGGCACGCATTCCTCCCCGCATGCTGCAGCTCTTCTGTCCCCTCTGTGGTTAACGCAGGTTGAAGACTGATTATTTTTTTAATAAAGGTGTATTTTGTAGGTGATGAGGCCTCATTTGTCCATCCCCCAGTGACCCCAGGGCGCGTCTGGCCTGGCCGTCTGCGGGAGCTTGCTCTGCCGAGGAGGCTGCGGGGTACTTGGGGGAGAAGGAGCAGGCGGCTGGGAGACAAGTGTCTGCGGAGCAGGATGGGAGCAGAACCAAAGGCAGGACTGACCCTGTTCTTGCCAGAAGCCTGTAACGCTCTGGGGAGATGGCAGATTTCTCCCCACAAGCCACGGTGGTGACTTTGTTGTGGCGAGGGCAGGTGCCTTCCCCCAAGGAGCAGCCCGGGGTGTTCTCGGCCCTGCCAGCCGCTGTACCTTGCCCCGGTTTCCCGGAGCCCTGGAAGGAAGCTCCCTTTGTTTGCTTGGCTGCAATCGAGTTTGCCTGCTTGTTCCTGCTATAAACTGTTGCTGGGGGTGGGGGGAAAATGCAGCAGTCGCAGCCCGGCCAGGCGGGGCCCACCGCATGGGCCATGGCCGGGGGCAGGCGGCAGCCCGGCATCGCTTCCTGGCTCGCCACCACGCTGTCTGCCTCGGTTTCCCCATCTGCGAGTGGTCCCGGCGGAGCAGCCCTTGCCCTGGGCCGAGCCCTGGGGGAGGTCCCTCCTGCCCCCCGCCCTCTGTGGGCCAGCCCCGTCCGGGCTGGGCCCTGGGCTGGGCCGGCTCCTCGGCAGCCCCAGCTGAAGCCGCTCCAGGAGCTGCTGCCGCCGGCAGGGAGGTGAGTTGTGGAGCCCCCTGCTCGCAGCCGGCGGCCGGACGCACTTGATCCCCCCCGGCATCCCAGGCTCTGGCTGCGGGCACCCCATCCGCGGAGCCCACGTCCTGGGGGGCACCCCCACCCCACGGCACCCCCACCCCAGGGTGCACAGGGAGCGCTGAGACCCAGCACGACGGTGGGGTGACGGGGGGGAGCCTGGGGCTGCCCTGGAGTCCTGGCGGGGGGGGGGGGTCTTGCCCAGTACCCCCCGCCAGTGGGTGCTCAGCCTGGGGTCCCTTGCCGAGCAGCGGGGGGGCTCCGTGCAGGTGCCCAGCTCCGCAGGAGGCTGCAGGGACCCACGGGTTCCTGCCTGGGCCGTGTCCCCTCGGAGGCTGCTGCTGGCGGGGGAGGCCGAGGCGCCCCGGCCGGGTCTGCCTCCGTCCCCCCCTCGCCCCCTCCTTCCCCGCCTGCTCGCGGCTGACCTTTCCCCAGGCGCTGATAAGCAGGGCTGGGTTTACAGCCCCGTGCAGAGCGAATGCCCGGGCTGTAAAGCGAGGGTGAAGGTCTGCAGGGGAGCGCAATTGCCCTATAAAAGGTAGGTGAGGGATGGTGCCCCGGGGCGGATGGCGGTGGGGAGCCGGCGCGCTCGCCCTTGGGTGCCGCTGGGCTGCAGCGCGGGGGTCCGCGGCAGCCGGGCTGCCCCGAGCCCGTCGTGTCCCCCCCCGCCCCGGCTCCCCCCACCAGGAAGGAGGGAGGAAGCGGAGGCTGAATTCATCCGTGCTGCAAGAATAGGGCCCAGGTGTCCGAGCTTCCTGGCTGGCTGCGGCGGGCAGAGTTCGGGTGTGTCCCCCCCCCCCCCCCCGGGCCCCTCCTGGACGCCGGGGTGCCCCGAAGCAGCGCTCCGTGCCCTGTCCCCGTCCCCGAGGGCTGCCCGCACCGCCGCGGTGCCCGGGGGAGCTGGGCACCAGGGCCACCCGCAGCCACCGGCCCCGGCAGGGGGGACGGTCCCAGCCGCATCCTCCTGGCCGCGGGCCGCATCCTGCCCCAACCGGCGCCAGGCTCAGCTGGTGCTTTGTGCCTCGGCACTACGGCTCGGGCTGTCCCTGCCCACCCCGGCGGCCGGGACCCGCGGGGAAGGGGGTGCCGCGGCCTGCAGCCCCCCCCCTGCCCCCAGCTGCCCCGGAGCCGCCGGCCATGGAAGCCACGGCCTCGCTGCTGGACGCCGCGGCCGTCGGGGACCTGGTGCTGCTGGACCCGCTCACCGAGGAGTCGCTGCTCCGGGCCCTGCAGGAGCGCTTCCAGCGCGGGGACATCTACGTGCGCAGCGGGCCGGGGGGCTCGAGGGGGGGGCGGGATGGGGAGGAGCGGCTCGGGGTTCGGGATGGGGAGGCGGGGGCAGGGTTGGGGAGATGGGGGGCACAGGGGCGGGATGGGGGTGCGGGTTGGGGAGATGGGGGGCACAGGGGGTGGGTTGGGGGCCCAGGGGTGCGGGTTGGGGAGATGGGGGGCACAGGGGGTGGGTCGGGGGCCCAAGGGGGCAGGTTGGGGAGATGGACGCAGGGTTTGGGCCGGCTCGTCGCAGCCCCCCCGCACCATGCCCTCCTGCCACCCGCAGACGTACATCGGGAACGTGGTGATCTCGGTGAACCCATACCGCTCCCTGCCCATCTACACCCCCGAGAAGGTGCAGGAGTACCACGGCTGCAACTTCTTCGCCGTGAAGCCCCACATGTGAGCGGGGGGGGGACGGCTTCACCCGTGGGGGACCCCCAGGCTTCGGGGTCTGGCGGCAGCGTGGGGCGGCCCCGCGGCCACACCGGGGGGTCCCAGCGCTTCCCCTCCAGCCCCGCTCTGCCCCCAGCTACGCCATCGCCGATGACGCCTACCGCTCGCTGCGGGACCGCGACCAGGACCAGTGCATCCTCATCACGGGCGAGAGCGGCGCCGGCAAGACAGGTAGGGCCGGCGGGGCAGGGGGCCGGGGGCACAGGCGCCCCTCCGGCACTGACAGCCCCTCGCCGCAGAGGCCAGCAAGCTGGTGATGTCCTACGTGGCGGCTGTGTGCGGCAAGGGCGAGGAGGTGACCAAGGTGAAGGAGCAGCTGCTGCAGTCCAACCCGGTGCTGGAGGGTGAGTGCCGAGGGCGCGCACGGCCGCCGGAGCTGCCCCGGCCCCCGCCCCCGCCTGACCCCCTCCTCCTCCTCCTCCTGCAGCCTTCGGCAACGCCAAGACCATCCGCAACGACAACTCCTCCCGATTCGTGAGTGGTGCTGCCGGTGGCCGTGGGGGCGGCGGGGCCGGACCCCCCCGGGGCCGTGGAGCGGCGCCCCGGGGACGCCCTGAGCCAGGTCCCCTCTCCAGGGCAAGTACATGGACGTGGAGTTCGACTTCAAGGGCGAGCCCCTCGGCGGCGTCATCAGCAACTGTGAGCGCGGCAGCGGCGGGGGGGGTCCCGTCGCGGCCCCCACCCTGCTGACGGCCGCCCCCTCCCCGCAGACCTGCTGGAGAAATCCCGCGTCATCCGGCACGTGCAGGGCGAGAGGAACTTCCACATCTTCTACCAGCTCCTGGCCGGCGGCTCGGCCGAGCTGCTCCGTAGGTGCCGGGGCCCGGGGGGGCGGGAGTGGGGGCCGTGGCTGAGCCCCATCGCGCCCCGTCCTGCCCCCAGAGCGGCTGAGGCTGCGCCAGGACTGCCGGCACTACGGCTACCTGAACCGCGAGAGCTCCAGCCTGCCCGGCGTCGACGACGCTGCCAACTTCCGCGCCGTGCAGGTGCCGGGGGCCGGGGAGGGGGCTGCGGCCCATCGCCCCCGTCCCGTCCCGCTGAGCCACCCATCCCCGTCCCCAGGACGCCATGGGGGTCATCGGTTTCTCGACGGACGAGGTGATGGCGCTGCTGGAGGTGACGGCCGTCGTGCTCAAGCTGGGCAACGTGCAGCTCAGCAGCCACTTCCAGGCCAGCGGGATGGAGGCCTGCAGCATTCCGGAGCCGCGAGGTAGGGAGGGGCCAGGGACCGGGCCGGGGGCTCCGGGCTCGGCCCCCGCCTGGCCCCGGCACTGCTGCCTCCTCGCGCAGAGCTGGAGGAGATCTGCCAGCTCATCAGGCTGGACCCCAGCGCCCTGGAGCAGGCGCTGTGCTCCCGCACCGTGAAGGCCCGCGATGAGATGGTGCTCACCAGCCTCAGCGTCTCCCAGGTGCGCGGGGCACCTGCCCTCCCTGCCGCGGGCAGCGCCCCGGGGCCCCCGCCGAGCCCCTGCCTCCTCTCCCCAGGGCTACTACGGGCGGGACGCGCTGGCCAAGAACATCTACAGCCGCCTCTTCGACTGGCTGGTGAACCGCATCAACACCAGCATCCAGGTGAGGGTGAGGGTCTGCCGCGGCCGGGGACGCTGGACCCTGCCCGGCCCGGCCGGCCCCGGCTCAGCGCCCGGCTTCCCCCCAGGTGAAGCCCGGCAAGCAGAGGAAGGTGATGGGCGTCCTGGACATCTACGGCTTCGAGATCTTCCAGGTGAGCAACGGGGCCCCGGGGCAGGTCGGTGGGCGGGACGTGGGGCAGCGCTCGACGGGGGTCTAGCAGGGCTGGGGACCTTCTCCCGCAGGACAACGGCTTCGAGCAGTTCGTCATCAACTACTGCAACGAGAAGCTGCAGCAGATCTTCATCCTGCTGACCCTGAAGGAGGAGCAGGAGGAATACGTCCGAGAGGTACCCTGGCCCGTGCCGCCGGGCTGGACGCAGCCCCTCGGCAGCCCGGGGCCGGGGAAGCGTCCCAGACGGCCCGGTGCCGCGGCCCTTCCTCGCCCCGCTCCCTGCCGGCAGCGGGCTCAATAGCAGGAAGGCGAGAGGGATTCCGGACCCCCTTCCCCACGGCCGGACGTCCGGTTCCTGCCCCGCGTCGGCTGGGGGAGGCCGCGTGTCCGACCCCCCTCTGCTCCCAGGGCATCCAGTGGACCCCGGTGGAGTTTTTCGACAACAGCATCATCTGCAACTTGATCGAGAACGTGAGTCGCTCTGCACCCCTGCACGGAGGTGTCTGTGCCCGCGCCCGCTTCCGTGTCCCAGCTCTCTCCGTTGCGCGGGGCAGAGCCAGGAGCGGGCTGGGCGCGGTGGTTTGGAGGGTCAGGGACGGGGCCGTTTTGCGTGCCGGGCTCCGGTGCGTGGGGGCTCAGGGCGATGCTGCCCGTCGCGTGCAGGGCACGTGCGGGATCCTGGCCATGCTGGACGAGGAGTGCCTGCGGCCTGGCGTCGTCAACGAGGACACCTTCCTCGGCAAGCTGAACCAGGCGTGCGCTGCGCACCGGCACTACGAGAGCAAGGAGACGCAGAACGCCAAGCGGGTCACCGACGCCAGCCTGCCGCCCCGCTGCTTCCGCATCCACCACTACGCCGGCAAGGTTGGGGCCGTGGCCGGCTCCGGGGCCGTCCCGTGACGGGGCCCTCGCCCCGCTCCCGTGGGCCGCGCAACCCCCGGCGCTGACACCGCCCGCTCCCAGGTGACCTACAACGTGACGGGCTTCATCGAGAAGAACAACGACCTGCTCTTCAGGGACCTGTCGCAGGCCATGTGGGCCTCACGGCACCCGCTGCTGCGCTCCCTCTTCCCCGAGGGTGACCCCCAGAAGGTCTCCCTCAAGCTGCCCCCCACCGCCGGCTCCCAGTTCAAGGCCTCGGTGGCGACGCTCATGAGGAACCTCTACTCCAAGAACCCCAACTACATCAGGTAGGAGCCGGGGGGTCCCGTGCCCTGGCCGGCGCCGGGCCGCTCCCAGCCCACCGCTTGCCCTCCCGCCAGGTGCATCAAGCCCAACGAGACCAAGGCGCCGATGCTGTTCACGCGGGAGCTGGTGCTGGTGCAGATCCGCTACCTGGGGCTGCTGGAGAATGTGCGGGTGCGCCGGGCGGGCTACGCCTTCCGCCAGCTCTACGGCTCCTTCCTGGAGCGCTACAAGATGCTTGGCAAGAAGACCTGGCCACGCTGGGCGGGCAGCGAGAGGTGCGGCGTGGGGGGGACGCGGTGCACGGGGGGAGCGCAGCACACAGGAGAATGTGGTGCACACGGGGGGAGCACGGTGCATGGGAGAGCATGGTGCACGGGGGCCATGGTGCATGGGGGCCCCCCCTGCCTGTCCCCGTGGCACAGGCAGGACTGACGGCCCCACGTCCCCCCCCGTCACGGCACAGGGCTGGGGCCGAGGCGCTGCTGGCAGAGCTGCCGATCCCCGCTGAGGAGCTGGCGTATGGGCACACCAAGCTCTTCATCCGCTCGCCGCGCACCGTGAGTCGGGGGGGGCGCGTGGTGGGGAGGGTCCCGGCATGGGGGCTGCCGCCCCGTCACACCCCCAGCGCTCTCCCCCCACCCACAGCTCTTCGACCTGGAGCGGCGGCGGCAGGAGCGCGTGGCCGAGCTGGCCACCCTCATCCAGAAGATGTTTCGGGGCTGGCGGTGCCGGACCCAGTTCCAGCTCATGCGCAAGAGCCAGATCCTCATTGCTGCCTGGTTCCGGGGCCACGCGGTAACGGGGGGTCCGGCCGCGTCGCCCCGTCTGTCCGTCCTGCGCCGGGGAGGGGGGCGGTCCTCACCCCCGGCAGGCAGCGGGGCTGGGAGCAGGGTCCCGCGGCGCGGCGTCCCGCTCACCCAGCTCTCCCGCCGCAGCAAAAGCACCGGTACCGGCAGATGAGGCGGTCGGCGCTGCTGCTCCAGGCGTACGCACGGGGCTGGAAGGTGAGCCGGCACCACGGCTGGCCCCGGCGGGTTCCCGGGGGAGCCGGGGTGCAGCACGGCCCCCGGCCCGGCCGAGCCCCCGTGCGGCTCCGGACCTGCCTCATCCCCTCTCTCTCCGTCTTTCCTCTCTCCTCTCCTGCCTTTCCTCTCTCCTTCTGGCTCCCTATGTGTGTTGGTGTTTCTCCCCGTCTCCGGGCTCCTTTGGGCTCCGATCTTTCCTCCGCAGTCTCGCAGGCTCCTTCGGGAGCTGAAGTCCCAGCGCCGCCGCCACCGGGCCGCCAGCACCATCTCGGCGTACTGGAGAGGGTACCAGGTAACGGGGCCGTGCCGAGCGGGGCCGGCCGCGCTCTCCTCGCCGCTGCTCTGTCCTGCTCTCCCTCCGCTGTGTCCGGGCTCTCTGTCTCGCCCCCGCCCACGCTGTCGGGCCAGGGCGGCTGTCCCGCGCGCTCCCGTCCGCGGGTGCACCGACACCCCGGGGCCGCGTCCCGCTGACGGCCACGTCCCGCCGCAGGTCCGCAAGACGTACAGGAAGTATTTCCGCTCTGGGGCCAGCGCCCGGCTGGCCAACTTCATCTACCGGCGGCTGGTGAGCGGGGCGCGGCGTGGCGGGCGCGGGCTGGGACGGGGCCCCCCCGGCCGGCCGGGGACGTGGGCACGGCACCTCCCGACCCCCGGGCTCCCCGGGCCGCCGCTGCGCGGTCCCGACGCCGCCACGCTGTCGCCCAGGTGCAGAAGTTCTTCGTGGGGCTGCGGAACAACCTCCCGCCCCTGGCGGTGACCGACCGGACCTGGCCCCCGGCGCCCTACAGGTTCCTGGCCGGCACCAACCAGGAGCTGAAGGACATCTTCCACCGCTGGAAGGTGGGGGGGGCCGGCGGGAGCGGGGCGGGGGCCGGGCGGGCTCCGGGGCTGCGGTGGCACCGCATCCTCCCTTCCCTCGGCAGTGCAAGAAGTACCGAGAGCAGCTGACGCCGCAGCGCAGGGCCCTGCTGCAGGCCAAGCTCTGCGCCAGCGAGCTCTTCAAGGACAAGAAGACGCTGTACCCCAAGAGGTGCCGCCCCGGCCGGGCTCGCGGGGGCGGGCGGGGGCGCGGGGGGAGATGGTGCACGCAGCAGGTGGGTGCACGGGGCATGCAGCTGCACGGGGGGCGATGGGTGCAGGGGACAGGCAGGCAGCCGGCACAGCGGGGTGGTTGCAGGCCCCCCCACTCCCCGGGGCGGTGGGCAGCTCACGGCCCCCCCCCCCCCCGCCCCCAGCCTGCCGCAGCCCTTCCAGGGCGAGTACCTGGGGCTGACGCAGAACCCCAAGTACCAGAAGCTGCACGCGGTGGCCAAGGACAAGCTGGTGATGGCCGAGGCCGTGAGGAAGGTGAACCGAGCCAGCGGCAAGGTGGGCGCCGCGGGGTGGGGATGGCGGCGGGGCGCGGGGCCGGGGCCGGGGCTGACGTGCCGCCCGCCGCAGACGGTGCCGCGGCTGCTGCTGCTCACCACTGAGCACCTGGTGCTGGCCGAGCCCAAGGGCGCCCAGCCCAAGACCGTGCTCAGCCTGGGCGACATCCGCAGCGTCTCCGTCACCCGCTTCTCCGACGGCTTCCTGGCGCTGCACCTCAAGGAGGTAGGGCAGGGGCCCGGGGGGGGCCGGAGCGGGGGGGGGCCGGCGGGCTGAGCCCTCTCCCGCCCCGCAGAGCTCCACGGGCGGCACCAAGGGCGACTTCCTGCTCGTCAGCGACCACCTCATCGAGCTCGTCACCCGCCTGCACCAGACCCTCATGGACACCACGGCCCAGGCGCTGCCCCTGCACATCGCCGACCAGTACGGGGGCGGGGCCTCCGGGTGGGCGGGGCCTCCGGGGAGGGGCTTGCAGGGGCGGGTCTCCTGGGGCGGGGTTAGGCTCATGGAGGCGGAGCCTGCAAGGGCGGGGCTCGGGTTGGGTACCGGGAAGGGCGGGTGGGACACAAGCCCGAGGGTGCTGATTGGCGGAGGGTGCAGCCCAGGCACCCCATTGGGCAGGAGGTGGGGCGGGGCCAGGTGTGTCCCCCCCCCGCTCAGGGCTCCGCCCCCCCAGGTTCTCCACCCGCTTCCAGAAGGGCGACATGGCCGTCACCGTGGTGGAGTCGGCCAAGGGCAGCCGCGAGGTCCCCGTCTGCAAGAAGAAGGGCAGCCACAAGATGGAGGTCCTGGTCCACTGAGCTCCCCTGGCCCCCGGCGCCGCTCCCCTGGGCCCCCCGCGCGCAGGCGGAGACAGCAGCCTTGCTGCAAACCCATTAAACAGCCGTGCTGGTGTCACACGTGTGGCGGTGACGCTGTGGCGGGGCGTCCCCTCGGTCTCCCCTCTTGCAGGTGATGGGCACCCAGGCGTGCGGGGGACCCAGGTGTCTGGGCAGGCTGGTCCTTGGCACCCCCTGCCTCGGGACCCCCGTGCATCCCTGCCTCGGGACCCCCGTGCATCCCTGCGCATCCCTGCGCATCCCTGCCTCGGGACCCCCGTGCATCCCTGCCTTGGGACCCCTTCGCGCCCCCAGCCCGGCTCGGAGCCTCCTGTGCCGGCTGCTCTGCCCGTGCCGGGATGCTTGCCGGCAGCGCGGCTCCCCACTGCGCCCCTTCCCCGCGGCTGAGCCCGGCTGGGAGGCGCCAGGGCGGCCGCGGCCCCGCTCGGCTCCTCCGCTCGCCCAGCTGCGGCCCCGCTGCCGGCCACCCCCGCGCCTCGGTCCCCAGCCCGTCCGCCGCCGCAGCCCCGTCCCCCGCGGAGCCCCGGCCTCCCCGCCGCCTTGGCTCTCCCGCGCTCGTCACGCTCCCGCAGAGGGGTTTGTTTTTCCTGTCCCCACACGTCACCCCGTTAACTTTGAGCGCTGACAGCTCCCCGTCACGGCAGCGAGCGGCAGCTCCCAGGTGGGCCTCGGAGCAAGCGCCGCCGCTCGCCGTCTGCGGGGGCACGTGTGTGCACGCGTGCCGGAGCGCTGGGGCCGCGGTGCACATGTGGGGTGTGCGTGTGCACGTGTGGGGTGTGAGTGTGCACGGGTGGGGTGTGCACATGTGGGGCATGCATGTGCACGTGTGTGGGGTGTGTGCACGGGTGGGGTGTGCACGTGTGGGGTGTGCGTGTGCACGCGTGTGGGGTGTGCACATCCATGTGCTGGGACACTGGGACTGTGTGCATGTGCGTGTGGGTCACACACGTGCCTGCATGTGGGGCGTGCACCGGGGCCATGTGGGCACACGTGTGGGACGTGCACACGTGTGGGGCCTCGCTGGGGCCCAGGTCTCCACGTGCCCCAGCCGCGTGGGCGCCGGCACCCTCCCCGTTTCCTCGCGGCGCCGGGACCCCTCGGCCGCGCACGGAGAGGGGCGAGAGCCGTAAACAAGCCCGCCGCAGCCCGGGGCACCGCCGCGCTTCGCGGCTGCATGGTGCTTGGCACCGCACAAGTAGGTGTTATTAATTAATTAGGCCATTGCTGGCCCAGCTCCGACTTAATTAACGTCGGCGGCTCTGCAGATGCGGCCCTGCCACGGGCTGCGGCGCCTCATGCAGCGCTGCCTCCCCGCGCCCGGCCGCCCGTCGCGCGGCCCCCGGTCCGGGCTCTCACTTGTCGGTCTGCGTTTGCCTCCCCCCTTCCTTTCGCCTGCCCCATTCCCGTCTCCCCCACACCTTTTTCTCTCCCCCTTTCCCCCATCCCTGCACACCCTGGTCTTCGGGCCCCCCGTTGCCACCACGCAGAGGGGGCCGAGGCGTTGGAGTCCCCGGCACGGCCCCAGCTGGTCGCAGTGGGGCTGGTGGCCGTCATGCAGCTCGTGCATGCGTGTGCATGCGTGTGCATGGATGAGTGTGTGCATTTGTCCACGGGTGCACACGCGTGTGCCTGGCACGTGTGCTCGCCGGAGCCCCGTCGCGGTGCCGGCCCCGAAGCCTGGCTGCAGAGCAAGCGCGGCAGCGGGTGTTGCACCAGGAGGGCGGCCGCGTGGGGTGTGCAGGCGCACGTGCCGGGGGGCCGCCGGGGCCGTGCGCGCTGGGGGGAGCTGGGGGCTGGGGGGGCCGGGGTTGCCGTGGCCTGAGCCCCCCCGTTCGGAGGGGTGGCGGGGAGCCGGGTGCCTGCGTGGGCGCGCTCGTGGCGCAGCGTGACGCCGCGGGTGCAACCGGTGGCTGCCGGGGACACGGTGGCTGCGCGGGCGGGCGGTGGCGGGTGGGGGTGCCGGCCCCCCGCCGGCCCCCATTGGCGGCTCGCCGCTCGCCCCCCCGCCGTGCCAGGGGCTGAGCCCGTTACTTAAGGCCGCGGCGCAGGCGGCAGCGGGGCACTCGCGCCGCGGGCTGAGCGCGCTGCCGGAGCCGCCGGCGCGGCCGCCTCGTCTCGCCGCCGGAGCCGCCCTGCCCCGGGCTGCAGCGCCGGGCGACCGCCGAGGGCCGAGCAGGTCTGTGCAGCCGCCGGGGCGGCACCAGGCACTCCGGGGCTTCCCACGGTCCCGGGACGGCTGCGGAGCCAAGGGGAGGCTGAAGTCGGTGGCAGCGCCGGGAGGGCGCAGGCCGGGGGCGGGGGGGTGAGACGGGGCGGCGGGCGCGCAGCGAGGGCGCAGGCACCGCTTAAATTTGGGGAGGGCTGGGGGGGCTCCGGAAGCAAGCCTGGAGCGTGCGAGGGAGCACGAGTGTGAGCAGAGGCGCGTGCAAGAGGCGCGTGCAATGCAGGGGGTGTGTGAGTGTGCACGCGTGTGCATGCACGTCAGGAAGCGTGCGCTCTGCTGCACGCGTCGGTGAGAGCACGCGTGTGCTGGCAGGTGCGAGCGTGCAAGCCTGACTTTCAGCCCGGCTCTGCGCTCCCCGCGCTGTCTCGCGTTCGCACGATCCCGCTCGAGGTGCGACCGCACGGACGCGGCACCGCGATCGCCCGCGCCGCGGCGGCTCCCCCCGGGCGCAGCCCGTCCCCGAGCGCAGCGGCCCGGCCCGGCGCGGCCCCCGCCCGCGGCCCCACAGCACAGCCGCTCTCCCGCGCCGCCGGGCTCCTCCCCGCGCCCTGCGGCTGCTCCTCTCGGCGCCCCCGGCAAACGGCGCGGTTTCCCCGGCAGTTACCGCCCCGGAGCCCAGCGAGGGGCCGCCCTGCCCCGCGCGGCCCCGCCGCCGTCCCGCCGCCTTCGTCCCTTTGTCCCCCCGTCGCGTTTCCCGGCTCCTGTCGGCGGGGCCCGGCGTTGTCCCGGGTGCAGCCGGCCCCGGCGCCCCACGGGGCGGGGAGGGAGCCCGGGGCGGCTCCTGCTGCCCGGCGCTGACCCTTGCCGCCCGGGCGAAGGATGGAGGCTACAGGGACACGGGGATGCGCGGACATGGGGATGCAGGGACACGCAGGGGACACAGGGATGGAGGCACATGGGGACACAGGGATGCACGGACACGGGCATGTGGGGACATAGGGATGCAGGGATGCAGGCACATGGAGATGTGGGGACATAGGGACACAGGGATGCATGGACACGGGCATGCGGGGACACGCGGGGGACAAAGGGACACAGGGATGTGGTGTGCCCTCCTGGCCGCTGCCGCTGCCAGCTTGACCGCCCTGACCCCCCCGTCCCCGCCAGGCCGCTGCCCGTCCGCGATGAGGAGCTGCCTGGTGCTGGCCGTGCTGCTCTCCCTGGCGCTGCAGCTGCTCCACGGCCCCGGCGCCGCGGCTGCCCCGTGGCCCGGCCACGGGCTCCCCGCCAAGGTAGGGAGGCCCCGGCCCCGCCCCGGCCCCGCTCCGGGGAGCGGGATGCGGCTGCGGGAAAGCCCGGGGGCCCCTCGCCGCGGCGCTGGGCCAAGCCCCGCAGCCTGGGGGCTGGTCCGGGTGCCAGAGCTGCAACCGCAACCGCAGCCTCGATCGCTTAATGCGCCTTAATTTGGGCGGTGGGCGGGGGGGGGGTGAAGCACGGAGGGGGCAGTCGGGGCTGGGGAGCGGCGCCTGCCCCGGTGCGGGGGGCCCGTCCCGTCCCGTCCCGTCCCGCCCCGCCCCGCGCGGAGGCGAAGCCGGGGTCCCGCTCTCACACCGCCTCGCTTCCCCGCAGAGGGGCTCTGGCCCCGACCCGCCGCCCGCGGCTCTGCTCCGAAGAGCCCCCGGCAGCCCCGGGGCCGCCTACGCCGCCCTGCTCCAGCGCCTGCGAGCGGCCGAGGCCGGTGAGCGGGGGGGCCCCGGGGGGGCCGGGGGGAGCGGGGCCGGCGGCGGAGGGGAGGGTCCGGGCGGCGGAGGGTCCGGCCCGCCGCCTCCGCGCGGGTCTCCGCCGCCGACGCTCGGCGCCTCTGTGTCTTCCAGGTGCTGCAGCGCCCGCGGCTCCGCGGAAGCGTAAGTCCGGCCCCCCCGCGCCCCCCGGCCGGCCCCGCGGCGGGGGCCCCGTCGGGGGGGCCGCGCTGACGCGGGTCTCTCCGCAGGGGACATGCACGACTTCTTCGTGGGGCTCATGGGGAGGCGGACGGCGGAGCCCGGTAGGGCGGGGGGCCGGGGGGCGGCCCGGGCGCCGCCGCTGCCGGTGCCGGTGGCACTGCCGGTGCCGGAGCCGGGCGGGCTCGGCGGCGGTGCCCATCTGCCCTCGCTCCGCAGGGACCCCCGCGGAGGGGCACCGGGCCGCCCCCGGGGACGCCGAGCCGCCGCTCCGCGCGCGCTGAGGCGCGGCCCGACGGGACGGGACGGGACGGGACGGCACGGGACGGGCCCCCCCGCCGCCAGGACCGCTCGCCGCCCCCCCCGGCCCGGCCCGGCCCGCGGCGGAGACCTGCTGAGCGCCGGGGGCGGCCGCGGCGCCGGGAACCGCGGAGCCGCTGCAGGGGCGTCGTGGGAGCCGCCGCCGGGGCCGGGGCCGGGCCGCCCCCCCGGGCCGCGCTGTGCACACAAATACACGGTTACACACGGGCTGCGGCTCTGCGCGGCTCTGTTCGCACCCGCCGCCGCGCCACCCCACAGGCTGCCCCTCCGCCCCACAGGCTGCCCCCAAGCCTCCCCCACCAGCTCTCCTGTCCGCCCCCCATCTGCCGCCCGTCCGCCCCACGACGTGCCACCAGCCGCCCCCCACTTTCGCCCCCCATCCACCCTCCACTTTTGCCCCCCAACCTGCCCCCATCCGCCCCCCTCAGTCTGCCCCATCCGTCCCCTGGTATGCCCCACGACCTGCCCCATCCGCCCCCCCAGTCTCCCCTATCTGCTCCCCATCTGCCCCCGCCCTGCCCCATCCACTCTCCCATCCGCCCCACGACCTGCCCCATCCGCCCCCCCAGTCTGGCCCCAACGCTGCCCCACGACCCGCCCCCCGCGGCCCCCCCCCCGCCTGCCGTCCCCCTCCGGCGCGCGGGCGGCGCTGTGGCGCGGGCGGCGGGCGGCGGCGGGCGGATGGCGGCTCGGCGGCGGCCGGCGCGGGCGCTCGGCGGCGGCGCGGGCGGCCGGGGGGCGGGGCGGAGCCTTTGTGTGCAGCGAGCGGCGATGGTGCCGGGCGCCGGGCGGGTAAGGGAGCGCCGCCGCCGCCCCCCCCGCCGCCCCCCCCGCCGCGGCGCCCCTCGGAGCCCCACGAGCCTCCCGCTGCCCCCCGGGCCCCTCCCTGCTCCCCGTGGCCCCCGCCGTGGTTCCCTTACCCCCCCCTTACAGCCCCCTCCACGGCCCCCTCCCGTAGCTCCTCTCGGACCCCCCCAATGGGCCTGTCGCTGCCCCCCCCGACTCCCCTCAGAGCCCCCCATGGGCCCCTCCCTGCCCCCCCCCGCAGACCCCCCCATGGTGCCCTTAACCCCCCCTTACAGCCCCCCTATGGGCTCCTCACTGCCCCCCCCCCGTGGCTCCTCTTAGACCCCCCGGCCGTGGGCCTGTCGCTGCCCCCCCCCCGTGGGCCCCCCCATGGTGCCTCTCAGAGCCCCCCCCCCCGTGGGCTCCTGCAGACCCCTCCATGGTGCCCTTAACCCCCCCCCCCTTACAGTCCTCTCCAAGGGCCCCTTGCTGCCCCCCCCCGTGGCTCCTCTCACCCCCCCATGGGCCCCTTGCTGCCCCCCTGTGACTCCTCTCAGGCCCCCCCATGGGCCTGTTGCTGCCCCCCCGACCCCCCTCAGAGCCCCCCCATGAGCCCCTCACTGTCCCCCATGCGGCTCCTCTCAGAGTGCCCCCAAGGACCTCCTGCAGACCCCTCCATGGGCCCCTCACTGCCCCCCCCCGGCTCCCCTCACACCCCCCGCCATGGGCCTGTCACTGCCCCCCCCATGACTCCCCTCAGAGCCCCCCCATGGGCCCCTCACTGCCCCCCCCGGCTCCCCTCACACCCCCTGCCATGGGCCTGTCACTGCCCCCCCCATGACTCCCCTCAGAGCCCCCCCATGGGCCCCTCACTGCCCCCCCCGGCTCCCCTCACACCCCCCGCCATGGGCCTGTCACCGCCCCCCCCATGACTCCCCTCAGAGCCCCCCCATGGGCCCCTCACTGCCCCCCCCGGCTCCCCTCACACCGCCTGCCATGGGCCTGTCACTGCCCCCCTTGCGGCTCCCCTTAGAGCCCCCCCATGGCCCCCTCACTGCCCCCCCCATGGCTCCCCTCAGAGCCCCCATGGCCCCCTCACTGCCCCCCTTGGAACTCCCCTCAGAGCCCCCATGGGCCCCTCACTGCCCCCCTTGGAACTCCCCTCAGAGCCCCCCCATGGGCCCCTCACTGCCCCCCCCCGTGACTCCCCTCAGAGCCCCCACGGCCCCCCCTCCCCTTCCCATTGTTCCCTTTTGTCCTGGGGTTCCTTCAGGCTTCCCTGTCTCCCTGCCCGGGAGACTCCGTGTCTCTTATCTCTGCCTGGTGCGGAGCAGAGCGGCTGCACCTCCTCGCCATCTGGGGTCTATTAATGCCATTCCTCTCCTTCCTAGCTCCATCTTGCCCCTCCATGTATGCAGGACTTTCCATTTCCCCTTTTTCCTCAAGTCTTTTCCTCCCTTCTCCATCTACTATTTTCTCTGTCATCCATTCCCTAAACCTGACCCATTCCTTTACTGCAGAAAACACCATCCTGTAGAAAATACTGAGGTCCAGGTGTTTTCTGGGCTGGTTATCATTATCTCTCCAAATCTTTCCCCTTCTGAGGATCTTCGTCCTCCCCCAGCTGCAAAGTAATGTTTCCCCAGTGCCGTCTCATGGCAAGGGCTGTTTCTGTCCCCTTCCCCCAGCGTCTTTGGGTGGGGGGACGACCCCTCCTCGACTCTTCTTTATCTTTTCCCTGTAGTTGTGATAGAAGGCAGTCCCCTTCCATCTTCTGCAAACTCCTGCTTTCTCTTCTAGCTACTGAGGTAGTTGCTCTCCATCGTAAGGAGAAAAAGACTTAACAACCAGGCAAACTGCTGCCCCCTAAAAGAGCAGGACTAGCCGCTGTTAAAGGAAGCACGGATGTGGAGGGAGCCCTACCCCTTCAAGTCTGGGACACCACTGCAAAATGCGAGCTGTCAAGCGGCTTCCCCTTTCCTCTCTTGTTCTTCTGGAGGAATGCTTTTTGGGATTGCTTCTTTTCTTTTTACAAAATCTTACTGTTACAAAGGGAAAAAAAATCAACTCCCAGCTGTATCTCGGTATTGCATGGTCTTCCCCTGGCCAGCTGCAAACTGAGACTCTTCTCTTGGTGTCTATGAGCCGGAGCAACCCCGGGCTTCCTTTGCAGTGTCACAGTCCTGGGTGGCTTTCTCTTGTCTTTTTACATGTCCTGAAAAAGTCAAGATCAGGTTGCAGGGCTGAGGTTCAAAATTTGATGTTACTGCCCTGGAAACGTTTCAGTGCAGATGAAGGCGAGGAAGAGGATTAGCGATATTATTGGGTAAATTTAGCATCTGGCTTCTGATGTTAAAATGAGCCTCAGGGGGTCAAAGATGGTGGGTTTACAATGAGCAGAGAGCATCCCTTGGTATATGCCTCCTCTCTAACTTTACACACTTTTCCTTGGTAAGGAAACTGGTCTGTTAAAACTGGACTATTAAAGTGGAGCTGTCCACCAAACTTGACTTTTCTAATTGTATTTTGGGTGGGTTCTTTTCCCATGTTGTTTTCCCAAAGTGTTGGAGGCTTATGTTTCATCAAGTCCCGAGGTGATCCGAAAGCTAGCTAAGCGCTTGTAGATGGGAGAGCAGTGACAAGGTAATGGGACAAGTTGGAAGGACGTGCCCAGGTGGGAATTGCATGTGTCGTAAGCCAAGCGTCTAACGGCAGTCTGGGAACACTGCACAAACTTCTCAGTTAAAAGTGAACTGAAAGGTGTAACAAATACTTATATAGCAGAGGAGAAATCCCAAGGGTGCTAAAGGTGCTAGCATGTTGGGGAGAATCTGAAATGAGATCCTATCTGGGAAATGAAAGTTAGTTAGCATGTGGGGTACAGGAGAAATCTGAAATAAAAATATTCAGCCGGCAGAAGCAATCCACAAAGCAGTCGAGGATGGAAGAGACCTAGAGATGAAATTGCCCAAGATGTAGGAGTCCAAATTTCATATCCTCTGGGCAGGAGTATTATTCCATGGTTTTGGAAGATGTGGGACTTTTATATAACAATCACCATTTGGGGCTCAGTTTCAGAACTGAGCAGTGTTGCAGGGCAGAAGGACCTGTGTTTATGCCTAAATAGAAGTGGGAACTTCAGACTGTCATTGGCAGAGTAAACAGCTTTTTGTTTTGTCTGTCTGCATCTTTCCCTTGAAAAGTCAGTCTTTGAAATTACAAGATAGGTTTTAATCATTCTTCATCTAAGCAGCTATGCTGTTTCCCTGTTGCTTGTTAGGAAGGTGTGAAATTTGCAGTGTGTTTCTTCCCAGACTAGAATGATGTCTCTCTGGCTGTTCACATTTTCATTTCAGTGTTTCACATTTTCATTTTCACGTTTTCCTCTCTCTAGAGCCCCTTGCCCTGCCAGGTTCTGGATGCCAAGCACCTCCGGCTCATGCGGCTGATGAATGTGTGAAGAGGAAGCTGACCAGGAGAGGGACTCTTGAGCAGCTGCTAAGATGGGCATGAGGATCAAGTTGCATAGCACCAATCACCCCAACAACCTGCTGAAGGAACTCAACAAGTGCAGGCTCTCCGAGACCATGTGCGACGTCACCATTCTGGTGGGGAGCCGCTCCTTTGCTGCACACAAGGCTGTTTTGGCCTGCGCTGCAGGCTACTTCCAGAATCTCTTTCTGAACACAGGGCTGGACGCTGCCAGGACCTATGTAGTGGATTTCATCACACCAGCCAACTTTGAGAAGATCCTCAGCTTTGTATACACCTCAGAGCTCTTCACGGACCTAATCAATGTGGGTGTCATTTACGAGGTGGCAGAGCGGTTGGGCATGGAAGATCTGCTGAAGGCCTGCCATTCAACCTTCCCTGACTTGGAGAGCTCAGCCATCACAAAGCAGCCCTCTCTGTCCATGGGTGAAGGCCGGTCAGGCCCTCTGAGCAGCGCCTCGTCAGAACAGAAACATTCTTTGGGTGAAGTCCGGGGCGGTGCGGAACATTTTGGCCCTGAAAGGAATTACATCTTGCATGGAGAAGTGGCAGGCAGCTACAAGGAGGATGACCGGAATACCATAAGTGAGGCCAGCCAGACTCTTCCCCTGATGCATCAGCAGCCTCCCAAGACAGAGCAGGAATCAGAACAAGGGCAGTTTGCTCCTGCCACAAGTATGGCAACCCAGCCCAACCTGGGCAGCGTAAATGTTGCTCTTCAAACCACTACAAGCTCCTGCCAACAATATAAGGTCCAGAGCAATGGTGGCTACAGCAAGGGTGGCTTCTTTACTGCTGATACTTCCCTAGACATCTCCACGGGGAGCAACTCCTGTCCCAGCAACAGTGACCACTCCAAAGAGCAAGGTTTTGGGCAGATGGATGAGCTTCAGTTGGAGGACTTGGGGGATGATGAACTACATTTTGAAGATGCGAGTGAAGAGCTGGGCCCAACGGAAGAAGTTATTGAACTGAGTGACGACAGTGAAGAAGAGCTGGCCTTTGAGAATGACAGCCGGGATAGCAAGGCCATGCCCTGTCAGGTGTGCAAAAAGGTCCTGGAACCCAACATCCAGCTGATCCGCCAGCACGCAAGAGATCACGTCGATCTGCTTACTGGGAACTGCAAGGTCTGTGAGACCCACTTTCAGGACCGGAATTCCAGGGTCACTCACGTTTTGTCCCACATCGGGATCTTTCTCTTCTCCTGTGACATGTGTGAGACCAAGTTCTTCACCCAGTGGCAGCTTACCCTCCACCGAAGAGAAGGGGTGTTTGACAATAACATCATTATCCACCCCAGCGACCCGCACCCGGGGAAGATCGGTGTGTTTGGTGGAGGGTCTGGCTCAGAGCTGGCATGTGCTGCCTGCGGGAAGCCTTTGGCCAAAGATTTCCACACCGTCCGCAACCACATCCTGGACCACGTGAACTTGAAAAGCCAAACGTGTGGTGTGTGTGATCAGAGGCACCTCAGTCTCTGCAGCCTGATGTGGCACACCCTGTCTCATTTGGGGATCTCGGTCTTCTCCTGCTCTGTTTGTGCCAACAGCTTTGTAGATCGGCACCTTCTGGAGAAGCACTTGGCCGTTCACCAGAACATGGAGGAGGCTCTTTTCCGGTGCCATTTCTGTGGCCAGAGCTTTAAGCTGGAAGCAGCGTATCGTTATCACGTCAGCCAGCACAAATGCGGGGGCAGCCTGGACATCCGACCCGGCTTTGGTGACCGTCTCCAGCAGCAGGGCCTCCAGAAGAGGAAGCTGCCTGAAGAATTCCTGAGTGAAGACTTGGCACTGCAAAATCAGCCAGGCAACAGTAAGTACAGCTGCAAAGTCTGTGGGAAGAGGTTTGCCCACACCAGTGAATTCAACTACCACCGGAGGATTCACACCGGAGAAAAGCCCTACCAGTGCAAAGTGTGTCACAAGTTCTTCCGTGGCCGCTCCACCATCAAGTGCCACCTGCGGACACATTCCGGAGCCCTTATGTACCGATGTACTGTGTGTGGGCATTATAGCTCCACGCTCAACCTTATGAGCAAGCACATAGGCGTGCACAAAGGCAGCCTGCCCCCTGACTTTACCATTGAACAGACTTTCATGTATATTATCCATTCCAAAGACGCGGAGAAAAACACGGACAGCTGATTGGGTGAGATGGGACAGGACCAGCAAAGGAGCAAATGCTAATTACAGAAGCTGTGGAAAAATGTCATTTATTTTATTTAATGGTCAGACATCATGGATGGAATCCTCCTTTTCTATTCTTTTTAATTTTTTGGGCCTTACTAGGGCTTTTTCGATTGGCATTGTACAAATCAACAGCACGTAAGCTATATCACTGTTTCCAAGAAGTCTGTCGTGTTTACTTACCTCTGGTCCTGTTAGAGGACATTGAGTTCTGTGTTTTTAGCATTTCTCACTAGGTTTTGAATCTAGATTTGTTTTTGTTTTTTGGTTTTTTTTTAACCTTTTAGCCCATTTGACTAGGCTAACCCTCAGTTTGAGCTTACCCACAAACTGATGCTGCTAAGATTTTGAAACCTGACCTCAGTAGAGAGGGACAGAGCCAGAGCGAGACAGTACTGGACTCAAAAAAATAACTAAAAGAAAAAAGACGGGAAAAAAGACTCATTCTAGGCATCCCTGGGGTTCTGCTGCTATTGTGAGGAGGTAAGCAAAGTCTGTGTCACAGAATCAGCCTTGAAATTGTTGCTCCGCTGCAGGGGAGATTAGCAAGCAGCATGTGTGTGTGTGTGCACGTGCAAATGAGACGGGGTACCTAGGAGCAAATTAATCGGAGGGTGATTTGTTGCTCGGAAGGGCAGTTCCCAATCAGTGCCTCTTGTGATCGTGGTCTCTGGGAGGCCTGTCTGAACAGGGAGTGCAGCCGGCAGTTTCGCTGCCGTCCCCGTGACATGCCTCTCAAGTTTTAAATGACCCCCCGTTTCAGAGCAAGGGAAATGAAGGAGTAACGCCACCTCTTTGAAGAGAGCAGCTTGAGCAGAGGGGATGGCTGCTTTGAAGGAAAGAGATGGGTGTTTGAGCAGAGATATCTCAGAAGAATCGCTAAACTGGAGAGGGCAAGGGAAACAGATTTTTGCTGTAGGGCTGACTGCTTCTTAGGAAATAGATTTTGATGGAATAGTCACGCCTAACTTCTGCTGGCCCATGGTTGACCATCATGAGCACGCTGACATCTCCTCAGCTCTGATTTGTGTGCTTATGGCAGCCGTGCACATAGGGCTCTGCCCACGCAGCGTACGTCTGAGGGCTTCCAGTTGTCGGAAGCATTGGATGTCCGAGACCAGCAGCGTTGCTGAGGCCTGCGTAAATCCCGGCAGACAAGGATTTGATGAAACCGTTGCCTTAACTCCCAGGAAGGTGTCTTTGAGAAGGACTGTTTTCTCTGCTAAAAGGATAGTCCCCTCCCGTGGTTAATGCAGTAAATCGCCACATCCCAGACGTCTCACTGCGAAATGTGTGTTGCAGGATGTTGTTGGTGCCAATGTAAGTTGGTTCATTTTTTATTGAATAATGCTGTAACTTTAGCACGTGCCAGCTGGTGGCTGCAGCGGAGCAGCTCCTGAAACTTGCAGGAATAGTAGCTGATGTGAATCTCAGCCTGTCCTGGACATATGTCAAACACAGGCTTGGGACTTCTCCTCAGAGCTGTGCACCTTCCTGCAAAGTGGACTTTCCCAGCTGTGCTAGCGAGATCGATCCCATGCTTGTAATGTTTACACCAGGAAGGGTGGGGACTGGCTTTTTCCCATGTTATCCTGCTGTGGGGCAGAGGTGGAGGGGAACAAATATTTCAAATACCACAGCGTGAGTTATAACTGCCCTTAGGTAACTCATACTACCTCACAAACAGGAAGCGCTCAGGGCTTTCAAGCCACAGTCGTGTAGTAAATTGGGCTCCTGCGCTTCTGTGAAGATATACTGTTACAAAACAAAACTAGTGAGTTGTAAACCCTGTAAAAGAGTTGATGCTTGAAGTCATCCCACCTTCTTCTCCTCTTGAAGGGACAACCCGCAACAGAGGAGCCGCATGATCTGGACGTGTGGTTACTGAGCTAGGAATTTCTGGGGTTTACTCCCCCCGCTCCATTGTGGCCTTGGGCAAGTCACTTCACCTCTTTGCCTCAGTTTCCTCATCTGTAAAATGAGGATGGTAACACTTGTGGTACCTACCTACCTCCTGGAGTGCGGTGAAGATTACTGGCTCATATCTGCAAAGCGTGTGGAAGATGCAAAGCACTTAGTGAATATTGCTATTTAGCATCCTAGGGCAATAACAGCCTCCATCCTTTCCTTTTCTGTACCAATTTCTTGAGGTACAGCAACCACCTAGCAGGGTCATTTTGCTCCTGTTACAGCGTTCCCTATCCAGAGCAAATCCTCCTTTAGCCCTGTCCCCCTCGCAGTCCTGTGAAGCAAGCTGTGTGGCCATGTAAGATTTGGAGGAACAGCCGCGTTCCCCTCGGTGCTAGCTGCATCTGAGAAGGGAGTTTGAGGAAGGAACGTGGCAGAATGGGAAGGAGGAGTGTGCGTGCTGGGATGTAGTGGCATTGTAATGCAACTGAGACTCCAGTGTTTGGAAAGAGCTTTTCACTTGTGTCCTGGGTAAATTGCTGTCCAGGAGAATAAGGAAGAGTTGGTCTTCCCTTCCCAGTAAGGAAGGGAGTGGAGATTATACAAGTGTGCAACTGCTGGCTGCATCTGGAAGCCTCTGGTTGTTAGCTCCGTACTCAGAATCCTTCCCCAGCTGTGGCTGATCCCTTTGGTTTGCCTGTAAAGCTGTGGTTCCCTCCTCAGTAGCTCCAGAGTTTGCTTTGCTGTGGCAGGGGCAAGAGACAACAGCCCTGGCAGTGCTGACCCCTACGTGGACATGATGCCTCTTCCCAGAAAGCTCCTTCGTCCTGAGCTTGAAATAATTCTCTGTCACCCCGTGGACCTGCAATACCTTAGTCAGACCACACTGCACAAATACAAGGGGTCAGAGGAACGGAGCTTGCCTAGGAGGAAAAGGAGAAACCAAGGCTGATGATAAGGCTGTTAAGAGTTTTGCATCCCTTCCACAACCCGTGTAATGTTGGCCAAGTTTGAGGCCAGCTGACATCGTCCTGGTGATGTTAAACTGGACTCATGCTCTTGACATTTTGGTGCCTGGAGTATGTTTACAAGAGGAAAATAGATCCTGAAATGGTAGCTAACTCTCGTGGGAGATGGACAAGGGTATTCCATGCTTGTCGGGTAGAGCTGTGGTTTCCAAACTCTGGTCTTGTGGTACCTCTGGTCATCCACAAGGCCTTGGTGTGTGATCTTTAACCGATCTGTGGAACCATATCTAGCCCAATGTTTTTAATTAAAAAACAAAACAAAAACAGATGCTGAGAATGCATGGTGCTCTAGGAAAGTGTGGAGAGTTGACAGTGGTTCACTGGAGGCTCCGCTGAGGAGTTCTTCGAGTTACGGGGTTTCTTTCGTTGTCCTGATGGTAGCAGGACGTGCTGGTAGACAAGATGGTTTAAAAGCTGTCTGGATAGGGTCTGGGGCAGCACGCGCTAGGTGACCCTGCTTGAGCAGGGGGGTTGGACTAGATGGTCTCCCAAGGTCCCTTCCAACCTCAACCATTCTGTGAAGACTCTGGGATGATGGGAAATGGATGTGATATGCTCTGGAAATTGCTATGAAGGATGTTGAGGGAGGCAGACTCTGCTTGGGAGAGCTGAGTCTTTAAAGCCTCTAGATCCTCCTAAAATGTCCCAGAAGCTGTGATAAGCTTTTGGATGGATTGGGGCACTGTCAAGTGGTAATGGTCTGTAGCCCCATATCTAGCTAAGCTGTGAAGCAAAAGCCTTTTGTGCACATAAACCAAAAAGAGAAGCTTTTACACTGAAACACTAATGGGCAAAGTAAGCCCACCCTTCTGAACACAGGGACAGGAAAGCAAAAGCCCACCCCATTTTCTACTGGTCATTTTTAGGAGTGGGGATAGGGACAGAGAGATCAGTTCCCTGCTGTTTCTGTTTTTTGTATTCTTTCCTCTGTTATAGTGAACTATTCCTGTTCCCATGTGAAATATTCTGAGATCAGCAGCAAGTTTTCATTTGCTGAGGGAATGCGGAGATGGGATTTTGGTCTGCAGCATTCTCTGGGTGTGCTGGCCTTGTGTTGCCACTCTTCCTTGGATTTGCAAAATGGTGATATTTTTTTTTCCAAGAGAGGTCAAAGATCTGAGCTCTCCCTTCCCGGGAATCCAACGGTAGGGCCCAGCCCGTGTGCTTTGGAGAACCGCTGCCCAGTGCGTCTAGTACCGGATCAGATCCCACAGAGCCTTTCCGCTGGCTGTGCTGGGCTTTTCGCCCTGGCTGTAACCCCCGATGGCACGGCCCTGATGCACGGGGTCCTCAGCACTTCTCCAAGCCGATGGCCAGCTTTCGCGCTCGGTCTTCCTCTCCCCCTTGGTGACGTGGCTGTCCCTGAGCCTGGTCACTCTGGCTCGGAGCTCCAGTGTTTCTCAAGGGAGCTCTGTGGCTCAGGAGGGCAGGATCGGATGGAGCTGAAGACAGACAAGGAATCCCTGCTGGGCTTTAATCCCGGCTCCAAAGCAGGTTGCTTTGGCCGAAGGGGCTGTAGGTCTGACCCAGCTGTGTTGTGGCGAATGCATCCTGGTGACGGCCGTGGCTCCCTGACCACCTCCGTCAGCACCGGGGTCGGGGTGGGTTGCAGCCACGCTGCAGCTCTGCTTGAGAAGCAAAGTGCTGTTTGCAGGGGTTGGGGAAGCAGTAGTGTCCAGTGGGCCGAAGCGGAAACAACTCCTAGTTCTGCTCCTCGCTCCGCCGCTGACTCGCTGTGCGGCCTTCGGCAGGTCCGTCCACTCTTCGCCTCGCTTCCCCGCCCTTCTCCCTCCCCGTCTGTAAAAGTGGGGGACAGTAACGCATTACCTACCTCACTCGGGGAGGCTGTGAGGTTTAATTCGTGTTTGTAAAGTGCTTTGGGATCCTCGGGATGAAATAGGGGAATGTAGAGGGAAAATACTTTGCTGTTAGTTTTCCCAGCTGCATTTGCAGTGTTTCACTGGGTCGTGGGTTCTCGCGCACTCCCGGAGCCTGGAGCGAGCTGCGTGCCTTTGCCTTCCGTGGCGGGACGGCTCGGGCAAGGAGCAGCTGCTGGACACCGCTTCAAGGCCAGCTGGCTTGAAACCCTGACACAAAATCCACCTCCAAAAGGTAGTACTTTGAGACTGGTCTTATTCTGATTTTTAAAACACAAAATTCAGTTTTGTTTTATTCTCCCCTTTCTCAATGGATCCAGGTCTCTTAACAAAATAATTAAGGAGAAGAAAGAAAAAGAGTTGAATTGCTGTCTAACCTTTTTGTTAAGTTAATAGTAGGTACTGACCTCCTGATATTTAAGTGTTTACTATCTATTTGCTGTAAAGTTTTGTATATTTTGTAAACTTTCCCCCCAAATAGTAGATGTCTAAAATTGTTGTACATCGGGTTCTTTTATACTCCATTGTTCAGCACAAAGTGTGGTTTTTATTTAGAATAATAAAATTAAAAACGTTGATCACTTGTACCTTGTTTCTTTTTTTAAAAAAATGTTTCTTTACATTTGTAGATTGGCATTTCTCTCTTTTTACCCAGCAAAGACTTGCTGGGTTTCAACCCCAAATCAGTGGGAAAGCACTAGGTGCAATTCTGCATGGTGTCGTGTGGGTTTATCTGAGGCCTCTCTCGCCTTGAGGTCTATGAATTACGGTACACAAAGTTGCAGATGCATTAGGAGAGTTTTAAAAAAGTTTAATAGATCAAATACCGAGTTTTAAATGTTTAAGTAACGTGAAACTGAATATATTGCTGTCCTGGTTATGTCGCACATCAAATGTATTTTTATTGTGTGCTAGTCTGATTTCTTTAGTGAAAGTGACAGAGCATTAGCAAAAGGAAGTTTCAAAGAAGATTCAGGCGTGCTCTGGATGAGAACTGTGGGTCGGGTCAGTGGTAAGTGACTGCCTTCATGCTGACGTTCACGTCTTTATGGCCGCTCTGTTTTACTGCATGTGCTTGTGCCCAGGAGGGTCACAGGGATGAAGCAGAAAAAGTGCTGTATAGATGCAGATGTAAAATGATGGTCTCGGCCCCAAAGGGCTTACAATCTAAGTTGCTCTACATTTTCAAGTTGTGAAACTGTGTATAATTAAGAAAGAGGAACAGATAAAAGCTGCTTCTCTTAACAGGCTGCTATTTGAATCTGAGGGGACTGACTTCCTCCCTCGCTGCTCCCCTCCTCAGTCAAGCGCCCTTTTTTCTGGTAATAAGAAAGAGCATCTCTTTGCAGAAGGAGCCCTCGAGTACTTTGCGGTTTACCCTGGCATTGGACCCCTCTAAGTAGCAGAGCTGTTCCCAGTCCTTCCCATAATAGCCGTGATTCCATGTTAACCCCAGACGTGGGCTTCTCCAGCAATCTGGGACATCCTGCCCTCCACCCATTGCTTCTGTGGTGTGAGCATCCTGTCCCCAGATCCTGTCCAATTTGTTTATGCTCTGCCTCTTTTTTTTAAATGTGTTTCTTAAGCAGCTCAAGGCCTTTGGCAGATTTATTAACTCCCAGTGACTGTCACTCTTTCACCTTCCCCTACCAAGGTCTTGACCTGCAGCATGTGACTTAGCAGAATCCAGGGAAAGATGAACTTTCTCCGGATGCTCTAGTTTCTTACATAACAGAAAAGCTCAGCCTGTGCTCCAGCGTTAAGACTTCGTGCACATATACATTGAAAGCATGCACTGCGAGATCTTGTGACCCTGACTGAAGGGAATATGCACAAGGACTGTTGGTCTCTGCCAAAATTTAGAAATGTGCTAAGTGACCTTAGAAAGCTGGTGCGAGATGCTTTAAAGGAGGCTGACTTTAATGGGATGGGTCTCTTCCTGTAAAACACAAACTGGGAACCCCCTGTCCCCCAGTCTATCACCAGTCACATCAAAAGCACAGAGGTGTGGTGGAACCTGGTTTTAACCATCTCATTTACTGCTGGTTTTGAAAAATTGCTCTCAACAAGTGGCTGATCTTGAATGTTTAAAGCTCAGATCTGTATTGTGCTCTGCGCCTCTGGGCTGTTTTGCCTTCATTTCAGCTGTTTGCACTGGGAAGCAAGGTTTGTGTTTCAAAGGAATAAATTCCCTATCTTTCTTACTTGGGTTGGCATCTCGGCAAAAGGGCAGCTTTTGTTTGATACCTTCACGGCGTGGTATATGCAGAGTGCACGTGTAAGTGAAAGTCTGGGACTGCGGAAAAAACTTGTGGTAAAGGAAAAGTATTGCTCATTCCACAGGTTGCTTAGCTAGGGGGAAGTAGGAGGGTCAGGTCGGGTTGGGTCAGGTCCTGTTGGTGGGCTTTGTGTTCAGACTTCAGAGCAGACAGAGTAATATGCTTTATTACTACAAATGTTTCTTTTGAAAAACAGGAAATATCTCTTTCTCTTATTGTTTCTTTAGCTAAATAGATCTGATACAGCAGCACATCAGAGACAAAATGTGTGTCACTCCCCACACCACCTCATTTCACATTTGGCACTCTGCCCTCCCCTTGCCTTCAGAGCACGGTGGGTGGCCAGCCAAGAAATGCTATTTAAAAGCAAAGTGTCTGCTTATCACCAGGGAAAATAATCTTACTGACCTCAGTGAGTCCCGGAAGCTGGCCACTCCCGTGGGACCACTTGCCAGTGAGGAGTGGGAGAGTCCGACCCCCGCTTAATTGGGTGGGTTGCCGTCCTTTGCGATGACTATGGAGTGCTGCGTGGAGGAGGAGGAATTGTCTCCTTTCTGACTGGCGTGGTCTTTGGGGATGTATTTAACCACGGCAGAGATGAGCTTGCTGCGGAAGCTTTTGCTGAGGAAATTGTAGAGGATTGGGTTGATGACGCAGTGGAGCAGGGTGAAGCAGTCTATGATGTCGTAGAAGAAGTAGAGGAAGTGGGCGAAGGTGCAGTGGAGGATGATGTGGTTGCCGTCGAGGGTGAGCAGCGTGAGCATGATGTGGAAGGGCAGCCAGCTGAGGAGGAACACGATGATGTAGGCATAGATGAGCAGACAGTGCTTCCTGCTCTCCGGCTTGGTGCGCTTGACATACCTGGCGGTCAGGATGTTGAAAACGGTGATGATGGGGAAAGGGATGAGGAAGCCAATGGTGGTGGCTGCTAAGCTGACCGCCAGGGCCCAGTCGTCATAGGTCTCGAAGGGGGCCATGAAGATGCAGATGGGGTCTCTGGTATTTACCAGCTGCATGTGAGCAACCTCCAGGAACGGGATTGCTGCTGCCAGGATCCAGCTGCAGACACAGATGATGCGACGTGCACGGTGCTGGTGCTTACGCCAGAAGACAGAGGAGGTTGTCAAGGACACGTAGCGATCTACACTCAGGCAGGTAAGGAAGAAGATGCTGGCGTACATGTTGGCAAAATAGAAATAGTGTGTGAAGCGGCAGAGGAAGCTGCCCCAGAGCCAAGTGTAATCCAGCATCACCTCCAGCATCCAGATGGGCAGCGAGAGCAGCACCCCGAGGTCGGCGATGGCCATGTTGATGATGTAGAGGTTCACCAAGCTCTTGTTGCCCCGCGTCTGCCAGTTGACCCAGATGACGAGGAGGTTCTCCACCAAGCCCACCACGAAGATGACCAGGTAAAGGATGAAGAGGACCACACGCTTGACATTCTCATCCAGGCTCAGCTCGCAGAAGGTGAGGGTGTAGTTCAGGAGGTGAAACAGCTCTGTCCAGTTGTGGTAGTCCCCGTGCTCGTTCCCAAGAGTGTGTGTCTCGCTGGGGGCAGTGGTCACCTCAGCCATTCTGGTAGCTGCAAAGAAAGGGAGAGCACTGAAATGGGGAGCTTTTCAACAGCAGCAGAGAGCTGTGATGGTGCTCTGGGAGTCCTCCCCAAAGCACCTTCTCAGCTCCGTCAAATCGTCATCTCCTACAGAGGAGAAAAGAAAGACCCGTTAGTAAGGGGCACATCAGGCGTTTGGGCCGTTCACCGTGCTCGAGACTGCGTCACCGCTCCCCTGACCCCGGACCTTGGTCTGCACCTGCTTTTTAAGACTATCCAGGTCCCTTCCAGAGCTCTCCCCCCTCGCTGCCGTGTCGCTGGGATCCCGTCAGGAATTCCAAGTAGGTGTCAAAATCACAAACTTAAGGGAAATGTAATTGACCTTAACACCCTTTTATTGCCGCAAATGCGAATGCTCTCCAATCCCAGCACAGCTGCATCTGCTGGGCCAGGACACCGTGGACCTGGCTCCCTCGGCAGAGCCCAGGAGATGAGAGGCTCCTCCAGGACAGGTCCCTGGAGCGCGCGCTGCCGAGGAGCTTCACAGCGGCGCTCTGGAGCGGAGCGGCCAGCGGGCGGGGAGCACCGCAGCCCGGCACATCCCCCCCAAAGCATCAGCTGCTGCGGCAAATCGCTGCCCCTCTGCCACCCTCCCACTCCCAGAAGATTTGGGGAACGGGAAAGACGCCGCCGTGTTTGGAGCCCGTGCCGGCGGCTCCGCAGCTCGCCGCCGGTGCCGAGGGAGCCGGCGTTTCGGAAGGAGCTGGCAGGAGGGTGGGAGGGAGGATGCACGCGGCGGGGGAAGGCGACGGCTCACCTGGCGCGGGGAGCCGAGGGCGTCCGGGAGGGAGGCGCCGCGATGCTGCCGCCTCGGGGCTGCCGCTCGTCTGGGCCGGCGGCCGCGGGGCTGCGCCGGGGCGGGCGGTTGGCGGCTCCCGCAGGAAATGACTGCGGCCGGGCGGTATCCGGAGAGGGCCCAACGCGAGGCGACGCCGAGGCAGGCCCGGCCCCGGGCTGGGCTCGCTCTTGGGGCGGATGCGGCCGCGGGGCTGGGCGGGGGCGGCGGCTCAGGTGGCAGCGGGAAGCCGCGTCCCGGGCGGCCGGGAGCCGCCGATGCCTTGGGAGCCGGACTCGCCGCTCCGGGACGGGACCTGGCCGAGCCGGGCTCTCTTCCCGGCGTGGGGATAATCTGCCCCGCGGGATTCGGGTGGGTTAAGGTGAACACGCCATCGGCTGCCCCGAGGGCCCAGTTCCCAGAGGGCCGCGAGGCTCAGGCAACTTTAGGTTTTCCTTTGGGGGAAAACAGGCAAAAAGCTGAGCGTCTCTGCTTGCAACCCGCGGGGCGCTGTTTCTACGCCTGGGTTTTAGGCAGGGCTGGAGCTGTGATGTCTCATCAGCCATTGGAGGAGGTTATCGCGGACGGCTGTCTCCGGCTGAACCCCCTCCGCGCGGGCGGCCATCAGTCAGCGGGACGTGACGGCCGGCGGTTTGGCGGGGGAAGGGAGGGGGCTCCCGCCTTGCCCCGCGCTGGGGAGGGGGCTGATAGGGAGAACGTTTTGCCTCAGGCTGCAAGTCCTGCAAACAATTCCAGGAAATCTCCTTTTCAAGTGCAGACAAGACATTTGTGGTCAACAATCGCTCGGAAGGAAGGCACGGCGGGAACAGGGAAGCGCAGCAGCGCTGATAAGTCAGGCCGTGCACAACAGCCCGCCGGCCGCGGTGACCTCCGCGGGCAGGTACCCGGCCCCGGCGCTTGCAAACAGGAACTCGGCGGCTCTGTCCTCGCCGCGGGGCAACGAACGCTGCGGACGGCTTTGCTGCCTGGCGATCCTGGGATGCTTCGCCTCCGCTGGGGCTTCCCGCCGCCCTGCGAGGCAGGGGACGCGTTTTTGTTTCCACCTTGCAGATCAGGACATTGAGGCAGAAAGAGATGAAATGAGTTATTCCACCTCAGCAGCCCCCAGGAAAGTCAGGAGCAGAAGCCGGAGCCCCAGCACGGGGCCGCTCGCCTCCGCGGCCGCCAGCACCAGCAGAAGCGAGCGCGCGCGGAGCAAATACGGGACAGAGGTGGGAGTAGCAGGGTGCCGGCTGCCGTCTCTGCCACGCTGCAGGCGTCTGTCCCTCATCCGGCGCCCATGGCACCGAGACGTCCCCGTGCTGCTGTCCTGGCAGCTCGGGTGCAGTTTTGGTCTTTGGCTGCTAAGGGACAGGCATCTCCTCGGAGCGTCCTGGCAATGGAAATCAATGCTACAGCCGCCAGAGCGGAGCAATGTAGCCGTGCTTCCCGTTAGTCCCTTTGCAAACTAGTTCCTACGGGCCTGAAGACGCAAAGGGATTTGGGTTTTGGGCTCGGGCTCTGCAGCGCGGGCCGGGCAGCCTTTCGCACGCCGCATCCCGCCGTGCCCTGGGGCTCGGGCCGGCCCGGGGCTATCGGTCCCCGGTGGGGCAGCCTCCGGCACGGCCGGGGGCCCCTGCCCTCCGCTAAGGGTCCGGCTCTGCCCTTTGTCTGCAGATAAATGGGAAAAGGCCGTTTCCTCTCCGGAAAGCTACTGCTCCGACTGGCGTGGGGTCCTTCGGAGCCCGACGGATCACAGGTTACACAAGCGGCATGCAGGAAGGCGATGAGGAAAGGCTGATAAGGGATACTGATGAGTTTGCCCTGTTTTCTTCCCTACCTGTCAGCACTTTGGAGGGGAGCAGCAAACCCGGTCAGCGCCCGGGGCCGTCCCTGCGCCAGCCCGGCCCTCGCAGGCGTCCCGGCACCCCGGGCACGCGCTCGGCCCCGGCCGCTGCCGGCTGGCTCGGTGCTTCCACCACGGCCGCTGCACCGCTGGCAGCGGCCGAGCCAGGGCTGCGCGGGATCGGGATCGGGATCGGGATCGGGCTCTGCCCACCGCCGCCACGGCCCCGCTTCCCCGCGGCGAGCAGGGCTTCCTGGCCGGCCGGCGGACGCAGCGGCTCCTGCCTCGCCTTGCACTAACGATCTTCCTTCTATTGTCCGCCGGTATCTCCAGATTTCCCCGTCTCCGCAGGGCGCCCAAGCCGGCGGCGGGATCAGCTCTGGGGCGGCCCCACGGCGCTGCTGGGAAAGGCGCCTGGGAGCAGGAGCGCGAGGCGGATCCGGAGCGCACCTGGGCTGCAGGCAGAGCAGGTCCTCAGCACCTGCGCCCCGTGGGCCCTGCACCTGGCTGCGCTGCAGCGGGGGGTATAAACTGCAGCTGGTGCCCCTGGGCCTCGGTTAAAGGTGGGGGAGGCCAAGGGGCAGTTTTGTGCGAGGGGCAGAGCTTGGAGCAGGGGGTCCTGGTCCTCGCCTGTTGCCCATTTCCCTGGATCTCAGACCCCAGACTTCAGCCGCGGGTGCTTTGGGTGCAGGCAGGCTCTTTGCAGCGGTCTCTGCAGCCCTGGCCCTTCCTCAGGGCAATTTTTCTGCTCAGCCAAACTTAGCCCCCAGCTTTTCTTCCCTCTCGCGCTGGAGGAGCCGCTCTGGCCCTGGCAGCCCGGCCGGCGCTCGCCCAGTTTGCGCTGCCACCTCCGTCCCCATCCCTCCCTCCGCACGAGGACGGCGACGCTGGGCCTTCGCCCTGCTGCCAGCCAGAGTTGGGGGAGAAAGGGGGCTTTGGACTGGCTGCGGCCGAGGGCTCTGTTTCCCAGCGCCTCGGTGCAAGGAGTCGCTGGGTGCACTGGAGTTACTGGGCTGTCTGCCCCGCTCTGGGCTCTGCCCGCCCGGACAGCCTGAGCCCAGGCGGGCTGTGCACAGCCCTGCCCCGACAGCATCTCCTGCCCCGACGGCACCTCTTGCCCCGCTGCTCCCGCCCCTGGTGCCAGACTGGAGCCCTGAGGAGCCACTGGGAGCCCCGGGGGGAGGATAATCCCTCCCCACTCCCAGCTCGCAGTCAGCTGCATGGGGCAACGCTCTGCGCCCTCCCACTGCCTCCGGAGCCAACGCCGCACAGCTGGATCTCGGGGGGGACGACAACAGCTGGATCTGCAGCGGGGCACGGCCGGGGCCGGGGCAGCGCGGGAGGGGCCGCGCGTCAGTTCCCCCACCCCAAGCCGAGGGGGCCCCAAGCCGAGGGGGCCCCGGCCGCAGCTCCACCGGTGATGCCAGCACGGAGTTTGCTTCAGCAGGAGAGGCCAAACGGGCTCCGCGTGCTTTCCAAGGCACCGAGATTTGCCTGGGATGCCCTAGGAGAGCTGCGGCAACGAGACTGCCGACACCTTGGCAGCTGCCGCCCAGCCGCCACGCAGCGGGAAGGAGGGCTGCTGAGACTGCACGCGTCTTGCTTTTATTCACGTGTTAAACCCCGACACCCAGCAAATGGGCCAGAAAAGAGTCATCGAGGCAAAAGTGACCATGAGGGCCCCCCCCCCCCATCAACATGCATCAGGGTTCACCGCTCCTGACGCTGTCCATCCCGGGCTCTCCCGCGGCAGCCACCGGTGCCCCCGGCAAGGCTGGAAACCAGGTCCTGCTGGGCCAGGAGTGGGACTGACTGGTCTGGACAGGTCGCTAGCAGGCAACAGCTTGTTGTCGTGAGACATGCATCAAATAACTGGAAATTCAGGCGCCTTTGCAGAGATGCCAGGCCCCCGCCGACGTGGCTGGCCCGGGTTGCTCCCGCCCACGGCGCGTCCCCGCTCTCTAGGTGACTTTGGGGTAGGACTGGGCGAGCACAGCGTCCGCCCAGGCCGATGGCAGGTAGCTGAGGGGCAGGTAGAGCAGCTTGGCGTCCCAGCCCACCGAGTAGCGGCTGCGGGGATGCCGGCTGGTCAGCGCGTGCTCCATGCAGTCCGTGACCAGGGACAGGTTGGTGTTGCACATCTTCTGCAGCCCCTGGACTGACTTTAAAACTGCCGAGGCAAACAGAGACAGGCCGGCCAAGCCCTCACCTCCCTCGTGCCCAGCACAGCCGAGCAGGACGGCTGGACGCAGGGTCTCGCTTAGGCTGCAGGAAGGCAGCAGCATCGCTTTAGGTTTTGGGTGGTGTACTCACAGCTCTTGAAGTAAGCCTCTCCGTAACTGGCTCTGGTTTCCTCCGAAACCTTCTCCCAGATGCATCGGAAATTATCCTCCAGGATCTGGGAGTTGGTGATGGCTGTGCTGAAGTAGCCTGGTTCGATGATGGAGACCTTCACCCCGAAGTGGCGCATCTCCAGCCTGGAAGGGAGCGGGAGCCGTGCGGGAAGCGGGAGCCGTGCTCGCCGACATCCTTCCCAGTGATGCTGGCGTTGCTGCACGATGGGCCCCCGCCGCGGCACGCGAGCCAGCGTTTCCCGGGATGAGCTCGAAGCAAAGCGACGTGACCCCCAGGCTGTCGCCGTGGGTCTGGTGCGGGACGCGGGACGCTGGCCGCGGGTCTGCCGAGCGGCACTTACCGGAGGCTGTCGGAGAAGGCCTCCACGCCGTACTTGGAGGGGCAGTAGCCGCCGCCAAAGAAGGCGAGCCGCCCGGCCGTGCTGGCCACGTTGACCACCCGGCCCCGGGCGCGCCGCACCAGGGGCAGCAGGCTCAGCGTCACCTCCACCAGCCCCACCAGGTTGACGTTCAGCACCCGCACAAAGTCCTCCTTGCGCAGCCACTCGTTGGGGGCCGTGGGGATGGCGATGCCCGCATTGTTCACCAGCCCCCAGAGCCCTGTGGAGGGGGGTCACCATCGTGCAGCCTCGGGGTGCCAAGCAGCGCGGGGCTGCTCCGTGCCCGCAGGAGAGCTGCTTGCTGCACCAGGGAAGGCAGCTGCACCCACGCAGGACCTTCCCAGAGGAGCAAAGGTGGTGTGCCTGCGGTGGCATCGGGCAGGGCTGCAGGTTGCCTGCCCAACCTGCTGCTGCAGGGGTGAACGCGCTGCCCGAGCCAGCAGCAAATGCATTATTGGAGCCAGGGGCGAATGTGGCACCGAAGCCAGGGATGAGCCCAGCAGCCCCAGAACCCCGCGCCTGCAAGAAGGGGTCCGGGATGCAGGAGTGCCCAGACAGAAGCGTCGGGCGCCGGGGCCGTACCTCTGTCGCCGACGCGTCCCTCGACCCAGGCGGCGGCGGCGGCGATGCTCTCGCTGGAGGTGACGTCCAGGAGGAGGGTCTGCAGCCGGGACGAGGCGGCCGCCCGCAGCTGCGCGGCCCCCGGCTCCGTCAGGCACGCCGCCAGCACCCGCAGCCCCCGGGCGTCCAGCTGCCGCGCCAGCAGGTTCCCGAAGCCCGAGTCGCAGCCCGTGATCAGCACGTACTTCTCGGCCAGGTCGGGCACCCGCTGCCGCTCCCGGTGCCACCGGCGCAGCAGGTACAGCCCCACCAGCACCGCCAGGTACAGCCACATCCCTGCGGGCAGCGCGGGGCCGGGGCCGGGCGAGGGGAGCTCTGCACGCCGGAGGCGGCGGGACGAGTGCGAGCGTGGTCACCCGTGTGGCTGGATGTGGTGTCGGGGCTGCCCCTGACCTTGGGCCTCCCCAGCCCAGCCCTGGTCAATGATTAGCTCTTGCAGCGGGGCCGCGGCGCAGGGAGCTACGCGGAAGCAGCCGTGCTGCTGCGGGCGCGGGAACGGCGGGCGCGGGAGCCCCAGCCCCGAGCGGGCTCCAGCCTTGCCCGCAGCAGCGGCTGCCCGAGGAGGCCGTTTCGGGGAGCGTCCTGCAGGGCTTAACCCCAGAAGGGGAGCGCTGCGTTTCCTAATGCTGCGTTTCCTAACGCTGTTTCCTTCTGCCTGCGTCACTGACGTTCAGCTGCTGTGGCCGATGGCGTGAGCCCACACGCAGGGAAGAGTCCAAAGAGCCGCAGGAACACGGACATGCGCCCGCCTGCGTGTGCAGGAGGGAAGTACATGCAAACCCATTTCACAACACCCTGTTCTTTGCCATTCTCCCCTCCTAGTACTTTTGGCAAATGCAGTCGGTGGCTCTGCTGCTTGCTGGCGCAGCTCCTCGTGCTGCGGGCTGGCCTGGAGGTTTTTTTGGGAGACGCCTCTCGAGTCCAAATGATCCCAGTCCCGCCTGCCCCTTGCACTGGCACCTGCGGTTCCGGGGCTGCAGCCCCTCCGGAGCTGCGTCACCCCGAAGCCGGCGCCAGCGTCGCTCGGGGGCTGGGGGCAGCTCTCCCCGTCCTCTGCTCTCTCTGGTGCAGAGAAGCAGCTTGGGTGCTCCCACGCCAATGCCAACAGCCCTCCCAGCGTGGCCGCTCGGCTTATTCTGCCCTGTGACTTTTTATCTATCACCCCGTCTCGTGGGTCGTCCCTTTCCCCCCGTTTCCCGGCTAGCCGTGCACACGGTTTTCGTTCCTTTGCAAAGCACAGCGCGTCTTGGAGGCGAGGGAGCGACAGAGGCCACCTGAGACCCGCTTGGAAGCAGCGTTGCTTTTATTGAGGCGACCGCCAGCGCCGGAACCGCCTGCGCAGCGAGCTGCGGCGCGGGGCCGGCAGGCAGCGGCCCGTCCCCGCCAGGCTTGCAGTGTCCGCAAGCGCCGCGTCGGCGTCCCCGCTCCGGGCGGCTCCCTAGGCGCTGCCAGACGGCTTGAGGGCGCTGGAGTGGAGCAAGCGGTCAGTCCAGGAGCTGGGCAGGTAGGACAGCGGGATGTAGTAGAGCTGGGAGTCCAGGCCACAGGAGTAGCGAGTGCGCGGGTGCTCAGCCGTCAGCGCGTGCTCCATGGCGGAGGTGACCAGGGAGAGGTTGGAGTTGGCCGTGGAAAGGAGGCGCAGAAAATCGCTGTTGTCTGCGGGGGGATGTGAAAAGTGAGTGGCCCGGCCAGGCACCACCCCGACCGGTCGAGGTTGCCCTGCCTGAAATGAGGCGGGATGGCCCTTTCTTTTCCACTCTTTGCATCAAAGACGCGAGCGCTGCGGGGCTCTGCCGCCCCTCCGCGCCATACTCACAGGTGGAGAAGTAGTGGTGCCCGTAGGCCTGCCGGACCTCGTCGGAGCAGAGGCTCCAGGCGCGTGCGACGCTGTCCCGCGCTGCCTCCGAGTCCACGATGGGCGTGCGGAAGCAGCCGGGCTCGATGATGGACACCCGCACCCCGAAGTCACGGAGTTCCCGCCTGGGGTGAGGGGCTAGCTCAGCGCGGGGCTGGGGACGGCGCGGGAAGGGGCCGCGCAGGATGGGCACTTACCGGAGGCTGTCGGAGAAGGCCTCCACGCCGTACTTGGAGGGGCAGTAGCCGCCGCCGAAGAAGGTGAGCCGCCCGGCCGCGCTGGCCACGTTGACCACCCGGCCCCGGGCGCGCCGCACCAGGGGCAGCAGGCTCAGCGTCACCTCCACCAGCCCCACCAGGTTGACGTTCAGCACCCGCACAAAGTCCTCCTTGCGCAGCCACTCGTTGGGGGCCGTGGGGATGGCGATGCCCGCATTGTTCACCAGCCCCCAGAGCCCTGTGGAGGGGGGTCACCATCGTGCAGCCTCGGGGTGCCAAGCAGCGCGGGGCTGCTCCGTGCCCGCAGGAGAGCTGCTTGCTGCACCAGGGAAGGCAGCTGCACCCACGCAGGACCTTCCCAGAGGAGCAAAGGTGGTGTGCCTGCGGTGGCATCGGGCAGGGCTGCAGGTTGCCTGCCCAACCTGCTGCTGCAGGGGTGAACGCGCTGCCCGAGCCAGCAGCAAATGCATTATTGGAGCCAGGGGCGAATGTGGCACCGAAGCCAGGGATGAGCCCAGCAGCCCCAGAACCCCGCGCCTGCAAGAAGGGGTCCGGGATGCAGGAGTGCCCAGACAGAAGCGTCGGGCGCCGGGGCCGTACCTCTGTCGCCGACGCGTCCCTCGACCCAGGCGGCGGCGGCGGCGATGCTCTCGCTGGAGGTGACGTCCAGGAGGAGGGTCTGCAGCCGGGACGAGGCGGCCGCCCGCAGCTGCGCGGCCCCCGGCTCCGTCAGGCACGCCGCCAGCACCCGCAGCCCCCGGGCGTCCAGCTGCCGCGCCAGCAGGTTCCCGAAGCCCGAGTCGCAGCCCGTGATCAGCACGTACTTCTCGGCCAGGTCGGGCACCCGCTGCCGCTCCCGGTGCCACCGGCGCAGCAGGTACAGCCCCACCAGCACCGCCAGGTACAGCCACATCCCTGCGGGCAGCGCGGGGCCGGGGCCGGGCGAGGGGAGCTCTGCACGCCGGAGGCGGCGGGACGAGTGCGAGCGTGGTCACCCGTGTGGCTGGATGTGGTGTCGGGGCTGCCCCTGACCTTGGGCCTCCCCAGCTCAGCCCTGGTCAATGATTAGCTCTTGCAGCGGGGCCGCGGCGCAGGGAGCTACGCGGAAGCAGCCGTGCTGCTGCGGGCGCGGGAACGGCGGGCACGGGAGCCCCAGCCCCGAGCGGGCTCCAGCCTTGCCCGCAGCGGCGGCTGCCCGAGGAGGCCGTTTCGGGGAGCGTCCTGCAGGGCTTAACCCCAGAAGGGGAGCGCTGCGTTTCCTAACGCTGCGTTTCCTAACGCTGTTTCTTTCTGCTTGCGTCACTGACATTCAGCTGCTGTGGCCGGCACAGGCCCATCCCGGGGGGCTGGGGGTGCGCGGGAGGCGATGGGGCTGGCGGGACACCCGGCCCCCGCCCTGCGCTGCCAGCTGCTGTGTCCCAGCCATCCCCAGGGACGGGGCACCCCGTGGGGGCACGCACCTTCCCCGCTCCCCGGCTCGCGCCTCGCTGTCGCCCCGGTGCCCCGGGCGGCCGCACGCCCGGTATCCCGGCCCCCGGTGCCGGCCCCACCCGTCGGCACTGCCGGGCCGCGTTGCGCCCCCCCGCCTGGCCCCTCCGTGGCCTCCCCTGCGCGGCCCAGCCCCGTGAGCCTGGCAGCGCTTTGGGGGGCTTTGGGGGCCGCCGCGCGTCTGACGGTGGGGCGAAAGCGGTGAGGTTGCTGTGATGCCAGCGGCTGCTCCCGCCAGCAGCACTCTTCCCTGGGCAGGTTTTTCCCAGGAAGCGACATGTCTCCGCCAGTGGTTTCCGCATGCACCGCCGGCACTGGGCGCTGCAGGAGCGCGTCTTGCCCGGGCAGAACTCGGGCGGGTGCAAACTTGCCCTGGCGGCATCTGACCGCTGCGTGCCCTGGGCACGGTACAGGGAGGGTGCAGCAGCACCTGGGCCCGTGCCGTCATCCCCGGCCGCTGGCAGGGCAGTGCGGGCGCTGGGTGAGCCCGACGGCGCCCCGAGCTCCTTGGAGCCGCAGGACAGCTCGTGCGGTTCCCACGCCCGGGTCCACCACAGTGCTGGGGACTCGCACACTCCGTGCACCCCGGTGCCAGGGTTTCCACTCTCGGTTCACCCCAGCGCCAGGACATCCCGTGCCTGGGTCCGCCCCAGTGCCGGGGCTCCCGCGCCCGGGTCGGCTCCAGCGCCGTGCTGCTGCAGCGCTGAGCCCAGCGCCCGGTTACGCCACTTGTGGGCAGGGGAGACCTACCAGCAGACAAGGTTTCTAATTGCTTGGGCTCCCCTCGCCCAGCCCGCGTGCTCGCAGCCTGCGGGAGCTGGATCAGTGGGACCCCGACGCGGGAGAGGAGCCGGCGCTGCCGGGACGGACTGAGAAACCCGGCTGAGCTGGTGCCTCCTGGCTCCGGAGAAGCAGCTTCCCGCAGCGGAGGGCCGAGAGCTCCGCAGGTGCACGGGCTCCGAGAGCGTCACCTTCTTCGCCGTCTCCGGTGAAGCTGCCCACGGGCCGGCTGTGCCAACCCCACCCTGCTCCTCTCCCCTTGCAAGAGCAGCCGCCGGCAGAGCCGTCTCCGGCCAGCGCACCGGGGGCAGGCGCGACGCTGGGCCAACGTCCCAGCCTGGGCCGGGGGGCAGCACAGGGAGCCGGAGCCGCGCAGGTGCCCAGCCCATCCCAAGGCCAGTCCTGTGGGATGGGGCTGGCGCGGCCGTGCCGGAGCAGGGCCTGGGGGGTGCCAGCACCGAGCGGCTTTTCACCCATTGCCCGGGAGAGCAGCGCTTGGCTCCGCCGTTCACCCTTGACCGCCCAGATAAGCTGCGTTTGCTGGGCACGCAAGGCAAGCACCGCCATGCCCTGCTGCCTGCAGAGACGCCCAGCTCCAGGAACGGGAAGGAAAGAGCAGTTGCTCCCGGGTGCCCAAAGGCCGCGGCCCGGCACGCACTGGCCGCTGGAGCATGGCCATACACGGTTTATTATTAATGCACAGCCTCCCCCCCGTGCCGCAGCCCCGGCGGGGTGCCAGCCCCAGGCACGAGCCGCGGGGCGCCCCGGGGCGGCAGCCGGTCCCGGCGCGGGCTCAGGGCGCCTGGGCCGGCCGGGGCAGACCTGGGTCCAGGAGCCGGTCGGCCAGGGCGGTGGGCAGGTAGGACAGCGGGATGTAGTGGAGCCGGGCGTCCCAGCCGGCGGCGTAGCGCGTGCGGGGATGCGCCGCTGTCAGCGCGTGCTCCATGCAGCCGGTGACCAGCGAGAGGTCGGTGTTGCAGCGCGTCCGCAGCGACTCCTCAAAGAGCCCGCGCACTGGGAATGGAGGAGGAGGAGGGTGAGCGCCGCAGGCACCCGGCCACCCCGGCCGCCCGCCCTCCCCGCCGCCGGCTCTCACAGCTCTCGAAGTAGTGCTGCCCGTAGCTCTCCCGCACGCCGGCTGGTGCCCGCTCCCAGGCCCGCTCCAGTGCCTCCAGGTTGCGGGCGATGTCCGTCATGCCGGTGCGGAAATACCCCGGCTCCACGATGGCCACGTGCACCCCGAAGGGACGGAGCTCCCGCCTGCAACAGAGCCGCCGTCACGGGCCGGGCGCCGTGGGGTCCCTCCCGCCAGACGCGGGACGGGGCAGCGGGGGCCGCGCGGGCCGGCGCTTACCGGACGCTGTCGGAGAAGGCCTCCACGCCGTACTTGGAGGGGCAGTAGCCGCCGCCGTAGAAGGCGATGCGGCCCAGGATGCTGGCCACGTTGACCACCCGGCCCCGGGCGCGCCGCACCAGGGGCAGCAGGCTCAGCGTCACCTCCACCAGCCCCACCAGGTTGACGTTCAGCACCCGCACAAAGTCCTCCTTGCGCAGCCACTCGTTGGGGGCCGTGGGGTGCACGACGCCCGCGTTGTTCACCAGCCCCCAGAGCCCTGCAAGGGGGACGGGGTGAGCGGGGACGGCGGAGGGGACCCCGGGACGCCCCGCTCCGGTCCCCGGCTGCACCCGGGGCCGTACCTCTGTCGCCGACGCGTCCCTCGACCCAGGCGGCGGCGGCGGCGATGCTCTCGCTGGAGGTGACGTCCAGGAGGAGGGTCTGCAGCCGGGACGAGGCGGCCGCCCGCAGCTGCGCGGCCCCCGGCTCCGTCAGGCACGCCGCCAGCACCCGCAGCCCCCGGGCGTCCAGCTGCCGCGCCAGCAGGTTCCCGAAGCCCGAGTCGCAGCCCGTGATCAGCACGTACTTCTCGGCCAGGTCGGGCACCCGCTGCCGCTCCCGGTGCCACCGGCGCAGCAGGTACAGCCCCACCAGCACCGCCAGGTACAGCCACATCCCTGCGGGCAGCGCGGGGCCGGGGCCGGGCGAGGGGAGCTCTGCACGCCGGAGGCGGCGGGACGAGTGCGAGCGTGGTCACCCGTGCGGCTGGATGTGGTGTCGGGGCTGCCCCTGACCTTGGGCCTCCCCAGCTCAGCCCTGGTCAATGATTAGCAATAATTAGTGCGGCCACGGCGCAGGGAGCTATGGGGAGGCAGCCGTGCTGCTGCAGGTGCGGGAACGGCGGACGCGGGAGCCCCAGCCCCGAGCGGGCTCGAATTTTTGGGAGACGCCTCTCAAGTCCAGATGATCCCAGTCCCGCCTGCCCCTTGCGCTGGCACCTGCGGTTCCGGGGCTGCAGCCCCTCCGGAGCTGCGTCACCCCGAAGCCGGCGCGAGCGTCGCTCGGGGGCTGGGGGCAGCTCTCCCCGTCCTCTGCTCTCTCTGGTGCAGAGAAGCAGCTTGGGTGCTCCCAGGCCAACGCCAACAGCCCTACCGGCGCGGCCGCCCGGCTCGCTCTGCCCTGTGACTTTTTATCTATCACCCCGTCTCGTGGGTCGTCCCTGTTCCACATGTCCCCCTGTGCCCCCCCCGCCGTGCCCCCCAGGCCCACGCACACCTGCGAGGCGTGTGCACCCCGGCCCCCTGCGCCCCCCAATCCCGCGTGCACCCCGGCCCCCTGCGCCCCCCAATCCCGCGTGCACCCCCCAATCCCGCGTGCACCCCCGCAGTGCTGTGCCCCCCCCAGTCCCCTGCGCCCCCCCGCAGCACCGGGCCGGGGCGGCCCCGGACTACAGCTCCCGGCGGCCCCGGGGACACGTGGTGCCGCCGCCGCTCCCGCGCTCCCGCCGCCGCCGCCGCCATCGCCATGGCGCCCTTCGAGCCGGCGGCGCTGCCCGAGCTGCTCCCGGTCTTCTACCGGCGCCTCTTCCCGCACGGCGCCTACGGCCGCTGGCTCGGCTACGGCGGCGGTGAGCGCGGCGACCTCAGCGGCGCGGGGCGGCGCGGGGGGGGCGGCGGTGCCGGGGGGGCTGGTCTGGGGCGCAAGGAGCGGGGGGGTGCAATGGGGGTGCAACGAGGGGGTGCATGCGGTGAGCGGGGGGGGCCTGGGGGTGCTGGTCGGGGGTGCAAGGAGTGGGGGGGACGGGGGGGGCTGGGATGGGATGCAATGGAGGGGTCCCCCTGGGGGGGGCAGGTGACGAAGGGGGGGCCCGAAGGGGTGGCGGCAGGGGCAGGAGGGTGCTGGGGGCCCGTGTGATGAGCGGGGGGTTCTCAGCAGCACGGCGCCGGGGGTGCCGGGGGGGCGGGTCGCCGGGGAGGGGGCTACGCCGCCCCAGCCCACGCCGGCCGTGCCCCCGCAGCGGCCAAGAACTACTTCCAGCTGCGGGAGTTCTCCTTCACGCTGCGGGACGACGTCTACCTGCGCTTCCAGTCCTTCGGCAGCCCCCAGGAGCTGGAGCGGGAGCTGCAGAAAATCAACCCCTACAAGATCGACATCGGGGCCGTCTACTCGCACCGCGTGAGTGGGCGCGGGGGGGGCACCGCTCGCGGCCCCGTCCCGTCCCATCCCGTCCCGCGGGCGCGGGGCTGAGCCGGCGCCTCCCCGCAGCCCAACCAGCACAACACGGTGCACCTGGGCACCTTCCAGCCGCTGGAGAAGGAGCTGGTCTTCGACATCGACATGACGGACTACGACGACGTCCGCACGTGCTGCAGGTTCCCGGGGCGGCCGCGCGCGGGGCGGGCGGGGGGCACCCGCGGGGCCGCGGCACGCTCCCCACCGCCGCCGCGCTGCCTCCAGCTCCGCCGAGATCTGCCCCAAGTGCTGGACCCTGATGACCATCGCCGTCCGCGTCCTTGACCGGGCGCTCGTGGGTGAGGCCCTCGCACCCCCGCGCCGCCCCGCACGCTTTCCCGCGGGCTTTCGGGATGTGCCCGGCTGCGGTTCGCGTTGCAACGGCGTCTCGCCCCGCACGCGGAGCGGGTGCAGTGGGCAGAGGGGTGCAACGAGGGGACCCTGGGGGTGCAGCAGGCAGAGGGTTGCAACGAGGGGACCCTGGGGGCGGAAGGGTGCAATGAGGGGATCCTGGGGGTGCAGTGGGTGGAGGGGTGCGACGAGGGGGCCCTGGGGGTGCAATGAGGGGGTGCAATGAGGGGATCCTGGGGGTGCAGTGGGTGGAGGGGTGCGACGAGGGGGCCCTGGGGGTGCGCCGGGGGTGCTTTTCCAGGGCTGCACCGGCACGAGGCGCCAGGACGGCCGCTTGCCGCGGCGCCTGCCGGAGCCCGTCCCTTCCTCCCGCAGAGGACCTGGGCGTGAAGCACCGGCTCTGGGTGTACTCGGGCCGCCGGGGCGTCCACTGCTGGGTGTGCGACGACGCGGTGCGCAAGTGGTCGCCGGCGCTGCGCGGGGCCGCCGTGGAGTACCTGTCGCTGGTGAAGGTGGGGGGGCCGGCAGCGGGGCCGGGGGGCGGCGCGGGGCAGCCCCCCCGGGCCCGGCCTCACTGCCGCCGTGCCCCCAGGGCGGCGCGGAGACGGTGAAGAAGGTGACGCTCTCGGAGCCCGTGCACCCCTTCGTCAGGTGGGTGGGCGGCCGCGGGGCCGTGACGGGGGGCCGCGGGGGGCCGGCGCTGAGCCGCCGTCTGCCCGCAGGCGCTCCGTGAGCGTGGTGGAGCGCTACTTCGCCGCCTACGCCCTGGAGGGCCAGGACATCCTGGGCAGCCGCGAGAGCTGGGAGAAGGTGCTGGCCCTCGTGCCGGAGGATATCCTTGCCGGGGCCGTTGGGGGCGGGGGGGTCCAGCCGCGCCTGGGAAACGGCCTTAACTGCCGGCACAGCACCGCGAGCCGCTGCGGGGCGAGTTCCCCAAGAAGAGGGACTCGGCGCAGCGCTGGGAGCTGCTGCGGGCCCGGATGGAGCGGACGCGGGTGAGTGCCGGGGGCAGCCCGGGCGCTGTGCCGCGGTGGCGGTGGCGGTGGCGGTGACGGGCGGCTCCTCCGTTCGGTCGCAGCGCGCCGCGGGCGCCGGGAAGAGCCCGCCGTGCCACGCCGACTGGGAGATCATGCTGCAGTACTGCTTCCCCCGGCTGGACATCAACGTCAGCAGAGGCGTGGGGCACCTGCTGAAGAGCCCCTTCAGCGTCCACCCCAAAACAGGTGGGTCCCGGCCGCCCCGTGGGCCGCCCCCCTCCCCGTGCCCCCCAACCGCCCCCCCTTTTCCCGCAGGCCGCATCTCGGTGCCGCTGGATTTGCAGAGGCTGGAGCAGTTTGATCCCTTCGCCGTCCCCACCATCAGGTAGGTGCGCGCCGAGGGGGGGCCGCGGCAGCGGGGGGCGGCCGCAGCCTTCCGCCACCCCTCTCTCCCGCAGCTCCCTGTGCCAGGAGCTGGACGCGGCCGGCGAGCTGGAGGATGGCGGCGAGGCCGAGCCCAAGCGGCGGCCGCGGGGTGAGCGAGGCTGGGCCAGGCCGGGGTCCGGGGGGGTCCCTGTCGCCCCGGGGGCCGTGGGGGGGCCCCGCCGCCCCGGCCCTGCTCAGACCCGTCTCCCGCAGACTACAAGCGGACCAGCCTGGCGCCCTACGTGCGGCTCTTCGAGCAGTTCGTGGAGGGCATGGAGCAGGCCCGGCGCGGAGAGGCGCTGCGGCGCAGCGGTGAGCGCCCGGCCCGGCCCGCCGCCCCGGCGAGGGGAGCCGCCCTTCCTGGGGTGAAACCCCCCTTTCTCCTCTTTCCAGACCTGCAGGGAGACTTCTGAGCCGGTGGCCGGGCCCCGCGTCCCGAGGTGGAGCCGTCTCCGGGCCGGCGGCCGCACTGGATCCCCCGGCAGGCCCTTCCCGCCCCCCTTTTTGTACTTTTTTTGCACAAAAACCATTAAAGGGCTCTGCTGCCTCCGCGGCCGACAGCGTGGGTCAGGGCTGGGCAGGGTGGGGGGTGCCGGGGGGCCGGGGTCGTCCCTGCACGGGGCTGTGTGTGGGGCCGCCAGCCCCATGGCCGTGGGGTGTCCCCGTGGGGCACAGGGAGAGCTGGGGGACGCAGTGCTGCGCAGGGGGGCCCAGCCCCACACCCCGAGCGTTGCTGTCCGTGGGGGGCCCAGCCCCATGACTAAGGGGGTCCCAGCCTCACTCCCAGGGGGGTCCCAGCCCCATATCTGTGGGGTCCCAGCCCCGCTCCCTTGTCCCCGCACGGCGGGGGCGGGATGGAGGCCGGAACCGCCGAGCGAGGCGGGCGGGGCCGGGCCGGGCCGCGCCGGCCGCTGCCCCTTGCCCCGGAAGCGCTCGCCGTCCCGGAAGTCGCGCTGTCCAGCAGCTCGTTCTCTTTCCGCCGCCATCTTGGGCCCCGCTCCCCGCACAGTGAGTCCCGCCGCCGCCATCCGCCGCCATCCGCCGCCGCGCGGGCCTGGCGCCGCCGCGGGGGCCGTCCGCCGAGCGCGGGGGCGCGGGCGGGAGGGCGGGCGGCGGCGGCGGCGCGCGCGGTCCGGCGCCGCCGATGGGGGCCTGGGGCCGGGGCAGGGCCGGGGGCGGCGGGGCCGCGGTCGCGGGGAGGGGAGGGGGCGGCGGCGGAGCCGGGCCGCGACCGGGGGAAGCCCCGTTCGCAGGCCGGGAGTGGCCTGTGTTCGCGGGGGGCTGAGCTCCCTCTCGGCCGGGGTCGGGCTGGGGCGGGCCGGGCGGCGCGGTTCAGCCGGGACCGGGAGGAGCTCGGTCTCTTCGGGGCCCCCGGTTCGCGGGCGGTGCGGGGAAGGGCAGCTCCTTCGGGGCTCGGTGGAAGTTGCGGCCCGGCCCGGCCCGGCCTCCCTGGTCCGGTCCGGCGCTAACAGCGGCTCTGGGCGCCGTGCTTTTGTTTCTTTTCCTCGCAGAAATGCCTGGTGAAGCTACAGAAACCATCCCCGCCACAGAGCAGGAGCTGCCGCAGCCTCAGGCCGAGACAGGTGAGCCTGGCGGCTTGGCCGCCCGCTGCTGAAGGGGCCCGGAGCTCATCCGGGTGGAATGAGGGGGTAACGAGCCTGTCCTCGCCGGCGGGATCCTTCGGAAAGTTTATTAACATCCAGGGAGGAAACTTGGACGCTGGTGGATAAGCAGGTTTCTGCTGCCCGGACGATGAGTTTACGTGGTCTCTGAGTGGAAGCGAGGGTGGCGGCAGCCTGGTCGCGGGCTGGGGCTGCTGCGCAGCTCCAGGGCGAGCACGCGTAGCCCAGCACCAGCTCACTGCCGGCCTGGTGCCGTCCCGATGGCTGCGGCTCCTGGGTGAGATCTGTCCGTGAGTCTCGGCCGCTCTGAGTGACGTGCTGCCTGTTTGCTTCTCAGCTTTGGTGCCGTTCTGCTCTGTCTTGGTATCTTTTCCTCTGTTATATCCAGAAGAAATCTGTATGTGGTTTTGTCCAGGTGTTTCAGCTTCCCAGGCAAAAAGGCATTGCGCAATGTTTACAGGAACCTGTTGTCACCTAAATCGTGCTTTTTGTAGCCTGCTCTCATCTCCCAAAGTATTGGGAAAAGTTTTACATCCTCTACTTTTCCTTACACACGTTCCCCATTACGGTACAACCAGTTTAGAATCCCACTCCACAGTCAGTATTCCTGTAACAGATTTGAGTCTTAAAGCAGCTGGAGAAAAGGTAATAGTTTTTATCAAGAGGACAGTATAGCTATGGAATTACTAGGATTATTAAGGATGTGTAGAAGCAGAAATCCCTTTAAACTCTGAAGTGGGTCAGATTCCTAGGTTCCCTTTGGTAGGGTTTGGCTAAATTCCAGCACAGAAGGCATGGGACGCTTCACGGCTCCAGTCAGAAGGTTACAGTGGGCTACGGCACTCACCAGGCATCGCACGCTTGGCCTTGACACACAGCTGATGAATGCGCTGTTAAGAACGCACCACGCTGTCCTTGGGGAGGGGAGGGTTGGAGCCGTGAGTCAGTGCAGCTTAAAGAACACCCGGGCAACCTGCTTGTGTTTCGCAGCGTGCGTTGTTGTGCGTGTGCCGCTGTGGCCGGGGGAGGAGGAGCGTGGGGATGTGGGTTTCTGAACTGTTCTCACCGCCGTTGTATATTGTGCTTCTTAACTCTTTTGAAGGTTTCCTGGATGCTGTGATCCAGTGAACAAATAGTCTGCCCTTGCTTGCTGCGTCTCTGCCTCGAGGCTCAGGGACGCACTGCATGAATATGTGACTGGGCCTTGTCACCGGGCCTGAGGCATGGGGGAGCCGCACGGTGCACGACGGGTAAACGAGGGATCTGTCCAGAGCGCGTGAGTTGGATTCGGGGACTGCAGGGAAAGTTGAGGCTTCTTGAATGATCAGATGCTGCTGTCAGAGAGGTTTTATTGAGAGGAAGTGCCTGGTAGCTTCTGGTGCGGATTTGAACGACAGCTGTTGGTATAACAACTGTACTGTTGGATACCAGGGGCAGCTGTTGCTCTTTAAGATCTGCCCAGGCATAGCTGGGATTCCTGAGGTTGGGTCCCTTCCCGGTGCTCTTGTATCCCTTGCTTTTTCCCAGGGCACAGTTTTTCTCTAGGTCTGTCTAGGACGATAACTTGCACCTTTTCTCCTCTCAATTCTCAGCTTGTCTTGGGTCTCCGACAGCTTTGTGGCGTGCCTAAAGGTCGGTAGATCTTGACCGTGGGTAGCGTGTACTTAACAGCAACGGTATTAAAGTACTTGCTGCCCCAGCCCCGGGGAAGCAAGTGGGGCTCTCGGGGAGTGACGCTGGCAGCCGAAGAGGCCAGGGGAGCTGAGGCGGCAGGGAGGGCTCGCGGGCCGGGGCTGTAAAGTCTGGGGCTGCTCGGGAGCCGTCAGGTAGGTCTCCATTAACAGGGTGGAGATGGAAGGGGAGTGTGCGTGCCTGAAGAGTTGCTGTATTTATCTCATCTCTGCTGAGCAGGCTGTGCTGAGATCCGGCAGGGCACAAAAGGAGCTGGCGCTTGGAGAGTGCTGATGCAGGGTAACAGTCTTGCTGTGGGTGGGAGAGTCTTCAGATGGCTTCCTTTGACATTTAGCTTATTTCTTGGAGGTTAGTTGGTCCATGGAAAGTGTTTAATGCTCCGCACAGTAGTTTGCAGTCCAGGGCTTCAGCCGTTCACGTGTATGCAGCCTAGCCTTAAGAGGCTTTGCAGCCTCGTTAATTTAAGTGTCCCTTAAGAAATGATAGCTGCTTTTTGAGAGCACTGCATCTCACCTTGGTCTGTGGAGGTGGTCACCAGAGTGGTGGAGCTGTCTCTGGAGAACAAGTGGTGATTTGGAAACATCTTGTCTGAGGGACGTCCTCAAATGGTGATCTCTGTGGTGAGGTGTTGGTGCAAATGGAGAAGGAACAGGGAGCTCTGGCAGGGATGGGAAGGAATTTCAGAAGAGAACATTTTTGTCTTTCTGGCATGTTTTGTGAAAGGCTTTGGACCAGCTCAACTTTTGGCAGGTTGCAGTGCTTCTTTTTGAAGTGCCAGCTGATGTCCTTTCTGGAGCAGGAAGTGTCCTGGTGTGTGCTGGGCCTCACTGGCCTTCGGCACAAGGCACCGATTTCCAGCACTTGTTAACTAGCTGCCCAGCTCTAGTCTAGCGTCTCTCCTCGCACCATCCTATATTTTGGAATAGGCTGGGGAAAAGGAGGCCTTAAGAACATGTTTTGAGCTGCTGTCCCTGGAGAAGAGGAAGTGATCTCATCTATGGAGGGAGGTGTTCTCTTTAACACATGTATTAATGCTCTAGGTGAGGACTTGGGTCTCTGACTAGCCATAATCCTAATTTGGGAAAGACCAAGAAAGAACAGTGAGCAGACAGACAGTTTGCCCTGCCTTGGGTAGGCAGGTGACCTGTGTAAGGGGGATTTTGTGCCAGTTCATTTGTGTCCTTCCTGTTGGATGCAGCTAAAACAAATGAGAGCCAGTGCCCTGAATTGAAGTAGGGAGGAAATTTATTGCTTTATTGCTTCCTCTTTGAACTGGATCCTGATTTGAGCTCATCAGGTGTTGGCGTGGTTGCTCCTTGGCAGCAGGCCCGGCTCCGTTCCCCAGGACCCTTTCTGCCCCTGCCATCTTGCTCTCTTGACGGACGTGCTGGGACGTGCTGCCTCCGGGGTTTGGGGTTGATGTAGAGCTTGGGGCTGAAGTTACCGGAAGGGCGGACGTGTGGTTCTGCCGGTTCTGCTCTCCTGGCCTGCAGTGTTGCTTGTTACGCTGGTCAGACCAGCGCTGTCATCCTTGGTTCTCACGGTGCCTCTTCCCCGAGCGAGTTCCCTTTGCTGTCCTGCTGCTGAGTTTAGTCTGTGATATTACGAAAGCCAGGGCTTTCAAGGCACTGGCTTGAGCCACGAGTGAGCCAAGGAAACTAGATGGTGGGCGATCTCAGTTGGCAGGACTTGTCTTAATGATCTGTTCTCACTTGTCAGCTCCAGCTGTCCTTCCTCCCGCAGCCCCTGGCACCGCAGCTCCTGTCGAAGCACCAGGTATTGCGAGTCCCTCAGTAACACCCCGTGTGCCTCATTAACAATGGTTTGATGTTCTGGATGGTTGCAGTTACATTAACCCTAACACTTTGCAAGGGGGAGCGTGGATCACTGTGGGAGCCAGGACGCTGGGGTCCTGCCCCTGCTCTGCTGCTGGCTCGGCGTGGGTGAGTCACGCCGTTCCTCCGTGCCTCGGTTTCCCCATCAGCGAAGGAGCATCTGCCTCACAGGAGGGTCTGCCTGTGTGACATACCAGGGATGAGGGGAAAGGGGCTTCCCGCTGTCAGAGCATGTCTGGGAGAGCACTCCTGGAACACTGATTTCCAGCATGCTGCTGTGGATAGAGCTGTCTGCATTCCAGATCTTTCCCTGAGCCAAGGATTATTTCCCTGGATTTATGTGCTGGAGAGCGTGTTGGGGCAGAGTGCTTCACCTGTGTGATGGGAAGACAGTGACTCTTAGTCCTTGAGAGCCCTCAGGGCCCGTGTGCATGGGAGGGCTTGACCAGGAGAGCGTGGGTGTCTGTGCACATGAAATGCTTCTCTCTTGTCACTGTCCTGGAGTTGGAGGCGTGGGGAGTGTTTGCGGAGCGCCCCAGCGTGCCATGTGCAGTGGCCTGTGAGCTCCGGCTCAGGATGGGGCCAGAGGATCAGCCGCGTTCGGTGCGGGTGACCTTTGCGATAACTCTCACCTTTCTCCTGTCCTGCCCTCGGTTTCTTTTTCTCATCAGTTCACTTTGTTTCTCTCCTTTAGCTGCTCTTCATCCTGCTCATTCCCCAGCTCTGACTCCGTCTCCGTCCCCTGCAGCTGCCGCGGGTGCTGCCGGCCTGGCTCCCTCAGCTGGGCAGCCCGCCCCTGCCGTGGCCGTGCCTGCCCCCGCCTGCCCTCCAGCCCCTGCACCAGCCCTTCCTGCCCCCCTTTCCCCACCTGTGGTCCCCGCTGCAGTGGTGCCTGTGTTTTCTGTTCCCCCACAGCTCCCTGCCCCAGCTCCAGGGGTCCCAGTTGCTTCTTTCCCTCCTCCAGCCTTGGCTCCACAGTCCCCGACTGCTCTTGCAGCCCCAGGGTCTCCAGGGCCTGCTGCTGCCCCAGTTACCTCAGCAGCCCCGGGGCTCCCAGCCCCAGGGTCTCCTGCTGCGGCTGCTGGTCCTGTCCCGGTGACACCAGCTCCCCTCACCATCCCCCCTGTGACTGCTGTTTCCCCCACAAGCCCTGCTTCTCCCCCAGCAGCTCTTACTTCTGTGAAAGCTGCTCCATTTGCTGCCCCTCTGAGCCCTGCTGGGGCTGCTGCCCAGGCCCCTCTCCCTGCTCCTTCCCCAGTGTCTCCCAGCAGCCCAGGGGCCACCCCAGCTGCTCTCCCAGTAACCCCTTCCTGTCCCTTCATGGCACCGTCTGCAACGACATCTCCCCTGGGAGCAGGTCCCATTTTCCTGCCAGCTTCAGCTGCTCTTCCCGAGGCCGTTGCTTGTCCTCAGACCCCAGGCTCTCCCCCCGTTGCTGCCCCTGTCTGTCCTTTCATGGCAGCAGCCGCAGTCGCTCCAGTTTGTGCCCCCGCAGCGCCAGCCTCTCCTGGGAGCCCTGCCTCTCTGCCTTTGGCTTTTGCTTTGGCCACGGCCTCTTCTCCCCGAGCCCCAACCCCTGACTCTCCCCTGCCCCCTCTCATTCCTCCCGAGGGCCCAGCTCTGGCGGGTGCCATCTCTCCGCCTGCTTTCCTGGCTTCCCCCGTGGCGCTGGTCCCTTCATCACCCCCAGCCCCTTTGATACCAGCTGGGATGTCACCTGGGAGCCCTGCTGCCACCCCGCAGGGCCCAGCGCCTGGCGCTCCGGTCGTTCCTTCCGTGGCCCAGACTGGTCCTGCAGGCGCTGCCTCTGCCCTGGCAGCCTCTGCTGCTGCTGGTTCTCCTCCTGCAGCACCGGCTTTGGCAGGTCCTGCTTCTCCACCGGCTCCTGTCACCCCCCTGGCAGCCAAGGCCTCCCCTGCAGGCCCTGCCTCTGCCCCGGCAGCCCCAGCTGCTGCCCCTGTTGCTGATGCAGCACCAGCCGTGGGAGCCCCAGTCCCTCCCTCTGTGGCCAGGGCACCTCCTGGGAGCCCAGACCCTCTGGCAGTGCCTGCTGCCGTGGCAGCTCCGATCGCTCCTGCACTGCCCAGAACCTCTGCAGCAGCTGCTGCATCTGCCCCAGGGAAACCAGCTCCAGGGAGTTCTGTCCTGCCAGCAGCTCCTGCGGCTGCCGCCCCGTCTGTTCCCTCAGGCCCTGCCACCTCCTTGCCCATCTCACCAGTAACGGCAGCTGCAGCCGCCCCTCCAGCGGCCAAATCACCTCCCGCGAGCCCTGTGGCTGCCCTATCTGCTCCACCAGCTCCCGCTGCCCCTCCAGTGGCCAAATCACCTCCCGCGAGCCCTGTGGCTGCCCCGTGTGCTCCTTCCACCCCACCTTCTCCAGGGCTGGCAGCTCCTGCTGCCCTTCCAGTGGCCAAATTGCCTCCCGCGAGCTCTGTGGCTGCCCCGTCTGCTCCACCAGCTCCTGCTGCCCCTCCAGCGGCCAAATCACCTCCCATGAGCCCTGTCACTGCCCCATCTCCTTCCACCCCAGCTTCCCCAGGGCTGGCAGCTCCTGCTGCCCCTCCAGCAGCCAAATCTCCTCCCGTGAGCCCTGTCACTGCCCCGTCTGCTCCACCAGCTCCTGCTGCCCTTCCAGTGGCCAAATTGCCTCCTGTGAGCCCTGTGGCTGCCCGATCTGCTCCACCAGCTCCTGCTGCCTCTCCAGCAGCCAGATCTCCTCCCATGAGCCCTGTCACTGCCCCATCTGCTCCACCAGCTCCTGCTGCCCCTCCAGCGGCCAAATCACCTCCCATGAGCCCTGTCACTGCCCCGTGTGCTCCTTCCACCCCAGCTTCCCCAGGGCTGGCAGCTCCTGCTGCCCCTCCAGCAGCCAAATCGCCTCCTGCGAGCCCTGTCACTGCCCCGTCTGCTCCACCAGCTCCTGCTGCCCCTCCAGCGGCCAAATCACATCCCATGAGCCCTGTCACTGCCCCATCTGCTCCTTCCACCCCACCTTCTCCAGGGCTGGCAGCTCCTGCTGCCCCTCCAGCGGCCAAATCGCCTCCCGTGAGCCCTGTGGCTGCCCCGTCTGCTCCTTCCACCCCACCTTCTCCAGGGCTGGCAGCTCCTGCTGCCCTTCCAGTGGCCAAATTGCCTTCCGCGAGCCCTGTCACTGCCCCGTCTGCTCCACCAGCTCCTGCTGCCCCTCCAGCAGCCAGATCACCTCCTGTGAGCCCTGTCACTGCCCTGTCTGCTCCTTCCACCCCACCTTCTCCAGGGCTGGCAGCTCCTGCTGCCCCTCCAGCGGCCAAATCTCCTCCCGTGAGCCCTGTCACTGCCCCATCTGCTCCACCAGCTCCTGCTGCCCCTCCAGCGGCCAAATCGCCTCCCGTGAGCCCTGTCACTGCCCCGTGTGCTCCTTCCACCCCAGCTTCCCCAGGGCTGGCAGCTCCTGCTGCCCCTCCAGCAGCCAAATCGCCTCCTGCGAGCCCTGTCACTGCCCCGTCTGCTCCACCAGCTCCTGCTGCCCTTCCAGCAGCCAAATCACCTCCCATGAGCCCTGTCCCTGCCCCATCTGCTCCACCAGCTCCTGCTGCCCCTCCAGCGGCCAAATCGCCTCCCGTGAGCCCTGTCACTGCCCCAGCAGCCCCTGCCCCAGCTCCAGCCCCTCCTGGTGCTGGCGTGAGCCCTGTGCCTGGCACCCTAGCTCCAGATGCTGCTGCCCCACCTGCGCCCGTCTCTCCCGCTTGCCCGGTCCTGGGGGTTCCTGATGCCCTCCCTAAGCCATCGGCTGGGGCCGCTGCCCCTGCAGCCTCCCCTGCTGTCAGTCCTGCGCCCCAGAAACCAGCTGCCAAGCTTCCCGCCCCTGCCCCGGGGGGTAACCTCACCCCGCCTGCCTCCTCTGCGCCTGCCGCTTTCCCCACTAAAAAGCAACCCCCTTCTGCTAAGCTCTCCAAGCCGGCCCCACGCGCCCCCCCATCTAAACCGCCACCGAAAGCCCCAGCCCCTGTCTGTGCTGCTGTCGACGACGACGACCTGCCACCTCTGATCCCCCCAGAGGTGCCCACCGTCGAGCCGCCTTTGCAGCCCATCCTGGTGGACCTCTCGCCCAGAGCGGCCGTGGTCCCTGCTGAGGCCCCGGCTCCTCCAGCTCAGCAGCCCGTGCTGAAGAATGACAAGGGTATTTGCCTCCTCGGTGTGCTGTGTGCATGGAGTGTCACTGGCTGCCCACTGGATACTAACCCGTAGACGGGGACTCGCCGCCCCTTCGTCGCTTGGTGTGTCAGTCGAGATGAGCGGTCTTTAGGAGGGCCGCGCGGTGCAGGCAGGCCTGAACCATGCCAGACCGAGCCGAGCCTGCCCGAGCGGCTGCCGAGTTTGGAGGTGGGGCAGTGGGGAGGGGTCGCCCGCCGGGCCTGCCGTTGCGGGACCGGGCAGGTCAGGGCTCTCTGCGTGGTCCGGTGCCAGCAGGTGCGACTTGGCGTCACTAACGGCGTGTTCTCGGGCACAGAGCACGGTGTGGCTTGTGGCATGGGTGTTGCAACCGTTGTCTGAAGTGGCTTTATGCTGAAACTCTGATCAGCGCCGCCACGTGCGTGTACTCCCTCGTGTGTCTGGCATCCACCGTGGTTTACCTGTTCCCTTCCCCTCCTCCCGCGCGGCTGTGTTGGGGGCATCCCTGCGTGAAGATGTCCGGCGCTCTCAGGCGCACTGTGGTCACCTGGAGCTGCTGGCACGCGCAGCGGCTCTGCCGAGGCCCCGTGTCTGCCGGCTCCCCGGGAGTCAGCCAGCAGCAGGGGAGGTGTGGGCAGTGCCGGGGTCGAAACGGGTCCCTGCGCTCTGGGAAACACGTTTGCCTGCGTGAGCTGTTGGGATCCCCCCAGCTCGCACTAACAGCCTGCAGAGAGAGCTTTGCTGAGGGCTCTGGGTCCGCTCAGCGTGTCCTTGGCACGAAGGCCTGTGCTGAGAGGAGGAAATGGAACTGCGTCCAGGTAATAGCCGCCCGAGAGAAGGCGTCGTGTTCCCCCGCTGGCCTGCTCTGAGAGCTGGAGAGAGCCCCGACTGTGCTACCTTCACTCCTGTGTGGTCAGACACCGGCTTTCGGGGAGGGGGCCGTGTTTCACAAGCTAACCACGGCCTCTGCCGCAGAGAGGTGTGAGAGCTGGCTGCCCTCTGAGCTGTCCTGGGCTTGTGGCAGCTTTCAGACCCTGGCGCAGATGCCAACTGGAGCATCCAAAGATGCTGTTTCCTGATAGGGGTTTTCAAGGTAGTTACAAACCATCCCCTTTAATAAAGTCACTGATAGGCTTGGCTCTGCACAGCAGCCCCGGGAACTCGAGGTGAATTGGATCTCATTTCCATGCTGCACGTCTGAGCTCCTGCAATCCCCAGTTTCGCTGCTGTCTAAACAGGTTTGAGCAGAATTAAGGGAGTGTCATTCTTAGGCCTCCACAGGAATCTGTCAGCGCAGGGCTTGTGCTGACTCACTGCCCAAAGGGGCGCTGCCACGCTGCTCGTCCTCGTTACTCGAACTGGGGCTGCGATGCTGGCCAGCACGTTACCTTCAGTGAAGGGAGCGGCTCGGGCTGCCTTTTGGGGACTCCACTGGCGTTCCTGAGCAAGCCTCTGGGCACCTGCAGTGCTCCGACCGCCCTGAAGGAGCCCGGCCTGGCGCAGGTCGGCTGCTGGTGCGGGCGGGCACAAGGCCTCACCCCCACTGTCCTGACCACCAGCTTCTCCTTGCTGCTGCAGGGGAGCTTCCGTCATGGCGAGAGCGCCTGGAAAAGGCGATGCTCTTGTGCCACTGGCTGGCTCCTTTGGGGTTGCAGGGAGAGCTTCTGTCAGGTATTGCTTAAGCGTACTGACTCAAAATTCCTTTCAGGTAGAATTCTAATATTTTTAAATAGAGGGAACACTAACAATTAAGTGTCTGCAATTTGACAAGCTGGTGGTTGCATGGAATTTATTCTCTAGGGCTTTCCAGTATGTTTCACAAAGTTTTTTGGTCTTCGAGAGCGTTCATATGTTCCTGTAAAGCCCTGCTTGAGTTAACTGTGTCAGCACCAAAACCCCCCACAGCAAAGGTTACGCCAAAGCAGTTTGGTTCTTTGATCTTGCTGTGTCCTGAGGACTTACCTGTCTCTCTTCGCAAGGTCCTAAGCTGGAAAGAGTGACGTGTTTGTTTCGATAGGGTCCGGAACAGAATCTGACAGCGATGAATCTGTACCAGAACTCGAAGAACAAGACTCCACACAGGCCACGACACAGCAGGCGCAGGTAGGGCAGTGGGCACAGGCCAGCCACGCAGGGCAGCGCGTCAGGACAGCCGTGCTCACCTCCCGCTCCTCGGGAGTGCACCTCCCCGAGCTCAGCAGTGGGTTTGGTGGACAGGGCATGCGCAGGGATATGCCCTTCTGGGAAATTCCTCCTCAGAATCACCTGAGGGTCCCTCAGGCAGCCCCCATCTCAGGTAGCTCACGTTGGGGAATGGTGGTTGGAAAGCCCTCACAGAAAGGCCATGCCTCTGTTTTTCTTTGCCTCCCTGTTGGTCAGAGAACAGGTCCCCTTGGGCTCCCAGCGCCCAGCAGTGGCAGAAGTAGGACCCCTCAGATGCTGTGCATCGCCACCTCAGAACCGTCTAAGGTTCCTCTTGTTTTCTGTCCTTGCAGCTTGCAGCAGCAGCTGAAATAGATGAAGAACCCGTTAGCAAAGCAAAACAGAGTCGGAGTGAAAAGAAAGCACGAAAGGTAAGATGGGATGTTAAAGGGACCAAATCCATATATATCCTGCCCGTGGATGAGCTGAGCTTTACTTCAGTGTGGCACAGTATCTCTGAGTGCTTGGGGGTTCATCTGATGAACCCTGCTCAGGATTGCTCCTCCTTGCGTCCTGCCCTTGTACTATAGCAGCGGGGCTTTCAGGAGCTGAGAAAGGTTGGTGTGACTTTCTGCCTTGGTCAGGCCCCCAGGCAAGGCGATGCCCCCCTTTCACGGGAAAAACCCTTGTGCCTGGAGTGGCTCGAGGTCATGCTACGGATCTGTGTCAGTGCTGGGAATAGAAAGTTCCCTCCCAGGCACTCAGCGCAGTGTCAGTCTAAAAGCCTTTGAATGCTTGTCTGCAGCAGTAAAATGCACATTTTCATTCACATGAGTGCATCAATTGTTGGACCCTGGTCTCCACAGAGCAGATGAACATACATACACATCTTGTCCTGGGCTGGGCTGTCTCACTGACTTTCTTTCTCTCACTCTTTTTTCTCTCTCTCTCTTTTTTTTTTAGGCAATGTCTAAACTGGGCCTTCGCCAGGTCACAGGAGTAACCAGAGTCACCATTCGGAAATCTAAGAACATCCTTTTTGTCATCACAAAGCCAGACGTATACAAGAGCCCGGCGTCAGACACCTACATCGTCTTTGGCGAAGCAAAGGTGCACTGACTCTGCGTCGTGTCTGGCAGCCATGTTAATCTGTATTCACGGCAGCGGGGTGGCAGCTCTGAGGTGGCAGGGTTCATCCGTGCCACCTGCGAACCGCAGCTGCAGCTGGCTGGATCCCTGCTGCTGCGCCTGCCCCCAGAGAGGTGTGGGCAGGCCCCGGTCCTCGCTGACGGCCGGTTTCACAGCTTGGTTGTGCAGCAGAGCTATTTAATGTGCTGGCACTGCAGCGGAGCGAGGAGCGCAGCTGTGACTGCCTGAGCCTGCGTGCTGACATCCCGCTCTGCGTAGGGCTGGCCTCACTTGTGCTTCTTCTCTCCCCCAGATTGAGGACCTGTCCCAGCAGGCCCAGCTGGCAGCTGCCGAAAAGTTCAAAGTGCAAGGAGAAGCTGTCTCAAACATCCAGGAAAACACACAGACCCCCACCGTGCAGGAGGAGAGCGAGGAGGAAGAGGTATGCCTTCCCCAGACTGCACGCAGCGGGGCAGGGCGCTTTGTTCAGAAACTGAACCAAAATGCGAAACGCAGCCACTGAGCTGAAGGACCTCATTGTGTTAACGCGCATTCATGCTAAGCGGAGCGTGCTGCTCCGCGGGTTTCTCCTCCCCGCACCGCCCGCCTGGCAGCCCTGGCCGGGGCAGGGCTTCCCAGGCTGTATCCTGGCTGTGGTCAGTTGTCTGCTTGACCCGTCCACCGCTTCGGCCATGGGCTGAGCAGAGATGCCCTGGGCTGGAGGTGCCCCAAAGAGCTCTGAAGAGCAGGAGCTGGATTTGCCCTCACCAGGGCAGTTCCCTACCAGGCTGTTGTGCTCTGCCCTTGCTGCATGGATCATAATTTTGCTCCCCAAAGACCCTTCCTCCCCTGCCTGTTGCATTTGCTTTTACAGGATTGCTGCATCAGCTCCTCTTTCTGCCTGAGCCCCCTTTCCTGCCACTCTGTGCCACATCTAGAGCTTTGTGTTGTGACACCTAGTTCTCTTTCCTTCCTCCGAATGTTTGGCTTGATGACAAAAGGGAAGCGCAGGGTCCTTCCCCTGGAGGACCTGGTCCCAGTTGCTGTCAGGAGACTCTCTGCAGGGCTAGATAGTGCCCAGTCTCGCATCCCAGCTTCTGCCTTTGGCTTGACTTGGAGCTGCCCGAATCCAGACAATCCCATTTTTCTTCGCTGGGCACGGAGCAGGCCGTGCGTTCAGCTGGAGACAATCCTGGTCTCTGTCTCCTTAGGTTGACGAAACCGGCGTTGAGGTGAAAGATATTGAGCTGGTCATGTCCCAGGCGAACGTGTCCCGAGCAAAGGCAGTCCGCGCCCTGAAGAACAACAGTAACGATATTGTAAATGCTATAATGGTGAGTGCCTGCCTGCAGTGGCGTTTCCAGCCGGTCGAGTGAGCCTTGAGCCTGGGGAAGAGACATAATGGTTTGAAATGAAACTTCCCTGTGGGGGAGATTTGCGGTGCTTGTTTCTCTGCTGGTGGAGGAAGTAGGGAATGAATTTGGGGATCATGTGATGCAAAGTGGAGAGAGTTTGTTTCCTTCCATCTGCACCCCAAGTATCTATTGGGGGTATCAGGTGCCTCCATGCCCTGCACAGTGGCTTCCATCTGGAAGGCCAGGAAGTGAAACAACCTGTCGCAGGCCCTGCTGGGCAGAGAAGCCGCAGGGGCTCGTCTTCCCTAACGAGTGCTGCACGTGTCTGGAGCTGGACTTCCGTGCCAGTGGGCCGGGCTGGCTCCTAACTGCTCTTTCTCTTTGCAGGAATTGACGATGTAGCCATCAGGAGGGAGGAGCCTTTTTTGGTGTTTCAGAGAAGAGTAAAATGCAACTAAATTTAAAATTTGTACTATTTCTATCAACTAATAAAAGTTGTGGCTTATTGTTGGTGAAACATTTTTTGCTCTTTTTTGGCTTTGCTGCCCTCCCCTCCCTGGTAGCTGAGGTCCCAGGGTGGAGCCTTCATCCTGGGAAGATCTCAAAGCCCGATACTCTCTGTTCTGTCACACCATAGAGGAAGAACACCTGCTCGTTCCCTCATTTCCTTCCTATCTCCAAAGGTCGGCTGGCTGGGATTCCCAGGGAGGCCAGCCTAGGCCTCAACGAGTGCCTGGGACGCTGATCTTAGCGCAGACCGTCTCCCTCCAAAGCTAACAGGAGGTCTCTAATCTACAGGGTGTCACGTCACCCAGAAGTGTTCCGGACAGCGCTCTCCTGTGAGAGCCCAGCTGTGACGCTCCCCGTAGCGAGTCTCAGCCCAGGAAACCACAATGGTTTTAGAGAACAAGAAATTCTTTTTAGAATAGTGAACACAGGGTTTTTATTTGATTCACTGCAGCCATGGGGCAGGGATGGATTAGGTGATCTTGTCATGCCTTCCGGCCTGATTTGAGAGAAGGCCAAGATTCATCCAGGTTCTTGAACCCAGAGCTTTGCAATGGCTAGGGGTGCCCAGAAGTCATCGGAGTCGACTGCTTTGGCACTGACAGCTTCCGTTTCTTCCCTCTGCTGCCCTGAACCTGCCTTCCTTGGCAGCAGCTCCTTACCGTCCGCCCTGCTGCGTCACCCACCCCAGCAGAGGTGATTGCCTGCCCACGCTGTTCGTGTTCACAGCACGTTGCCTGGTGGCCTCAGCCAGGCCGGGCTGTGGTGTGCCGAGTGTCAACAAGCAGTAAGTCCCACCATTTTTGAAGTGCTGCTTTGCTGGAATTTGAGTGGCAGCAGGGCGGAGCGGTAGGAGGGGCTGAGCTTTGACTGCTTTTCTCCTGCTTCCCAGGCCTGCGGGGAAGGCTGTGCTTACCCAGAAAGTTGTTTGCATGCAGAGGGAGTCTTTCAGCACTCCACAGGGGTGGGAAGTGAGCTGACATTTACCCGCCTAAAGTCCCAAGTCTCACGAAATGCAGAGGCTGAAGCTGTGAAAATAGGCATCTTTCTGCCACTTAGCAGCATTTCTTTCTCCCTTGTGCAATAAAATCTGGGCCTTGGAACAGCTCATTAAATCTGATCAGTGACATCCCTGCATGGGCAGCGGGAGATTCTAGCTAGAAGCCCTTCATTAGCCTTTCGCACAGTTCTCCGGTGCCTGAACACGGGGAAACACTGTGCGATGCTTCGCTGGGTCGCGGCCGCCCCCGGCAGCGCTCCGGCTCGGGGGGAGCCCTGGGGGAGGCCGCGAGGGGCGGCTGCTGCTGCCAAGCTCGGAGGCGGATCGACGGAGCGGCCCGGGGAGCAGCCTCGAGCAGTTCTAACGAGACCGGGGAGCCGCTGGCCCGGGGCGGCGGTGGCACTTCAAAGCCGCTTCGAGCGCCGGAGGTTGAAGCCGGAGGCCGCACGCGGGCCTACGGGGAGCACCCGGGCTGGCGTCCCGCGGGCCGCCCCGGGGCCGGGGGGAGGCAGCGCTGGGGGGGCCGCGGCGGCCGCAACGTCGCCTTGGTCGCCCGAGCAACGGGCGCCGCCCGCCCCCCCGCGCACGCGCACACGCGCGTGGGCGCCCCACGGGGCGGGCGGGAGCGCGGCGCGGCGCAGCCCGCCCGTCGCCCCGGCAACGCCGGCCCCGCCCCCCGGCGGCCGCCCGCAGCGCGCCTGCGCGCCGAGAAGCTGCTAGAAGGGAGGAGGGAGCGGCGCGCGGGCGGCGGCGGCGGCGCCCGCGCATGCGCGACGGCGGCGGCGGGAGGCGGGCGCGGCGGGTATTTTGCTGCGTCACCAGCGCCTGGGCGCCGCCGTTGCCGGAGCGCGCGCGCGGGGCATTGTGGGAGCGAGGCCGCGCCGAGCCCCAGGAGCCGCCGCCGCCGCGCCCTCGCCGGAGCAACGGCCCTTCCCGCCCGCGCCGAGCCGCCGCCCGGAGCCGGGCCCCGAGGAGCGCCAGCGGAGCCGCCGCCGTTCGCCATGTGAGGCCGGGGAGTGGGGTCGGCGGCGGGGCGCTCCGCCGCGGCGGCCGGGCCCGCTCGGCCCCGCGGCGGCGGCGCGTGGTGACCTTGGGGCGGCGGCCGCGGCGCGGGGCTCCGGCGCTGGGGCGGTGCCGGCGGGCCGCGCCGGAGCCTTCCCGCTGCCGCCTTCCCCGTCGGGAGGCGGGGGCCGGCGCGGGCGATGAATGGGCCGCGCGGGGGGGCGGGGGCGGCCGCGGGGCGGGCCGGGCCGGGCCGGCGCCCGGGCTTGAGCGGCGCTGCCCGGGGCGCCGCGGGAGGCCCGGGCGTGAGGCTCGGAGGGAGGCGAGGGCCCGCGGGGAGCCGCCGCTTCAGGCCGGTGCGGCAGGAGCGGCGGCGCCGCGGGCCCCCGCCGTGCCTGGCGGCTCCCGCCCGCCCTGCGGCCCGGCTGCCTGTGGCGGGGGGGGGGGTCGGGCGCTGGCGAGGGGCAGGAGCTGACCGCCGGTTTCCTCCTCCCGCGGCGGCTCGGCGGACCCGCGTTCCGAGGCGCTCTGGCGTTGCGGGAGGCTTGCGGTGTGCCGGGGAGCCCTAATTAGCTGGATTCGTTGTAATTGTACCGAGGCTGTTGCACTGACCCCGAACCGGCGTGTGCCGTTCATAACGTGGTTACAGCCGGCGTTAATGCTCTATAGCAGCACGAATGGAAGAGTAGCCAAACTTTAATGTATACATAACGACCATGTGATGCTGGCCCTTAAGAGCACGGTCTGGCCCGTGAGGGAAAGATGCACTACTTGCTGAAGTTAATGGGAGCTTCATTTGTTGAAAACTCGAGCTTCTCTAAAACTATGTGTCGACTTAAACGACCAAAGATGGTAACGGTTTTCTGAGAGTTTTTTGAAGTGTCAGAAGCTCTGAGCTTTCTGAAGTAGTGAGGAAAATGTGTGAACAGCCACTCAGTTAAAAAAAAAAAACCCTGCATGACTAGTTGGGTTTTGCCCCCTTGTCACCAGTAAGGCATTTACTTCCCTGCAGCTGTCCTGAAACTCTGAATTCTGGGCTTCTTCAGCTTAGTGTGACTGAAAGTGAGAAGAACGTAATAAAGTGGATTTTGTCTAAAGTCTGTGTAATACATCATCTTGAAACAACAGTATTACTACATCTGGCTTAGAATTGTCTAGCTTTATAGTCTGAAGGTATTAAAAAATATTGCCTTTCTGGGTGTATATAAGTAAAAATCAAGATTAATTATGTAAAGCAGACTTCTCATTGCTGTATGAAAACCTGAATGGCTTTTCTCAAAATCATGCATGGGAGTGAAAAATCTTGTTCAACAGGTGATTTTTGCAGTGTCTTCAAATGCTGTGATGTAAGAATTGTTAGGATGCCTTTCCAGTAAAGAAAGCTGAACTTCCAATAGGCTGCAAACTAAGGAGTGAACAAGAAAGCACGTGGGCAGATTTGGATTAGTGGTGAAAAGTGGAAACTCCTTGAATTGCACCAAGTAGCAGTCAGACTTGAGAGTCAGCTTGTAGGTACCTGGATATAAGAAACTGCCTCTGTGGCTCTCTTCAGGCAGAGGGACTAGGGTGTCTGCACCAAGTAGCTGCAGCCTCTAGAGTGCTGGGCAGCCCGCTGCAGAGCCACCGTGATTATCCAGTGCGATTTCTCATGGACAAAGTTAAGCTTGCAGGATTCCCATCAGAGGGAAACTGCTGTAATGTGGTTTCTAAAATTGATTTCACAAGAATTCTCAGCTGCATGATAGAGCAGAGTCTTCATTTGCGGTATGTAGTACATGTTAATAAAAATGCTACTGAGAAAGAGGTGTAAATGCTTGCCACACACGTTGCTATTTTCATCTTGGAATTTACCCAGGCTAAGTGTGCATACTTAACAGGCATGCTATTGTCATCTTGTCTTCTGAAAATGATGACTAGAAATGATAGATATGGCCACTCTGCATCAGTTTTAAACTGTTGAGGAAGCTGCCAAAATGTGCATGTGGCAGCAAGCATGGGTTTGAAAAAAGGAATCTTTGCAGAATGTGAGAGGCAGGTGACCTGCATGGCCCAGACTAGTGCAAGGCTGGAAAACCCTGCTCTTAAGGCTGTTGGAGGTGTAGTTTGTTGCTACATGGGATATAATGTGTTTAACTTCTGTTTCTAAATCTAAATCCCATTAGGACTTGGGGATGAGGCATAACTCAAGCACATGCTCAAGTTGGCACTGTTGGCATAAGGCCGAAGTAATGTTAAATTAATACATTCTGGTCTCCTGGGATTACTTTAGTTGAGAGAGGAGGAGGAAATGTTAGGCTCTCTGTATAACAAATGACTACGCTTAGAAGTCCCGACAGTGTTTCTCAGAGCCTATAGGAAAATAGATCATGGTTTAGCGTGGGTGTAGGGTAACCATACTTCTTAAGTGCTCAGAGCACGTGCGTGTTTTACCATTGGCTTTTGTGTGTCCTTTTGTCTCCTAGGAGTCTCAAAATGTAGGCATGCAGTACAAATTAGATGAGAGAGCATTAAAAGTCACATCTAAAACTTTTGGTGATAGTTCTAATGTATCCTGCATTATTGTTTTGAATGATGAAATCCTGACTACCAGCATCTGATGAGATGGCCAAAAGGAAGGTTTCCGTCCCCTCTTTGAGAGGTGGTGGATGGAGGAGGGTTTTAAAAAAAAAAAAAAAAAAAAAACAAAAAAAAAAAACAAAAAAAAAAAAAGCACCTAGTTCCTGTAAGACTCTTACATAGTTTTAATGTGATATGGTAGGCATGTTTAAGGTGGGAAGTAAATATTTAGGGAGGCAGCATGTGTTTAGTGTTATAAACATGAATTGCGATTCTGGTACATTTTCTTTGGTCTCTGTCACTTCTTTCTGTAGTGTAGATGCACACAAGTTTCCCTCAGCTCTAGGACAGTTCATTAAGATTTCTAGAAGTGCTGTAAATGGTGCTTCTTCAAAAGGCCTGATCTTGGCAAAGATACTGAGGTCACGGCCAAACCAGAGCTACATGACTGAGGAATGCATACAGCTCCCTGGGAAGGCTGGGGATATCTCCATTGACATTGAAAATGTTTGCTAAGTGTTAATACTATTCAGCAAAAGTCCCTACATCATCCTTAGCAGGGACACTGAGATTTCTGTTCTGATAACAGTGCACTTGAGTGGTGACTGATGTACCAAGTTCCCAGCAGTTGGGCTTTTTGTCTTCTAGCAGTGTGAGAAATGGCTGCTGTGCAGTATCCAAATGTCAGTTTGGGATTAGAGGGCATGGAGAGAGGTGGGATGACCGGAGTGGAAGAGAGTAGGCTTTTTCTCACCCTCTTTCTCCCCCCCCCCCCCCCCGAGAGCCTTCCCTTTCCCTACTAGAAAGGGAGGCATCTGTGCAATAAGAAATTAAAAATACCATAGTGAGAAAATTACTGCCCTGTTATTTCTGAACTTTACCCCAATAAGTAGGCATCTGCCATAATATTTCCTAAAAGTGCTACTAATAAGGGAAGAGTTAGTTTTTCACCCGGTGGGACAGTGTCTCTTTTGAATGTAAAGGCTGCATCCAGAAGCCGCTTGGTTTTGATGCTCTCAAAAGTTAAATGTGCTGTTGTTGACCTCTGCTCAGATGTTTGCTGCATTCGTAGTTCTAGAAAGACCTCGGACCAGGCAGTAGCGCTAGTTTCCTGTGAAACACAGGGAAGCGTGAAGACAAAACAGGCTGTATCTTTTTAAAGTGGTGCAAGAATTGCCAGTTGAGGATTTCTTTTGTGATAGCATAATATAATGGGTTAAGGGGACTTCAGAGTCTCCTTTTCTCACTGAAGGCCTTTTGTTTGGCATTTGTTCTGCCCATGCACCTTTGGCAGTTAAATCACGGTAGCTGTGTTTCAGTTTTTATAGAGATGCTTCAATCAGGGTGAGTAGTAGGCTTTAAGCTCGTGTCCACAAGAATAGTATGTGGAGTACAATTAACAATAATAACTATTCTGACTAGTACTAGCACTAGAAGAGGCAGGCTTGGCCACTTGTCACTGCACCATCCTTTCCTGAGCTGGCCCAAGAGCTTGTGTAGCTGAGCTGCAAAGCATTTGTAGCACTGTTGGAGGTTAAACCTAACTGTTCTGGGTTTCATCCAGGTCCAAGCTATTTCCTGGTGCAGCTCATCCTGCACATACATGGATGTTTAAGCTGGGAGCAGAATAGAAACAAGCGGCAGGGCAGGGGAAAGTGGGATTTCTGTGTGGAGTGGTACTGACTTCAAAGACTTCTCAGGCTGCAGTGCTCATTGAGTAGCTTTAAGTGAGTCATTATGCAGGCAAGTTTGATGTCAAGAATTTAATCTGTTGATGAGCAGGTGATTCAGAACCTGCTCTGAAAGTTTAGCAGTGGTCACCTTGACAAATATTCCGAAAAGTTAATGTTAATTCCTCTTTAATCAGGTTACTGTGCCGTAATGTTTAGAGTGAGATACTGAGTCCCAACATCCACTCCTTGGAGCATGAAGTGGAAGTTACTGTCGTATACAAACACTAGCTTTTCTGTGTCCTCTTGTGCTTTGGTTTCTTGTAGTCTGTATATTTGCAATAAATACCAAGGAGAGTGACCGTGAAGTTTAGAGCATTAAACTTGAGTCCTAACTCACAAATAGGTCTTTCAGATATTTCCTGCAATGGTGTTAGCTGTTAAATTCCATCTTTGATCACCTCGGGAGATGCCCTAAGCATGAAAAGTGCCTATGGTTGTCTTTGTCGTAGCAACGGGGGTTTATGCTAGGTAGCTGTTTGCTTTCTTTTGGAATGTAGGAGTTCAGTTCTGGGCTTGGCTTAAGTTGCCAGGAGAAAAAACTGAGAGTGGTGGGGAGGATGCAACTGAGACTTGCTGAGCTGTGCTGGCTTTAACCATCAAGTCAAGTATGGCTGTACTTGAGAACTGCTTTTTATCTGGCAGGTGAGTTGTCACTGTAAAATGGCAAACACTTGAAAGTTGGTCAAGAGTCTTGCCTCATTTTGTGTCACTCCTGACAAACTGTTGTTTGTTTTTGATGTTTGTGGACAGCTAAAAGTTTCACTCATGCTCTGAAGGGTACCAAATATTCTGGTAGTTAAAGTCAGTATAGATGCAAAGTCGTAGCAAGGGTTCAGAACAGTGATTCTTCAAATTTAAGTAGCCGTGCCAGCTTCAGCTGGGAGCTTCTTCATAGTAGAATTGTTGAACTGAATGTCCATTTCTTAGTGGAATCTATGCCCCCAAAATGTGGGCTTTGCAGTGGTTGTACTTTGGGGTTTTAGCTCCTTGGATAACTAACTTCAAAATAGGTAATTAAGTCTGCCTATATGGCTGTTAACTGAAATTTTGCCATCATCTTTATCTGTAGTAGCTGGTCATGATTAGTTCATCATAATTTTAATTTGCCCTAATGCTTTTAATTCAGTTTCATAATTTGTGATAGCTGCTTCAAGGAACATTGGCACAAACTTGCAATGTACTGCATCTCTATCCCTCATCTTTCAGCCTTAAGCACCTTTTAAAGATTGTTAATCATAAGCTCGTAATACAGTTTTTTAGAGCAGGAAGGAGTCTTTGTATAAACTTACCTAAATGCAATAAAGATCAAACTGTTCACGTTTTTCAGGAGAAATCTAAGGAAAGCTAACTTGATGTTTACTGGCAGCATGAAACAGTGAGATTTTGGTGGTCGGTGTCTTTAAATTCTCTCGGTATTGATGAGAGGTATGGATCTTAATTCAAATTTTTCTTAAATGGTCTGTTTACAGGCAGCCTGCCTCTGCGAAGTGGTACGACCGAAGGGACTATGTCTTTATTGAATTTTGTGTTGAAGACAGTAAAGATGTTAATGTAAATTTTGAAAAATCCAAACTTACGTTCAGGTAAGTAACTTAGGTATTTGTAAAGTTCAAAGCACAGGGATATCTGAAAGCTGCACTGAAACCGATCGGGTGCAATTTCTTAAAGTAGCAAGTTCTGTTATTGAAGCATTTATGCTATGCTTTTGACTAAACATGAGTATAACTTTTTTCTCTTAACAGTTGTCTTGGAGGAAGTGATAACTTTAAACATTTAAATGAAATTGACCTTTTTAATAATATTGATCCAAATGTAAGTATCCTTTGAACTTTTCTCTTATTTCTTGTGTACTTAATACCAGTTTGTACTGGACCGAAAATGCTGTATTCTTCTCCGGTAATCAACGCTATCCAAATCTCTTGAGGCAAACTGTTCACACTGCAGAGAAGAATCTTCTGTAGTTGTTGCTACTTGGAGTGTGGCATCTTTAAGGTTTCCAGTTTTGATTATACTTCCTGTTCTTGTTATCTCATTGTGCTCACACATGCAGACAGTAAGGAGTGTTAGAAAAACATTCCTGTCTGAGTCTTTTTCAGGCCATCCCAAACAGAATCAGTATCCCTTTACCTACTCCAGTTTTTGCTAATTTGTTGTGCAGAATTGTTCCAATTAAAAGTATACAGGTGATTTGGGGGGATTTGGTAAAGATCTGTTCATGATGGGAATTATTCTGACAAGTTCTAGATCATCATACAGCCTTCCAAAGATGCTTTTGTGGATCTGAGTGAGTTTCTCAAGCATGCTCTGAGTCAAAGGAACGTGTGCCTATAGCACTGGAGAAATATCTTAAAGCATGGACGTTATTTTTGAGGACAAAGAATAAGTGATATTAGACTCATTTACCTTAAGCCAAGCAGTTCCTGATGTTCATGATTGTCCATTATACCAACAAGTATTTGCTCTCTTTCTCTTTCAGGAGTCAAAGCATAAAAGAACAGACAGATCCATCTTGTGTTGTTTACGAAAAGGAGAATCTGGTCAGGCATGGCCAAGGTTAACAAAAGAGAGGGCAAAGGTGGGTTTGGGTCCCCCTACGGCCGATGTAGTAGTGCCTGCTGCCTCCCTCGTTTTTAACATTTGTGTCATGTTTAAATTATGTAGTAGTTAATGGGTAACTTGCCTTGCTTCTGATCAAAATGGCAGGTTTTAGTAATCTTCCTTTACTTAGTATCTGCTTATTCTGTGCTTGTCACTTAAATTCTGTGATGTGCAGCTCAACTGGCTCAGTGTGGACTTCAACAACTGGAAAGACTGGGAAGATGATTCAGATGAAGACATGTCCAATTTTGATCGCTTTTCTGAGGTATAGGACTTGGAGGTTTGGGTTTACTTTTGGCCTGGGTCTGTTGGCAAGCAGTGACTAGCAGCTCTAGGAAGAGCTTGGTTTTGGAGAGTTCCCCTCCCCTCTTTGTGAAACTTCACAAGCAAGTGCCCATGGGATGGGGAGCACCACCCCTCTGCTCTAGAGCAGGCCCCCAACTGCTCCAACCTGTGCTGTGTGGGGTGTTGGCACTGCAGTGAGATTACCAGTTTGTACTTGTGATCAAATATGAAATGAATGCATGTTCCATTGTAGAAGCCAGAGCTACTCAATGCACTAGTCTCTGCTCTGCTAAGAAGTGGGTCCTTTTTTTGCATGTTTACTTTGTAATTTCTGCATAGGTGTAGCAAGGTTTGCAGAAACCACTGGTGGTTATAACAAAGTTGTCAGCTATTCTTAGATTTTAGTGTTTCATTAGTTCACCTAGAGAATGGAGATACACAGAGGAAGCTATTGAAGGTAACATGGCTATTATCTTTCTGGGACAGATGATGAACAACATGGGTGGAGATGAAGATGTAGACTTGCCAGAAGTAGATGGGGCAGATGATGTAAGTACTTGCTTTGTTTGCAGTGAATATGTGTAGGGCGGGCTAATGCCCTGCGGATTCATTGCTGCTTGCTGAAGTCAAATGTGCGTTCCCACTTAAGCATTGCCGAAAGCTTAAAATAGCATTGAACCTTCTGTCTGGACAAATGATGTAATCTTGTAAAAGTCATTGTTCTCCCCTCCAGCAGTGATGCTGAGGGCAGCTGAATTAATGCTTGCATGGTATTCCAGACAGCTTGGTGTTGTATACCTTTCTGCAGTGATTCTTTGATATTACCAGTTTGTGGATTTTTACTAGTAAGGCCTAATTAAAGCATGTCCTGAAGAACTTGTAGTTCCTCAAAATGTTACCTCTGATGGAAACAGCAGCTTGTTTGTTGGGTTAATGGTAGAAGAGCAAGAGCACCTTCAAGCCCAGTCTGCTCCAGTTACTATTTCTTCTTCTTTCCAGGACTCACCAGACAGTGATGATGAAAGTAAGTCGGTGTTTTTGTTTAGTTCTACACCTTTGGGCAGCAGTCTGAGCACTTGTTGAATGAAAGCCTTGAAGCGAGCCAGCAGATGTACTGTCTTGTCAGTCTGACTAGATTCCAGCTGAGTGCTTTGTGTAATCTAATGCAAGTACCTTGCTCCAGCAGTGAGACGATATAATCTAGTGAAAGCCTTTCTACGCAAGCTTAAAATACCACTTTTGACCTTCCCAGGCTGCTGCAGTCCTGATTAGGCTCTGGCTTTAACAGCAGCAGTCACTTGCATGGAGCGTCAGTGTATTCAACACTGGCCCTGTTTGAAAACTTCTTGCATTTTGAGCAGTGACTGTATAAAGACCTCTTTTGCCAAGAACTAGTTCTGTGCTCCAGAGTGCAAACAGTGGCAAGGCTAAAGACTTTAAACTGTCCTATTCACTACTTAGTCAAGGACCATATCTTCTGTCTTGTGCTGCTTATGATATAATAGGGCTCTTGGTAGCTAATGGCAAAAAATTAACTAACGCTCTTCTTTTTCCTCCCTAGAAATGCCAGATCTGGAGTAAGGAAAACTGTCGTCTTCAGGGTTTGGGGAAAGAACTTCATCACAACATTTCATAATTGAGATAAGAATTCCTGAGTTGATAGCCCTAAAGGGAGATATTGCATCCTTTAACCCATTTTCAGTCCATTTTAAATGGCTTCACTGATGGTTGGTGTGTACCATTGTACGGGGCAGTCTTAAGCCACAAGAGGCAATAATGTTATGCATGAACCGTTTTCCAGACTTCCAAAAATCAATTGAGGTGTAGGCAATCGATACAGAACAGTTGCAATAAAAAGTTTACAGAGCCTCCTTGCCTCGTAGCAGATGTAATTACAATGGGAGAATTCTGAATTTACATGAAGTGGTAAATTAGTGTTTTCCCCTTTGTGTGGCCTGCAGGTAAACCTGAAATCTAAGTTTATACCTCGAACAAAACTGGCTGAAAAATGTTATTTTAATTGGCTTACAAAATTTAACAGGTAACATGCAATACCTCTGCAGTGTCTTCAGGTGTGTTCCACTAATGTTTTAATAAAAAGGAAACAAAATTCACTTCACTTTATATTTAATCACTAGTTAGTGTTCCAGACGTATCCTAGCTAAAACTAGTGAACCCCTAACTTAAATGGGTGAAGCCTGTACATTTGGTATTGTTTGACCCTAAAGCTTTACATCTCTTAGTCCGGGGGTGAGAGTGGCTGTACATTGTTGCTTGTCAATCTGTACATTTAGACCAAATTGTATTTGCACTGTTGGTATGGAAATGAGTGACAAAACGTTATACACTATTGGAATTTTTTGTTAGTTTATTTGACCAGCTTATAACAAGGCTGAAAAACCTCAATTTATGTTCAGAGCAGTGGGGATTTTTTTAATGTCTACATTCTTTCTAATAAACTGTTGAAGACTCCATGGCTGTCCTTTTAACTGTCTGATTGTAAGTTCATGTATTATTTGCTGGAATGGATTTTTTTTTTAATTTGGAATACAAGCGTGGGATTACTTCATCTGTTTGAAGGAGGCAAGTTGTAATGTTCCCAGCAAACCTTCAAAAGTGGATCTGTAATTCAAAATCGTAGGTGCACTTTGACAACAGTTTGGAAAAAGTGTTGTGATTTGACTCCAATAAAACAATGTTTTGTCCTCCTCTACATCTTTGGGCTTCTGCATCCGGGCGCTTGCTGGAGCTGGTGGAAGACAAGATCGTCTCGTTCAGGGTGTGGGACTTGCTCTGCTCCCCTCTCCTGCAGACGGGGGGGAGGGTGTTGGGGAAAGGAGGGGGTCGGCCTAGGCCGGCCCCGTCCCCGGGCGGGGGCACTGGCGGGGCAGCCCCGGTTCCCCCCTGCAGCCACGTGGCCGCAGTCGCTGCGCCCCCTCCAAGGACAAGGGCGCCACGTGCGCGCCGCTTCCGGCACGCCGGAACCCGCCTCCCCACCGCCTAAGCCAATCCCGCCTCAGGGCTGCGGCGCGCCGCGCTGCGCCGCGCGCTATCCTTCTTGCGCGCTTTTTGACGGATAGGCTGTCCGCCCAATGCTGAAGGGTCAAAGACAGAGCGCTGGGGCAGTTCCAGCCAATGACAGCGCGAGCTCGGCCAGCCCGCCGCCCAATGGGCTGGGGGAGGGGACCGTCACGTGCAACGGAGGCCCCGCCCTGCGGTGGGCTGTTGCGAGGAGGGCGGGGCGCGGGGCTCAGTCGGCGCCGCCATGTTGGGGCTCGCGGGTCGCCGCTCGGCCGCCGCCGCCGCCTGCCCGCTGCTCCGCGGCCTCGGGGCCGCGCTGGGCCGCGACCTCCCGCCGCTGCTCCTCGGCCGCGCGGCCGGTCCGGCCGCCGCCGCGCGTGAGTGGGGGACGCTGCGGGGTCACCTTGGGGCCTGCGCGGGCTGCGGGGAGGGCTGGGCCGGGGAGGACCGGGGGGGCCCGGGGCGAGCTCGGCGGGTGCAGGGGCCTTGGCGCCCGCAGGGGAGCGGTGCGGGGGGGCCGCGGCGGCCCTGGGGTGCAGCGCGGGGAGCACCGGGGTGCTGGGCCCTCCCGGGGGGGCCGGTGAGACCCGGCCTCGCCCCCCGCAGCCCGGCGGCGCCTCCGCCGCCCGTCTGACCTTGGCTCGCCGCCCTCTGCGCTTCTCCCCCCAAGGACGCGACTATGCAGCCCAGCCGGCCCCCGCCGCCAAGGCAGGCTCCGCCACCGGCCGCATCGTGGCCGTCATCGGCGCCGTGGTGGACGTGCAGTTCGACGAGGGGCTGCCCCCCATCCTCAACGCCCTGGAGGTGCAGGGCAGGGAGACCCGCCTGGTGCTGGAGGTGGCGCAGCACCTGGGTGAGCATCCTGCGCCGGGGCTGGGGAAGGGGGGGAGCGGCCCTCCTGTGATGCGGTATCTCAGTGACTTTCGTTCTTCTGAGCGTGCTGAAGCCAGAGATTCAGTCTGAGAAGGAGGTAGATGGCTGCTGCAGGGCTCTGCAGCCTGGGGTGGGGGCATGGCCTGGGCTCGGTTCTTTGTGCTCTTTTGCACCTGGTTCCCACCTTGGAACAGCCCTTCCTGACGTTGCTCCCGCTAGGCTGTTCCCTTGGCAGGGCCTGGAGAAGCTGCCAGCAGCTGTCCTTCAGGGTCAGCTCGAGGGCGCTGGTGTAACGCTGTCCTTGGCCTTGGCAGGGGAGAACACCGTGCGCACAATCGCCATGGATGGGACAGAAGGCCTGGTGAGGGGACAGAAGGTGCTGGACTCCGGTGCGCCCATCCGTATCCCTGTTGGCCCTGAGACCCTGGGCAGGATCATGAATGTCATCGGGGAGCCTATCGATGAGAGAGGCCCCATCACAACCAAACAGTGAGTGGTGCTGGGAGCGCCGGGGGCATCGCAGGCCTGCATCGTGCTGGGCTTTGGAGGCGGGGTGCGGGTTCGGAGGCTGTTCAGATGGCTGCCGCTTCCCAGCCCCATCAGAGGAGCCTCGCTGTGACCCTGCAGCGACTGCCGTAGCTGAATGTATTCGTGATCTGGGGATGCTTTAAGTGGTCGGAGGTGCCCCAGCAGTGCGGATGAGCCTGGGTACCAGGTTTTGCGCATCCTTGCTGGAAGGCGAGCAGCGTTGTGCCTGCTCGAGCAGTCTCAGGTGGCGGGATAGTGTGCCCAGCGCCCTGGCAGAGGGGACCCGGCTTTGCTGCTCAGCCCTGTTCTGTCTTGCACTGCAGGTTTGCTGCTATCCATGCTGAAGCCCCCGAGTTCGTGGAGATGAGCGTCGAACAGGAGATCCTGGTTACGGGCATTAAGGTGGTGGACCTGCTGGCCCCCTACGCCAAGGGTGGCAAAATCGGTACGCTGGGTGCCGAGAAGCAGGGAGGGGGGTCTGGGGTGGGCAGCGCCAGCCCTGCTGAGCATCCCAGGGCCTGTGCTGCCCCTGCCTGAGCGTCGGGGCTAGTCCCTCTGCAGGAGTTTCCTTCGCTGATGAGTAACCATTTGACTTTCGTTCTTCTGAGCTTGCTGAAGCAACGTTTGATTATCTGAGGAGGAAAGGGGCAAAGAGAGACGACGGGGCAGTTGGATTGACCTCAGGTTGACCAGGGTGCTCTTTCCCTTCCAGGTTTGTTTGGCGGTGCTGGTGTCGGCAAGACAGTGCTGATCATGGAACTGATCAACAACGTGGCAAAAGCTCACGGCGGTTACTCAGTGTTCGCTGGCGTGGGGGAGCGAACCCGTGAAGGCAACGACTTGTACCACGAGATGATTGAGTCTGGGGTCATCAACCTGAAAGATACCACTTCCAAGGTGCGCTGGGCCCTTTCCTGTGGGTGCAGGGTGGGGAGTCACCTGCTCCGCTGTGCCCCGCTCAGCACGAGTGAGAGAAAGACGGCAGCGCCTTGCTAATGCTTGGGTCTTGCTCGGCAGGTCGCTCTGGTCTATGGGCAGATGAACGAGCCCCCGGGTGCCCGCGCCAGAGTGGCTCTGACTGGATTGACGGTGGCTGAATACTTCAGGGACCAGGAGGGTCAGGACGTGCTGCTCTTCATCGACAATATCTTCCGCTTCACCCAGGCTGGCTCGGAGGTGTGTGCTCAACGCGGGGAGGGCCCTGACCGTAGGGCAGGTGGGCTTGCTGCTGTGTCCCCCGGCCAATTGGGTTCCTGGTGGTGCTGAGGTACCGACCAGCCTGGGCTGGGCCTTCCCTCTGCAGGAGCAGCAGCAGGCCCCCTCAGCGGGGCGGGCCCCTTGCTCGGGGGCTGCAGGGTCTCTCACCAGGGTCCGTTCCCTCCCAGGTGTCGGCCTTGCTGGGCAGAATCCCCTCCGCTGTGGGCTACCAGCCCACGCTGGCGACCGACATGGGTACCATGCAGGAGAGAATCACGACCACGCGCAAGGGCTCCATCACCTCTGTGCAGGTAACAGCGGGCGCCTGGGCTGGGCCCCCCGGGCTGCCGGGCTCCCGTCTGCGTGGCGCTTGCCTCTGGCTGACAGTCCCCTCGCTCCCCAGGCCATCTACGTGCCCGCCGACGACTTGACTGACCCTGCCCCTGCCACCACCTTCGCCCACCTGGATGCCACGACGGTGCTGTCCCGCGCCATTGCCGAGCTGGGCATCTACCCTGCCGTGGACCCGCTGGACTCCACCTCCCGGATCATGGACCCCAACATCGTGGGGCCCGAGCACTATGACGTGGCCCGCGGTGTGCAGAAGATCCTGCAGGTGCGGGGGGCGGGCTGGGCCCCTGGGGGCAAGGCTGGGGGGGGCACGAGGCCCCATGCGGGCTGCTCATGGACCCCTGTCCCCCCCAGGACTACAAGTCCCTGCAGGACATCATTGCCATCCTGGGCATGGACGAGCTGTCTGAAGAGGACAAGCTGACAGTGGCCCGCGCGCGCAAGATCCAGCGCTTCTTGTCCCAGCCCTTCCAGGTGGCCGAGGTCTTCACCGGCCACCTGGGCAAACTGGTGCCCCTGAAGGAGACCATCAAGGGCTTCAAGCAGATCCTGGCAGGTGAGATGGCCGTGCAGGCAGGAGCAGAGCGGGGGCCGGGGGGGGTCTCGGGCTGGGCTGTGGTGGGGCCGTTCCTCACGCTGACAGCGCCGTGTCTCTCCAGGCGAGTACGATCACCTCCCCGAGCAGGCCTTCTACATGGTGGGGCCCATCGAGGAAGCGGTGGCCAAGGCGGAGAAGCTGGCCGAAGAGCACGTGTGAGCAGCGCCCGCCCGAGCTGGTCTCCCCCCCCTCCCTCCCGCCTGGCTCCCTCCGGGGGGGGCCTGTGTCCAGAGTATTTAAAGTTTCCAATAAAACATTGGCGAAAATGTGAACAGAGCCCTCGGGGTAGGGGGGCCCAGGGCCGGGAGGAGAGCTGGGGGGGGCAGCGGGGGGGCTGGGCCCTTTCTCTGCTGCAGCCCCACCCAGGTGCGCAGAGCCTGCAGCACCCTGCTGGGGGGGGGCTCTGCCCCCCTGCGCTGCCCTGGTGTGGGAGGTGGAGGGCAGGGTGCCACGGTGGGGGGGCCGCGCCCAGCTCTGTCGCGGTGGGGTGGCGCTGGGCTGAGGGTGGACGGAGGAGTCCTGGGGGAGCCCACCCCCCCCCCCCCGCCGGCCAGGGTGACAGAGGGTGCCCGGTGCCCCTGGTGCTACGGGGCAGCAGTTGGCTGGAGGCCGGGGTGTGGGGGGGGCCCAGCTCATCCTTCCCGGCTCTGGTGCAGCCCCCTCCCCCCCAGCATTTTGCAGCAGCACAAAAGAGGCATTTGCCGGCGGGTGCCTCCCCCCGGCCCCAGCCCGCTCCCGGCCAGATGGGGCTTTTGTCTGCGGCGCCCGCCGGGGCCACCCGGCGCGGGGGGGGGGGCCGGGGCCAGGCCTTGCTGCCGGTGGAGGAGGGGGCTCTTCTGCTCGTGCCAGGGCAGAGCCGGGAGCTGCCCGGGGGGGGAGGGGGGTGCAGGATCGCCCTGTGCTGACACGGGGGCACAGAGGCTGGGGGGCCCCAGTCCCATGGTGGGGGGGGCCATAGGGGTGCAGGTTCCTCCCTCGGCACTGTGAGACCCCGGCCGGCCGGAGCTGGGGGCAGAAGGGGGCCTGCTGCCCTCGGGCCCCCCCCCAGGCCCCTCGGCCGGGCCCGGCTGGCCCCGAGTCCGGGCGGCCGGGCCAAGGCCCTGCTCGGCGGCACCGATAACCGGCCCGGCCGCGCCCCGCCGAGTGGGGGGGTGGGGGGGGTGTCTTCCCCCTGGCCCCAGCGGGGCCCGCGGCGGCGGCCCGGGGGGCCGCGGGAGGCTCCCGGGGCTGATCCCGGGGGCGCGGGCGGGTCCGGCGGGGTCCGGCGCCGGGGGGGCAGGTGTCCCGTGTCCCCCCCCCGCCGGAAAGCGCTGCTGGCCCTTTAAATGGCGGTGCGGGGCCGGGAGGGGGCGGTGGCGCCGCTGACATCAGCGCGGGGCTGGGGCAGCGCCGGCACCGGCACCGGCACCGCCGCCCGCCAGGTACGGACCGCGCCAGCCCCCCGCCCCGGGACCGGACCCCCCGCGCGGTCGCGCCGAGCTCCTGCCCCCGCCCGGGGCCCCGTCGGACCGGACCCCGCTCCGGGCCGGCCCCCTTCCTCCCCCTCCTCCCCCTCCCGGTACCGCGCGCCCTCCGCGTCCCCCCCCGCCCCGCAAGGGCTCGGGACCCCCGTGGCGCCCCGCCCGGCGCCCTGTGACGTCACCGGGGATCCCGGGGGGGTGGGAGCCCGGACGCCTGGGTCCTCCCCCAGCAGCCCGGAGGGGGCGGAGGGCGAGCGGGGCCCCGGGGCCCCCGGAGCCGCGGCAGGGGCGGGGGGGCCGCGCCGGGGCGGGGCCAGGCCCGGTGGCCCCCTGCGGGCCGGACCCTCCGTCCGCGGGGCGCCCGCCCCGGCGCTGCGGGTCGCCGTGCGGCGCTGGGACCGGCGGGGCGGGGCGGGGCCGCACGTGGGGATCCCCCTGCCGGTCGCGCCGCCGGGGCGGGGATACCGCCCACGTGGGCGCGCGGCCCCGCCCCCCGCGTGACGCGCGGCGCCGCTCCCCGGTGACGCCAGCGCGGCGGCGGTGACGTGCGGCGGCGGGGGGCGGCGCTAGGACCGCCCGGCGGCGCGCGGCGCTTCCTGCCCTGCGCCGCTCCGGCTCGGCTCGGCTCGGCTCGGCGGGGCCCGGCCGGTCCGGTCCGGTCCGGTCCGCGCTGAGGGGCCGCACCATGCGGAGCCCCGTCCCGCGCCGCGCCGCGTGAGCCGGGCCCGGGGCGCCCGCCGGGCCCGCACCGCCGCCTCGCCAGGTCCGGGGGCCGGGGGCGGCCGGGGGGCGGGTAACGGTCCGCGGCGGCCGTTAACGGTCGGGGGGGCGCGCGGGGGCCGGGCCGGGCCGGCGGGGGAACCGCGTCCCTGAGGGAACCGGGAGCCGGCGGTGCCCGGTGAGGTTCCTCCTCCGTCTCCGAGCGCAGCGGCGGGTCCGTTGCTCCCCCCCCCCCCGCCCCGCTCCCGTCCTGGGGAGGTTCGGCCCCCCCCTTACCGCGGCGCCCCGCGAGGTCCCCCCCGCCCCGACCATTCCCGTCCCGGAGAGCCCGGTGAGGGCCTTCCCCCCCCGGCTGCATTCCCGTCCCGGGAGGCCCCCCTGCTTTTCGGGGGACCCTGCTGAGGTCGTGTTTTTCCTCCCCCCCGCCCCGCTCCGGTCCCCAGGAGCTCCTCCTCGCCCCGCTCCGGTCCCGGGGAGCCCCGTGAGTCCCCCCCCCTCGCTCCGGTCCGTTCCGGTCCCGGGGAGCCCCGTGAGCCCCCCCCCTCGCTCCGGTCCCGGGGAGCCCCGTGAGCCCCCCCCCCCCCCCCCGCGCTCTGTTCCGGTCCCGGGGAGGTTCCCCCGTCGCTCCTCCCCTTCCCCGAGAGACCCGGCGGCTCGGGGCGGGGGGGGGGATGCGGGCGCTGTTCGTTGCAGACGGAAGGGGGGGGGATTCCTCGCCCTCGGGAGGGACCGGGCGTCCGGGCCGGCGCTGCGTGCCGGGGGGAGGAATCCCGCCGGCCGGGGCATCCCGCGGGGGGGGCCGGCTCCGCAGCCCGGTGCCAGCAGCCTTTCCCTGCGCTCCCTCCCCCTCCTGCAGGAAGTGGCCGGGAAATGGCAGCTGTGTTTGTTGCGTCTCTCGTTGTTTTTGAAATGTCCTTTTTAATCAGGTTGGGTTTCAGTTTCTGGACCTCCCCGTGCTCCCCGGCCGCACCAGCCCCGGGTCTAGGGGCCAGCTGGCCACCCCGCCTGCTCGCTGGCGAACGGGGCTGCTTTTAAACGTGTTTTCAAAGGAACAATGTCGATTAAAAATAAATAACTTTCCTTCCCCACCCCCTCAATTTAGAGCAATGGATTCCCTGGGCTGCTCGCAGGCCCCGGGGACGAGCTGAGCTAGGAGAGCCCTCAACCCGAGCCCCGTGCTCCGTGTGGGCGCGCACGCCTCCACAGCGCCTGCTCACGGCTGGGGCTCCCCGGCTCCTGGCTGGAGCTGGGTTTGTGCTAGGGCTCCCCTGCGTGCAGCACCTCCCCGGCGGGGCCCCGGCAGCCTGCGGTTACGCTGCTGCAGATGCAGGAGAAGGGGAACCAGCCGTCCTTCCCCGCGCTGCTGCACCGGCAGCCGGGGCCGCCTTTGCTCCTGCCAGCCGGGGCCGTTGGCCGCTGAAAGCCGGGCTGGGCCCGACGTCCTGTGTGTGCTTTCTTCCCCTCCTCCTTATCTGCCGCCAGCTGTTCCCCGGAGCGCAGTGCCGCCTCGCCCCGGGAGCGGGCCTGTGACACGGGCCCTGGGCAGGGGGCCAGGGCTGCCTCGGGCCCTCGTCCTTGACCCGTCGGCCCCCCGCGCAGCACCCGGCCTCGGTGCTGGTGTAGCCCGCTCACTCGGCCCGGATTCAGCTCGGCTTAGCCAGGCGCGGGTTTGCGTGTGGAGTGGGGCCCTGCTGGCTTTGCACAGGCGGTTCTCGGTTCAGCTGGTGCCTGCGCGCCTCCATCAATGGAGCCAGATGGAAGCCGGGGGTAAGCGTGTCCCTGCTGGTTGAATTAGGCTGGTATAAAATCACCTCTTAGCTGAGCCTTTTGTGAGCGGAGCAGGCCCAAGCGTTGGTTAAGTGCTGGGTGCGTTATAGGCGCTGCTGCAAACAGGTCTGGTTTTTTTTTTAATGATGGTGTGTGCAATTGCTGCCATATTGGCTCTGCCAGCTCCCCTGCGGGAGCAAGGTTGAAATCTAACCTGGAGGAATTACCCCCTGCGCACACGCGCTGTCACTGCCTCGGTTCAATCGCGATTAAAACGCAAGCGAGCCACCCACCCACCTTCCCGTCCGCTTCGCTCTCACGAGCCCAGGCTGCTGCGCCTTTAAAATCCCCATCCCGGGGCTGCGGGCTGCAGATGGCTGTGCCGGCCCGCGCGTCCCCGCAGACCCCTCCGGCCTCCCCCTCCCCTGCCTGCCCTCCCTCCCGCTCGCAGGCGCGTGCAGAGGCTCTAGCTGCATCCAGAGCCCTCACCCCAATTCTCGCCTCTGCTGTTAAGCGGTAGGCTCCAGTTACAGGCTGTGGCCCAGTTTGCAGCGTCACGTTTTATAATGTGCTGGCCGGGGGGGGAGAGGGGACGCCGCTGCCGGGCTGAGCGGCCCCGGGCAGAGGGGGCCACGCGGCCCCCGGGCCGGCCGGGATGGCATGGCGAGCACCGCGCCCAGCGCGAGCGGGGGAGGTCGGGGCCGAGAGGGCCTGGATAAACACCACGCTAACGCTTGGCAGCGCTCCCGCCCAGCCCGGGCCAGAGGTGCTGCGGGCGGCTGGAGCCGGGAGATGGAGCCCGGGGCGTCCCGGGGCCGGGGCGGCGGATCGTCCCGACCCGAGGGCGAGACGGGCGAGCGTTGCAGTGGATGAACCCTGGATACCGCCGCTGTCCCCTTTCTCCGGGGCCAGCTGCTCTCCCAGGAGTCAGCGCTGCCGCTCCTGCTCTCAAACCCCAGCCCTATTAGCTGAACCACTCCTGTTCTATTAATCTCCCTTCTCTTTAAACTCCTCTGTCACTAGCGCTCATTGTAATTAATTCCCCATCTTCCCTGCTTTTATTTTCCCCTCTTAGCTGCTGTGCTGCTCCTCCTGGCTCCTCTCCCCTCTAATTACCTCTCCTCCCTGCCCCCTCCCTCTACCTGGCGCTCGCCCAGTTTATCCCAGTCTCTAATGCTGACCTGCAGCAGCCACCTGTCCAGTTCTGGCACGTCCTTTCACCGCCTCCTCTGACCTTTAAAAGCCCGGGAGCGGCTTTCCCAGCCAGCACATCAAATGCCGGGTGGTACCGGAAAGGCTTTTTCTTTTTTTTAACCGCGCCGCGGCCGGCCTTCTCCCGCGCGGAGCCGCGGCTGCCGGGAGCCGAGAGCAGGGGCTGGGCCGGGTCGGGGGCCGGGGCGTCCGGAGGGAGGCGGCGGCGCGAGGCGCCTTCCCCCGCGAGTGCCACCTGCGCCCTGGCGAGCGGGCGGCCGGGGGGATCTCCGGCCACCTCGGGAAGTTCGGAGCGACATGTGTGCGTGTGGAAGTCGGTCACCGCCCATACGGGTTTCTCGAGCGGATGAATCAGCTGCTGTGTCCTTAGGCTGCTGGGAGAGGGCTCCACGGGCAGCCGGCGTGCTGTCCGCGCTGGGAGAAACGAGGCCGGGATGTGATGAAATCCCCCATCTTGGTTTCGACACGGGCTGTGTTGTCAGCTCCTGGCTGAAACACCACGTCCTCCCTGTGCCGGGGTGACAGCCTTTCCGCAAAGGCCGGCGGAGCCTGGGCCGCCCCTGCCCCCGGCCCGGGCAGCGGGCTCGGCGTCGCGGAGGGGACGGGGGAAGCTGGCCGAGACGGCCTCGCGCGGGGCGCGTCCCTGCCGGGGCCCGGCGAGTCCCAGGGCGGCCGGCAGCAGCCCGGGATGCTCCCAGAGGGGCGGGCGGCGGGCAGTTGGCCTTGGTGCCAGGGCACTCGGGATCTTGTCGTGTCTCTGCTGGGGCTCGGCGGAGCCGCCGGCTCTCCCGGGGCTCCGTTTGCTCTCCCTGCCCCTGCGTGCCTCGTCTGGCGATAGCTACTCCGGCGGCTCCTGGCAGTGCCCTTGGCACAACAAGGTCCCGGTCTCAAGGCTGGCCACGGCCAGGAGCCGCACCAGCAGCGTTCTGGTTTGGAGGGGGAGTGTTTGCTCGTCTCGGGCTCTGAAGGTCATCGGCATGGCTTCTTCCCCTCTCCCGTGCCTCCGGCCAGCTGCGCAAGCAGGAATCTCCCTGCAGTCGCTGGGACCCTGGGGGGCTGGTCCCAGAGCTGCCGTAGGAGGAAGAGCCCTGCACGTCGGGGCGAGGAGCTGGCCAGGTTTCTCCCTGTGCTGGAGCACTGCAACCGTACAAGCCGGTCTGGGCCTCCCTGGGGCGCCGGGGCGAGGGGGCCGCGTGCCCTGGGGCGAGGGGGCCGCGTGCCCTGGGGCGCGGAGCAGGGAGGGGCAGAGCTGCAGAATCCCCGGGCTTCTGCGCTCTCCTGTCTGTAAAATGAGGCCAGCCCGGATCCTCCCCTGAAACCGTTGATGAAGAAACGTCTCTGACAGCCGGGCTCTGGGAGGGGAAGGTGCTCCGTTCCTCCCGGCCTGGGTGGCTGCCCAGCCCGGCTCGGCCGTCTGCCCTTTGTCCAGCGGCCGCGTCGCGGAGGCGCCTCCCCGGGCTGCGGGAGCAGGGGCGCAGCCAGCCCCCGCCGCATCCGCAGTCTCCTTTCGGGCCCGCTCCATGGCTTGCTCATCTCTGCAGTAGCGTTTCTGCGCCTGGGAAGCGTCGCTTTTCCCAGGGAGCTGAGGCTTTGCCGAGTCCCTGCAAGGTCAGAAACCTGCTCTCCGAGGGGGAGTCGATGCTTCGCTGAGAAGCAGCCTCTGCTGGGTCTGCCTCCGGCGTCTTCCTCGGAGCCTGCCGGGGTTCCCAGCGCGCCGCCGCCACGGGCTCGCCCTTCGCTGGGTCAGGAGCCCTGGGAAGCCGGCAACTTAGAGCAGAGCATTTGAGTTTAATGCGGAAAGAAGTCCATGTGGGGAGCAAATGAGATTTCTCAGTGACAGCCTTCCCTGGGGACGCTGGAGCGTGGTGACAAGCCTGCACTCACGCAGGTGGCAGCTTGCCTAATGTAGGGCTGCTGGTTTGGGGGCTGCCTTGTTGCAGAGGTAGCGCAGAGGTCTCTGTTTGAATGGCCCTTGAGGTCCCGGGTGAGGGGGATTTTGCTGCCCTGGAGAGCTTTGTCGGTTACCAGCAGGCAGCTCTTTGCCTTCCCTTGCCCCACTTGTGCTCTCTTTCGAGTGACTCCAGGGCTGGGGGCTCTCCCCTGCTCCAGGCACTTCCCGAAAGGCAAGACGCTTTCCCCAGGGTTTCCTCCACGCAGCTCTCCCCGGTGCTGCTTGTTTGCAAGGAGCAGCTCTTTGCCCCAGCTCTCTGGAGCAGAGGGTTTTGGGCAGAGCCTCTGCTGCCTGGGAGCCGGCACCTGGGGCTGGGCTGGGCTGTGGGCAGATGGTCCCCCCACCCTGCTCCTCGGTGGGGGTGGCGGGGCTGGGCGTTCTTAATGGCCTGGAAGTCCCTGGTCCTCCAGACTTGGGCAGCGTTTAACCCTTCCATGTCTCTCTTTTCCTCTTCTCAGAAATGGAAACAAACAACCATTTTAACTTCACTGGCCTTTCCTCCGTACCTACTGCCTCAGGACTGAAACCCACGCCTTCCTCAGGGGACAGCCTATACACGAACGGGTCTCCTATGAACTTCCCCCCGCAAGGGAAAAGTAAGTGCCCTGGGGAGGGCAGGGGCGGCCCGGGCTGGGCACAGCTTGCCTGTAGAAACCCTCAGCCCCCCTGCCATGTGCCAGTCTCTAGGGACAGAGCGTCCTGCAGACAGCGACTAGCCCTCGGTGGATTTGGGGACCTAGCGTTCGAGGGGTGAATGGTGTGGGGCCAGTGAGCGTTTGTCCGAAGGGGAGGCGTTTGGGGAGCCCCAGCTCCCAGGCTGGCTCCGAGGAGAGGCTTGGCGTCTCGAGGTCTGTGTGCCAGCCAAGCTGCGCACCATCAGCGGGTGCGTGCAGGGCAGAATCGCATGGAGTCCTGCCGTGCCCCGGGCTCGGCAGGGCAGGGCCAGTGTAACCCCACGCACTGGTCCAGCTCTGATTTTGTGTACTCAGTAGCGGGAGGAGGGAGCATGGCCATGGAGCCCCTAGGGAGCATCCCTGTGGGAGCGAGAGCGAGGAGGTGGTCCCGCGGCCAGGCTCTCCTGGGCCAGGACATGAAGAGACTACGAGAGAGCAGTGGTTAGCATGGCCGGGAGGCAGGTCTCCCAGGCAGCGAGCGTTGTGGATCCTGAGTGGCTGCGCTAGGACTGGGGAAGAGTCGGGGAGGGGTCTGTTGTGTGCTTGCAATCGCTTTGGCCTAGAAAAGAGAGGCCTTGCCAGAACGGGGTCTTTGCATGGATTTGGCTGGTCAGCTGATCCCTGTGGCAGCCCTGCCAAGTGCTTGACTAATCCCCTGGGATTCCTGTTGCTCTGATCTAGACGCTGGCAAAGCCCAGTGGCTGGGCCGGTTTTGCCTAACGGGAGAGCTGTGCCTGTGCACACTCCTGCTCCCGGAGGCTCCAGCTGTGCCTGGGGGGCTCCGGGGGTGGGGAGGGATGGACTGCCCCGTTTTGTCTGGGTTTGGGCAATGGTCGGGGTCTCCTGGCTTTGTGTCAGGGCTGCATTGCTGCCCTGCCAGGCAAATCCCGCAGCCCTGGCTCCGCACAGCTCCGCGCTCTGCCCTGGCTTGCAGTTCCTTGCTGGCGTGGTGCCTCCTGAATTTGTCTGTGGCCTGTCACTACAAAGGCAGCGAGGTCCCAGCCCTGTGAGTTTGCCCAGCTATCTTTGCTCTGCTTCTTCTGCCAGTCAGGGGACAAACGCTCCCGTCCCTGGCTGACACACACCTGGGCGAGCTCTGCCTGGATGCACTGAAACCTGCCGCTGTCCCGAGGCGCTGGAAGCAGCGCTGGGTGCTGGCGTGCAGCTGGGCCGCTCCAGGCACTCATGGGTGGGACTGGGGGGGCTTCTGGTAGGTGAGGTGGCTGCCGTCACATCTGCCCTTGCCCTTCGCTGCCCTGGGGTAGAGATCCTGTCTTTGAGCAGGGTCCCTGGGGCAGGGAGAAGGGCTGCGTATCGAGGCTGCCTGTGCTGGGGCAGGTCAGGATGGGGCAGGAAGCTCTGCGGCTGCTGGGGTAGTTTCTCTGTCCGTCTTCAAACCCTCTCATTTGCTGCTGGTGGAGCCTGGCCGGGTTCCCGTGGAGGGAGCTGTAGTGTTGAGAAATCCCCTCTGCTCCCCACGGTGGGTGTGCTGGGGGGGGGCCCTGCAGCTCCGTGCCATGCTGTTAACCAGTTTCCCTCTTCCCCCCCCCCCCTCTTTTTTTTCACAGGTTTGAATGGGGGTATGAATGTTAATGGCTTCTCTACTGTATCTCACACTAGTACTTCAGGGACCTTCACCTCCACCACGCATTCCTCCAGCACGCCTCACCTCCACTCCTACGACTGTCTCTGGGACTACTCGCAGTACCAGCCTGCCAGCAGCGGCAACCTCAAAGACAGCAGCCCCGTCATCTCCCAGTTCTCCAGCCTCGGACAGTACCCGCTCAACGGCATTATCGGGGGCTCCCGGCAGTCATCCCCAGGGCACAACACTAACCTGAGGGGGGCAGGGCAGGAGTTCTGGGGCAACGGCACCCCTAGCTCGATGGGGCTGAACTTTGACTCGCAGGAGCTGTACGACTCCTTCCACGACCAGAACTTTGAGCTCATGCAGAACGGGCCAGCCAGCTTCTACGCGGCCTCCCAGCCTTCCCCCATGCTGAGCTCCGGCATGCAATCCTTCTCGCTCCCCCAGTGCCCGCAGGATGAGTCGGGCACCAGCGAGGAAGACACAGCCGCAGCCAAAGAGATTTCCCCTACCATCTCGGAGAACGGGGGCGGGCTGGTGGGCAGCATGGAGCTGGAAGACACGCAGCCAGGTAAGGGCCCTGGCGCTGCCAGATGCTGGGCGGGCACAGTTCCCGTTTGTAAGACCTTAGTGACCCATCAGACGGCTACTCAGGAGATGCGAAGCCGGGTACCTGGCTTTCTGCTTGTGTACCAAGCAGAGAGTTGGATCTTTTACCTGTCTGGGAAATTTGGCCTGTCTAACCCCACCTGCCCTGAATCCCAGGCTGGTTTTTGCCTGTCACGGCTTAGGGTAGGTCTTGGGATCCTGTTAGATCAGGCCAGAAGCAGCCTGCCAACGTAATTTGCTGGCAGGGTGATGTTTCCTGCTACTTCTTCCATGTGTGGATGTGGGCGATGAGACGCAGCTGCAGCCCAGGGCCTTTTAGTGCCAAAGGGACCGCACGGCCCACCTCAGCAGAAAGGCTTGCTGCTGCGCAGCCCGGGTGTGGGAAGCACAGCCTCCCGTGTCTGCTCTCCTCGCCGTGCCCCAGAGGGGTTCCTCGAGGCCGGCTTTCCAGCAGAGACCCGGCAGCATGGCTGGGAGTGAATGCACGAGGACTGACCCCCAGCCTCGGGATGAGCTGGGGAGGACCTGTGGTGGGTGAGCCTATGTGGAAAAGACTGGAGGAGGCAAGGAGCACCGTCCCCAAGGCCCAGAGAGAGCCGCTGCAGCATGGGAGTTTGGGAGGGGGCAGCGGCTGGGCATGGTACCCCAGAGCGCTCTGGCTGACCGCCAGCCTGAGCAGGAGCCCTGGGCCAGAGCCGGCTGGGAGCGAAGCGAGGCCGCCCGGCTCCCGATCGCCTCCGGCGCCGTCCCCGGCGCTCTGACGCAGCACAAGGGATCGGCAGCCGGGCCCTGCAGTGCAGGAGCTGGGCGGAAAGGCCGCTTCTCGCAGGGCTGCCGCGTGCGCCCTCTCCCCTCCCCAGCTGCTCTGCTCCTCGGGGGCCTGTGCACAGCCACAGCCGGCCCTGCTGGCTCCCCGCTCCCGGCTCCGCACAGCTTGGCAGCAGAGGAGCTCAGTGCTGTGCTGCCTCCTGGGACACGAGAGCTTAGTGATACCCTGAAGCAGGGATGGCAGAGGCCCCGGGCTCTGTTGCTAACGCATCCTGCTATCACGGGTTTGTTTTTGGTTGGTTGGTCTCTTTAGACTTGAAGATATGCGGCTACAATGGGTCCACTGCAGCTGTGGTGCCGCTCAGCCCGGAGGCGTCTGTCTTGGCACCCGACGCGGCCGGCGGCTGCCTGGGAGACGCGTCTCCTATCACCGCTCCCCTGGAAGATGCTCACATCCTGAGCGAAGACCCTCTGGAGCCCTTTGAGTCTCTGGCCAGAGGTAGGGCAGCTGCCGCCCTGCTCAGAGGGGCTGGGCCGGATCAGGGTGTCGGGGCCGCAGTGGGCAGGACGGGCAGCTCTCTGGTCCGAGGTCGTGCAGAAGGCTCAAGCCAGACATCTTCTGAGCTTCCCTCCTCCTCCGTACGCAGCGCTCCCTCCGGGGAGCTTAGCGGGCCGAGCGGGGGCTGTGCGGTATGGGGAAGCCTGTCCCGCCTCCTCTCCTCGCCTCCGTCCCCAGCGCAGGGAACATCGCCCTGGCTCCAGCCCTTCTGCCCAGGGCGACGCGGGCCAGGGCAGGGAGCCGGGGATGACTGAGGCTTTTCTCCAGTGGCTGCTTCCTAGCGCAGAGTGCCAGCCCTGGGCAGGCCTTCCCAGGCGAGGGGCGGGCCTGCGGTGCCGGCTTCCCCCTTCGCAGCGCCAGCCCTCCTCCACCTTATCCCTTCCCTTCCCAGCTCGGTGACGAAGCTGTTACTCGGTGCCTGAACTTCCGCGCTGGTGAACATCACCATCACCATCACGGCCATTTTGGGCTCCGCTTCCCAAAGGAGGGGGCGTGGCTGGGGGCCGCCGCGGCCGCCGAAATCCCTTAACCCCTCTCCTGCCGGCCCCTTTTCGGCTGTGGGGGTTTAATTGTTCCGAGCTGGTCCTGCTGCCAGCCCCCGATGCCAGCTCTTCCCAGCGGGGCTGGCAGGGCTCGGGAGCAGCGATGTGGGTTTGTTTGCCCTTGACGTGTTCGGAGCCATGTGAGCGTCCCGTGTACGGTCCGGCTGAGGTTCTGGTACTGATGCCCCCTCCAGACCCAGGGACTGGAGACCTCTACGAGATGGACGACTCTCAGCTGGTGAGCGACAAATCCCCCCTGGAGGAGCCCCCTGACATGTCCAGCCTGCACTGCTCTGCCAGCCCCTCCCTCAACAACTCCAGCTCCTTCAGCCTGCTGGAGGACGACAGCCAGCCTTCCCACTCGCTCTTCGCCAGCCCCAGCTCGCCGCCCGTCCTGGGGGAGGCTGTCCTGCAAGGTATGTGTCATGCCCAGGATGGAGCCAGTTGCAAGTGGCCTTGGAAGCGCTCCAGGGCGCTGTGCAAAGCAGTTCACGGCCAGCAGAGACGACAAGTCCCAGCAGGCAGGGCTGCGTTTCCAGCCAGCCGTTCAGGCCGTATCCGCCAGCTGGCTCCCCCCGGGCTGGGGGGAGGGCTGCTGCCTGGAGTCTCCCTTGATCTGCATTTTCTGCGGCAGCACCTTTGTGTCCGGGCTGCAGGCCCCGGGCCAGCGCCGTGAAGTGCACGTGAGCAGAACTGGGACCCTGCGCATCCCAAAGCCCTCGTGGCGGGAGCGTAAACCACGAGGCGGCTCCAGTTTGGGGCGCGTGTGCTGGGAATGGCCGGTCCTGCCAGCACTTTGCCTGGGGAGCTGGGGAGCTTGTCCGGGGAAGAAAACTGCCCAGTTACAAGTGACTGCCCTTAGCACACCCTCGCCGGGTGTGAGCCCTGGTGCAGGGGCCTCCTCCGCTCGGTGGGCAAGCAGCTGAGTGCGGCAGGGTCTGGCCGTAGCCGGGCTGTCGTGTGGGCGGCATCCGGGAGGGGGACACGCGGCTACATTTCCCCCACGGTTGGATGGGGGTGGGGGCTGTCTGGTTTCATGGGCGGAGCAGGAAGGGAGCAGAGCTCTGCGGTGACGTCCCTGACCTTGGCTTTGCAGACAGCAGCGTAGACCTGAATAGCAGCAGTCACGCCGGGCCGGAGGAGTCGGAGTCCCTGGAGCTTGACCCTCCGCTGGAGCCAGAGTCCCCAGCCCCTTCTCCAGAAGAGGAGGAAGCTGGTGACAGCTGTCCGGAGACTTCAGCTGCGCCCGAAGGAGAGAGCGAAGAGGCAGCCCCGCTCAGCGCGTCAGCTGGTGGTGAGCAAGGAGGCTCCTCCCCTGGCTGTGCCAGCCACGGGCGACGGGCCCTTCAGCCGGCGCTCGCTGAGCCGAGGGTCTCCGCTGTCTCGGCAGGTGATGTCCCACGGAGGCGCATTGCCACCCAAGAGGAGGTGCGCTTCCCCCTGCAGCACGGGTACGTGGTGCCGTCCCCGTCCCTCTGCCCCGTCGCCAGCCCCGCTGCAGGCCGCCATCCTCGCACGGATGAGGCTGTGCAAGGCCCCGGCTGAGCTGATCTTTGTGCCCAGGTGGAGGAGAGAGGTGCGGATCAAGAAGGGCAACCACCGCTGGCAGGGGGAGACGTGGTACTACGGGCCCTGTGGGAAGAGGATGAAGCAGTTCCCGGAGGTGATCAAGGTAAAAGTGCCGGGGTGAACTGGGCCGGAGCAATAGCAGCGTCAGCGAGGAGGCCTCCTGCCAAACCAGTCAAACCGGGGCTGCTGATTTGCCCCGTGTCCACCCCGCGCTCTGCCAGACCCCTTGATCACAGAGCGGGGATGCCGCTGCTCAGCTGCTGAGTCTCCTGGATGCTCACGAGGGGCCGTGCCACATGAGCGGCAGCGAGCAGCGGTCCCACAGGGCCCCCGGCCAGCCATGTTCTCTGCCGGGCCAGCGACGGCTGCCGCCTACCCAAAAGCAGCTGCTGTCCGGCTCAGGGTGCAGGCGTTGCTGTCGGCAGCCGCATCCCTGCCGCGGAAGAGGCTGTGCTGAGCCTGCCCCCTGCCCTGCACCCCCCTCACAGAGCTCTCCTCCTCCTCCCAGTACTTGAGCAGGAATGTGGTGCAGGACGTCCGGCGCGAACACTTCAGCTTCAGCCCCCGCATGCCCGTTGGAGACTTCTATGAGGAGCGGGACACGCCTGAGGTGGGTTTTGGGGGAGCCGGTGGGACACAGCCCCAGGTCTGCCCTGCCTGGAGCTGCCGCCTGGGCTGAGCTGCCCTTCCCACGCGGCTGCCCAGGACAGTCCCCGCAGGGGACAGAGGCCGTGCCGTGGCTGGGACACTGCTCCGGCAGCAAGGGTGCCCGTTCTAGGAGTGAGCCTTGATTTTTGCCTGCAGGGTCTGCAGTGGGTAAAGCTGAGCCCTGAGGAAATCCCATCGCGCATCCAGGCCATCACAGGCAAGCGCGGGCGACCCCGCAACGCAGAGAAGGCTAAGCCCAAGGAGACGCCCGCTGTGAAGCGTGGCCGGGGCCGGCCTCCCAAAGTCAAGATGGTCGACTTGCTGAGCAAGACGGATGCTCGGCTGCTGAAGAGACTGGAGGCCCAAGGTACCCCCTTCCCTGGCCCCCTGGGAAGTGCCACCCTGCTCCAGCTTGGGGTGTCTCCTGGGGCAGAGATAGCAGCCAGCTACAGCCTGGCTCTGGAGCAGCATCAGAGCCCCAGCGCCTTGTCCCTCTCACTGACCCTCCTCTCCACTCTTGCAGAGGTGCTCAGCGAGGAGGACAAGCTGAAAATGAGCAAAATCAAGAAGAAAATGAGGCGGAAGGTACGAGTGGCAGCGTGGGGAAGGGTGGGGCTGGGTGTGGCCTGCCAGAAGCTGTCTCTAGGGCCTTGTCCGGCCTGCTGTGGCTCTGGATCCAGCAGCGGTTGGGGTTGAGCTGCCTCCTGGGGCTCTGCCAGTCGCCGGGTGCCTCGGGAGCCTACCCTTCCCACAGGGGCGGGCGTTAGCAGTTCCTTCCTCTGGCAGCGCTGCCGCCTCCCGTGCGGTGAGCCGTGCCCAGCCTGCGGTGCAGCTGTGCGTGGGGCTCTGCCTGATCTCACAGCACCGGCTGTGCCGGGGCTGCGATCCCGGCGCTGGCCAGGCCGCAAGCACTGCAGCTACCCCAGCAGAGCAGCCATGGGCAAGGGGACCGCCTCTTTGCTCTCCCTGGTGTGGGAAGGCCTCACTTTGGCCACCAATTCCCTGAGCTGGATCTCGTCCTTTCCAGGCCAAGAACAAGCAGAAGCAGGAAGCAAAAGCTCCCAAAGCAAAGGAGGCCAAGAAGAAGTCCAAGGTGAGCGCATGGGGGTACAAGGGGGCCTGGAAGGGGGCCGTGGGGGCAGAGTCACTCTGCCCATGCGACCCCTGTGATCTGTCCTCAGGCCAAGGAGAAGAAGGGCAAGACAGAGAAGGGCAAGGAAAAGGTACGGCCCAAGGAGAAGAAGGGCAAAGCGTCCCGCAAAGTGGACAAGAGCCTGTTGGCCCAGCGGCGCCTGGAGGAGCGTCGACGGCAGCAGCTGATCCTGGAGGAGATGAAGAAGCCCACAGAGGACATGTGCTTGGGGGACCACCAGGTCAGCTGGGCCTTGAAGCGGGATGCAGAGGGACTTGGCTGGGCTGAGCTAATGAGCCACCTGCCTGCCTGGTGCCTTGCACCCCCTGAGTGTCACATCTCCTTCCCTGCAGCCTCTGCCAGCCTTCTCCCGCATCCCAGGCCTCGTTCTGCCCAGTCGCGCCTTCTCCAACTGCCTCACCGTTGTGGAGTTCCTCCAGAGCTACGGCAAGGTCCTGGGCTTCGACCCAGCCAAGGATGTGCCCAGCCTCTGCACGCTGCAGGAGGGGCTGCTGGGCGTGGGCGACAGCGCGGGCGAAGTGCAGGACCTGCTGGTGCGGCTGCTGCAGGCTGCTCTCTACGACCCCGGCCTGCCTTCCTACTGCCAGGTGAGCCGGCGAAGGGCACCGCTGGCGCCACTGGCCTCGGCTCCTAGCCCTGCTGCAGACTTCCCCCTTTATCCGTGTCCCCTGCCCTGTTTCCTCGCTGCTCCGCCTGGGCTAGTGGTGATGGTGGGGCTGGTGTTTCACAGAGGCGCAGGGTCCTGTGGGCTTGGGCAGGAGACCACCGTGATTTGGGGTTCTGCTTCTGCTGCTGCAGCCGAGGGCTGCACAGCCTCCCGCCCCTTCTCTCTGTGCTGTTCAGCTCCTGGCCTCATCCCACGTGTTCTCGGCCCCCAGAGGCAGCCTTTGGGATGTTCCCAGCCATCTGTCCTGCTGCACAGGCCTTGGAGCATGACAGGCAAGATGCCTGTCCAGGCCCAGCCTGGCTCTCTTGTGACACTCTTGGGCTCGTTCTCACTCTGGTTTGGGTTGCCTGGCCCTGGTTTTCCCACCCATGAGGTGCTGGGGTCCTTTTTATGCCCTGGAAAATCCCCCATTTTTCCTAGTTGTTGGGAGGAACTCCCTAAACATCTCTTCTGCTCTCCCCAGTCCCTGAAGATCCTGGGGGAGAAGGTGTCAGAGATAAACCTGAACCGTGACACTGTTTCTGAGATCCTGCGCTGCTTCCTCATGGCATATGGGGCGGAGGACGACCTGTGCGATGGGCTGCGGACGAAGCCCTTCCAGGCGCTGCCCCCGGACAAGAAAGCAGCTATCCTGGCCTTCCTGGTGAATGAGCTGAACAGCAGTGCCCTCATCATCAAGTGAGCGAGGGGGGTGCAAAACTTGTCCTCTTGCATCCTGGCCACACTGAGGCCAACCGCAATGCGGCCGTGCGCCTGCTGCCTCGCTGCCAGCACGTGCTGCCAGGCCTTGGAGTCCCCATGGGCTGTGCTACCGCGGCCCCTGGGCACGGGGTGGGAACGGCTGGGCTAGTTTGTGTCCCGTGTGGGCCCATCTCCTTCCCTGTCAGTGCTGTGCAGAGCCAGTCCTCTGCAGCTGAGCCCCTCGTCTCCTTGCAGTGAGATCGACAAGACCCTGGAGAACATGTCCAACTATAGGAAGAACAAGTGGATCATCGAGGGCCGGCTGCGCAGGTGGGTGCTGCCAAATCCAGCTTGTGAAATCCATGACCTGCCGTCTCTATGCGGGGACTGTTGTGGCTGGCAGCGGCTCTGTTGTCTGTGAAACATTCCCTGCTGCTCCCTTATTCTCCCCAATGGAGATGGGACCCTGCGCTAGAAGTGTCTCAGGCTGTCACATAACTGTGGCCAGCTGTGGGGAATGGAGGGTAAATCAGTGGGACATACCGTACACTTCTGCTGTGGTTTGGCAGGTTGAAGATTGCCCTGGCCAAGAAGACAGGCCGTCCCGAGTCAGAGATCACGGGCTTGGATGATGGGCGGAGGAGACGCAGCTCTCGCCTCACAGAGGAAAACGGCCTGGAGATGGAGGAGGAGGAGGAGAGCCGAGGCCGGAAATCCCGCAAGGATGAGGAGGTGACGTGCCCGTGTGGGGTCAGCTGCTCGTGGGGAGCAGTTTGGACCAGGGTACAGCGGAGACTGCGAACTCAGCCTCCTGGGTTCTCTTCCTAATTCTGCCAGCGTTTTCCTGACTGGTCTCCTCTCTTGCAGGCTGACACTTCTGCATCCAGTGTCCCTGAGCTAGAGAGACAGATTGAGAAGCTCGCCAAGGTAACCCGGCAGGGATGGGGCTGCGGGGCTTCGCTGCTGGTGCAGCTGTCTTGGGGGCCCCTCCTAGCCCTTCACCCCCACTGTGCTCTCCCTACAGAGGCAGATGTTCTTCCGTAAGAAGCTGCTCCATTCCTCGCAGACGCTGCGGGCAGCCTCTCTGGGCCAGGACCGGTATCGGCGGCGGTACTGGGTCCTGCCCCACCTGGGTGGCATCTTCGTGGAGGGTACGGAAGGTGAGTGGGGAAGCGTTCCCAGTGAGGGCAGCACTGGAGGCCCCTTCTGGAGGGGATCCACGTGGTTCGCCCCCTCTTCTTGCCCTTGCAGTGGCTGAGCCAGTGCCAGAGGAGCGTGCAGAGGAGAAGGTGGCTTCCCACGTCTCCCTGGTCAAGGAGGAGCCAATGGACACACCCATTCCTAACCGAACGAACTGCACGGCCTCGCGCTCCCGGGGCCGGCCGCGGAAGAGCAAAGAGGAGCTGTCCCAGCACTGTGGGCCCAAACCTCCTCCTGTCAACGGGGTCCTGGAGGATTCGGTGTCCTTGGGCCAGAGCCAGCACGACCTCAGCCAGTCTGCCTTCCTGTCCTGGCTGAGCCAGACGCAGTCGTCCCTGCTCAAGGACTCCGTGCTCACCCCGGACAGCAGCCCCGGCAAGGGGGAGTCGGGGCTCCCGCCTGTTGAAGCCCTGACTGACGCTGCAGTAGAGGAGGAGAATGCCACAGAGGCTACAGAAAAACAGGGGCCCTGGTTCAACCTGCTGCCCCGGACGCCCTGCGATGACCGTGCCCCCCTTGCTACCTCCTCAGCCGAGCCCTTGCCAAGAGCCAGCTCGCAGCCCCGCAGCCAGCACCGGGGGGAGCAGCCCAAGGCCTCGGCCAGGCAGGTACGTGCTCAGACGTCCTCTGTGGGAGGAAGTCCTGGGGAGGAGGGAGGCTGCGTCCAGGACTTCCATTTCAGCATATGGTGACTGACCCCTTGGGAAATTGCCTGTCCTGAGGGATGGGGAAGGGACCTGCCTTGAGGTCTTTGGAGGAGAAAGGCAGGGGGATCCTCTGCCTGGGCACGTGTGACCCAAGCGGCCAGGAAGATGCTGTTCTTATGGATGCACACCTGCATGCTGGGAACTTGGTCCTGCTGCCCTCAAAACCTCTGGGCCAAGGCTGCAAGAATTGGAGATGCTGCCTAGCGGAGGTGGCCACGGGTGGCTGCAGTGCCTGGGGTCGGGGGCCCAAGGAGCGGGTGTATGGCTGGCCCTTCTCTGACTTGCTCTGTCTCCTCCCAGCTGAACGGCGTCCCTGCAGATGACCCCACGTCTCCCCTGCTTGCTTCCACACCGGTCCATGCTGGCGCCAGGGTCCATGGCGCCTGCCCCAGGAGTCGGAGCAGCCTGGAGAAGCTCCAAGACCCGCCAGGGCAGCCCAAACGCCGGGGGCGGCCCCCTACAAAGTTCTTCAAGCAGATTGAACAGAAGTACTTGACCCAGCTGACCGAGCAGCCCGTTCCCCCTGGTGAGCCCCCTGCCCCTCTCCTTCCCTGTCTGCCCTGCCCAGAAACCCCAGACCCTCTCATGGGTAAAACCATGCTCTTCCCAGGCTAAGGCGTGTGCATGTGAGAGCCATGGCCTGGATTTTCCACTCCTTGATGAAAGCACAGTGTGTCCAGCAGGCAGTGGCCTGCACTGCCATTCCCGGGTCCTGCTCCCTGCTGTGCGGGGCCCTGGAGCAGGATTCTGCGGGTGCTGAGCTGGCTGTGTGCCATTGCCTTGCAGAGATGCAGAGCGGCTGGTGGTGGCTGCAGGACCCTGAGGAGCTGGAGGCAGTGGCCCGTGCCCTGCACCCTCGGGGAATCCGGGAGAAGGCTCTGCATAAGCACCTCACCAAGCACAAGGATTACCTGCGGGAGGTCTGCCTGCGCACCACCACGGGTAAGGACTGCCCGTGTGGGCCAGGGCACGCGCCCGGCTTCGTGCCTTCCCTGCTGAACCCTTCCTCCCCCCCCAGACCCCATCTTCCACCTGCGCCCAGAGGCAACCGGCGCCGCCGTGTCTCGGGAAGCCTTGGCCCAGTGGTCGGTGATGGAGAGGGCCTACGAGACCGACCTCTCCATCCTGCAGTGGGTGGAGGAGCTGGAACAGCGTGTGCTGATGGCCGATCTGCAGATACGGGTAGGTGCTGGGAAGGGGCTGCTGGCAACATACCCTCGGCCTGTCGCCCTCCTCTGAGCCTGCCTCTCTCGCAGGGCTGGACGTGTCCCAGCCCCGACTCCACGCGGAATGACCTGCAGTACTGTGAGCACAAGGTGGAGCCCCTGGAAGACATCACCATCAAGAACCGGCGGGAAGGACTGCCCCTGTGCCGGGAGCACACCAACCCCCTGGACCTGGCGGTTCTGCGGCTGGCGGCACTGGAGCAGAACGTGGAGCGGCGCTATCTGAAGGAGCCGCTCTGGCCGCTGCATGAGGTGGTGGTGGAGAAAGCGGTGCTGAGCAACCCTGAGGAGCTGAGCCTGGGCACCACAGAGATGTGAGTCCCTTGTCCTCGCGCAGCCGGGACCAGTTTAATTAGGATATGGACAGCCTCAGCTTAGCGCTGCCTTCCCTTCCCTACCGTCCCCAGTGCATACGAGATCACGCCCCGAATCCGGACGTGGCGACAGACTCTGGAGCGGTGCCGGAGCGCGGCCCAGGTCTCCCTGTGCATCTACCAGCTGGAGAAGTCCATCGCCTGGGAGAAGTCAGTCAACAAAGTGGTGAGAGCCTCCACGCTGTCCCTGCCAGGCAGGAGAGCCACGTTCCCTCGGGGTCGGCATGGCCCAGCCGTGCCCGGCCAAATTCCCAGCCGCAGGATGGCTGCGGGTTTGAGGCCGTGCCGCCTGGGGTGGCGGGGGTGGGGAGGCCCGCTCCACGGGACCAAGCTCACGTAGCCCCGTGCGCCGCGCTGCCTGCCTGACCCCCGCTCCCCGCAGACCTGCCTGGTGTGCCGGCGCGGAGATGACGACGAGCACCTGCTGCTGTGCGATGGTTGTGACCGTGGCTGCCACCTCTACTGCCACCGGCCCAAGATGACGGAGGTGCCCGAGGGTGACTGGTTCTGCTCTGTCTGCCTCTCCCAGGTGGGTCGCGGAGGAGTCCCTGGACATCAGCTAGCAACCTCTGCCCCACAGGGGCGTCCCAGGGCCGGGAGCCCGGCTTGCTCAGGCTGTGACCCCGTTGCTCTTCCCCACAGGCGGAGGAATATCGGGACCCCAGCTCGCCCCGGCGAGGCAAGAAGCGGAAACGGGGGCGTCTCTTTGGGGTGGGCTTCGTGGAGGCGGATGAGAGCCCCCGGCGCCGGGCAGCTTCGCGCCGCCGCGAGGGCCTGGCGGTGCCCCGCTACTCGGGCGAGGGCCTGTCCCCCTCCAAGCGGAGGGGAGTGTCGTTGCGGGGCCAGCCCAGCGACCTGACCTTCTGCGAGTGAGTAGGGGCGCAGGGGTCCGGGGCCCCAGGGGCAGCCGCGTCTCTCGGCTCCCTCTGACCGAGTCCGTCCGCCCCCAGGATCATCCTGATGGAGATGGAGTCGCACGAGGACGCCTGGCCCTTCCTGGAGCCCGTGAATCCCCGCCTGGTGCCCGGCTATCGAAAGATCATCAAGAACCCCATGGACTTTGCCACCATGCGCACGCGGCTGCTCCGGGGCGGGTGAGTGCAGGGTGCTCCGGGCCGTGCGGGAGCCCGCGGAGGGCTGGGCTGCCGGCTGCGCCCGGGCGAGCCGGGCTGGGGGCTGGGCCGGGCTGGCAGGGAGCCCCCAGGGGCTCGCGCTCCGGCCGGCTCCTGACGACCGCCTGCTCGCCCCAGGTACACGAGCTCCGAGGAGTTTGCGGCCGACGCCATGCTGGTGTTCGACAACTGCCAGACCTTCAACGAGGATGACTCGGAAGTGGGCAAAGCCGGGCACGTCATGCGCAAGTTCTTCGAGAGCCGGTGGGAGGAGTTTTATCAGGGAAAACATGCTACTAACCCGTGAAGGGGGGGCGGGCCGGGGCACCCACCTGCCTTCCCACACCTGGGCGGGGGCTCGGGGCCACCCCTCCCGCCACCCTTGCTAAGAACTGACTCCTCTGGAGCTGATCTCGCTGCCTGCTGAATTCCTACCGGAGGCCGGTCCCTGGCCAGCGTGAAAAGGGCCCCAGCCCCGCTCCGCAGGGACCACGGCCCTTCTCCGCTGCCCGGACCTCCCGCCCCCAGCAACACAAACTCACAGACTGTGTAAGCCAAAAAGAAAAAAAAAGAGGTGTTTTTTTCTTTCTTTCTTTTAAATTTTATTTTCTAATTAAAAAAAAAACAGGCACCCCCCCCACCTGACAAACGAGGAAAGCGAATCCCCTGCTGGGAATATTTAATAATAGCAATAGTTCGTAGTGAATGTGTAAGAACACTCCTGTGCAGTGTCGTACATGCATTAACGGCCAGTAAAGTGGACTTAACCCCTCGCCCGCCTCGCACCCCCCCCACGCTGCTCCCGCTCCCTCGCTGGCTCCTCCGCCGCCCCGGGCCGCGATCACCCCTTCGCCCCGCATCAGGCCTGACTGCGCAGACACTTTAGCCGGGAGGGTGGTCCCCGCCCCGGGTCCTGCCCCGGCCCTGGCTGCCCCCCTCCTGCTGCCGGGGGTCCCGCTCCCTGCACTGCCCCCACCCCGCTGCCCCGGGCTGGGACGTTGGACGGACGGACGGCCCCTCCTGATCCGGCTCCAGGGACCAAACTGGGGAGGGCAGGGGGGCCCCGGCCAGCCCTTTCCCTGCCTCCACCTCTCAGGAAGACCCCGGCCCCCCTGCCCGCCCCTCCGCGAGGACCCCCCAGGGCTGGGCCTGGGGTCCTGGCCCCCCTGGACTCCCCCCCCCCCCCCCCCCGAAATTGGGATCCCTCAGGGACGCTACTGCAGGCCCCGGGTAGGGAGGGGGCCTGGCCCGGTTCCTGCACCAGAACATGGACTTGAAGCCTCAGGCGGGCGTTGGTGTCCTGCTTCCCCCACCCCGACCCCCTGCCAGGGCGCCGGGGGTCTGCACTCGGCGGGGAGGGGGGCCGGCCCGGCCCCCTGCCCCTGGGCGCGCGCTGCCCCGGCCCCGGGGAGGCCCCAGCCCGGGGCGGCCGGAGCCCCCGGGCAGCGAGCAGGCACCTACCTCAGCGGGGAGGCGCCGCGGGGGCCGGCTCGGCCGCTGCCCCCCCTGCCCGCCGGCCCCCCGGGCTGCGGCAGCCCCGGCGGAGGGGCCGGGCCGGGCACCCCCCCAGCCCGGGGGCACCCCCCCAGCCCGGGGGCGCCCGGGGCTGGCCCGGCCCCCCCAGCCAGGATATTACGGGTACTCGCTCCGGGGCGGTTCGGCAGCTGGCGGGGCCCGCGGAGGCGCCGGGGGGGCCGCGGGCGCGTCCCCTCCATCGCCGGCCCCACAGAGCACTGAAAACAACTAACCTACCTGGGCGAGAGGGGCAGGGGGCAGCCGGCCGCGCACCCGCTCCCCGCCTGCCCCACTCCGGCGTCTTTAAAAGTAGCCTTTTTTCTATCAGATAACCTCAGAAACTTTTTATTTTATTTTATTTTTTTGCTTTGAAATAAGAGGTGGATTTGAAGTCTATTTGAACTGACTTTATATTACGCATAAATATTTATATTTTATCTAAATAACTGCGCTGTAACAAACTTTTTTTGTGGTTTGTTTTTTGGTAATGTTTTGGATCTGTCAGGTTTTTTTCCGTCGTGGGAAAGTTTTTGGGAGTCTCCGTATTGTTCTCGTGTTTGTTCGGTTGAAGTTAATTTCCCCCCTCCCGTCGCCCCGGTTTCTGACCCCGTGTAGCCCCCGCCCCGGTAACGCACCCCGCCACGGCCCAGCTCCGGGCCCGCCGCGCTGCAGACGTCGATCTGGACGGAGGGGAAAAGCTCAAAGATGTGGAATATATTTTTCTTTGACCCGTTCCGAGTCGTTTGCGAAGCCCCTGCGGTCGGGGACCCCGGCCGTCGCAGCGGGAAGGAACGACCAACGCCGAGATGTCGCGGCCCCTTCCAGCCTACGGGCCGCCTTTTTATAGACCCAAACGTGTTGTTTTAGTGACTTTTTGATAATGTACAGGTTTTGTGAATTTAAATTTATTTCTTTCTATATTTTTAGGACCAATCTCATTTTTAATAAGGTTTAAAGGAGAAAAAAAAAGATTCTAGCCCTCCTGTTTGTTGCCTGTGATGTCCCCACGAGCTGTAGGACCGTGCGTGTCGCGTTACGAGAATAAACGACTCACGTTTGATAGACACACGGTGGTCGGGCGTCTCTGTGCGAGCCGCGGTGCCAAACGCCCCCCCGCGCCCCCCCGCCCCTTCTCCCATGACAGAGGCGTCAGCTTTTCTCGCCTTTTTATTTAAAAACAAAAAAACTCCAAAATGAGACGGTGGGAGCTGGTTGAGGGGGGCAGGATGGGACGAGCCGGGCCGGAGCGCGGAAGCAGGAGGAAGAAATACAAAACTAGAAACCTCTCGAGATTTTAAAAAAAAGCAACTTAAAAACCTGTACAAAATGCGCTACGTATAAATTAAAGGGGGGCACGAGGGGGCCTGGGGGGCCGCAGCTTCTCCGCTGCCGCTCAGGCCCCCCAGGCCTGGGGCGGGCCGGGCCCCGGCACTGCCGCCCCTCCCTGGGGGCAGCGGGGCGGGGGTCCCGGCGCCCCCGGCCGCGGGGGCCTGGGGGGCCCGTCTGCAGGTCTCCCTCTTTGGTTCCTTCCTTGGGGGCGTCCGTCCCCCCCAACCAAAGGGGCCGTGCCCGGGGGCCGGGCGCTAGCAGCAACGGCAGAGGTGGGTGGTGGCTGGAAACCGGGGGGTGGTGTCACCCCAAGCGGGGGGCGGGGGCCCCGGCCCCCCCCTGGGCAGGCCCAGGCCTGGGCTGAGCACGCACCGAGCTGTGGGGTGAGGTAGATGTGTGGTGGGGGGCCCCGCCGCCCCGTGGGGGGGCCGGGGGCCCCCTGCCCCATGGCGGGCCGGGGGGCCCTGCTGCGGGGGGGCTGGAAGAACCGGGAGGCCCTGGGCAGAGCTGGCGCGGGGGGCACGGCCGGCCCCAGAGCTGGAAGCAGAGGGGGGGCCGGAGCCCCGTGGGGACGGGCGGGCGGCTGGGGGGGCCGGGGCGGCTCCGCACCCCCGCGACACCCTCGATCTTTGGTTCAAAGAGCCGCCGCCGCGCGGCCCCCCCTGATTGTCGCTGCGCAAGCGGGGGGCGCCGCGGGGGAGGGGGCTGCGCGGGGGGGCCGCGGCCGCCCCCGGCGCGGGGGGGTCTAAAGTGCCTGGGGAACCCGTGGGGCGCCCGTCGCCAGGTGAAAGCGTTGCGGGGGGGTTATTGCACTTGTCCTGCCCCCCAAGCGGGGGGCAGGGGGGCAGAGGAGGAACATGCAGAGCCCCGGGCCCCCCCGCGCCCCCGGGGGCAGGACCGGCGGCAGCGGGGGGGCCAGCACGCCCCGGCCCTGCTGGGGGGCTGGTGCCCGGAGCCGGAGCCGGGCCGGGGGGGGGCACAGTCCGAAACGGCGGCAGCAGAAGGCACCGAGGGTCCCGGCGGCGCCGCGGCTCCCGCGCTGCGTCCCGGGGAGCGCGGGGCGGGGGGGGCCGCGGGGGCCCGACCCCCCCTTGGCTGTTCTTTTTTTTTTTTTTCCTTTTCTTCTTTTCCTATTTTTTTCTTTTTTTTTCTTTTCCTTTTTTAGAAAATGCAGGAGGAAAAAAAGCCCTGCAAGGGGAGGCCGGGGGCCGCCGCCCGCGAGCCCCGGGGCGCTGTGGGGGGGCAGCAAGGCTGGGGGGCAGCGAAAAGCAACGGAAGCTGCAGCCCCCCCGCCGCCCCCCCCGGCCGGGGCTGCTTTTCCTTTCAGAGAAAACAGAACAAAAGAAGGCAAAAGTTGTCTCGAAACCAGCGGTAAAGGCAGAGCCGGGGCGGGGAGCCGCCGCGGCCCCCCCGGAGCAGCGAGGCCGGGCGGGGGGGGGGGGTCCGGGCCGGCCCCGGCGGGCGCAGCCCGGTCCGCGCCCCCCCCGGGGTCCTGGGTGCCCGGAGCGGGGCGGCCCGGCCCCCCCGGCCCCCCCCCGCTACTTGGGGTAGGGGTAGGGGTAGGCGCTGTGCTCGGACGGCGACTCCACGGGGACGTGGCTCGGCGGGGCGCTGCCGTCCTGCGGGGAGGCCGTTAGTGGGGCGGGGGGGGCCGCGCGGGGGGGCGCGGGGGGGCGGCTCCTACCTCCACGGCCACGGCGCAGGGCGGCACCGGCGGGTACGGCGGGACGAAGGCTCCCTGCACGGCGGCGGCCGGCACGAACTGGGGGGGCAGCGCGTGAGCGGGGGGGGCCGCGGGGCGGGGGGGCGGCGGGGGGCGGGGGGGGTCTTACCGTGCCGGCGGTGCCCAGCGAGAGGTGCCCGAGCTGCTGGGCGAGGGGCGCCATCACGGAGGGCTGGATGGAGACGGCGTGGTCCACGGCGGGGGCCAGCACCGCGCCCTGCACGGCTCCGTCAGCGGGGGGGCGCGGGGGGGGGGCCGCGGGGGGGCTCGCAAGGGTGCGGCGCCCGGGGACGTGGGGACGTGGGACCACGGCAGGCGGGGAAGTGGGGCTGCAGTAGCGCGGGGGGGCACGGGATGGGGCCGGGGGACATGCGGGGCCGTGGGGACATGCGGGGCCGTGGGGACATGTGGGGCCACGGGGACATGTGGGGCCATGGGGATATGTGGGGCCGTGGGGCCACGGGGACATGTGGGGCCACGGGGACATGTGGGGCCATGGGGATATGTGGGGCCGTGGGGCCACGGAAATGGGGTCAGGTGAGGACATGGGGATGCATAGGGCCAAGGACTGGGGCTGTGGGGCAGGGGTGGGGGCTAGGGGCGGGGCCTATGGGCGGGGCCATGGACAAAGTGGGCAGGGCCATGGGCACGGGGGCGGGGCCTGCCCGAGGTGTGATGTTGGCAGCGCAGGTGCGAGGCGATGATGCGCGGGATGATGCGCGTGGTGATGTGCAGGATGATGCGCGCGATGATGCACGCGATGATGCGCGGGATGATGCTCACCGTGGGCTGCATGAGGTACGACTGGTGCATCCAGGCGGGGCCGTGGACCTGCAGGCAGCGGGGCCGAGTGGGGCCGGGGCCTTCCCGGGCACCCCTGGGGTCCCCTGACCCCCATGGCCTCTCCCCGGCCCCCATGGCCCCCCCCAGCCCCCCCATGGCCCTCCGACACCCCCGGCCTACCTGGTAGGAGGAGACGGGGGACGGTAGGTACGGGGCCAGCGCCGTCTGGGCCATCATCCGGCTGGGGGCCAGGCCGTAGGGCGCCGGGTAGAACCTGTGGGTCAGGGGGGCTCAGGGGGGGCCCGTGGGGCTGGGGCGGGGGGCAGGGGGGGGCGCGGCAGGGGGCCGCGGGGCACCCACCCGTTCTGCAGCGCCGTCGCGGGGTCGTAGGCCAAAGTCACGGTGCCCTGGGGGGGCAAAGGGGGTCAGAGCCGCCCCGGCCCCCTGGCCGCCCCCCGGCCCACCCCGGCCCCCTCTCACCGCGTCGCCGTCCCGGGCCCAGGCCCTCCCGTTGGGCACGAACTTGCCCTGGCTCTGCCGCTTCTTCTGCCCCCCGTCCGCGAACTTGCAGAGCAGTGGGTCCGGGGGGGCTGTGGGGATGGGACATCAGCTCCGGCCCGGCCAGGCCCCCCAGCCCCCCCGGCCCCCCGGCCCACCTGGCACCCCCGGGGGCGTCTTGATGTACTTCCCATTGAAGTGGGTGATGACGGCCTCGCACTTCTCTGTGGACTCCATCCTGGGGGACGGCCGGGCTGCGGCGGGGGGCTGCGCGCGGGGCCCCTCCTTGGCGCCCCCAGCCCCTCGCAGCCCCCCCAACCCCTTGCAACCCCCAGACCCTCGCAACTCCCCCGGCCTCTTGGGCACCCCCAGCCCCATGCAACCCCATGCAGCTCCCCCCGACCCCATGAAACTCCCCCCAGCCCCAGGGAACCCCCCCAGCCACTTGCAGCCCCCCCAGCCCCATGCAGCCCCAGCCCCTTGCAACTCCCCTGGTCTCTTGGGCACCCCCAGCCCCATGCAACCCCATGCAGCTCCCCCTGACCCCATGAAACTCTCCCCAGCCCCAGGGAACCCCCCCAGCCCCTTGCAACCCCCAGATCTCCAAGCACCCCCAGCCCCCTTACAGCTCCCCCAGCCCCACACAACTCCCCCCGCCCTCCTGGGCACCCGGCCCCCTTGCAGCCCCCTCCCCAGCCCCATGCAGCTCCCTGCAGCCCTCCCGGATGCCCCCAGCCCCGTGCAGCCCCCCCCGGCCGGAGCGGCCCCCCCCAGCCCCCCGTACCGTGCGAAGCCCACGCCGCGGCTGGCCCCGTGGGGGTCCCGCAGGATGCGGGTGGACACCACCTGCCCGAAGGGCTTCAGCAGCGCCTCCAGCTCCTGCTCGTCCACCCCCAGCGGCAGGTTGGAGATGTAGAGGTTGGTGGGGTCCTGCTCCTGTTGCTGTGGGGGGTGTCAGGGCGGCCGCGCGGGGCGGGGGCCCCAAGCACCACAGGGTCCCGGGGGGGTTGCCGAGACCCCGAGGGGGCTTTACCTTGGCCATCTGCGCCTGCACGCCGCTGGCCTTGAGCGCCGTCACGGCCTTCTGAGCCGCCGTGGGGCTGTCGAAGTCAACGAAGCCGTAGCCTGGGGGTGGGAAATGGGGTGAGACCCCCCCCACAAGCACCCCAGCCCCCCTCAGCCCCCCGGCTCCTCGCCCCCCCACCTTTGCACTTGTTGGTCGTCTTGTCCAGGATGGCTTTGGTGGAGACGATCTTCCCGTAGCTGGGGGGGGGAAGCGGGGGGGGGGTCAGTACTGGCCTGAGCCCCCAGCCCCACCGCGGCGGGGACCCCGGCGTCCTGCCCCCTGCCCAGGCGGGCCCCCGGGGGGGGTCTCCCGTGCCCCAGCCCCACTCACGGCTGGCACAGCTTGACGAGGTCCTGGTCCGTGGTGCCGGGGTGCAGCCCCCGGATGTACAGGTTGGTCTTGCTGAGCTGGTCGGCGGCCCCCCCCGCCGGGCTGGGGCTGGGGGGGCCCGGCTGCGGCGCCGGCGGCGCATAGGGCTGCTGGGGGCAGCGGTCAGTGACGGCTCCCCCTGCACCCCCCACGCTCCCCCCCAGGCACAATGGGGCCCGGGGGCCAGCGCCCCCCCCCCCCAGGGCCCCCGGGCCGGAGGCGGCGCCGGCTGGGAACCCTCCAGGCCTGATGTCAACGTGAAAAAAATGAATCGCCTGCGGCCACCCCCACGTGCCCCGACCCCCCCCCAGCCCCGGGTCCCCGCATCCTCCCTGGCCCCACAACCCCCCCGCCCCCCCAAAACCCAGGCCTGGCTGCAGCTTGGGGCGTCTGTCCCCAGGTCCCAGCACTGGGGACGGGGTGACCCCCCCCCGGTCATGGGGCGCCGGGGCTAGGGGTGCCCCCCCCGGCCATGGGCACCCCCGGGGTCCCCAGTGCGCACGTGTGCACGGGTGCACACAGCAGCGGGTGCGCGTGCAGGTGGGCGCGCGCCCGTGGGACCCAGCACCAACGCCCTTCCCGGCGCGCATGCAAGCGTGTGACACGCGTGTGCGCGTGGGGAACGCGTGTGCGAGCGCTCGGCCAGGCCACGCAGGCGTGTGGCAGGCGTGCGCGGGGGGCACTGCCATGCCTGGCACAGAGCTGCGTGCTCACGTGCGGCAGGTGCGTGGGTGTTGCACACGCGTGTGCACACGTGTCCCGGCACAGGCAGGTGCCTGTGGTGGGTGGGTGCAGCCCCTGTGCCCGGCCCCCCCGGCCCGGCCCCCGCGAGTCAGGGAAACTGAGGCACCGGGGCAGGCGCTGAGGCCTCCCAAGGTCAGGGGCCGGGGTGGCCACGTCCAGCCCCAGCGTCCAGCGTCCGTCCCCGGCGCAGAGCAGGACTCGGCGTCCGGCCCCCTCCCTCCCTCCCCGGTGCCCCAGCCCCAGCCCGGGGAGGGCCCAGGCGTCCTGCCCCCCCCGCCCCGCTCTCACCACTGCTCCCCAGGGTGCGAGCCCAGGCGTCCGGGGACGGCCCCTGCCGTGGGGGACGCCCCCGCTCAGGGCCTGCCCCCCCCTTCCCCCCCCACCCCAGCCAGGGCCAGCCGCCCGCGGGAGGGGGAACGTGTCCCCGCCGTGGCCGAGCCCGGGGGGGGGGGGGGGGGACAGGAGCTGCCATGGCGGTTCCCCCCCACCCCGACCCACGCGTCCCCCCAGCCCTGGGCGGGGGGGCGCAGGCCAGGCCAGGGCGCCGCTGCCCCGCGGCGGGGGCTGCCCCGGGCCGGGGGGGCCGAGGGCCGGGCTGGGCGGCAGGCCAGGCAGGCCGGGCGCCCCGGCCAGGGGGGGCCGCCGGGCAGGCCGGGCCCCCCGTACCTTCTTGCTGCTCTTGTTGTAGGTGAAGGCGGCGATGCCGGAGCGCGGCTGCACCGAGAGCAGCATTTTCCCCGTAGTGCTCCGCGCTGGAGAGGGGCCGGAGCAGGCCGGGAGCGAGACGGGCTCGCGCCTGACGTCACGCCAGGGAAACTAGCCTGGAATCTGGGGCTGGCACCGCACAGGCCCCGGGTCCTAACGCCGGGGACGGCCCAAGCCTGGCCAGGCCCAGCCCGCCGCCGCCACCGCCAGTCCGGCACCGCACCCACCGCTCGCCCACGCTGGGGTCGGCCTGGCCCAGGGGGGCAGCGGGGAGGGGGGGGGCTGCGCGGCATCCCGGTGCAGCGACCTTGCCAGCATGCCCTGCTCAGGGGCTTGGGGGGGGGGGGTCCGCCCATTGCCCCCCCCATTGAAGGTGCCCCCCCAGCCTGCCCTCCCCCTTGGGTGCCTCTTGTGGGGCGGACCCCCACCCCAGGTCACCCATCTGCACCAAGACAGGGCCAACCCTGCTGTGCTTCCCGGGGTGCCAGGCTTCCCAGGGCAGCTAATTGGGGGGCAAAAGTGTGTGTGTGTGGGGGGGGGGGGGGGTTGCCACCCCCTCCCTGCTCCCCTCTCCTTGGCCAGGCCCCAGTGCGGTTGGGGAAATGGAGGGGCAGGAGCACCCCTCGGGCTGTGTGCCCCCCCCCCAGCCCTGAACCCCCCTGCAGGGCAGGGACACCCCCTGCCCCTTTGCCCCAGCTCACAGAGAAGGAGCCCCCCCAGTTTGCCAGGCCCTGTTCCAGATCCAGGCTCTGGGCCAGGTTTTCCCTGCAGCCAGGGCGGTGTCAGGCAGGTGGAGGTGCCACCCAGGTGCCTCCGGGCCAGAGAGGGGCAAAACCAGGCCTGGAGCAGGCAGCAGGATTTGGGGGGGGATCAACCTGCCCGCCCCCACCAACCTCAGCCCCCCCCTGCCCCCAGGGCACCGGACCTGCCCCCTGCCGCTGTGAGGCCTCCCACAGGGCCGGACCCCGTGGGGGTCCCCGCTGGAGTCACACAGGACGCAGAGCCAGTTTCGGGTCTTATTTATTGGCCCCCCCAGAGAGGGTAGGGGCCTGTGTGGGGGGGTGAGGGAGCCCCATGGGGCAGGGAGCTGTGCGGGAGCCCAGGGATGACCAGGCCCTGCTGTCGGCAGCTGCGTCTGCCCGGGACGGGGTGCAGAGGGCCAGTGCTGCCCCATGGTGAGAGCCGTAGGGTCTCACCGCCATGACAGGCCCCAAGGCTGCCACAGGCCGCACCCCGCCCGCACGCGCGGCCCCTTTAAGCGCGGCTCCTTTAGGCCCCGCCCCTCCCCATGGAGCCCCGCCCCCTCCGCCATTACCCCCCCGCGGGGCGGCCTGCAGCGCCGTCCTGCCCCGCGCCGCCCGCACCATGGGCGCGGCCATTTTGGATCCGCCGGTCACGTGGCCCCGGCTGCTTTCCTGGCCCCGCCATCTTGGCGCCCCTCCCGTCTTGTGACTCCGGCTCCTTCCGCCCTGCGGCTGAAGGCGGCTCGGGCGCCGCCATGTTGGCATCTCGGGTCACGCGGAGGGGGGGGGGCCCCCAAGAGAGTGGGGGGCAGCGGTTATGGGGGGGCTGGAGGCGGGGGGACTCTGTGGGGCAGGGGCAGGATGGCGGGTCTCCAGGGGGCGTCTTTGGGGGAGGGGCAGGACGGGAAGGGGTCCAAGCAGGGGGTGTCTGTGGGGCAGGACAGAGGGGACCCCCAAGGAGGGGTCTGTGGGGCAGGGACAGGATACGGCAGACCCCGAGGGGTGTTCTGTGGGGCAGGGGCAGGATGGCAGGTCTTTGGGGAAGGGGCAGGACAGAGGGGTCTCCAGGGAGTGGGGTCTGTGGGGCAGGGGCAGAAGGGGGGGTTCCCCAAGGGGGTGTTCTGTGGGGCAGTAGCAGGACAGGGTGGTCCGTGGGGGGGGTCTGTGGGGCAGGGTGCGGGGTCCGTGGAGGATGCTCTGTGGGGCAGGGGCAGGACGTGGGGGACCCCCAAGTCAGGCTCTGTGGGGCAGGGGCAGGACAGGGTGGTCCTGGGGGGGTTCTGTGGGGCAGGGGCAGGATGGGGTCAGGGTCCCCTCCCAGCTGTGTCCAGCCCAACCCACATCCAGCACAGGTTCGGGACAGCTGAGCTGGGGGTCCATGGCCGTCCCACTCTGCCCCACAGCGGGCCCTTCCCTGTGCTCCCGCGGCTCCCCCAGTGTGGGGCGGCGGGTCTGTGGGGCGCGTGCCTGCACCCATGCCCATCCCCGTGGGTGCCGCGTGCCGGCCCCTTGCATGCCGCCCGCTCAGCAGGGATTGTTCTGGCTCTTTGCAGGCCGTCAGCAGGGCCGCGGCGAGCAGCACGCGGGGCGGCGGGGGACGCCCCCGCCCCGTGCTGAGCCAGGGCCTTTGGCACTAAAGCTCCGCTGACTCACAGCACGTGAGTGGGGCCGGGGCCCTGCTGAGCTGGCAGGGGCTGCCGGTGCCCGGCGAGCCATGGGGCAGAGGGGCAGCTGCCCCCATTCCCGGGCTCCCCCGGGCTGCCTGAGCCCTCTCCCGTAGGCCCGTGTGGGGCACGGTGAGGCTCATCCCTGGACCCAGCTGAGAACAGCATGCTCATCACACAAGTGCATGAGGGGGCTGGCTCCTGGGGCCTCTTCACCTCTCCGTGGGCAGGTGCCTTCCCCAGCGTCCCCCCCTCCACCTCCCCTCTCCTTTCATCCCGTCTTTCATCTCTTGCCTGGTGCCGGTCGTCGTGGCAACACCCCAAAGGGTCCCCGCTCGTTGCCATGGCGCCTGCAGCATCTCCAGGTGTCCAGGGCCCTGCCCCAGCTTCAGCTCCTTCCCTCCTACGGAGAGCCTTCCCGGCTTCCCCCCCCCCCAAACCGAGGGCTGCCACGCCGGGGGGGGCAGGAGGAGCCCCCTCCCTGGGCACCCTCCGTCCCCTCCTCCCGGCACCGCAGCTGCGCCATGGCTATTGGGGAGGTAAGGCCCTGCGAGCTACGTGGCCCCGGCTGTCCCTGGCCATGGCCTGGTGTCCCTCCCTGCCGGGGAGGGGGCACATGAGGAGACCCCGGCCCAGACTCCCGCCTGCATCCCCCGTGCCTGTCCACGCAGCCCCCATCTCTGTGCTGGGGGCACCTGACCCCACATCCGGGACTGTACCCCCATTGCCAGGGCTCCCCCCTGTTGCCATGGCAGCTGTTGCTGTGGTACCTGACCCAGGACGGTTGCCATGGTGCCCTCATTGCTGTGGTGACCCTGTTGCCATGGTGACCCCCATTGCTGTGGTGACCCTGTTGCCACAGTACCTATCCCCATTGCTGTGGCACCCCCCATTGCCAAGACCCCCCCCATCACCCAACATCCCATTGCTGTGGCGCCCCATCACCGTGGTCCCCATCCCCGCAGTGCCCCATTACCATGGCTCCCCATGACCACGGCGCCCCATCACCGTGCTGCTGGTCACCGAGGCACCCTGTCACCATGGTTCCCCCAACACCGCAGCGCCCCATCACCGTGGCTCCGGGCACCGCAGCATCCCGTTGCCGTGGCTCCCCCATGGCTGTGGTACCCTGTCCCCGTGGCGCCCCGTTGCTATAGCTCCCCGTCACTCATCGCTCCCGGTGGTGCCCTGCTGCTGTGGCTGCACCTCACTGTGGTGCCCCATCGCCATGGCCCCGGTCACCGTGGTGCCCCGTTGCCATGGCGCTGGCTGTGGTGACACCCGGACCCCCTGTGCCCCCAGGAGCTGCGGAGTGGGTGCTTCTGGCCGGGGGTGCTGGCGGAGGCGGTGGCGACACTGATCTTCGTGGGGGTGGTGCTGGGCGCCTCGGTGGCCCCCGGGCCCCGGCGCTCACCCTGGCCCTGCTCTGCACCCGCAAGCTGGGCGCCCTGCGTGGGGCCGCCGGGCTCCTGGCCCAGCGCACCGGGGCCCTCCTGGACGCCGCTGCAGCCCGCCTGGCCCTGCCGGATGACGCCGGCCTCGTCACCAGGGCGAGCGCGGCCCCGGCCCCCTGCTCCGGCCTGGACGCCTGGGTCCCCGGCGGCGGCGGGGGGCTGAGGCCGGGTCTGTGGCAGGTGGGCACTGTGGGGACGGCGGGGCAGGCCCTCGGCTGGGAGATCTTCGCCACCTTCCAGCTGGCGCTCGCTGCCTTCGCCGCGGCCGACCGGCCGGTCCCCCAGGATGGGCTGGCCCTGGGCAGCGCCGTGGCCGCCGGCGCCCTGGCCGCGGTAAGGACCCCTGCCCTGGCCAGCCCCGCGCGGGCACCGGGCACCTGGGCCTGGCCGTCACCCCTGCTCTGGGCAGGGGCCGTTCTCGGGGGGCAGCATGAACCCGGCCCGCTCGCTGGGGCCGGCCATCGTCACCGGCATCCGGGACCACCACTGGGTGAGTCGTCGGCACCCCGGGGTCCTGCACCGAGCCCCCAGCCGGGGGGGGGCGGGTGCCCCCAGCTCCAGCGCGGGTTCCCACAGCTCCCCCATCCCTGCTGTGGGTCCCCACAGCCCTGGGAAAGGCCCCCCTAGTCCCCCCATCCTTGGTGCAGGGCTCCTGTCCTGAAATACCTGGGACAGCTCCCCCCCCCCCCCGCCGGTGTGGGTCCTCAGGTCCCCCACGCATCAGACAGCTCCTCCGCCCTGGGATGGTGCCCACTCCACCCCCTCCCGTCCCCGTTTTGGGTCCTTATGGTCCCCCATCCCTGGGAAAGGCCCCCTCCATCCCCGGCATGGCTCCCCCGCTCCCCCCATCCCTGGGAAAGGTCCCCCCCATCCCTGGCGTGGCTCCCACAGTCCCCCCATCCCTGGGAAAGGTCCCCCCATCCCTGGCATGGCTCCCCTGGTCCCCCCATCCCTGGGAAAGGTCCCCCCATCCCTGGCGTGGCTCCCACAGTCCCCCCATCCCTGGGAAAGGTCCCCCCATCCCTGGCATGGCTCCCCTGGTCCCCCCATCCCTGGGAAAGGTCCCCCCATCCCTGGCGTGGCTCCCACAGTCCCCCCATCCCTGGGAAAGGTCCCCCCATCCCTGGCGTGCGTCTCCCGGTGTCCCTGGGACAGGTCCCCAGCGCCCTGTCCCCGGCGCCCCCGGCAGCCCCCACCCCCCGTGTCCCCCCCAGGTGTACTGGCTGGGCCCGGTGCTGGGAGCGGTGCTGGCTGGGCTCACGGGAGAGGCTGGGCGCCTGCCTGAGCTGCCGCGACGTGGCGCTGGCGGAGACCACCCAGCCCGGCCCCCTCGTCGCCCCCGGGCCCCCTGGCCACACGGGGCCAGGGCATGCCCTGAGCCCCCCGGCCCGGCCCCGGGGGGCCCTCATGGGGGGGGGTGGCACAGTGACCCCCCTGCGCTGCTGACCAGGACCCCCCCAGCAGGGCAAGGAGGGACTGGGGGCCGTGTCCAGATGTGCCCCCTCCCTCCGCCGGGATTAAACGTGGCTTTGGTGTCGGAGACGGTGCCGAGCATTGCTGGGGGGGCAGCTCTGCGCCCGGGGGCTCAGCCGGCTGCAAAACCACCAGGTTCGGGGTGGGGGGTCCTGGAGGCCAGGGTCCTTCCCCTGCGCCCACCGCTGCCTGGTGCCTCGGTTTCCCCCCAGCTGCCCCCACCGGGGCCCCGCGCGCAGCCGGGGGCAGCGGGCAGCCGGGCCCCCCCGGGGTGCTGAGCGCAGCAAAGCGCTTTGTCCCGGCCTCTGCAGCCCTGGCAGATTTGCGCCCCGCGCCAATGGCTGGGGCCGTCCCTAATCCCCCCCGGCCGCAGCATTAGCGCCCGCTAAGCTGGGCTGAATAACCCTGCTGCCAACAGCCCTCCCGCCGAGCACGGGGAGGGGGGGTGCTGGGGGGGGTCTCCGCAGCAGTGTCCCCAAAACCGGGGGGGGGGGGCACAGTGTCACCCCACGGTGCACCCAAAACCAGGGGTTCCCGTAGCATCACCCCCAAAACCGGGGGGTTCCTGCAGCATTCCCCCCCCCCCCCCCAGAACCAAGGTGTCTGCACAGCATCGCCCCACCGTGCTCCCAGTACCAGGTAGGGGGGGAGGTCCCTGCAGTGCCGGCCCATGGTGCCCCCAAAATGGGGGGGCTGCATGAGGGCTGCTATGGGGCAGAGTGCAGCTCCGGGGGGGGGGTCCCTGCTATTCGGGGGGGGGGTCCCCCATGGCAGCGGGGGGCACACAGGTCGCACAGCCCAGACAGCGCCCGGCCCGGGCAGCGAAGCAGTTAACAGGGGGGGCGGCGGCGGGATCCCACCCCCGGGGCTGCCCCGGGGGGGGGGGTTTATAAGGCGGCCCCGGGGGCGGCCCCCGCAGAGGGGGCAGCAGGGCCAGCGGCAGGCGAGGGCCGGGGTGCGGGTGCGGGTGCGGGTGCGGGTGCGGGTGCGGCGCGGGCCGGGCCAGGCCAGGCCATGCGGGAAGTGCGCTCGGCCTCCTTCTGGAGGGCCGTCTTCGCCGAGTTCCTCGGCAGCCTCCTCTACGTGCTGCTGGGGCTGGGGGCCTCGCTGCGCTGGGCCCCGGGCCCCCCCGGCGCCCTGGGGGCCGCCCTGGCCTTTGGGCTGGCCCAGGCCACGCTGGTGCAGGCCCTGGGCCACGTGAGCGGGGGCCACATCAACCCGGCCGTCACCGTGGCCTTCCTGCTGGCCGCGCAGCTCTCGCTGGCCCGCGCCCTGGGCTACCTGCTGGCCCAGCTGCTGGGCGCCCTGGCCGGCGCCGGGGTGCTCTACGGGGTGACGCCGGCCGCCGTGCGCGGCACCCTCGGCCTCAGCGCGGTGAGTGGGGCCGGGGTGGTGCGGGGGGAACGGGGGGGGCCGGGAGGGGTTGGGGGGGCCGTGGGACTGGGGGTGATGTGGGGGTTACTGGGGGGATCAGGAGGGATTTGGGGTATCTGGGGCTGGGGGTGATATGGGGGGGTTATTGGGGTGCCAGGAGGGGTTCGGGATAAAGAAGGGTTTGGGGTATCTGGGGGTGATGTGGGGGGTTAATGGGGGATTGGGGGATCAGGAGGGCTTTGGGGTGCCGTGGGGATGGGGGGGAGATGTGGGGGGTTGTTGGGGGCCCAGGAGGGGCTTGGGGTAAATGGGGACGATGCCTGGGGCTGCTGCGGGTTTGGGGTGCCGGGGCAGACGGGGATCTGGCTCTTCGGGGTGCTCACTACCAGCAGGGCCCGGGGGGGGCTCTCACTCCCCCTGCCCGGACACCGGGGCTCTGCGCAGGCACTGACCCCCCCCCCCGGCCCCCGCAGCTGCACCCCAGCGTGGGCCTGGGCCAGGGCACAGCGGTGGAGCTCATCCTCACCATGCAGTTCGTGCTCTGCGTCTTCGCCAGCTACGACGAGCGCCGTGACGGCCGCCTGGGCTCTGTGGCCCTGGCCGTCGGCTTCTCCCTCACCCTGGGGCACCTCTTCGGGGTAAGAGCGGCCGCTGGGGGCCCTCGTTAGCGGGCCGTTCGCGTGCCTCCTGGCCGCGTTTGCCCCCAGCGGCGGGCAGCCCACCACCCCCCTGTGCCTCCTGCAGATCTACTACACGGGAGCCGGCATGAACCCCGCACGCTCCTTCGCCCCCGCCGTCATCACCCGCAACTTCACCAACCACTGGGTAAGTGGGGCCGGGGGGGCTGGGGCACCCCACGTCCCTGCCCTAGTCCGACCCCAGCCGCGTCCCAGTCCAGCCCCAGCCGCATCCCAGCCCCAGCCGCATCCCAGTCCAGCCCCAGCCACGTCCCAGCCCCAGCCATGTCCCGGTCCTGCCCCAGCCTCATCCCAGCCCCAGCTGCATCCTGGTCCAGCCTCAGCCATAGCCCAGCTTCAGCCACATCCCAGCCCCAGCTGCAACCCAGTCCAGCCCCAGCCGCATCCCAGCCTCATCCCAGCCCCAGCTGCATCCCAGTCCAGCCCCGGCCGCATCCCAGCCCCAGCTGCATCCCAGTCCAGCCCCAGCCGCATCCCAGCCCCAGCCATGTCCTGGTCCAGCCTCAGCCACATCCCAGCCCCAGCTGCATCCCAGTCCAGCCCCAGCCGCATCCCAGGCCCAGCCACATCCTGGTCCAGGCCCAGCCACATCCCGAGGGGAACCAGCTGCTGGATCCACCCAGAGCCACTGGTGTGGGCAGCCCCCTCCCAGAACCCCCCCACCGCCATGCTCAGAGCTGTGCGGGCGGGTGCAAAAGGCCCCCCTGATACCCCCTCGGTGGGGCTGGGTGGGACGTGGGTGCCCCTTGGTCGCGCCGGCCCCTTCCCCAGGGTCGGGCGCCCCACGGCCCCGCCGGACCCCGAGGAGGGGGAGCCCTGGCGGATTCCCCCCCCGCTGCCCCCGCAGGTGTACTGGGTGGGCCCGCTGCTGGGCGGCCTGCTCGCCGGCCTGCTCTACGACTTCGTGCTGGCACCGCGGCCCCGCAGCCTGGCCGAGCGGCTGGCCATCCTCAAGGGCGAGCCGGCGCCCGAGGCGGAGGTGCCGTGCGAGGCGCCCGCGGAGCCCCTCGAGCTGAAGACGCAGTGCTTGTAGGAGCGGGGGGCGCCCGTGCCGCCGCCCCCCCGCCCCGGCCCCCGGGGGCGGCCTGCGCGCCGGGGCGGCAGCGGCGGCTTTTAGCTCTGCCCCTCTCCCTGCTCCGGGGACTTTCCTTTACTTTGCAGTGATGGGGCCGCCCGGGGCTCCGCTTGGTTTTACCGCGGGGGAGGGCGGGAAGGACACCCCCCCCCCCCCCCCGCCCCGGCTGGCCTCCGCCTGCGCGGCCCCCGGCAGCCCCCCGCGCCCGCCCGGGCCCTGCGTGTGTGTGCGTGTGTGTGCGGTGCCGACACCCGGCAGGGCCCCGAGGAGAAGATCCGGTTCCCGGGGAGCCCCCGGTGCTGGGGAGCCCCGGTGCTGGGGAGCCCCGGTGCTGGGGTCCCCCGGTGCTGCGGTGCAGCGCGGCCTGGCGGCTCTCGCGGAGGAACGGGCCGGGCCGGCTCCGCGCGGGGCGGGGGCGAGGGGGGCGTCGCCGCGGGCTGGGCCCCGCTCCCGGGGGCCGGGGCCGGGCGCCCATCGCGGGAGGCCGCACGCGCAGCCGGTGCCGGTGGCGGCCCGGCCCGTCCTCCGCGCGGCGCGGCGCCGCCCGCCGCTCCTGTGTTCAGTGAATTAAACCTGCTCTTTTATTTTGGTAACCGCTCTCGACCGTGGCCCGCGCCCCGCCGCACCGGGCACCGGGCACCGGGCACCGGGCACCGGCCTGCGTCGCCCCGGCAACCGCGCGGGGGGTGACGGGAGTCCCGCGGGGGGGGCGGGACGGGCCAGTCGCGCGCCGCCGGCGGGAAGCCCCGCCCCGCCCCGCCGCGGGGGGCGGAGCCGCCGCCTCTGTTAAAGGGGCAATGCCGCGCCGGCGCTCCCTTCCCTAGAGCGGCCCCTGGAAGGGGCGGCAGTACCGCCCTGTTCGGGGCAGCCGGGGCGCCCGGGTGCGGTGCCCAATGGGAGCGGGCTTCAGGGAGCCGGGCCGCCTCGGTCCCGCCGCACCGAGCAGCGAGGTAGGCAAGAGGAGCGCTGGCCCCACCGCCGACCGCTCTGGGTGGCGTTTCCCCTTTAAGCCCGCGGGCGGGCTCGGGCGCCGCAGGGGTGGCGGGACCGGGAGAACCGGGCGAGGAGCGTGCGGCGCGCGCGGCGGTGCGGGGCGGGGCGGAGCGGGGCGCCTGGGTCCCTCCCCGCCGCGGCCCCGGGGAAAGTAGGTTGCGGGAAGTGGGGCGGTTGCATAACGGCCGCCCGCCCCCGCCCCGCGGCCTTTTTAGGGCGGGCGGCGGCGGCGCGGGCGGCGGCGACTGGCGGCGGTGGCGGTGAGAGCGGCGGGGCCGGGGAGCACCGGGACGGGCTGGTGCCCTGGGGCAGGAGACCGGCGGTGCCCCGAGGCTGGGGGGGCCCGCTGTGCCCCGGTGGCGGTGCTGCGGGGGGGACCGGGACCAGCTGAGCCTCGGTATCGGGGCCGGGAGAGACCCGGCGGTGTCCCGGGGCTGGGGTTGAGGGGACCGACCGGTGCCCTGGGGACCGGCTGATGCGCCGGTACCGGGGGCTGGAGAGACCCGGCGCTGCCGTGGCCGGTACCGGGGGCGGGGGGGGCCCAGCGGCACCCCGGTACCGGGGGTGGGGGTCTAGGATTAGCCAGCGCCCCGGTACAGAGGGTGGAGGGGGGGGACCCTAGCGGTACCCTGGTGCCGGGGGGGGGACGACCCTAGTGGTGCTCCGGTACTGAGCTCGGGGGGACCCGGTGGGGGTCCGGTACCGGGGCGGGAGGGTGCCCCGGGTTCCCGCGCGGTGCTGACGCCCGTGTCCGCCCCGAAGGCGCTGCGGACCCTGCGCGGACCCCCGTCCCCCCCCCGCCGGCCGGCCCGGATTTATGGACTTGTACATGATGAACTGCGAGCTGCTGGCCACCTGCAGCGCCCTGGGCTACCTGGAGGGCGACGTCTACCACAGGGAGCCCGACTGCCTGGGTAGGCGGTGGGGCGAGCGGGGGGCCCGGCGGGGCGGCGGCGGGGGGGCTCACGGTCCCCGCGCCGCCCCTCCCCGCAGAGAGCGTCAAGGACCTGATCCGGTACCTGCGCCATGAGGACGAGACCCGGGACGTCCGGCAGCAGCTGGGGGCCGCCCAGATCCTGCAGAACGACCTGCTGCCCATCCTGGTGCAGCACCCGCGGGACAAGGCGCTCTTTGACGCCGTGGTCAGGTACCGGCGGGGGGGGGCCCGGCGGGGGGGCCCTGCGGAGAGGGGCTCCCCGAGGAGCAGGGCCCCACCGCCCCCCGCCCCCCCAGGCTGATGGTGAACCTGACGCAGCCGGCTCTGCTCTGCTTCGGCAAAGTGCCCCAGGACGCCGCCTCCCGGCACCACTTCCTCCAGGTCGTGTCCTACCTGCAGGCCTACAAAGAGGTGCGTCCCGGCCACGGGGAGCGGGGGCCCCGGCGCAGCTCTGCGGGGGGTGTGTGTGTGTGTGTGTGTGTGATGCCCCAGGCCCTGACGCTAAGTTTTCTCTAGGCTTTTGCCAGCGAGAAGGTTTTCGGGGTGCTCAGTGAGAAACTCTACAACCTGCTGCAGCTGGTGAGTCCCGTTTCCCCCAGCAGCTCCCTCAGTTTGGGCGTCTCGTCCCTCCGGAGCGGGGACTGGGTGCCGGGGGGGAGCAGCCGGGTGCCCCAGGGAGCCCCCCACGGCCCTGTCGCCCCCAGGACTGGGAGCAGCGGCAGGAGGAAGACACGCTGCTGATCGAGAGGATCCTGCTGCTGGTGCGCAACGTGCTGCACGTGCCCCCGGACCCCGCGGAGGAGCAGGTACCGGGACGGGGGCCTCTCCTGCGTGCCTGGCCCCCTTGCAGCCCGGAGAATGAGGCTGGGGGCAGCACCCAGCCCCTGCAGGGCTGCTGCCCCATCCCCTCCCAGCCCGGGGCCACGATGGCCCCTTGGCTTGCCTGGGGGCCCCGGCGTCCTGCGCGCTGAGCCCCACATCCGCCCCCTCCCGCCAGGGTGTGGACGGCGACGCCAGCACCCACGACCGGGTGCTGTGGGCCCTGCACATCAGCGGCATGGACGACCTGCTCAAGTTCCTGGCTAGCTCCCAGACCGAGCAGCAATGGGCCCTGCACGTTCTCGAGATCATCTCCCTCATGTTCCGCAACCAGGTGAGCCAGGCGGGGGGCGACAGGACACGTGGGGGGACCTGCCACCTCCCTGCTCCCCCCGGAGCCCCCGAGCTGACAGCTCGGCCCCCCCAGAGCCCCGAGCAGCTGGCGGCGGTGGGGCAGGGCCGCTCGGCCGCCGAGCGCGGGGAGGACGCGCGGGAGCTGGAGACCCTGCGGCAGCGGGAGCTGGCGGAGAAGAAGAGCCGAGCGCTGCAGCGCCCGTCCAGGTGAGCGGGGGCCGGCAGGGCGTGGGGCCCCCGTGCCGCGGGGCTGGCTCCGCTCACCCCACGCCCCTGTCCCAGGCACTCCCGCTTTGGCGGCTCCTACGTCATCCAGGGCCTGAAGGCAATTGGGGACCGGGACGTCGTCTTCCACAAGGGCCTGCACAACGTGAGAGACGGGGCTGGGACGGAGACGGGGAGGCCGCGGCGCCGGGCCGTGAGCCAGCGTCGGTGTTTGTCCCCCCGCAGCTGAAGAGCTACAGCCACGACCTGGGCAAGGAGGCGCGGAGGGTGCCCAAGCGCCGGCTGGCAGCCCGCGAGGCCGAGCCGCCCCGGCGCTCTGCCCGCAACGTCCAGCTCTTCCTGCGCGAGTTCTGCCAGGACTTCCTGGAGGGCTGCTACAACCATCTCATGTGCCTGGTGAAGGTGAGGGGGCACGGCCCTGGGGGGCACGGCCAGCGCGCTGTTCCTGGCGCTGACCCCTTCTCTGCCTCCCTCAGGACCAGCTGATTCGGGAGAAGGCTCAGCAGCACGATGAGACCTACTACCTGTGGGCCACGGCCTTCTTCATGGCCTTCAACCGGAGCCTGCGGTTCCGGCCAGAGCTGGTGTCGGAGACGGTGGGGGTCCGTGCCTTTCACTTCATCGAGCAGAACCTCACCTCCTACTACGAGATGGCGCTGATGGACAAGAAGGAGGCTGCGACCTGGGCCCGCAGGTGAGTACGTGCCGCGTGGACGCCCGGTCCCGTCCTGGCCGTGGAGCTGCCGGGCAGCGCCGTGCCCTGGGCTGATGCCGTGCCCGCCCAGGATGCACCTGGCCCTGAAGGCCTACCAGGAGCTGCTGCGGACGGTGCAGGAGATGGACCGCTCGCCTGAGCAGGCTGTGCGGGACAGCAGCCAGATCATCAAGAGTGAGTTTGTCTGTTCCTTCTGCTACAGACTCCATTCTCTGTCCCATTTTCCTAGTTCTTGGCTGATCCCTTTTCCCCTAGATAACATCTTCTACCTGATGGAGTACCGGGAGCTCTTCCTCGCCCTCTTCCGCAAGTTCGATGAGACGAAGCAGCCGCGCAGCTTCCTGCGGGACCTGGTGGAGACGGCTCATCTCTTCCTCCGCATGCTGGAGCGCTTCTGCCGGGGGCGCGCGGGCCTCGTTGTGCAGGTGGGCTGCGGGTCCGGGGACCCTCTCCCAGGCACCAGAGGATGGATACCCTCGTGGTGGGGGGCTGGATGCCCCCGGGAGGGGGCACAGCTCTGCCCTGACTGCCTTCTCACCCCACAGAGCAAGCGTGTGCGGAGGAAGAAGAAGCCCCGAGCCCCCGCGGCCCTGGCGGCGCAGCCTCCCGCCCCCGAGGAGCTGGAGGAGCTCTGGGCTAGCCTGGCCCCGCAGCTCCAGGCCTGCGTGCAGGTAGGAGAGGAAGGATCCAGCCTCGAGCCCGCCTGCCTGGGGGGGTACCGGTGTCTCCTGGGGAAGTACCAGGTCCCCGAGGCAGAGGGTCACCGGGTGTCTGCCCCCAGGGCGAGGTGCCTCTCCCCGAGGACGTGGTGCCCTTCGACGCCGCATCGGAGACGCCAGTGGAGGAGCAGCGCGCGGAGGCCATGCTGCGGATCCAGGACTGCCTGCTCGGGCGCCGGGCTGCCGAGGCGCTGAGGCTGCTCCGCTCTGCCAGGTACCGGGCAGGGCACCTCGCAGCTGAGCGCTCCTGCCGCCCCGTGCCTGGACGGGGATGCGGGGACGTGGTGCCAGCTGTCCGCCTCTCCTGCAGGGAAGTGTGGCCCGAAGGAGACGTGTTTGGCCCCGCTGGTGTGGAGCCATCTGAAGAGACCAACCTCCTGCGAGAGATCCTCTTTGCTCCCCTGCCCCGTGAGTACCCAGGCTGGTTAGGGGACCCACTGCAGGACTGGGACTGTGGGCTTGATGCCGTGGTAATTAAGGTGACTAATCCTGTCCCCAATACAGGGCACGCACCCCCAGAGGCTGAGGAGCCTGAGGAGCTCGAGGAAGAGGAGGAGGAGGAGGAGGAAGAGGAAGAGACCGTGCGGGTCTCAGAGAAGGAGTTCAACTTTCTAGACTACCTCAAGCGGTGAGCGGGGTGAGGCCCGGCGGGACGGCAGGACTGCTGGTCCCTGCTGTGCTTCACCCATGGTGTCCGGGGCGGGGGCAGGTTTGCCAGCGCCCCCGTGATCCGGGCCTACGTGGTTCTGCTCCGCGGCTACGCCCAGAACAGCGCCCACACCAACCACTGCGTCGCCCGCATGCTGCACCGCCTGGCCTGCGACCTGCACATGGAGGCCCTGCTCTTCCAGCTCTCCCTCTTCTCCCTCTTCAACCGCCTGCTCAGCGACCCCTGCGCTGGCGCCTACCAGGTCGGAGGGGGCCTTCGCCTCCCCCTGCCTCCCGGAGCCCCCCTGCTGCTGGGAGGGGGCCGGGCCCAGGTGCCCCCCCCCCAGCCCGTACCTTCTCCCCTCAGGAGCTGGTGACTCTGGCCAAGTTCATCCTGGGCAAGTTCTTTGCGCTGGCGGCCACCAACAAGAAAGCCTGCGTGGAGCTGCTCTTCTGGAAGAGCCCGGCGATCGCCCGCGAGATGGCGGAGGGCTACGGCTCGCTGCGGGAGGGCGAGGGGTGAGAGGGGCCCAGCACGTCCCCCGCTGCTGGGGCCGGGGAGGGGATTGCCACTGCCCTTGCCCGTCCCCTCACGATCCCCCCACCTCTGCCCAGGGCCAGCTCACGGAGGGCCCCGGTCTGGACCCCCCAGGAGGAACGAGAGCTGCGAGAGCTTTACTGGAAGTACAAGGAGGTGGAAGGTAACGGCTCTGGTCGCGGGGTTCCTAGGGAGAGGGGTCTGGGGGAAGAGCTGGGCTCCTGGGGCAGCCGGGGCTTCTTCCCGCCCCTCCGCAGCAGCCTCCCGCTCTCCCAGGCGAGGACGTCGTCGCAAACATCCTGGCCCAGCTGCAGGCACCCGGGCGCACGCGGAGACAGGTTGTGAGCCAGCTGGTGCGGCTGGGGCTGGCCGGCAGTGCCAAGGACTTCCCGCGGCAGAGGTGGGTTGGGGCAGCGCTGGGGCAGGGCAGGATGCCATCGTTCGATGGCCGGGGTCCCGGGTGCCCGGTTCTTCCCCAGCTCCGAGGCAGGGCTGAGCCGTTGTGATCCCCCCAGGAAGGGCACCCACATCGTGCTGTGGACGCAGGTGCAGGAGCAGGAGCTGGAGCGGCTCTTCGAGGAGTTCCAGGGCACGGACGGTGCGTGGGGCCGGGCGGGGGTGTGGGCACCTGGCAGGACGGCCCTGGGTTGGGGTCTGGCCAGGCTCTGCGCCCCACACCGACCCCTCGCCTCCCCGCAGATGTCCTGGGAAACATCATGAAGAACCTGACGGCCAAGCGGTCCCGGGCCCGCGTGGTCGAGAAGCTGCTGGGGCTGGGGCTGGTGTCGGAGCGCAAGGAGCTGTACAAGAAACGCAGGAGGAAGGGCCGTGCCCCTGTGTCGGTACGAGGGGGGTGCAGGAAGGGCGAGGGGGGAGCCTCACCCCAGGCGGGTGCTCAGAGGCAAAGCTGGTCCTCGGTAGGATGAGATGGAGCCCCTGGGGGCACCCGCCCGGGACAGCTCAGCAGAAGAAGGGGACAGTGATGAAGAGGAGGAAGAGGACAACGCTGAGGAAGGCCCTGAGGAGGAGCACTGGGTGCCTGAGGACGGGGCCGGGCAGGGACTGGTGCAGCGCCTGTGGCAGGAAGGTGAGTGGGGGCTGAGGGTGTTTGCGGCTCTGGTTTGCGTTTGGCTCCGGGAGGATGGATCCTGTCTCGGCTTCCCTGTGTCCGCAGGCCTGGCTGGGCCCCTGCAGTGGCTGGAGACCTACCTGAAGCGGACGGCAGGGGACCGCGAGGAGGATGGTGAGCGGGGGCTGGGGGCTGGGGGCCGGGGGCCGGGGCCGGGCTCACGGTGCTCTCTGCGCCCAGGCGTGTCCCACCCCGTGCCCTTGGTGCCGCTCTCGGAGGACAACGAGGATGCCATGGAGGACAGGCGCTTCCAGGCCCTGCTGCGGAAGCTGGGGCTCCGGCCCCCCGCCAGCGAGCAGGTGAGACCCCCGCACCCGTCCCCCCGCGGCCCCGGGCACGGCATGGCCCGGCCCCGCAGCATCTCCCCTCTTCGCCCAGGAGTCCTTCTGGCGCATCCCGGCCGCCCTCACGCCTCAGCAGCTCCGCCGCGCCGCCGCCTCCCTCGACCCCCAAGGACCCCGGCCCCAGGGCTCCCCACGGAGCCCCCCGGGGCAGCTCTCGGCACCGCCGCACCCCCAGGGCCCAGCTCCAGGTGAGGCGCTGGGACCGGGCGGGGGGGGGGGGGGCGGGCTTGGGGCCCTCCTGGTGCCAGGACCAGCCCTGATCTGCGCTCTCCCTTGTCCCTCTCAGCGGAGCGGCCACCGGCATCGCCAGGATTGGAGTCGGAGAGGTGAGAAGGGGGGCTCTCGCTGTGCCCCCGCCCCAGACGCCTGGGTCCTGTCCCAGCTTGGGGAGGGCAGCAGCGTGGCCTTGGCTCCTGGCTTCTCCCCGTGTGAGGGGGGGCAGCCCCGTGCCCCTCTAACCCCTGTCCCCATTGCTACAGGGATGAGCCCGGCCCGGCGCAGGCCGGTACCAAGCGGAGGTGGCAGATGGACAGTGACGACGAGGACACCCCAAGCCTGGGTGAGCTTGGGCCCCTGCTTCCTCCACGTAACACAGCACCTCCTCGGGGGCTCGCGGCCCCCCCCAGGGTCCCCCAGCCCCTCTGGCACGGCCCTGCCCTGCAGGAGGGCTGGGAGGAAGGCAGGGCTGTGCCCCCCCCGTGCACAGTGTGGTGCTGGGGTTCCCGGCCCCCCTCACCCTCTCTGCCCCTGCAGGTCCTGGCCCGGCCCACGCTGGGCCCCACGGGGAGGAGGACGAGGAGCCGCAGCCCCTCAGCCGGCGGAAGCGCGTTCGCCACATAGAGGAGGAGGAAGAGGAGGACTGAGAGGCTCTTCGTGCCCTTAGTGTATCCCAGCCCTCTGGGGAAGCAGGGGGCTGCAGGCCCTGCTCCCTCTGGGCTTCCTTGTGTTTAGTTTTCTGCTTTTTCTGCAGGTTTTTAAGCTGTTTTTTAAGGGTGGGGTGAAAGCAGGTTGCAGCTTATCCCCCTTTTTTCCCCTTCTCGCGTCCATCTTCCTGTTTCCCTTTCAAAGGTCACTGTTTCCCTAGGCTTTTTCTTTTCTAATGACACCTTTTAAAGCTGGAGAGACCAAATAAAAGAAGTGCAACTTGTGCCTCGGCCTGGCAGTCTCCATTCCCTAGGGCTGTGCGCTGCCCTGTCCCTGCTATGTCCCCTCCGCTGTCCCGCCAGCTTGGGCAGTGACCTCTGTTCCGGGGATGCTCGCGGGGTCGGGCCCGGCCCCTCGTGTGTCGCAACCGGCGCTTGATAAGGGCCCAGGCGGGCGGCTATAAAGGGGTTGGGGGGGGTCGGCCACAGACACGCGGCGGCTGCCTGGTGCCTGGGGACTGCGGCGGCGGAGGGTGAGCCGGGGCGCTGGCGGGCCGGGGCGGTGCGGGAGCTGCAGCCGCTGGGCGCTCACGGGGCTCTGCCCCCTTATCCTGCCCTGACAGGCCCCGCCGGGAGCGACCGGCCATGCGCTGGGCTCTGCCCTGCCTCCTCCTCTGCCTCCACGCTGCGGCTGGCTCCACCGTCCCCCCCGGGCCCGATGCTGCCGCCGCGGCTCGGGCGCTGCTGGCGCGGCTCTCGGCGTCGGCCCCGCCGCGGGCGCTGCCCGGGGCCGCCGGCGTCTCCTGCCAGGACCTGCAGCCGGACGCCCTGCCCGGCTTCTCCCGGCTCCCGGCGCTGCCCCGGGTGCTGGCCCAGGCCGCCCTGGCGCTGGCGCTCAGCCGGGCGGCCTGTGGCCCCCAGGCTGAGGCGCTGGTGCTGGAGCTGTACCGGGAGCTCGAGGGCCCCACGGCCGAGGCCCTGCTGCAGGGGCTGGTGCAGCTCCAGGGCGCCCCGGGCAGGGGCCGCCTGCCCCTGCTCCTGGGCCTGGCCCAGCTCGGCGCCTCCGTGCCCGTCCAGCCCTGCTCCGGCCTGACGCCGCTCTCCGACGCCCAGCTCTGGGGCCCCGTGGCCGGCACCCACGCCAGCCTCGCCGCGGCCGCGGGGGCCTGCCGGCGCCTGCAGGCTGCCTGCGCCGGCGTGGCGGCCGCGGGGCCCTCGTCCTTCCAGGCCGTGGGGCATCCAGGCGCCTGGGTGCTGCCCGCGCCGGGGGCCCGCTCCTGGCTCCAGCGCTGCAGCCGGGCGCCCCGGGGCCGGAGGCGGCGGTCCAGCGAGGACAGCTGCAGCCCGGCGGGGGAGTGGGAGGTGCACAGCGTCCTGGAGTGGGTGCCCGGCGTCAGCACCCTGTACAACCTGGGCACCAGCCTCTACTACGCCTACCAGGGCTGCGAGGAGCTGGCGTCAGAGCGGGCCTGGGAGGCGGCCATCGACCTGGGCTACGACGGCCTCGCGGTGCTCGGCGCCGGCGTGGGCGGCCCCGTGGCCTACGGCGTCCACCTGGGGCTGCAGCCGGGGCTCAAGGCCGGCGTGCGGGCCCTCATCTGCTACTTCACCTCGGACGAGGACCCCCCGCCGGCCCCCACGGCCCACAGCGGCCCCGTCCGCCTCGTCTGAGCCGCCAATAAACACCCGGCGCCTGGCTGCGTGCGTGTGTGCGTGCGTGCGTGCGTGGGGCCGGGGGGCAGCCCCCGCTCGATGGTGGGGTCACCCTGCCCCGGGGCGCGGGGACCTTGGCACGGCCACGCGGTGACGCAGGGCCTGGCCCCTGCCAGCGCTGCCTGCCCGGCCCAGCAGCGCCACCGCGCTGGGGTGACCGGGCAGCTGGGCCGGCCCCAGCGCCTGCCTCCAGAGCGTGGCCCTGGCCCGGAGCTCTGTCCCGATGGCCTGTCCTGGTCCCTATGGGCCTGTCCTGTGCCCCACGGGCCTGGCCTGGTCCCCATGGCCCTGGCCTCATCCCTATGGCCCCACAGCTTGGAGCAGTGGCCTGGCCCCACGGCCCTGGCCCCACGACCTCTCCGTGTCCCCACGGCCCGAACCTGGCCCCACAGCCTGGCCCCATGGCCCTGACCCCCAGCCCCTCGCCCCTTAGCCCCGCCCCCGCCTGGCCCCGCCCCTTCTTACGTAATTTCTGGGAAGCGGGCTTGCCCGCCGGAACAGGGCTCTGCCGGCCGTGGGGGCGTGGCCACGCCGCCGCTCTCCGCCAATGGCCGCGCAGAGCGGCGAGGAGGCGTGGCCTCCGCCGCCTTCCCTCCCATCCCGGCAGTGCGGGGAGCCGCCAAGGAAGCCGAGGTGGGGGCGCAGCGCCGAGCACCGGGCGGGCCGCGGCCGGGGGGCTAAGGGGGGGGTGCAGTGGGGCCCTGATTTGGGGGGGGTCTTTTGGGGGGGGGCGTAGGGAGCCCTGTTTAGGGGGTGCCCTCGGGGGGGGGCACGGCGGTGTTTGGGGGGGCCCTCGGGGGTGCCCCTGGGGGGTGCAGGGAGCCCTGTTTAGGGGGTACAGGGCAGCGTTTGGGGGGGCCCTGGGGGGGTGCAGGGAGCACTGTCTAGGGGGTGCCGCTGGGGGGGTGCAGGGAGGCCCTGGGGGGGGGGCCTTTGGAGAGGGGGCCCTTGGGGGGTGGTGCCCCGGGACGCTCCCCTTGCTCCAGGGTGGGCTGGGCCCCCCTGATCTCGGCCCCCCGAGCGTGCCCGTCCTGGGCCCCCCCATCGCTCACTGCTCCCCCCCCGCCCTGGGCCAGGACGGGGGCTGCCGGCGCCTGCACCGCGCCCGGGGCATGGCCCGCGGCTGAGCCGCCTGCGGAGCGGCCCCACTCAGCCCAGCATGGCCCAGTGGCAGGAGCTGCAGAGCCTGGCCAACGCCTCCCTGGAGCAAGTCCACCAGCTGTACAGCGGCGCGGCGCTGCCCATGGAGGTGCGGCAGTGCCTGGCGGCCTGGATCGAGGACCAGAACTGGTAACGGGGGGCGGGAGCCCCGGGGAGCGGGGGCCGCGCGGGGCCCCGCTGACCCCGCGCGGTGCCGGCAGGCGCCAGGCGGCCGAGCCGCTCTCCTCCCACGCCCGGATGCTCTTCCACTCCTTGCTGGCGCTGCTGGGGGACCGGCTGGGCAGCCCGGGGCTGGGCAACGAGGACTTCATGCTCAAGCACAACCTGCGCAAGGCCAGGCGCGACCTCCAGGTAGGCGGTGGGGCTGGTCCGGGGGGCCGGGGGGGCTGCGGGCCCCGCTGACCCCCCGCCTCGTCCGCAGGCCGCCTTCGAGGAGCACCCGGAGAGATTTGCCAACCTGGTGGCCAACCTGCTGCAGGAGGAGCAGCGGATCCTGCGCCTGGCGCACGCGGAGCAGCAGGTAGGAGGGGGGCCGGCGGCCGGCGCCGCCCCGGGCGCCCCCACCGCGGGGCCAGCCGGAGCCCAAGGGCCCCGTGTCTCCGCAGGGGGGGGCAGCCCCGGCGCCCAGCGCGCCCCCGCAGAGCGACCGGCAGCAGGAGATCCAGCGCCGGCTGGCCGACTTCCAGGCGGCCCTGCAGGTACCGGCCCCGCCGGCGCGGCCCCCACGGCCCCACCGGCCCGGCCCCCACGGCCACGCGGCGCGGCCCCCTCACCCCCGCCCTGCCCCCAGGATGCCGAACGCGCCTTCCGCCACCTGGAAGATGAGCAGGACATGTTTGACTTCTGCTACAAGGTGCACTATCTCCCGGGTAAGGCCCGTTCGGGGTGCCCAAATCCTTCCTGCGACCCCCCCTCCCCATCAGGCTGGTCTTGCCCTGGCGCGTGGCCGGGGAGGGCCAGGTGCTGGGCCCCCCCCTCACGCCGGTCCCAGCAGGCGAGAACAGGACCAGCGATCCCGAGTACACCAAGCAGGTCCAGGGCCTCCAGGCCAAGCTGCAGAAGCTGGACCGGAGCCGGAGGGTGAGCGGGGCGCCGGGCCGGGCGGGGGCCGGGCCTGCCCTGCGCCCCCTGCTCAGGCTCGCCTCCCCCCAGGACGTGCTGGCGCAGATGCAGCAGCTGCTGGGGCGCAGCGAGACCCTGCGGGGCTTCCTGCAGCAGGAGCTGGGCGCCTGGCGGGAGCGGCAGCAGATCGCCTGCCTGGGGGCCCCCGCCGACACCAGCCTGCTCCAGCTGGAGACCTGGTAGGGCCGGGCCGGGCCGGGGCGGGGGGCACCGCCACGGGCCCCCGCTGACCCCCCCGCGGTGCCCGCAGGTTCACGGCACTGGGTGAGGGGCTCTTCCAGCTGCTGCAGCTGCTGCGGGCGCTGGGGGACCTGCGGCACAAGGTGACCTACGAGAGGGACCCGCTGCAGGCAGAGCCGCCCCTCCTGGAGACGCGGCTGCGGGAGCTGCTCACCTGCCTGCTCCAGAGGTGGGTGCAAAACCCGGGCGGGGGGGGATGCGGGGGTCTGGGGCGGCCCTGACCCTCGCCTTGTCCCCCGCTCGCCCCCAGCGCCTTCGTGGTGGAGCTCCAGCCCAGCATGCCCACCTCCGGCAAGCGCCCGCTGGTGCTGCGCACGGCCAACAAGTTCTCCGTCCGCGCCCGCCTCCTCGTCCGCCTGCACGACCGCAACCGCCGCATGGAGGCCAAGATCTACATTGACAGGTCGGGCCCCCCGCGCCCCGGCGGGATTCCCCCGCCCGCCCGCGGGGGCTCCGGGGCCCGCTGACACCTTCTTGTCTCTTGCAGGGACCCACCCAAGATCCGAGGGTGAGCGCTGAGTGGCAGCCCCCACGAGCATCCCGGCCCCCTGGGGGGTCCCGGCCCTAGGGGGTCCTGGCTGCGGCGGCCCCCACCCTCGGCCTCTCTCTGCCCCGCAGTTTCCGCAAGTTCAACATCCTGACGTCGAGCAGCAAAACCCTCGTGGCGGGCGACAGCCCCCAGGACGGGCTGGTCTGCGACTTCCAGCACCTGGTAGGGGCCCCACCTGGACGCCTGGGTCCTCTGCCGGGCAGCGGGAGCGGGGCAGGGGCTCGGCACCCCGAGCCTGGCCCGAGCCCCCTCCCCAGGCCCGGGCTGACTCTCTCGTGCCCCACAGACGCTGAAGGAGCAGAAAGTCGTCGGGTCGGGCAAGGGCAGCAAAGGCCCCAACGAGGTGGGTGCGGGGCCGCGGGGGGCGAGCGGTGCCCCGGGCCGCGGCCGGCAGCTCAGGGCATCCGTCCCCGCAGGGTCCCCTGGCCGTGACGGAGGAGCTGCATCTCATCACCTTCACACTGGCCTACGCCTACCATGGGCTGGAGCTGGAGCTGGAGGTGAGGGCCGGGGGCTGGGGGCTGGGGGCCGGGGCCCGCGGGGGGCCTGGCCTGACACCCCCTTCCTCCCGCAGACCTCCACGCTGCCCGTCGTCATCATCTCCAACAACAACCAGCTCTCCAGCGCCTGGGCCTCCATCCTCTGGTTCAACATGCTCAGCACCGACCCCAAGGCCAGTGACACGCCAGCCTGGCCTCACGCTGTCCCCTTCCCCCCGGGCCTGGCCTGTCCCATCCCCGTTGCCCCCTCCCTGTTCCCCCTCACCCTGGCCCTGGTGTCACATACCTGCCTCCCTGGTCCACGCCCTGTCTCTGTCCTGTCTGTCCCTGATCGGTCTGCTGTGCCCTCGCCCTGGTCCTGGTCCCCTCCCCACGCTCCTGCCCCCTGCCCTGGCCTCAACCCTGGTCCTGGTCCCCTCCCCACGCTCCTGTCCTGGCCCTGGCCATGGTCCTGGTCCCCTCCCCATGCTCCTGGCCCTGGCCCTGGCCCTGGCCTTGGTCCTGGTTCCCACCCTCTGCCCTCTCCCTGGTCCCGGTCCCCATCCCCAGGCTGTGGTCCTGCCCCATCCCTGTGCCTCATCCCTGGTCCTTGCTCCATCTCTGTCCCTGTGTCCCATCCCGTGTCCCTGTCCCCAATGCGTGTCCCTGTCCCTAGTCCCTGCTGGGTGCCCCACCCATCCCTGGTGCCCATCCCCAGGCCATGGTCCTGCCCCATCCCTGTGCCTCATCCCTGGTCCCCCTACCATCCCTGATCCCCATCCCTGCCCCACTGCCGCTCCCCGGTCCCTGTCGCTGGTGGCTGCCCCGCGTCCCACGCCTGGTCCCCGTCCCCGGCGCCTGCCCTGCGCCAGCCCCGCGCTTACCCCGTCTCCCGCAGAACCAGCAGTTCTTCGCGGCGCCGCCGCCGGCACCCTGGCCCCGGCTGGCCGAGGTGCTGAGCTGGCAGTTCGAGAGCGCGGCCGAGCGGGGCCTCAGCAAGGAGCACCTGCACATGCTGGCCGAGAAGCTCTTCGGTGAGGCCGGGGCGCGGAGCCCGTCCCTAGGGCCTCTGAGCTCGCCCTGCCCAGGGCCCGGGGGGCCGCGCTGCCCGGCTCACCCCGCTCTCGTCCCCAAGGCTCGAAACCGTCCCCGGAGAGCACCCTGCCCTGGCCCAAGTTCTCCAAGGTGAGCGGTGCCCAGCAGCGCTGGCGCCCGCCCCGCACGGCCCCGGCCCCGCGGCTCCCGCTCACGCGCCCTCTCCCGCAGGACAGCGCCTCCGGCTTCTCCTTCTGGGCCTGGCTGGACAGGATCCTGGGGCTGCTCCAGGAGCACCTCAAGCAGCTCTGGAAGGACGGGTAGGGTTGGGGCTGGGGGGGTCCAGGGGGGCCTGGGGCCGGGGAGGTGACGGTTCCTCCCCCTCCAGGCTCATCTTGGGCTTCGTGAGCCGGAAGCAAGAGAAGAAGCTGCTGAAGGGGAAGCGGACAGGGACGTTTCTGATCCGCTTCAGCGAGAGTGTCCTCGGCGGGGTCACCTGCACCTGGGTGGAGCATCCCGAGAGCGGTGAGCGCCCGCCCTGCCCTGGGGTGCCAGCCCCTCATCAGGGCCTCGGGCCTGCCCCAGCCGCTCACCCTGGCCCCGCGGCGTCCCTGCAGGGCCCCCTGCTTTCCGGGCCGTGGTTCCCTACACCGCGTCTGAGCTGGCTTCCCTGGCGCTGCCCGACATCATCCGCGACTACCAGCTGCTGGCGGAGGAGAACATCCCCGAGAACCCGCTCCAGTTCCTCTACCCGGACAGGGCCCGCGACGAGGCCTTCGGGCCCTACTACAGCCAGCGGCAAGCAGGTACAGCACGGCACGGCACGGCACAGCCCCGCGGCGGGGCCAGCGGCCCCCCGGCCCCCCTCCCGACTGCCCCGTCTGCCCCCAGGGAGCCTGATGGAGAAGAAGGAGTACCTGAACCAGCGCCTCATCCGCGTGTCCTCCAGGTGAGGCAGCCGGGCGCCTCCCTCCATCCCTCCGCGGCCCCGCAGAGACGGGAGTCCCGCTTGGCGCACCACCTCCCGTCTCCGGGCCCTGGGCCCTAACCCAGCCCCCGTCTCTCCCCGCAGGCAGGCGAATGAGTCGTGGCAGGCGGAGGAGGAGCTGGTGGCTGCCACGCAGGACCTGGAGACGCTGCAGCTGCAGCCCGGGGGCCCGGTGCCGCTGCAGGCAGCGCCCTGCAGCCCGGGGACGCGGCAGCTGGGGCCCTGCAGCCCGGGGACGCGGCAGCTGGGGCCTGGAGGCCTGGAGCCGCCGCTGGCGCTGCAGGTGGGATCGAGGGTCCCGGAGCTGCTGCAGCCAGGGCCTGGGGCCGTGGAGCCGCAGCTGGTGCTGCAGCTGGTCCCCGAGGGCCAGGGGACGCTGCAGGTGGGTCCTGGGGCACTGGGGACGCTGCAGGTGATACCCGCGGGCCTGGAGATGCTGCAGCCAGTGCCGGGGGTCCAGGGGATGCAGCAAGTGGGACCTGGGGACCAAGTGCCACTGCAGCCGGAGCCCGGGGCCGTGGAGCCGCAACTGGTGCTGCAGCTGGTCCCTGAGGACCAGGGGACGCTGCAGGTGGGACCCGGGAGCCTGGGGACGCTGCAGGTGATGCCCAGGGGCCTGGAGATGCTGCAGCCGGTGCCAGGGGTCCAGGGGATGCAGCAAGTGGGACCAGGGGGCCAAGGGACACTGCAGCCAGGGCCTGGGACCTTGGAGCCCCCGCTGGCCTTGCCGCTGGTCCCCGAGGACCAGGGGCCGCTGCAGGTGGGACCCGAGGACTTCCAGCCGCTGGAGCCGGTGCTGCAGGAGTTCCTGCAGTCGCTGACAGAGGAGCTGGAGTCTGGCTCAGGGGCGCTGGAGTCGCTGGAGGCGGCGGAGCTGATGCCCGGCATGCTGGAGGCCGGGGACGGCAGGCTGGAGAGGCTCAGCCCCGGGCCGGCCCGTGAGTGTCAGCAGCCCTGGGGGGCCGGGGGGCCGCGGCCAAGTCCCCGCTCAGCCCTGACCCAGCACGTCCCGCAGGCAGCACCGCGCTCCTGGACTGCCACGACCCCTTCCTGCCCCAGGCCGACGACGCGGCCCTGCCCACCGTGAACTCCCTCTTCGCTGGGACCGACGACTTCCCCCCGCTCCACATCAACCCCCACGACTTCCAGTAATCCCCCCCCCCCCCCCCGTGTAAATAAACCTTTTCTGCTCCAGCTGCCCACAGCGTTTGGGGGAGGGCAGACGCAACCCCCCGTATCCCCCAGCACAGACTTCCCCACCTCTGTGTCCAGACCTTTATTAGAAATCCATAAATACGTGAGATAAATAGGCAGCGTGGCGCATAAATAGCCCCTGGGGCGGAGGGGGAATAAATAGAGGGCGGGGGCCGGCGGGCGGCCTCAGGGGGTGCTGGCGCTGTGGGTGAAGACGCGGCTCATGACGGCGGTGAAGGACTGGAGCCGCTCGAGCGCCTGGTGCTGCAGCAGCGTCTGGGCCCAGACGGCGCTGGGGGTCGGGGGGCGCCGGGGGGGGCGGCCGTGCTCCTGCTGCGGGAGAGAGCGGGTCAGGGGCCCGAGGCCACGGCTGATGGGCGCCGTGCTCCCGGCCGCTGCGGGGAAGGGGGCCCGAGGCCACGGCTGATGGGCGCCGTGCTCCCGGCCGCTGCAGGGAAGGGGGCCCGAGGCCACGGCTGATGGGCGCCGTGCTCCCGGCCGCTGCGGGGAAGGGGGCCCGAGGCCACGGCTGATGGGCGCCGTGCTCCCGGCCGCTGCGGGGAAGGGGACCCGAGGCCACGGCTGATGGGCGCCTTGCTCCCGGCCGCTGCGGGGAAGGGGTGCCCCAGGGCACCCAGCTGGGTGGCACAGCCCCCCCAGGCCTCCCCGGCGCCCCCCTCACCTGGACGAGGCCCAGCAGCTTGTCCAGGGTGGTCTCCAGCTGGGGCAGGCGACGGGCGGTGAAGATGTCCGAGTCCAGCAGGTCCCGGTAGTGCTGCAGCCCTTGCAGGATCCGCCACAGGCACCGCTGGCGGGGGAGCGGGAGGTGAGGCCGGGCTGGCGGCGGGCGACCCCGCACCCCCGGGAGCACAGGGACCCCCCCCGGGCACCTCCTCCCCGGGCACCCCGTCCTGTAACCCTCAGCGCCCCCCCCCCGGGGCACATCCCCCTGATCAGCCGCCCCTGGAGCCCAGGGACCCTTGGGCCCCCCAGGTCCCACCAGCCACATTCCCGTTGCCCCGGACACCTCCGGGCCCCCCGGTACCGTGTTGTTGGTGTCCAGCGTGGAGGGGTCGCAGGCATCGCTGCAGCGGATCCGGGGGGGCCAGTCCTCCTCGGGGGCCTCCTCGTCCAGCCACACCTCCTCCTGGCAGCGGGGCTCGGTGAGCGGCCGCCGGCGCCCGGACCCCCGGCTGCCCCAGCGCCCCCGGCACCCCCCGATCCCCCAGCGCCCCTCGGCCACCCAGCACCGCCGGTCCCCCGGCACCCCCGGTCCCCGGTCCCCTCCCAGCACCCCCAGGTCCCTCAGGCACCCCCGGATCCTGGACCCGAGGATGCCCCGAGTCCCCCAGCGCCCCCGGGTCCCCCGGCACCCCCGGTCCCCAGGGCCCTCCCAGCACCCCTGGGTCCCCCAGGCACCCCCGAATCCTGGACCCGAGGATGCCCCGAGTCCCCCAGCGCCCCCGGTCCCCCCGGTCCCCCGGCACCCCCTGACCCCCAGCCCGCCCGGCCTCCCTCCCTCCCTCCCCGCCCGCCGCCGCCGCCCTCACCAGGACGGGGTGCGGCGCCTCGAGGGCCCCCAGGAGCCGCGACAGCTCCCGGGAGAGGGTCCTGCAGGCGGCCCAGTCGGTGCGGAGGGGCCGCGGGGCCGGGACGGGCGCCGGGACGGGCGCCGGCAGCAGCAGCGCCAGGAGGCAGAGGCAGAGGCGCGGGGCCATGGCGAGCGGGTGCCGCCACCGGCGCCGCCACCGGGCTCTTATGGGCCGGCGGCAGGTGGGGAATCCCCGGGGCAGGTGGCACCCGCCCCCCGTTACTGCGAAATCGCCGCCTCCCCCGAAAGCAGAACCGATACCGGGCCGGGGTCCCCGGGCTGCGCCCCGCCGCGCCCGGCCCGGCCCCGGCCCCGCGCCGGGAGAAGCAGGAAAACCCGGGGCAGTTCCTGGTGGCTCCGCGCCCGCCGGCGGCACCGCCACCGGTAGGGACCCCGGGGGGCCGCGGCCGTGCGGGACCCCCGGCTCCCCCCGGGCGTGCGGGCCCCCGGGCCCCCCGGGCGTGCGGGACCCCCCGGCGCCGGCAGCCCCCGGCAGCCCCCGGCGCCGGCCGCACCTGCGGCTCCAGCCCGCCTCTCCCTCTCCGCGGGCGCGGAGGGAGCCCAGGCGTCCGGCCGGGGGGGGGGGGGGGGGGCGGCACACGGTGCAGAGCAGGCCCCCCCCTCCCCCGGTGTCCTCCCGGGAAATCTCCGGGGGCGGCCCCGGCGCGGCGGCTCGCGGCTCCCCGGGGCCGCTGTGTCACGGCGGGGCTTCCCCGGCCGCTCCGGTGCTCTCGGCCGCTCTGCCGGCCCGGCCCGGCCCGGCCCCCCGCGCCGCGCCGCACCGCCGCGCCGTGCTGCCCGCGGCTCCGCAATCGCGGCGGCCCCGACGGGGCGGCTCCGGCGCTTCCCGGTCCCCGCCTGGCGGGGCTGCCCCCGGCCTTCCCCGGGCCGCCGGCCCCGCCGGCCCCGCGGGCACCCCCGGCCCCGCCTCGGCGCCCCGGGGGCCGCCCCGGGGGGTAGCGCCGGGGTCCAGCCCCGCCGCGGGCTGGTCCCCGGGCTGCTGCCTGGTCCTGCCGGGGCACCGTGGCCCGGGGGCGGGTTTGGGGGTCCAGGAGGTCTTGGGGGGCAGGAGAGGCTGGAATGGGGGTCCTGTGGGAGGCCAGGATGTGGGTCCCATGGGAGGCCAGTGCATGGAGGCCGGGGAGGCTGGGCCGGAGGCTGGGGATGGCCAGGACGTGGGTCCCATGGGGAGGCTGAAATGGAGGCTGGGGACAGCCGGGACATGGCTCCTGCAGGGAGGCCAGGATGTGAGTCCCGTGAGGAGGCCGGGACAGAGGCTGGGAACAGCCGGGACGTGGGTCCCGCGGGGAGGCCGGGACGGAGGCTGGGGACAGCCAGGACGTGGCCCGCACAGGGAGGCCGGGACAGAGGCTGGGGACAGCCAGGACGTGGCTCGCATGGGGAGGCTGGGACGCGGGTCACAGGGAGGCCAGCGCCGGGCGCAGGTGAACCTGTGGCAGGGGCCGCAGGTGCCGCAGGCCTCGCCCGCCCGGACTTTCCCGATGCCGTTGCTCCGGGGATTCCCTCCTTCCTGGAGGCGCCCGGGAACGGGCCACGTGCCCACGGAGCCGGCAGGGCAGGCTGCAGCCTCCAGCGGCCGGGACCTGGCCCCGCCTTGGGGCAGGGGCTGCTCGGGGCTCGGGCCCAGCTACAGGGCAGCGGGAGCCGCCCGAGGAGTTTCCAGCCTGTGCCGGAGTTTTCCGTGAAGTCAAGACCGGAGCCGCTGCGACGAGCGCGCCGGGGCCCGGCACCTGCCGGCTGTGCTGTGCTGTGCCAGGGGCTGCTGGGGTCCCACAGCCGGAGCCCGGGTGGGGGGTGCAGGGGGTGCTGGGGGGGGTCTGCGGGGCGTTTGGGGGTGCAGGGGCTGTGGGAGGGGGGCCGTGGGGTGGGCATGGGGAGGCCTGAGGGGCATTTGGGGGGGCTGTGAGGTTTGGGGGGTTCTGCAGGGCGTTGGGGGGGTCTGTGGGGCTGGGGGGGCGGGGGACGTTTGGGGTCTGGGGGCTTTGGGGGTGTTTGGGGGACCGCGGGGTGTTTGTGGGGTCTGGGGGACTTGGGGGCTCTGCAAGGTTTGGCGATGGGGGGGCTGCAGCTCGTCCCCGGGCCAGGTGCTGCCCGCAGTGGGGAAGCGCCGCCCCGAGCGGGCCCGGGGCCCCGCGCTGCCCCACCGCTGCCCCATCGCTGCCGGCGCGGGCTCGGCGCGGCTCGCCCGCCCCGACACGCCCCCGGCACAGGCACTTTCGGCCTTTTTGTCCCCTGCGCCGTACCGTCCCGCAGGCTTCCCGCCGCGCCCCTCGTTCTGCTTATTCCCGCCTTCCTCCAGCGCTGATTGGCCCGCGCGGCCGGCTCGGCGCTGCCATTGGCCCGCCCGCCCTGGGGAAGGGTCGGCCGCCAGGCGGGAGCACGGGAGGCCGCGGTTGCCATAGCGACGGGGGGGCGGCGGCGGCCCCGGCCGCCCGGCCGCGCAGCGGGACGAGCCCGGGACACCGCCCCGGCGGGGGGGGCTGCGCCCGGGGGCTTCACGGTAACGGAGCCCGTGGGTGGCGGGCAGAGTGCTGTGGGCCCCCGGGGGCGCGCGGGGCGTTGTGGGTAACGGCCGCCGCCGCGGCGGGGCGGGCGCGGGGGGCTCTGGGTAACGCGCTGGCCCGCGGCGGCTGCGGGGCCGCGACGGGACCCGGGGCAGCTCGTCCTCGGCGGGGCCGGGCGGCCCCCGGTGCGAGGCGGCCGGGCCGGCTCCCGCCCCTGCTCCTGTCCCGTCCCTGCCCCCGCCTGGGCGCGGCGGGCCCTGCCCTTGGCGCCGCGCCGAGGCCCGTGTCTGGCTCGGCCGGAGCTGCCCGGGCCCCCGCAGCCTCCAGCCTCCGCGCGAGCAGGTGCCGTCGTGAGATTCGGCGTCGGCCGAGGCCTGCGGAGATAAGGAGATGCTGGGTGCGGAGCCGCCTCCGCCGCGTAGGGCCGGGCCGCGGGGCTATGCGGGGCGGCGGGGCTGTGCGGGGCGGCGGGGCTGTGCGGGGCGGCGGGGCCGGGGCTCCCTGCGCAGCAGCGCCCGGGCTGACGTCAGCAGAGAGCAGGGCTGCCCTCCGGGTCCTTCCCCCGGCGGTTCGCTGCCGTGACGGAGCACTGAGTGTGTCCTGGGCGAGGGACTTTACAAGGTCCGCTGCATGTGTGGGTTTAATATCGTCTCTGTCCACGGCTGGGAGAGATGTACCTTACCCTCGCTGGAGATTCCGGCAGCTTTTTCCATCGCTTGTAGTCACACTGTTTGTATACAAATTTCTAAGAATTGGGGGGCCCTGGTGTTTCTGACTGACCTACTTAGTTCCTTTTCTGTTTTAAAGGGAGACGTTGGTTTTCACCATGAATTTTGAAGGTCTCGACCCCTCCCTTGCTGAGTATGCTCCCACGCTGCACCCTGCACTGGACCCCGTCCTGGACCCGCACCTCAACCCCAGCTTGCTGCAGAACGTCGAGCTGGATCCCGAGGGGGTGCCGTTAGAGGGTATCGCGGTGCCGGAGTCGGTGCACATCATGGAGGGCATGTACACCGAGCTGCACACTGCCATCTCTGAAGTGGGCCTGCCCGTCTCCGTCTCCCATTTCGACCTGCATGAAGAAATGCTGTGGGTGGGGAATCACGGGGTAGGTGCCTCTGAGCTGCCTCGGGGAATGGGGAAGGGAGGGTCGGTGTGTGGCTTCTCCGTTGTCTGCGCAGATGCTGCAGCCCGACACCTGCTCGCTCTGGCCAGCTGGGGGCAAGCTGGCTTTGAACAGAGAGCAGCTCCGCTCAGGACATTGCCGGAGCTAGAGTCGTGCTCAGAAACTGGGAGCTGTGCTCTTCTAACGCAGTTTCTGGGTGGAGGTGGTTGATATGTAGCTGTTTAGGAGCACGGGAAGCACTTGTGTATTTGGCTACAAAAGACCCTATAGGTGTTTCCTGAGTAGCTTTGCTGTCCTGAACTCTTGGGCTAGTAGAGCTTTTGGTTCCTTTCTCATGTCCATATGTATCTGCCTAAAAAGGAAAAGTCTGAACAATTTACCACTGTTTTGGGGTTTGTAACAGCAGTTTGTAACGGAGGAAGCCCCTTCCGTAAGTTGGCTGAAGCAGTAAGGTAGTTGATCACCTGTCTTGAGGGGCAGGAGCCTGGGAGCGAGAGCAGCTCGTTGCATTTGTGTTACATTCAAGTGAAGCTGAGGCGAGTGTTGCTGCATGCTGACAAGTCTGTCCTGGTCTGATTTTAGGGCCACGCCACCTCGTTCTTCGGTCCAACGCTGGAGCGGTATTCCTCCTTCCAAGTGAACAGTAGTGATGATATCCGCCAGATCCAGAGCCTGGAGAATGGCATCCTTTTCTTGACCAAAACCAACCTGAAGTACATGTCACGAGGGGGCCTCATCATCTTTGACTACCTGTGAGTGTTTTGCCCTAGCAGCAGCTGGGTCGTGCTGGCCCGGTGCTGGGGGAGAGGAGGCAGTGACAGCTTGGGGTCCTGTTGGCTCATGAGTGCAGATGGTCCCGGCCTCTGTGCCTGCAATATAAAAGCTAGATTTGGGAGGAGGATGAAGTAGACTCTCAGCCCCCTTCCCTGACACACCGCCAAGCTGAGCAGGAGCACGAGGCCTGTCCTTTCCCCTCTCCTGCAGCATGGATGAGTCTGAGGACATGCACAGTCTCCTGCTCACGGACACCAGCACGCTGCTCGTTGGCGGGCTGCAGAACCACGTGATCGAGATAGACCTCAACACTGTCCAGGAGACGCAGAAGGTACGGCCAGTCTTGGGATTGCTTCTGGCTCTGCTCCCTGGCTTGAGGGCTGCATCCTGCAGGACGGAGAGTCCTCTCCACTTCCAGCGCGTCGGTGGGAGGTGTGGGTCAGGCCTGGCTTCGTGTGACGGAACGGGCTGGGGAGGGCGCTTTGTTCTGCTGCTCTGTCCCCCTCACCCTGCCGTTCTGTCTCTCCCAGTACACCGTGGAGGTACCCGGCATCACCATCATGCGGCAGTCGAACCGCTTCTTCTTCTGCGGACACACCTCAGGGAAGGTAACGCCAGCCGCAGTCTACCTGGCAGCCCTGCTGACACTCCGCTTCTCTCTGGGATCCTCTGGAATTGATGTCTGGCTTCTCCCAGAGCTTCAGTGGCTCCCAAGCCACCGGCAGCTGCCTGTGGTACCAGCACGCCCGCCTTGCCTTCCCAGGTCTCCTTGCGGGATCTACGCACATTCGTGGTGGAGCATGAATTTGACGCGTACTCGGGCAGCTTGTCTGACTTTGATGTCCACGGCAATCTGCTGGTGACCTGTGGCTTCTCCAGCCGGATGAATGGCTTGGCATGCGACCGCTTCCTTAAGGTCTACGATCTGCGCATGATGCGGGCCACCACCCCGCTGCAGGTCCACATCGACCCCTTCTTCCTCCGCTTCATCCCCACCTACACCTCCCGCCTGGCCATCATCTCCCAGACAGGTGGGTGACGCTGCCTTCCCCAGCCCAGCCGGGCACTGCTCTTCCAGTGGGAGCTGGGTGATAGTCTCAGCACCCTTGATTTGGTTCAGAGTTCAAATGACTCCGTAAGTGAGAGGTGTGCTCGGATTACTGCGTTTGCGCTGACCTGCCTTTGTACTCCCTGGTGCCATGTCGCTCTGCGCTTCCCTCTCGCACAGGTCAGTGCCAGTTCTGCGAGCCCACAGGCCTCGCCAACCCCGCTGACATCTTCCACGTGAACACAGTTGGGCCGCTGATCATGACCTTCGACGTCTCTGCCAGCAAGCAGGCCCTGGCGTTCGGCGACTCGGAGGGTTGCGTCCACCTCTGGGCTGACTCCCCGGAGGTCACCTTCAATGCCTACTCCCGGGAGACTGACTTTGCCTTGCCCTGCATTGTCGACACGCTGCCCCACCTGGACTGGAACCAGGACCTCATGCCGCTCTCGCTCATCCCCGTGCCGCTGACCAGCGAGACGCTGCTGTCAGACTGGCCGGCTGCCAACTCTGCCCCTGCACCCCGGTAATTTGCCGATCTCTTCCTGTGAAAGCCAGTGTGAGAGCTGGGCCCAGCACATCTTCCCTCCTCCTCCGGCTGTTGGGTGCAGCTGGGCGCTCTGGTGATGCAGGGGTGGGGGCAGAAGAGAGGGTCTGGTGCTGAGCAGCAGCCGGGGCACCGCTGCCGCTCCCACGTCTCGCGGCTGGCATAGCCCTTCCTGGTCGCATGTCCTGCACAATGTTCCCTGTTGCGTAGCGTGACTGCTGAGGTATGGTGACTGGACAGGTCTGAAGAAGCAGAGTACGGTCAGACCTCCGTGTTTGTGGTGGGGAGATCCTGGTTAGAGCCTGGTTACATTCTGTGCATCTGAAAATTGTTTTCTTTTTCCTCCGACTGAGCCTTATCCTAAATACTTCTGAGCTAAGCAGCGCTGCCATGTTCTGACCCAGCCCAGGTATTGTGTATTCCCAGGAAGGGAACACTGAGGTCCTGGGTGGAGTGACTGAATGGGAGCAACCCTCCTGTCCCGCTGGTGGGTCCCTGAGCAAATCCAGCATGTGTGTGTGCAGCAAGGCCGTCGGTTAAATAATGCTGCCAAACAGAGCAGCCTCCAAGTCATGGTGTGTTTTGTAGGCGCGCCCCTCCAGTGGATCCTGAGATTCTGCGCACTATGAAGAAAGTGGGGTTCATCGGCTATGCCCCGAACCCACGGACCAAGCTCCGCAACCAGGTACCTGCTCTCAGGAGGGTGTTGAGCATCTTGAGGTTGGCTCCACAGGACATAGCGTATCTCTGTCAGTAGCAGAGCATCACGCTGCCTCTGGGACTTGCACCTTGGTGGCTGCAGTTCAGGGAAGGATGAAGCTTTTGCTATGTGCTGAATGACCTCAAAGCTTTCTGCAGGGCTCTGAAGAGGGGTAGGAGGTAGAGCTCACTGGCCTGGGGTATCGCAAGAGGCAAATGTGTGGTTTGGACTTAACTGCTTTTCTTCATCAATGTCACTGGGTGAACCAGCCTTTGGGAAGCATTGGAGCCCCCCTCTCAGGCTAGGAGCCAAGTCCTATTGATAACTCGCTCTCTGCTAGGAAAAGGTTTGCGCAGTCCAATTCAGAGATTTTGACATGTCCCTCACCCTTGGGAAAACACTGGTGTGTTTCGTCCTTGCCCGCAGCGCCGCTGTAGTTTCCCACAGTGATAAGTCCCTTGTAAGAAGGAAGGTGTGGAGGCTTCGTGCAGGTTAAGGGAGGGCCCCACTCCTTTCTGGTTTATTCATTTGCTCATTTGGGGAGACAGAAAAGCCCAGGAGTTGCTCGTTTCAGTACTTGGTGCTTCATGTAGACTCTGCCTCAAGGTTCAGCTCGTCTTTCCTTCTCTTTCCCCTTGCAGATCCCCTATCGGTTAAAAGAGCTGGACAACGAGTTTGACAGCTTCAGCCAAGTCCCTGAGTCCCCGATTGGACGGGAAGAGGAGCCGCACCTCTACATGGTTTCCAAGAAGTACCGGAAGGTAGCCTTCCCCCGGGCCGCTCTGGGGCATGGGGAGGAGGGGAGGCTGGCTGGGAGTCCTCAAGCCGGGCTTAACTGGGGCAGAAATCTTACAGGACCCACATGAGCCCAAGCTTCTGCTCACCTCTCTGTGAGGAGCACCTATATGTTTCATGGGTGTGAGAAGGTAATTCTGTTTGATGCATTGTGTTTCTGCTCAGGTCACAATCAAATACTCCAAGTTGGGGCTGGAAGATTTCGACTTCAAACATTACAACAAGACGCTGTTCGCAGGCCTGGAGCCCCATATCCCCAACGCCTACTGCAACTGCATGATCCAGGTGGGAGACATCCCAGGCCTGCCCCAGCCTGCCACAGCCCCCCAGCACCTCCCCTGACTGCTCCGTCTCTGCTAGGTGCTGTATTTCTTGGAGCCAGTCCGCTGCCTGGTCCAAAACCACCTGTGCCAGAAGGAGTTCTGCTTGGGCTGTGAGCTGGGCTTGCTCTTCCACATGCTGGACCTGTCTAGAGGAGACCCCTGCCAGGTTGGTGGTGAGCCGAGGAGGTGGTGGTGAAGCTGGCAGATGAGCGGGTCAGAGAGATTCCTCCTCAGCGAAGCAGGGGCAGGGTGGGGCCAGGCCTCAGAGGATGGCATCAGACAGTTTGGAAACTCCTGTCATTTGACATCTGTGACATTCCACCCTTGTCCCATCCCCAGGGAAGCAACTTTTTGCGGGCTTTCCGCACAATCCCAGAGGCTTCTGCTTTGGGGCTGATCCTTGCTGATTCGGATGAGGCCACAGGGAAGGTGAACCTGGGGCGGTTGATTCAGAGCTGGAACCGTTTCATCCTCACTCAACTGCACCAGGAAACCCAGGAGCAGGAGGCACCGCAGGCCTATCGGGGAGCTGGCAGCAGGTGAGTACGGGGGGTACCTGAACTGGGGAGGGGGTCTGGCTCCCAAAGACCCCATCCGTCCCTCAGGAGAGAGCTTTCTTGCTGCCCACGTTTGTCCCAAGGGCTGCACTGGAACACACTGAGCTGCAGGCTGTCCCTATGGCAGGATTCGAATCCTGTGCTGAGACCGCTGAACCTCTGTCCCTCCTAGGCCTGGTCCTTCTGCTTGGCTGGGGTAGGGGCTGCACAGAAGGCCCTGGCTCTGGAAGCTCAATGGTTGGTTCTGCAAGAGCTGCTGGAATTTGGGTGTTGGCCCTGCAGGGCACATGTGCCTCCAGGGATGTGCAGGACCCCAGTGCTCAGCCCGCCCTACCCTCCAGCCCTGCTCCACGGGGATTGCCAGGACCCTGCTAACCCACGCGCTCTCTTTCTGCAGCAGTTTTGGGACCCCGGGGGACTCGGTTATTGGGCAGCTGTTCAGCTGCGAGATGGAGAACTGCAGCATGTGTCGCTGCGGCAAGGAAACTGTCCGTGTGTCCTCCACGCTGCTCTTCACTCTCTCCTACCCTGAGAGCGCTGGTAAGGTGCAGGGTTGGGGAGGCGGGCAGGGCAGGGCAGGGCCTGGTGTGCTTAACAGTGTTGCGTTTCCCTTGGGGCAGAGAGACTGAGTGGGGGTTGTTATCTGTATGGATGAGCCACATTTCTCCAGGTGGCAGAGATGCCTGCAGCGAGGAGCTTCTGCAGTTGTCTGGCCTGGGCTGTGGCAGAGCCAGCAGCCGAGGCCCGATTGTGGGTTTCCAGCCAGCCAAGCTTTTGGCTACAGGAAGGCAGATTTGGGGATTGACCTTCTCCCTGGTGGTTGTGAGGAAAACCCCAGAGGTTTGGCTGAGCTTAATTGGTAAAGATCTGTGTGTTGGAAGGTGACGTTATTCTCCTTTCTCCCTTTAGAGAAGCCAGTGAAAGATTATGAGTTTGCCCAAATTTTAAAGCGAAGCATCTGCTTGGAGCAAAGCACACAGGCCTGGTGTGAGAACTGTGAGAAGTACCAGCCGACGGTGAGCCTGGGAGGAGGATGCAAACATGTCAGGCATCGTGGGCTGCAGAGGGGGTGTGGGAGAAGGGCGTGAGCACCCCGTGCTGCAGGCTGAGCGGGGCAGTTTCTCCATTAGTCAGTGGGGAACCTCCTAGCAGATGCAGGAGATTCGGTTCCTAGCCCGGACTGCGAGCCGGCATGGCGTGGGGTATTCCCTGGGCTGCCATGACTGTGCAAGAGCTGGAACACAGCTCGCAGGTCATGCAGATCCCAGCTAAATCCCCCTGGGGTAGAGGAGCACGTGGAAACTCCCTCGGGAGCAGAGTGCACCTGTTCCAACATAGTCCCTGCAGTCCCGGAGAGGCAAGAGCCTGCTCCCAGCCCTAGTGTCCGTTACAGTAGCCCAGCTAACAAGAATCCTAGCCAGGCAGCGGGGAGGAACTTCTACAGGCAAAGATGTTGGCAGAGGGAATGGGTGGCACATGCCAAATCCAGTTTGGAGCCTCTCCAGGGTTCTTGGTGTTGCCCTGCTTCCATCTCCTGTTCTCTCTGCAGGTCCAGACCCGGAATATCCGCTGTCTGCCAGATGTTCTGGTCATTAACTGTGAGGTGAACAGCTCCAAGGAGGCAGATTTCTGGAAGACACAGGCCGAGGTGGGGGAGATACTTTGGGGCAGAAGCAGGCTTGTTCCCTGGGCACACACGGTTTGCTGCGCGCCCTGCTCTGCGGAGGTGTTCTCACTTTGATCTCGCTGTCTGTAGCAGTCTCTTGCTCTCTACTCAAGCCTCACCATACTCTGTTTGCAGAGGACATGTTGGTATTTGGTCGTGCTTGTAGCATGAGCTGTGCATTTGGAGTTGGAAAAGACAAGATCTCTTGCCATGATAAAGCTGACAGGACTCCAGTAGACTCCCTCTGTTATTTCCCCGGTTCCCCAGGACCTAGGAGCAACGAGACAGTGCCCACTTCCCCGAACACAGAGGCTGGCAGAGAGTTGGCGGACAGTTGGGTTTCTCTTGCTGTCTTTCTCCCTGTCACTGGCTTTAAGAGTCCCTGTCTTTCCCCCACTGCTGGTCTGGGCTGTCACCTGCGTGTTCACAAGCACAGACTCTCGCTCCGTGCTGATGCTTGCCTGTGTTTCGTTGCCAGTATGCCTTTCAGAGAGCCCTGATGAGGAGAGGAGGCTTTGAGATCTCCAGAGGCAAAGAAATCTCTCTTGGAGAATGGTAGGTAACCGTTCTTGGAGTGGCGATTCTAGCTGGACACTGATATCTTCTGGGTTGTTCCTCCTGGCCTTGGAGAACTCGGAGCTGTTTCTCATCTGATAACGACTTTATCTGCCCTTCTGTAGCTCCTCGTGGGCTCCAAACTGGAACAGTCATTGGTGCCCTGAGACCGTGACGCTCTTTGGGTGCCAATGGGGTGCTCTGCACAGCATCCCATTCAGAGACCATTATGATCCATTTTTGAGCCCCTAGCCCTCATTCCCTTTCCCTTTTCTGACTGACAGAAGATTCAGGACTGTGTATCTACCCTCTCTGACTGACGCTAACTGACAGCTTTTTGCAGGCAGCTGGGGAGAAGCGGTGCAGCGCTGGCTCTCCCCATCTGTTCTGCAGGGCGTTTAAGAACAGGCTGACCGATGTGTGGTCTGGGCAGTTTGGATCCTGCCCAGGAGAGGTTGGCATGGAAAACCACCTGTGATTCCTTCCCACGTGGTCTTCTGTGATTCTCCGGGCAGGAAGGAGCTGGGAAACCCCGACATGGGGCATTCATATTCTTCCGTGGAGGAACTGAAGAACATTTGGATCCCCCACGCCATCAAGATGAGGCTGACCAAGAACAAGGAGCTGGACATCTGCAACTGGAGTGAAAGCGATGAGGTAAAGGCTGCTGAGATCCCTTGAGGGCCACGTGGTTGCATGCTGTGGGGCTGTGGAAGCAGAACTGTTTCAGCACCACGTTCTGCTGGCTGTGCGTGGGCGAGAGAGAGGCCCTCTCTGAGGCAGCTCATGTGAGCCCTGTGTCTCCAGCATGGCCAGCCAGGAAACCTTCAGGCTCATGGTGGCAACTGCACATCCAGGCTCTGGGGTTTGAGTTTGAGGCCTCTGGGCATCCCTGGCAGGTGGGGCTCAGACGTTTCCTCTGGGGCTGCTTCCTTCCTGCAGCTGAGCCCCTCCGATGACCCCGACTCGGTATATGTCTACGACCTAATGGCCACCGTCGTTCACATCCTGGATCCCCGCACGGGGGGCAGCCTGGTGGGGCATATCAAGGTGGGAGAGACCTACCACCAAAGGAAAGAGGTGAGCAGCGCTGCGGGACTAGCGCGCTCCAGCCCAAAGGCCCCATAACCGCAGGCTCTTCAGGAGCAGCCCTGCCCCTAGGGAGTCCTGCCTTGCCAGGGCGTTCTTGCCCAGCGCTCGCTCAGGGATCAGGTAGTTTACCTGACCCATTCCTGGGTCTCTTAGTAAACCATTAAATTTGTTAAGTGATTTATTAGATATGCCAGGCAGCACTTGCGAGGAAGCCAAGTGCTTCTCATGCAGCTTACAGAGAGGAAAGGGCTGAAGAAGTGCTCTTCCCACACTTCCTCAGGCCAGTTCCTCCTGGGTCATGGGTGTGTTGCCAGCATGTCCTTGTGCTTCCAGGTCAGGGTTGGGACCTCATCTCCCTTCCAGAGGAAAGGGGGACCAGACTGGGCAGTTCCCAGTGAGCTGGTGGAGAGGCCCCAGGCAGGAATTCCCAGTGCTCAGTGTGTCAGGGCTGTGTCCCTGTCTCTGTTATCTGTTACATCTCCATGGAGTTTCGGGTAGGAGTTTGGCAGAGACTTGGCCCGTCCAGCCTCACGGTGCTTCATTTACACATCACCACCACTCAGGCCAGCAGGGATTTCCCCACCGTGTCCCAGGAAGGGCGGGAGTTCCCACATGGCATCGTCACCCCCTCTTTCCCTGGTAACAGGGTAGAGGAGTCATTGCATTTCGCTGGGGGGGCCCCTAATTCAGAGTGTCTGTGCCTTCCCCCCCCAGGGAGTCACACACCAGCAGTGGTACCTCTTCAACGACTTCCTCATTGAGCCTGTGGATAAGGTAGGTGTCCTGGTGCGGGTGCCGCGCTAGAGGCTACGCTCCCCAGCCAGGGCAGTGTCACTTGTTCTGTCACCGTGGTTGGGGGGGGAGTGGGGGGGCTGGCTGCCGGCATATAGGGCCGAGTGGGGCCCTGTCCTGGCCATATGTCAAGGTGAGACCATGGGTGCAGGGACCCTGTGGATGGAGGGGTCTTGCCACGCAGGGAAGCACCCGGCCCCGGGCTGGGCTCCTCCCTGCCCCTGCACTGTCCCTCCCTCCCTCCCCTGCAGTGTGAGGCGGTGCAGTTCGACATGAGCTGGAAGGTGCCGGCGATCCTGTACTACGCCCGGAGGAACCTCAATGCCAAGTACAACCTCGTCAGTGAGTGCCTGGGGCGGAAGGGCCGCCTGGCCAGTGAATCCAGCTCCCAGCTGACCTCCCTTCCCCTCTTCCTGCAGTCAAGAACCCAATTGAAGCCAGCGTACTGCTGGCCGAGGCCTCGCTGGCTCGCAAGCAGCGCAAATGCCATGCCACCTTCATCCCCCTCATGCTGAGCGAGATGCCGCAGGCGGGTGACCTGGTGGGGCTGGACGCCGAGTTCGTCACGCTGAACGAGGTCAGGCCTTGCTGGGGCAGGGCGCGGGGTGCTGCAGGCGGGTGCGAGGGAGCGGGGCAGCCCCGCTGGGGGCACCCGGACTCCACGCTGCCTCCGAGAGCTGGCAGTCGCTGAGCGCTGCTCTCCCCCGTCGCAGGAGGAGGCTGAGCTGCGCAGTGACGGGACCAAGTCCACTATCAAGCCCAGCCAGATGTCAGTGGCCAGGATCACGTGCGTGCGTGGGCAGGGCCCTAATGAGGGCGTCCCCTTCATTGACGACTACATCTCCACCCAGGAGCAGGTACCGGGCCCCTGCCTGGCCCTGCTCAGCTCCCTGCCCGCCGGGGAGGACACAGACCCACCGTGCCTCCCACTCGATGGAGGAGCTCCTTCTCCTCAGGAAACTGAGAATAGTGTCAGCCCCCTCCCCGGGCTGGCCTGGCTGTTGGGCAGGGGAAGCAGGAGGGGACAGACCCCTGCGGCTGTCCCTCAGCCTTCCCCGTGTGTGACCACAGGCCCTGTGCTCCGTAGGTGGTGGATTACCTGACCCAGTACTCAGGGATCAAGCCGGGAGACCTGGATGCCAAGATCTCCTCCAAGCACCTCACCACCCTCAAATCCACCTACCTGAAGCTGCGCTTCCTCATTGACGTGGGAGTCAAGTTCGTGGGCCATGGGCTGCAGAAGGACTTCCGTGTCATCAACCTCATGGTGACAGCACTGCGTCCCCATCCCCAAACCAGGGCGTGGTGTGTCTGGGGGGTTGGGGTCCTGCAGCCCCCATCTCGGACAGGGGCACGGACCCGGGGCTGCGCTGGGGGCTGTGTTGGTAAATGGGGTCGGTCCCAGCCTGCCTTTGCGGTGGTTCCTGGTGAGGTGCACCTTGTTTACCAGGGCGGAGTGCGAGTTCCCCCCACGTGGAGTCCAGGGGTACGGGAGCTTGGGGCGTGCCCTGCTACGGCAGGACCATACTGCTCGGAGGTGGGCCACGTCCAGAGCGAGCCCAGCAGCAGGACGCGCTCTGCCTTCCAGGTGCCCAAGGACCAGGTGATCGACACTGTGTACCTGTTCCACATCCCGAGGAAGAGGATGATTTCCCTGCGCTTCCTCGCCTGGTACTTCCTGGGTTAGTGGCCGATTCCTCTGTACCTCTGGGGAGGTGCCAGGGTGGGCGGGGCTGGGGCCACACTGAGGGCGCTGACACCCGCCGCGGCTGTGCCGGGGAGGGGGGCAGATCCCCACCCTGACCCTGTAAGGTCCCCACCCCCCCCCGGGCAAGCCCTGCTCCTGCCCTGTCTGACCAGGCTGCTCCCCCCAGACCTGAAGATTCAGGGTGAGACACACGACAGCATCGAGGACGCGCGCACGGCGCTGCAGCTCTATCGCAAGTACCTGGAGCTGAGCCAGAACGGCAGCGAGCCCGACGACTTCCGCAAGGTGCTGAAGGCCCTCTACGAGAAGGGCCGCAAGCTCGACTGGAAGGTGCCGGAGCCGGACAGCCAGAGCAGCCCCAAGCGTAAGGCCCGGTGGGGCGCACCGCCCCGCTCCCCCCGCCTGCGGCCCGGCCCGCTTGCCCCCCTGCCCCCCCTGCGCCCTGACGCTGTGCTTTGTCTCGGCAGATGCGACGGTTTACCCGCCGGTGCTGGCGCTGTGAGCGGGGCCGGCGCGGCCCCCGGGGAGGCACCGGGGCCCCGCGGGGCGAAGGGAGACGCGCTCCCACCTGGAACCAGCACCGGGGCCGGGGCTGCCCCTGCCTCCGCCTGAACTTCCCCGGCCTCCCGCGCCGCGGGGCGCCCCCTTGCCCCTTACCGGGGCGCTGCCGCGCGGGCCCGGGGCAGGACGCCCCCGGGGCCCCGGCACGAGGTGGCCCCGCAGCACGGCCCGGCACCGGCGCGGTCATAAAGCAGCCAGGCAGCCTCGGACCCCAGCGGCGCCTCGTCCTCCTTGGCACCAGGGCGGCGGCGGGCGGGGCGGCGGCGGCGAGACGGAGCCCCCGCCGCCGGGGCGGGAAGCGGGGCCGGTGCTGCGGCGAGACGGAGAGGCACGAAGAGCGGGTGCGGGGCCGCGGCCGGGGAGGGCGGGACCCGGGCGGGCCCTCGCCCCGCCCCGGGGGCGGAGCCGCCGCAGGCCCCGCCCCCCCCCCGCGCGGGGCCGAGCGCCACGCGGGCCGGGGCCTCGCGGCGCCGGGGACCTCGGCGGCGGCCCGGGGCTGCCCGCCGCGCTGCCTGCGCGCGGGGTGGCCCCGCCGCGGGGTGGGGGACAGGGGTTCCCCGCGCCGCCGCCGCCTGCGGCCCCGCCGCTGCCTCCCCGCTGCCGCCTTCCCTCGTAGTGGGCCGGGCGGAGGGGCGGGCCGGGGCGGGCCGGACAGGCAGCGCCGCGGGCAGCCCCGGGGCAGCGGGCGGGGGGGCGGTGGAGCGGCCGGGAGAGCGGCGCGGTACGGGGGCCCGCGGGGGACGGGGGGGCACGGACGGCGCCGTGTAGGGGCCGCGGCTGTGGCCGTTCGGGGGAGGGGGCTCGGTAGGCGCCTGGAGAAGGCTGCGGACAGGGCTCTGCGGGGGGGGGGTGGTCTGCAGCGGCCCCGGGACAAGGGTCTATGGGGCGGGGGGGTTGCTGTAGACCGGGCCCTATAGGGGAGGAGGCCTATGGGGATCGGGGAGGGGGGCAAAGCTATGGACAGGGCCGTATAGGGCGTGGGCCTGGGGGGGTTGTGAGTAGGCACTATAGAGAATGGAGCTCGGTAGAGGCCTGGAGCAGGGATAGCACCCTATAGCAGTTTAGAGTAGGGGCGAGGGCCTATAGGGAGAGGCGCCTGCAGGCATCAGAGAGGCCACGCTATGGGCAAGGCCGTACAGGGGATGGGACGTGGAGGGGGTGCTTCAGACAAGGCCTTATAGAGGATGGGGCCTGTAGGGGATTATGGGTATGGACAGGGCCCCATAGGAGTGTTGGGAGGGTCCGAATGGGGCCCTATAGAGGATGGGGCCGTACAGGGGTCCTGGGGGGACTTGGATGGGGGGAGCCGGCCCCAGCAGGGCTGGGGGGCCACCGTGGCTGGAGCCCCCGCTGTGCCCGCAGGTCGTCCTGCAGCTGGTGCCGTGAGGATGAGGGGCTGGATCCCGCCCGCGCTCTGCCTGGCCGCGGCCCTGGCCTCGCTGCTGCCCGCTGCCGGTGCCCGGAGGAGCCAGGACCTCCACTGCGGAGGTGCGACGGTGGGGACGGCTGTGGGGGGATCACAGACCCAGGGCGGTGGTTGGGACCGCTCGGCATGTGCTGCTCGTCCCTATGGCCGGTGCTGCTTGTCTGCACGTGGCCTGCGGCGGGCCACGCACATGGCCCCGAAAGAGCTTGTCAGGCTCCTTGACGGTCTGCTTCGCAGCACAGCGTTGGGGTGTCCCTGCTGAGCACTGGCTCCGGCCTGCCCCCCCTGTAGCCCTTGCTGCGTCTTTTGGTAATTCCAGTTCTTTCCAGCAGAGCTGAGTAGTTGCGGGGTCTGTTGGTGTTGTGGGTTCACCTCAGCTAAGGTTCAGTTGGTTAATTGTTCTTAGCATTCTAAGCTGTTGACTTTTCCATCCTCAGCATGCCGGGCCTTGGTGGATGAGCTGGAGTGGGAGATTGCCCAGGTCGACCCCAAGAAAACCATCCAGATGGGCTCGTTTCGGATCAACCCCGATGGCAGCCAGTCAGTCGTGGAGGTGAGATGTCTCTTGGCTGGGGCCTGCCTCCGGGTCCAGCTCTGGGGGGGCTTCAGGCCGAGGCTGTGGGAGAAGAGGGGGTTGGCTGCGAGCAGGGCCTGGCCAGGAATAGCAGCCACGTGTTAAAGACTCTGGGGGAGGTCAGGGAGGTGTTGGACTAGCGATGATCTCGTGCTTGTGCCACAGGTGCCCTATGCCCGGTCTGAGGCACATCTGACAGAGCTGCTGGAGCGGGTATGCGAGAAGATGAATGAGTACGGGGAGAAAGAGGATCCATCCACGCACCGCAAGACTTACATCCGCGTGATCTCCCACGATGGGACCAAGATGGACCTCTCCGGGGTCAAAATCGATGGAGATGTGGCTTCTAGTCTGAAGTTTGCGGTATGTGCAGGGAGTGTGTCCTATGCAGCGTCTCCTGGGGCTCTGGGGAGGTTTTAGGTGACCAAGTCCACTGGATTTGGCAGCCACAGCCCTGGGACGAAGCAGCCAGGCCCACTGGCAGCTCCTGGCCTCTTCCCTGATCCTTCCCGGGCTGGGAAGAGAGGGAGGCTGCTCCCCGGCTGGGGTGGGGGGTGCTGGGTGCAGGGCCTGGCTCTGGCTTCGCCTGGCCCCACGCGGTCGCTGGTGGGGAGGCAGCCGGGTGACCGACACAGGGCTCCCGTTGCAGTGCGAGAGCATCGCCGAGGAGTACGAGGATGAGCTCATCGAGTTCCTCTCCCACGAGGCTGAGAACGTCAAGGACCGGCTCTGCAGCAAGCGGACAGGTGAGCTGGGCTGCAGCATCCCGGGGAGGGGGCTTGTCCGTCTGTCCGTCCCTCGTGAGGCAGCAGAGCCCTGAGGGTAGGAGACACTTCTGGGTGCTAGAAGTCATCTCTGGGCACCCCCTTCCCTGGGCTGCAGAGCGGGGGATACTGGCACTGTCCCTTCCCTGAGGCTCACGCTCTGGGCTTTCTGCTCCCGTCGCTGCCAGCCAGGCCCCTTTTCTCCTTATCTTTGAAATTTTTTGGAAACCAAGTCAGGAAATACTGCCCACGGCCCAAAGGCCCAGGAGCACGTGGCAAGGAGCATCTGGGCACGCAGGTCCCCACTGAAATCCTGGTGGAGAAGGGCTGGGATCCGGCCCTTGGACCTACAGAGCAGCCCCGTCACCAGGCTGGGAGCCTGGTGCCTGCGTGCGAGGCCCCAGCTGCCCGCGCCGCCTGTCCCGAGCCCGGGTCCTGATGCCTCTTTGATCTGCCTGCAGCTTTTTTTGGATGCTTGGCCCCGGCCAGGCCCACGTGCTCTGGCCCTGGGACGGAGCCAGGATGGCAGCTGCCCCACAGGCTCCCGCGCCCGCGGCTCCATTGGCTGCCCTGGCCCGGAGATCCCTTCACAGCCAATTGCCGGGTGCTCCCACAGGGCATTTCCCTTCCCACAGAGCTATTTCTAGCTGGCAAACAGGGCTCGGGGCACGCTGTGACCTTTGTGCTTTCCTATTAATGAACACGGTCGTGTTCGTTACCTGCGCCAAGGTTGTAGGGCTGGGCAGGTCCCCCTGTACCGCTACACAGGCGGAGGGCACAACCCTCCTGCCCGAGGAGGGTCCCGTCCTGGGGGCACCACGTTCACACGCCACCGGCGGCTGTTTCCAGCTCAGCCTCCCCAGCCTGGTGCGCGTGGCCAGCGTCCTGCCTGCCTCGAAGCTGGAGTGGGCCCGTCGCACTGCTCCAGCTGGCAGTTCCAGGTGAAAAGCCGGGCCGATGGCTCTGTCCAAACAGCCGTGTTTCTCATTAACCAGAGAACAAAGCAGGAGGGGGACGCGGGTGTCCCTCGCGTGGGTCACGGCTGTGCCAGCTGCTCGCTGGCCCTGCCCAGCCCAGCCGCTCTGCACGTGACCTCCCCCTTGCCCCTCGGCTGCCATCAGGCGCTGGGCAGCACTGTCACTGCAGGGCCACGGCTGGGGACAGGCTCCCCCGACGCGACTTGGTCCTGGGGGCCGGAGACACCCCGGCCCTCCTGGGGCCACGGCGCCCCAGCACGCGGCCGCGAGCCGGGACGGGGATCTGCTCTCCCGGGCTGGGGCTGCGAGCGGGGCTCTGCCGGGGCCGGTCCTGACAGCGCCCGGCCTTTGTCGCTGCAGACCTGTGCGACCATGCGCTGCACATCCCGCACGACGAGCTGTGACGCGGATGCCCCCACTGCCTCGGGCTGACTGGACCAACACCTCCCCGACCGTCCCCCGCTGCCGGCAGCGCCCGAGGGGCGGCACGGGAGCTGCCTTGAGACACGAGCCGTCCCCGGGGCGGGCAGCGCTGCGTGAGCCTCGTCTGTAGCTGACGCTCGCAGCCATCGGGGAGGAAGGACGTCCCCTACCTCTAGTTCACCTTGTCTGTGCCCATTTCCCCGTTCCCTCCCAAAGGAGACGGACTGACGTGCCCCAAGGAGGACTGCGGCTCTGGAGCTGGGCACAGACATCTCCTAGTCTGGTGCTTTCTTGTCCTATTTATTTTACTGTCTGTCCACTGTAACCGCGGTGCTGGGAGGGTCGGCGGGAAGCGCAGCGGGGACAAGCAGCCGGGACTCCCATCGCCCGCTCCAGCTCTCCGGCGGGGCGTCTGGGGGAGGACTCCTGGGCCCCGGGAGGCCGGAGCCCTGCCCGGGGCGGTGTTCCTAGCAGGAGCGTTTCAGCGGCTGCCAGGGGCCGGGACTCCTGGGTTCCCCGCTGCTGCTGCTGCTTCGCCAGGAGCTTGGGCAAATGGTTCCGCTCTCCCGTCTCCAGGCAGTCTCCGGGCGAGGGACCATCCTCTGCTGCCCGACGAGGGGCCGCAGCTGGCAGCCGGGGCTGGTGCCGCGCGGTTGAAGGCAGCCGGGGAGGTGGGGGGGGGGGGGGGGCTGCCGGGGCAGCCCGTACTGGGGTGGGCTTGTTCACTGTTTTTTAAGAGCCTCTTTCCAGGCTGCAGGGCAATAAACGGTGGCCGTGTGGCGGCCGGGCGCCACAGGGCCCTGCAAAAGGGCCGACCGTGCTCCCGTGTATGTGTCCGGTGTGTGTGTGGGGTGGGGTGTCGCGCCGCCCCGGGTGCAGGGGAGGGGGCGCAGCCCCGGGCAGCAGTGCACTGCTCTGCCTGTCCTCGGCCGGGGCGGGGGCCGGGCTGCTGGGGGTCCTGGCCCCCCGCCCGCGCCGGGCCTGCCCCACTGCCTCAGCCCACATGGCGCAGCTGCCCCACGTCACCTCGGCCCAGGGCCGCCCCGGCGCGGCACAGCCACCGGTGACGGCGCCCGCTGCCAGCGCCGCCGGGGCAATGCCCTGCCGCGGCCCCGGGGTCACGCGCGGCGCTGGTGCCCCGGCCCGGCCCTGCCCCGCGCCGCCGCCCCTGGCCCGCGGGGGCATCTGGGGACCCTGGCGGCACCGGAGCGGGGTGAGGTCCCAGGAGGGCTGCGCCCCGCGGTGATGTCACGGCGGGTGACGTCACCGGGTGGGCCTGCAGCGCAGCCGGGCTCCGGGGGGCGACGCGCCGCCTGCGGCCCGGTGACCTCCGCGCACATGGCCCTGCTGCTGCTGGGATGATGTCAGAGGTGACATCACAGGGTGGCCCGGCGCCGCAGCCGGGCGATACTGAGCCCCTAGTGCACTCCGAGGGGTGATGTCGCGGTATGACGTCACGCGCAGCGGTAGGGTGACGTCACGGGAGGGGGCGGGGCGAGGCTCCCGGGCGCCCCCCGGCATCCCTCCCCCGACCCCACCCCCGGATCAGGCGAACGCGGTGGCCACCTATAGGCCGGCCCCTGCCGCCTCATTTGCCTGTGCCCGCCCCGTCGCGCGCGGCGCGGCCAATCGCGAGGGGCCCGTCCCCGAGGGGGCGGGCGGGGGCGGTGCTATGCTAATAACCTACGCAGCGCCGCGCCCCGCCCCGCCCGCCGCGCCGAGGACCCCCGGCTGCCGCCGCCGCCGCTCGCACCGCCGCCCCGCTCCCGGCCCCGCTCCCGCTCCCGGCCCGTCCCGGCCCCGCCCGCCATGACGCTCCTGGCCGCCGGCAGCCGAGCGGCCGCGCGCCTCCGCGGCCCCAAGGTGAGGGGCGGCCGCCGCGGGCCGCGCCGCGCCTTAAAGGGGCGACGCCGCGGGGGGGACCGTGTGTGTGTGGGGGGAAACGCAGCTCTTAAAAGGGCGAGGTGGGGGGGGCGCGGCCTTAAAGGGGCCGCGCGGGGCGGGGGGCGGCACGTGGCGCGGGGCCGCCGCTTGGGGCCGCGCTTTGTCCGCCCCGGCGGGGGGGGGGGGGACGCGCCCCCCTTTGCCCCGGGTGTGCCAGGACCTGGGGGGCTCCGTGCGGTGTTTGCCCCCGCCTTTATGGGGGGGCTCTAGGGGGCTCCCTGCCCTATTGCAGCCTCTTTCGGGGGGGGGGGGGCTCCCAGCTGTGTTTTCAGCCCCCCTTTATGAGGAGGGGCTCAAGGGGGCTCCCTGCCCTATTGCAACCCCCGTTGTGGGGCTCCCAGCTGTGTTTGCAGCCCCCCTCCGTATAGGGGGGGCTCTGGGGGGGCTCCCTGCCGTCTTCCCCACCCCCATTTTTGGGGGTGTTGGGCCTGTCTCCGTATCACGTTTGCAGCTCCTGGGGGGGGCTCTAGGGGGGCTCCTTGCTGTGTTTGCATCCCATGTTTTGGGGGGGGTGTCTGAGCTGGGCTTCCTGCCCTGCTTGCAAGCCCCTCCTTGGGGGGGGGCATTGGGGGACTCCCTGCTCTGTTGCAGCCCCCACTGGGGGTCTTGGGGGGGTCCCCACTGTGTTTGCCTCCCCCATTTGGAGGGTGCTCGAGGGGGCACCCAGCTGTGTTTGCAGCCCCCCTTTTAAGGGGGGGAGTGTCCCTGCCCTGTCCCCCCCCCCCATTGCAGGGGGCTGCACTGCCAGGCTGAGCCCCCCTGGGGCACCACAGCCCCCATTGCAAGGTGGCTGGCAGCTGCCTCCCCCCCGGGGGGCCGTGGTGTTTAGGGGAAAGGTGGGTGCGGGGGGGCCTGTCCTGCTGCAGGGGGGCCCCGTCCCGCCGCAGCCTTCCCCAGCCGCCCGCACCGTAGAGGGCATCGGGGTCACGCCGGGGGCTCCCTCGCCGGGGGCTCCGGCCCCGCGTCCCACCGTGGGGGGCAGCCCCTGGCTCCGGGGGCAGTGGAGGAAGCGACGGGCCGGGACCTGCCGCCTGTTTGCCTTGGCCTCAGCCCTGCGGTTTCATAATGGCCGGTGCAGCGTCCCCATCGACCGGTGCGTTATTTTGGGATCCTCCGTGGCCCCGGCCGTGTTGTGGTGCCCCACTTGGCCCCCGCGGCCGCGGCCTCCGTCCCGCCTCGCTGGCGTTACCCGCTCCCGAGCCACCGGTGACCGGCGTGAACCTGGCGGCTTTGCCGGCTAATCCCGTCCCTCCCGACCCACCCTGCCGCCGCCGGCCCCCTCCCGCCTCCCCGAGCCGGTGACCTTGACTGCAGCCGCTGTGCCGCCCGCCCGGGAAGGGGCTGGGCCTGGGGCTCGGCCGCGGGGCAGGGGGGCACCGCCGCTGCGGGGCGCATGGGGCCCAGGATGGTTCCCCGTGCTGGGACGTGGGTGGGAGCGGCGCTTTGTCTGGCAGGTCCCGCTGCCCCGGAGCCGGCCCTGCCGCGAGGGCTGGCTGCGACCTTGGCCTTGCTGCCGGCTCTATTGTTTCCAGGGCCGCTAATATTTTCCTTTCGGCACGACGCGGCCTGTTCTCGCAGCCCGCTCCATTGCTGAGTAACGGGCGCGATTACCGGAGCGGCTCGGTGCTGCCGCGGGCGGGGGGCTCGGCTGCGCGCCCCTGTCCTCAGGGCTCCGCTCCCTCCCCGGACCCAACGGGAAAAGTGAGTCACGTTCCTCCGCGGCTGCCGGGGGGGCACCTAGCCCCGGCTGGGAGCCGGAGACCCGCTTTGCCGGGCGGCCCGGCCGTGCCGCAGGGCACGGCAGCACCCGGGGTCTTGGCGGGGCGCAGAGAGGACGAGGCGCGACGCCAGGCCTGGAGCTTGCCGGCTCCGTCGGGGCCTTCCCGGGCCGGAGTCCCTGCGTTCGACTTGGTGCCGGCGAGGAACAAAGATCGTTGTTTTCTCTTTTTTTTAAGCCCACCCGCCTGGAAAGCTGCCAAGCTGGGGCGGGGGGGGGGGGTTGCAGCGCCGGTGCCGGCGTGCAGGGAAGCCGCTACGGTTTCGCTCCCGCGGCCGCGCGTTATCGGCGGCGCAGGCTGTCGCGTGCCCTTGCAGCCTGCGCGTTTCCGCCTCTGGTCGAGGCACCGGGAAGCAAAATGCTGGGCGACTTTTGCTTCCCGCTGCGGAGTCACGCAGTGCTCTGCAGCGGTTCCTGCTCCGGGCCGGCTGGGCTGGGCGGGCACCGGCTTTGCAGCGCCGCAGCCTGCGCCGCTCGGCCGCTGGAGCCCAGCGGCTCCCCTCCCCCTGTGCGCTTGGCAGCCAGCGAAACCTGTTTGGGTTTGATCTCCCCCGTGTGCACGTGGGCGTAGAGAAGCCGCTGGCTGGGCTCGGCTCCGGTTGCAGGGCGTCGCGTCCTTGCGAGACGGGCGGGAGTCACGGGGCTCTTTGGCTGCGGCTGCGGGAGCCCTGCCGCCGGCCGGAGTGGCCTGGCCCCCTGCCAGGGGATGCTCCTGCGGGAAGAGGGAAGCGGCCAGGGCTTCACGGCCTCTGCCGGGTGCTTGGATCCTGTTTATGTCTCTGAAGAAGCTTTACAGAAACGGGACGAGTTGGGTGCTCAAGCAGGGCTCTCAGCCCCTTTTTGCGCGGTAATGCTCAAATACCCGTGTCTGCTCTCTCGCAGAACGCGCCATGCGTCCTGTTCGCGGCCCGTCACGCCAGCGCCGCCACGGTAAGAGCAGATCCCGCCCTCGCTGCGATCCCTTTCCCTGCTCTGGGTAGGGCGAGGGGGGCACGCGGCGAGCCTGGGACGCGCTCACGGCTCCGCTCCCTCCCCTCCTGCCCAGAACCTGAAGGACGTCCTGGCAAACATGATCCCCAAGGAGCAGGCGAAGATCAAGAACTTCAGGCAGCAGCACGGCAGCACGGCCATCGGGCAGATCACGGTGGACATGGTGAGCGGCGGGGGCGGCCGGGCAGCGCTGCCCGCCCCGGGGAGGCCGTGTCCCTCCCGCGCCGGGCTGGGCCGGGGGCGCCGGGCTGTCCCCAGCGCCGTTAATGCCTCCCGCTGCCCCCCTCCAGGTGTACGGTGGGATGAGAGGCATGAAGGGGTTAATATACGAGACCTCGGTGCTGGATCCCGATGAGGTGAGGCCTGATCCTGCCCTGCTGTAACAGCTCCCGCCTCGCGCGGGGCCGCCTGCAGCGGCTGACGCTCGTGCCGGGCTCTCCAGGGCATCCGCTTCCGCGGCTACAGCATCCCCGAGTGCCAGAAGCTGCTGCCCAAAGCGGCGGGGGGAGAGGAGCCGCTGCCCGAGGGTCTCTTCTGGCTGCTGGTGACGGGAGAGGTGCCCACCCAGGAGCAGGTAGGGTGCCGGGGCGCCCCGGGGCCGCAGGAGGCTGCCGCCCCCTGCGCAGAGCCCTGCGGGCTCAGCCGCTGCCCTCCCCGCAGGTGAGCTGGGTGTCCCGCGAGTGGGCCAAGCGAGCCGCGCTGCCCTCCCACGTGGTGACCATGCTGGACAACTTCCCCACCAACCTGCACCCCATGTCCCAGCTCAGCTCCGCCATCACCGCCCTCAACAGCGAGAGCAAATTCGCCCGTGCCTACGCCGAGGGCATCAACCGGGTCAAGTACTGGGAGGTACGGGGGGCTTCGCGGCGGACGTGGCGAGGTCTGGACTGGCCTCAGCCGCAGCGAGGTGCCTCCAGCCCCAGCTCCTCTGCCTGTGAAGTTTGGTGAACCAGGGCCTGGGTCAGCATTGGTGGAGATCTGGGGGCTTGCAGGACCCCTGGGGAGGAGCAGCCGCCCCATCTAACCCTGTCTCTCCCAGTTTATCTACGAGGACGCCATGGATCTGATTGCCAAGCTGCCTTGCATCGCCGCAAAGATCTACCGCAACCTGTACCGTGAGGGCAGCAGCATCGGGGCCATCGATCCCAACCTGGACTGGTCCCACAACTTCACCAACATGCTGGGCTACACCGACCCGCAGTTCATCGAGCTCATGCGGCTCTACCTCACCATCCACAGGTGCTGGGGAGGGACACGGCAGCGCGGGTGGAGGACTGGGAACAGGAGCGGACGGACCTTGGCCCCGGTTCCTGCCCCGGGGGCTGGGGACAGTCCTGGGATGTGTCCGGGCTGCTCTGAGGCTGGAGGGAGGTGTCCGGGCTGCCGGGCTGGATGTGGCACCGGCTCAACGCTGGCGATACAGGGCAGCCTGAGGGCAGGGCTGTGCCGCTGCCCCGGTGGGGACACGGGGCCTGTCTGGACGCTGCCACCACCGGTCCCACAAGCTCTGTGCCCCCACGGGCTCTGTGCTGAGCCGGGCAGGGGCCCCAGAGGGTCCCTGGGGCATCACAGGGCGGGGTGTCGTCACCCTCTGAAGTGCCGTGGGGTGTTGCGGGGCGGCAGCTCCCTCCAGCAGCTGCTGGAGGAGGATGTGGCGGCCCTGACACGTCCCCTCGCCCCGCAGCGATCACGAAGGTGGAAACGTGAGTGCCCACACCAGCCACCTGGTTGGCAGCGCGCTCTCTGACCCGTACCTCGCCTTCGCTGCGGCCATGAACGGGCTGGCCGGGCCCCTGCACGGCCTCGCCAACCAGGTAGGGCACCTCCGCGCGTCTGTCTGCGCGTCCGTCTGTCCGCGTGGCTCCGTGCTCACCCCGCGCCTTGCCCCCCCTCCCCAGGAGGTGCTGCTGTGGCTCACCAACCTGCAGAAGGAGCTGGGCCAGGACGTCTCGGACGAGAAGCTGCGGGACTTCATCTGGAACACGCTCAACTCGGGCAGGGTGAGTCCGGGGCCGGGACGAGGCGCCGGGGCTGCGGCCGGGGCGGGCCGGGGTCTGACCCCCCTTCCTTGCAGGTGGTGCCTGGCTACGGGCACGCGGTGCTGAGGAAGACGGATCCCCGTTACACCTGCCAGCGGGAGTTTGCGCTCAAGCACCTGCCCAAGGACCCCATGTTCAAGCTGGTGGCGCAGCTCTACAAGATCGTCCCCAACGTGCTGCTGGAGCAGGGCAAGGCCAAGAACCCCTGGCCCAACGTGGACGCTCACAGCGGGGTGCTGCTGCAGGTAAGCGCGGGGACTGCGTGGGGGCTGCCCGGGGCCGCACGGTCCCTCCGCGGGAGCGCGGGGGGGTCCCAGCTGAGGGGCTGTGCTGGCGGAGCTGCCCCCGGCCGGCCCCGACACCCTGCCCCTCTCCCCTCTGCAGTATTACGGCATGAAGGAGATGAACTACTACACGGTGCTGTTCGGGGTCTCCCGGGCCCTGGGTGTCCTCGCGCAGCTCATCTGGAGCCGGGCACTGGGCTTCCCCCTGGAGAGACCCAAGTCCATGAGCACGAAGGGCCTCATGCAGCTTGTGGGCTACAAATCTGGGTAAAGAAGGGACGGGGAAGGGCTGTGGCTCGCTGCTCCCCAGGGAGCACCGGGACACCACCTTGCCACCGCACAGGGCCCGGGACAGACTCGGCACTGAACCCTTCTCAGGCACTGGCTCCCGTTTTTCCATGGGGCAAGCTCAGCCCCACAGCACTGCTCCCCCCACCCCGCACGCTTCAGCAGCACCACTGTGCTCCTGCTGCCCCCGGGCCCCGGGGAGGGGAGACGAGGCGGCCGCCGCAGGGGCCCAGCCTGCCCTGTGTCCCCGCTCCCCGTCCCACCCTCCCCAGCACCGGGCTGCCCCCACCGCCGCGGCCTCCCGCTGCCGTTGGGCGGGGAAGGGGGGCTCCGGCCCCCAGCTCCTCTGCAATGACAGGGCGGGGGCCGGGCCCGGCACCCCCAGCCCGTCCCCGGCAGCACCGCACACACGGGGAGCCCCTGGCTCCCCCGCTGCTGGGCCAGGGGCGGCCGGTGCTGGCGAGGCCGTGGGGGCTGCCCCGTCCCCGCCGGTGCCACCCCAGAGGGGTTCAGGCCAGACTCGTGTCCAGGTTCAGCTGTGACATCCCGGGTCCCCGGCAGGGCCTCGAGCCCTGAGAGCAGCTCAGTAACGAACGAATGTCTCAAACCTCCCTTTCTCCCTAGAAAGGACTTGATACACTCCTCCCGGCCCGCGCCCCTTCCTCTCCGCGTGTTTGTGTGAGTCCTCTTGTCCGATGCCCCCCGGCAGCCGGAGCTGCCCCCCCCGCGTGTGAGCCGGACGCTGGCCCCAGCCTGTCGCAGGTGCCGGGCGGTTCTGTACAAACAACGACAAAATGCAAAATAAATGTTTTTATTAACAAACCCAGCTCCTGCCTCCCTCCCCCCAGGCGCAGGGGCCTGGGGGGGGGGCAGGACCCAGACCCCTGGGTCCTGCTCTGCTCCTGCGAGGAGGGGCCGAGCGGGGGTTTGCGTGGCCGAGGGACGTGGCCCCCCACTCGTCGTGCGGCCCTGGGCCTCCATTTGCCTCCGCTGGGGCCAGCGAAGGGCCAGTGGTGTCGGTCCACAGGTACCAGGCTGGGGACCTGATTTGGGGGGGGCTTAGCATCCAGCCCAACTCCTCCCGCCCAGCTGCCAAATGAGGACCAGGAGGCTGCTCTCGCCCTTGGAAAATGCTCTTTATTGGCCTATAAATGTCCTTCCTCGGGCAGCAAGGCCTAGATGCCCTCAGCGATGGGGACGAAACGGGGTGGGCTGAGTGGGGGGGAGCTGCGAGCTCAAGGAGCCCCCTCCCCTCTTCTGGGGGGGGGGGGTTTCCTTAGCCTGGTGGAGCTGGAGAGCCCCGTCCCCCACAGAAGGTAAGGAAAGACGCTGGAGGGATGATGGGGGGCAGCCAGATGGGGCTGGGGCCTGCTGGGGAGGGCTCGGGGCGCAGGCGGTGCCCGGGGCACTGCCGAGGCCGGTCCTGGTCCCTGCGGTGCTGGCGCTGCCCGGAGCAGCCCAGACGCCTTTGCCTGCGGCAGGGGCCGGGGGTGGTGGGGGACAGGGCAGAGCGACCCTCCCTGTCCCCCGCTGTGCGTGTGACCTGTGCAAACTGTGCAATGGCGGGTCCGGCGGCGGGGGGCTGCTGCGGAGGGCCGGGGCTCCGGCCGCTGCGTCCCTGCCACGACGGTCCCCGCTCAGGGAGGCCATGCTGGGAGCCCAGCTGCGTGGTGGCTGTGGGCAGGGGCTGGGGGCCGGGCAGCAGCTCTGCTCCGGCCTCTATTTCCTCTCCACACACTTCTCCTTCCCTTTTGTTCCTAAAAGAGCTGGGGGGGAGGGGGGGGGGGGGACAGGACATCCTGGCAGCCAGGCCCCTGCTCGCCCTAGGTGCTTGCCCCCCTTCACTGCCTCTCTTGCGCACCTTCCCCTGGCAGGATCCCGCTCCCGCCTCCCCCGGCCCCCCGCCATCGAGTGCCCACCTTCCTCCTGCGCTCCCGGAGCCACGGCTGACCCAGGAGCTTCCCCTGCCGCTGCAGCGGGAGGGCCCCGGAGCTGGGACCCCCCCCCCCGGCCTTTGCAGAGGAGGGGAGTTTAAAAAGGAATAAAGGGGGGGTGGTGGAAAGAGCTCCCAAGAAATAAAATAAAACTTAAAAACAAAATCAGCTACAAAATCAGGGAGCCCAGCGCTGGGCCGCAGCTCCCGTGGCGTGAGATGGGCCGGGGGCCTGCAGCAGCCCCCGCGCTCACGGGAGCATCACCTCTCGCTCCTGGGGCCAGGAGGGAAATTGAGGCAACGGCAGCAGAGACGCACTCAAATAAATATTCAGGAGGGTGGGCAGGGCGGGCGGCCCTGGCCCGGCACAGTCCGCGGCGGCCCGGCAGCCCTCACGTCTGGTGGATCTCGTGGAACATGAGCTCCCGCGGGATGCGGGTCTCGGGGCCGAAGGTCTTGGCCGCCCGGCGCTCGAAGGCTGCCACCATCTGCTTGACCACCTCGTCGAAGAAGACGGTGGCCAGCTGGGAGTGCAGCAGGGAGCGGAACTCGAAGGAGATCTGCGGAGCGGAGCGGGCGGCGTGAGTGGACCCGGGAGCCCGGGCGCGCCCCGCGGAGGACGGCAGCTGGGTTTCCGCAGCAGGTACCGCCTCCCTCCCCGGGGCTCCGCGCCACGCACGCCCCATCCCCGCGCACGCCCCATCCCCGCGCAGCGCCGAGCGTTACCGAGAAATCCACGGTGCTGGTGCGGGGGTACCCAGGGATGCCGGGGCTGAAGCGCCAGCTTGTCTCCAGGTGGTTGAAGAGGCGGCCATCAGTGCAGACGGCCTGGGGAGGGGAGCAGCCCGTCAGGGAGGCCCCGGGGGACCCGGCCGCCCGCGGCGCCGCGCTGGGGCTGCGCTCACCTTGACGAGGTGGGGCTGCACGAGGGTGACGATGGAGGTGTAGCGTTCCAGCACGGGCGGGAAGCCCACCTCCAGCTGCGCCTTGACGTGGCCCGTCCGCTTGGAGACCACCACCGACTTCTTGCACCAAGGCACGAAGTTCTTGTAGTCCTCCACGTTGGAGACCACGTCGTACATCTCCTGCATGGAGTACCTGCAGGCCGGGCGCCCGTCAGCGGGGCCGTGGCCGCCCGGCGCCATGGCTGCCCGCGGCCCGCGCAGCGAGGGGGATTACGGAGGGGGAAAGCGAGGTCGCCGGGCAGGAGGGGCGGCCGTGGCCACGTACCCGATGATGCGCCGCTCCGAGTACTCCTTCCTCTTGTTGGTGAAGGGCCCTGTGAGGTTGAGGAAGGTCCGGCTGGGCTGGGCCCGGGGCTCCCACTCGCTGCCGCTCACGGGCCGGGGCGGCCGGCCGAGCCGGGCGCCACACAGCGCCGCGTACCTGGGTGGGAGAAGCAGGCGTGAGCGGAGACCGCGCGGGGAAACGGCCAGGACGGTGCGGCGCCTCGGGCCTTGCCGCCTCCGGGGATGCCTGCAGGTGAGCCGGGGCCCCCCGCCAGCTGCGTCACACGGGTGCACGGGCCTGGTGCTGCTGCCAGCGCTGCCGTTGCATAAGACGAGGAAGGCAGGGGAAACCTGACCTGAGGAACATCTAATCCGGACCGGCGGAGCCCGGGGACAACTGCCCGTTAACCCCTGCCGCCGCTCGCGCTCTCCCCCACCCTGCGCCTGGGGGGACGGAGGCAGTGCCGGTCAAACGCTGCCTTTGCCGCCCGGTGGCAACGGGCCAGCGGGGCCGGCAGTGCGGCTCGCCGGCTCCCCGAGGAGGTGCCCGTTGCCCGGCTCCAAAGGCAGCGTGTCCCCATGGCCCCGGAGCTGCCGGGTGGCCGCAGGGTCCCTCGTGGTGATGCCATCCGCTGCTCAGGTGGCGAGAGCATCCGGGCAGGGCCGGTGCCGCTCGCCCTTGGCCCAGCTGCCTGGCCCTGCCCCGGCCTTGCAGGGAAACTGAGGCACAGCCGGGCCAGAAAGCAGGAACCGCATCCAGCAGAGAGCCCCGGCGCTGCCCTGGCTGCCCGGCCTTGCTGAGCCTGTCCAAGCCCAGCAGCAGGGTCCCCTCCGAGCACCGGGAAGGCAACAGCTCAGGCATCGCGGCGGCAGGAGGAGGAAGGGCTTTCAGGCAGGCCCGACCCCGGCGGCAGCAGCCCGACCAGCTTAAACGCCGCAACAGCCATAACGGGCAGCGCTCCGGTGCCCGCCGGGACAGCGCGGGTATTTTTAGATGCGCCTGCAAGCAGGTCACACCGGCTCTCCCCCAGGACCGGTGGCCCGGGGAAAAGGTCCTGCTCCTCCCGGGAGCTCCTGGACATTCCTGCTCCAAGGAGAGTCACGGGGAGCCCGGCAGCCCCAAGGCGCCCGGAACGGCCAGCGCCGGGGGCCGGTTCAGAGCCTGCTGCGGCTCTGAGCCCCGCAAGCCCGGGCTGCGGGGGGCCCCGGCTGCGCAGCCCCCGGGGGTCTCGGCCTCCGAGGGAACGGGGGCGGCTCCTCGCACCTGGCTGAGGTCGGCGCTGGGGCGGGGGGGGCGCAGCGAGGCGGCACAAGGTCCCCCGAGCTCGCCGGTTTCCCTTCCACAGTGTCACGATCTCCCCGGGGCCCTGTCCAGTGACCCGGGGGCCCTCGCAGGCCCCACGCGCCCTCCGGCCTCCCCCGTGTCCCCAAACACCTTGTTGTCACCCCCCTCCCGATCCCTCCGCTCCGCGGCCCCGTCCGGGCCCTGGGTGCCCCCGGGCCGCGCCGCCCCCACCGTGTCCCCGCACCCCCCGTCCCTGCTCCGGGGCCCCGGCTGACCTCCAGGCCGCCCGCTCCGCTCCACGTCCCGGGACCCCGCCCCGGCCCTGGGATCGCCGCCCGGGACCCCCCTCCTACCCGGGATCGCCGCCGGGCCCGGCCCCGGCCCGGTGCCGCTGCCCCAGCCTCACCTGCCGGGCGGGGCCGCCGCGGCCCGCAGCCGCTGCCGCGCCCCCAGCTGCAGGGCGCCGCGGAGCCGCCTGGCCGCCATGACCGGCGCGGGGTGGGGGGAGCCCGGGACGCGGCGCCGCCGCCGCCCGCGCGCACCGGCTCCGCCGCCGCCGTGACCTCTCACACCGCCCGCAACGTCACCGCGTCGCCATAGAACCCGCCGACGTCACCAGGGGGCGCGGCGCGAGCGGGCACCGCCTCCCGCGCGGGGCACGACGGGAGCTATAGTCCCGCCGACGCGGGGGCTGATGGGACATGTAGTTCTACCCCCCCCCCAAGGGCCTGTGGCGGCCCTCGGCGCCGGGACCGGGGGCCGCCCCGGGACCCCCCCCCCCGCCCCTCGGCGCCGGGCCTGGAGCTGCCACGGGCCCCTCGCGTGGGACGGGGCTGCCTGCGCTCCCGACGGCACCTGCCCTTCCGAGAGAGCGGTCAGCCCTGCTGCTCCCTTCTCCGGGGCCGGTGTTTCCCCAGATGACAACGTCAGCAGCTGCTGTTTGCAGCTCTTCGGCTCCGTCCCCTCACCTTGATTTCGCCGTTAGGTAACGCTCGGCTAATTACAGGTCCAAAAAAACACGATAAAAATAGCCCCACGACAGTATCAACAGCGCTATCTCCAGCTCCTCCTCCGCTGAACTCAGCGCAACCGCAGCCCGGAGCGGAGCTGCCGCGCCAGTCACACGACCGGGCCGCTGTCAGCCCCCGTGGCAGGCAACCTGATTGTGTCTCTGGATGTTATTTCAAGAGACACGGGGAGTGATTCAGTGCTTTTCCCCAGTTATCTACTCCCTTTCCAGGCAGAGCGACAGAGGAGGCAACAACACCGAAATTCCTGGTACCTGCAGAAAACGTACAGCCCAGCTCATCCCGAGGCACCACAGTTTCCTCTGTTTAAAGCTATTTCCAGGCAGGGGATGGATGCAGGCCGGAGAAGCAACTACATGGACCTGGTTGCTAATAGGTGCTGGCTGGGAGCGACTACAAGCCCCAGCGTGCAAGGCTCAAACTTCAGCTAAATTGCTGCAACCTGCAGCATCCTCCTGGGCAAGCGGGAAACTGCTCGGAGCCCCTCCGGAGGCCACGGGTCAGTTGGGCCTTGGTTCCCCGTGGCAGCACTGCCTAAACCTGCTGGATATGCTCTGGGGGGTAATACCACTGTGTGATGGCGCAGCTGGTAATTTGCTACACTGATGTTGGGCGAGGTGCTGTGCAAGATGTCAATTTTACCAACAATCCTCACTTTCAGTAATTTGCAAAGGCCTAATCCCATAAATAGACCCACCAAATTCGCAGTGGGAAGTGTTTTATTTGGTACCAAGTGTTTGCAGGACCTGAATGGCACCTGAAGAACTGATGTGACAGTGACAGCAGGTAGTGGCCGAACCAGGGAAAGCAGCACCCTACTTAACGGGGTTGTTTCTTTCTGAAGGGCCGTGAATGAAGAGAGCTGGAGTCTCCACTCAGCTCTCGCTGCCCTGCAAATGGTTTGTCCCTCTGTAAAGCAGCCCCCCAGCAGGACAGCTTATTTCATCTACGGCAACACTTTCCTGGGCCTGGGCTCAGTCCTCGATAAGCAGCTCCACACCCTTCTCTCCAGACACAAAGGTCTGGGGGCCAGGGACTGCCCCTCGCAGCGTGTTTGCCCACAGCTGAAAGCAGTGAGATCTTAGTGAGCTTTTTAATCACTTCATAATGGAAGGACCTGAGCTCCTGCTTCCATAACAAACTATTATGCTGGTTCTGAACACGGGGCATGGCTTGGTGATTAGCCTGGCGGAGGAAAGGGGATAGAGGGTGCAACAGATGTGTTCGTTGACACAATCAACTCTTAATTCTAATTACCGATTATAGTGGCCTTGCAGGCTACCGACCAAGCATGCCTGGAAGCTGCCACCAAGGGGAGATGGTTCCAGATGGTTAAACGTGACTAACCAGAGATGTAGATAGCGCAGCTCCTACCCGCGACTCCCTTGCGGGCTGGTCTTCAGTCCGTTGTGGCTTGCCCCAAGCCTGCGCAGCACAATGTGACACTTGCCCACAGTCTGGGCCTCCTGCACGTGCTCGTTCAGCCCTCTTGATGTGGGAGCCACAGACCAGACCGTGACCCGAGGGAAGCAGCAGCGTCTGCAGGGAAAGCTGCTGTGAAAACTTGCTGGCCCACGTGCGGGAGCCACTGGCGCCTGACCCACCATAGCAAAACCACCAGGAGTTCGTGAATGGAGGCAGACGGAGAGCGGGGCGCTGGTGAGTTGGCTCAGGGCTGCCAGGTCCAGGCACAGAGGGAGAGGAGACCCCGAGGGAAAGCTGGGGGAGGTCAGATCCTTCCTGGGAGCCTGATGGTTCCCAACTGTTACAGTCTCTATGGGGCCTCCTTGAAGGGCCCGTTGTCCTCGGAACGCCTTGCCCCGTCCCCGAGGCTGCTCTGTGGGTCGGGGCTCCCTGGGGCCTGGCAAGCCCAGGCCCTAGGGCTCCCATGGGGCCCTAGACCAGGGAAATCCGCGGGGCCGGCGTCCCTAAGCTCCGGGGTCTCCCCAGAGCCCAGCACTGCTGTCCCCTAGATTCTCCTTGGAGCCCAGCCCCGGGGTTTCCGTGGGGCCCGGCAGCCCGTTCCTTGGGGCCCGGCAGCCCCGGGGTTTCCGTGGGGCCCAGCGCCCCGTTCCCCGGCCCCCCAGCCCCGGGGTGTCGGCGGGGCCCGTCCCGGGGCCGCCGCGGGGCCCATGGCGGCGGGCGGCGGCGCTGCGGCCCGGCGCGGCGCGGCGGCGGCGGCCGCTCCCCCGGCGGTGGGCGGGCCCAGGCGCTCCCCGCCCCGCAGCCGCCCGAGCCGGAGCCGCCGCGGCCGGAGCCCGATGCCGGGAGCTGGGCGCTGAGGGCGGCCCCGAGATGGGGATTCTCAGCATCACGGACCAGGTAGCGCCGCCGCCGCCGCCCGCGCCCGCCCGCCCGCGCGCCCGCCGCCGCCGCCCGCCACGCGAGCCCGGGGATGCGCGGCCTAGCGCGGGCCGCCCCCGGAGCCCGCGCCGGGCCCGGCCGCCGCCCCAGGCCGCGGCCCCCGGCCCCGCCGCCCGCGCCCGCTCCCACCTGCTGCTGCGGCCCGCGCCGCCCGCCCGCGGCCTCCCGCGGCCGCCGCCCGCGCCCCGGCCCGGCCCCGGGCTCTGCCCGCGCGAGGCCCGGGCCCGGCGGGGACGGGACCCCCGGCCCGAGCTCCCCCGGCCGCGCCGGGGCGGGCCGCCCGCTCCAGGGACCCCCGGCCCCAGCGGGGGTGGGTCCCGGGCTCCGAGGGAAGGGACCCCCGCCGTCCCGGGGCCCCCGGCCCCAGCCAGGACGGGACCCCCAACCCCGGGGACTCTGCCCCAGCAGGGACGGGGCCCCCCAGCCCAGGGACCCCCGTGTGCAGGACTCCCGGCCCACCAGGATGGGACCCCCCAGTCCCAGGGACCCCCATCCCCAGGGGATGGGATCGCCCTGCCCCAGCAGGGATGGGACCTCCGGGGGAGAGCCCCAGAGATGAGACCCCGTGACCCAAGGGGGACAGGACCCCCGGCTCCAGTGGGGACAGGACCCCTGACACAGGCCCCCAGTTCCCCTGGGGAGGGGATCGCTGGGACAGGAGCCCCTGCCCCAAGGGGACGGGAGTCCTGCCCCAGGGTCTCCCCATCCCAGGAGCGACAGGATACCCCCAGGGATGGGCCTCTGGCCCCAAGGGACGTGGGACTCTGGGGACGCCAGCCCTGCGCTGAGGATCCCCATCTGCGTCCCCGTCTGGTTTTGGGGACGTCTCTCGGGTGAAGAGTGTCATCGGGGCGTGTTTCCGTTGGCACGTGGCCCTTGCGCTGTTCCCCGCCTCGGGGCCCGCACGTGGGACCGCGCGCTCCTGAGCCCCCTCCTGCTGCCTCCCGTCCGGCCAGGACCGTCCCCTGCAGTATTAATGCTGCTACGCTGTCTGTCATCCCCCTGAGTCCTAGGCTTAATTTTGTACTGTATCCCCTTGACAGATGACACCCAGCATCTTCTTAACTTCCTGCTCCCCACAGAAGTCTCCTTTCCCCCCACACGTTTTGCATAAACTGTCTTTATTCATCCTCGCCAGTAATGGTCAGGGCTGCTGGCCCCTCAGAACCAAATATTTACGCCTGCCTCTCGTCCCTCACTCCTGTGGTATTGTTAATACAGCGAATGTTTAAAGCCTCACGTGGTGGATGAAGAAGGGGAGGGGTGAGGATGAGGGATTGATCTGTGATTTAAATAGAACTTTTTTTTTTTTGGTAACCAAAACATTTAGCTTTCCTTGTGAATGGTGGGTGGGTGTGTCAGACCCAGCACTGCTGCAAACCCTGCTCTGCTGAAGACTGCTCAGGGCATAATTATCGTCTGCGGATCCTTTTTATTTTTTTAAAATCCTTTTTTAAAATGTCTAACGAGTGATGCTGAGTCTGCTGCATTCCATGGGAATGACTCACACGTTCCCTCTGACCTGGGATGTGTTCCCCATATTTAACTGCTTTTACTTTGATGGTGGGGTGAGAAAGATGAGTGTGAGGATTGCTGGGTAGCAGGGACAAGAAGGGATTTCCTCGAAAATGAAGGTCTCATTCCTTTGAGAAGCCCAGACGAGAAGCTTTTGCTGGTTTTGACCATTCGATCCAGTATTTGCTACGTGAACAGAGCTGGAGAAGGGGGTGCTGGAGGCTGGTGCGGCTCCGTCTTGCCCGCAGCACCCCTGAGCTTGCTGTTCGACCCTCCGCTCCTTGCACAGATCTGGACTGCTGCTTTACCCTGGGCGAGGAGGCATTGGTTTTGGCAGTGATCGTGGTGTGCAAAGCGCTGAGGGGATTTAGAGCAGCCGCGGTCTCTGCCCCAAAGATCTTGCAACATTAAGATGTAATTTCTAGGCCTGTGAAACAAGAAACAGGCTGCTGGGCTCTCGGGCGATGCCCAGAGGTTGGGCAGCACCTGAACTTAATGCTGCTGTGAGCGGCGCTTACCTGCCCTAGCGCACGCCTCGTGCTCTGGGCCAAGGTGTCACCTCCGCACAAAGACAGCGGAGAGGCTCTGTCTGCTCAGGACAGCAGTTCTCCAGGCCACAGCAGTGCTTAACTTCATGGCTTTGGCTAGAGCTTTGCTAATGCTTCTTTAACTAAAGTCTGCTGGGTAACTTCGTTGAGGTGTGAACAGCTGGAAGCAGGAGGCACTCCAGGCTTGGCTTTGCCAGGCCCTTCGTGCCGTCGTAGCTGGCGTAGCATCATAGCTGTTTCTCAGAAAATAGGGGAGCAGCAAGGAATACAGGGTCTTCTGCAGGAGAGCATGAGGCATCATGTATTTGTGTCCTGGCAAAACTGATTTCACAGTCTCTGCAGATCTGTCTTATACCACCTACCTGGAGGTGGGAGTTTCTGACTATGGCTAAAGCTCTTGACAACATGAGTGGACCTGGACTGCAGCGCTTGGATGCTGCCGCGTGGCAAGGGGCCTGAGCGTGGAGAGCTACGCTGAGCTCCCGTGCGCGTGGTTGGAGACTGAGCTAATATGTCTGTGATCAGCGCTGCTCCTTGGACTCTGGAGACGGGGAGGCTTTTCTAATGACTCCTTGATCCGTTCCCCAGTGGACAGCCATCCACATCATGACAACTACCTTTGCAGGCTTGAAGACTGGTCCCTGGTGCTGGCTGTGCTGCTAAGAACTTAATCCTGCTCCTAACGTAGACCGTGTTGTGTTTCGCGTGATCTTGGTAGCGCAGGAGCAAGCCGAGGGGTCCGTGGGACCAGCCGTCTGCAGGCTTTCTGGATGCAGCCCTGAGACCTGTTGATGGGCAGTGTCGGTGCAGTCTGTGATGCTCTTCTGCATCTCATGGCTGCAGTATTTATTCCCTATGAATTTCCTATCAATGCTAAATCCACTTCAGTTTGTCCAAGTTATTTTAGAAGTGACTTCTCATTTGCTTAAAACAAAACCCAGAAATCAAACAGCACAAACACTTAAAACTTTGCACTGCTGCAAACGCAAGAACGCTGTCAGATGCTGCCAGCGTGCCTGTCTGTGGCAGACAGCAGACGTAGGGCGTTCGTTCGTGTAGTGAGATGCTGGCTAAACCAGGCTGGTGTCAGTCTCGGACACGCTAGGTCTCCTCCCATCTGTGTCCTCCGCATGCCTGCGACCACCTTCACAGCTCCCTTGTCTCTTTCTTTGTAGCCTCCTCTGGTCCAAGCCATCTTCAACCGTGATATAGAGGAGGTGCGGTCGCTGCTGAATCAGAAGGAGAATATCAATGTATTGGTGAGTGCTGCCCAGCTTTGCTTTCTTTTCTGGTATAGCCCTCCTTAATTCAGCTGTCTGTTTCCTTCCCCCTGCAAAAAAGTTCTTTAGCTGAAGGGGAGGGCACAGGTTTAGCCCTGAGATTTGTATGCCAACCAGGACGGGTTCCTTTCTGCAAGGACGGTTAGAGCTTGGGTGTTGAAACAGAGACTTCTGGATCGTGTTCCTGGCTTGGCTGCTGTTTGCTGTGCAGCCTTGTCTTGTTACCTCAGTCTTGCCATCTGCAAAATGGGATGTGCCGAACTACAGGATTTCCATACCTCCCCGGGAGATTGTGGGAACTTCCTAAAGCTTTTGGGCATTTTAGAGCAGAGCTGAGAAGCTGTGGAGGGTGTGGGAGGACTTTTCACGGAGACTCAGCTTTGCTGCACTGCCAGTTTACCTTTTTCTCCTTTGGGACAGTGACCCAAAATAGTTTGGTGTGAACACAGCAGGTCTGTCTTATGATAAGGTTGTTCCCCGGAGGGAGGAGGAGGATTGGAACTGTTCAGCAGAGCAGAATTAACGTTGCAAGTATTAGGAAGGTGTTTCCACCACTCTTGTTTTAAGCTTTGTGGCAGAGGGTGGTTTTTACGCTCATTCCAGAGCGGGGTGGGACGGCAGAGCGTGCTGGCACACCTCTTCCCATCGGGGCTGGGAGAGCGGCCGTGCAGCAGGGTCTCGTGGGCCGGGCGCCGCCTTGGTCTTGCGCGCGCTGCGCCCGCGGTTTCCCCAGGACGCGTCCTCGTCCCCCGGAGCACGGTGCCTTCTCCGGTGGCATTCGTGTGCATCCCTCTGGATCCTGGCAAACGGCCAGGCTGGCGCTTGGCAGAGCAGCCCTTGGTAGCCCCAGTTTGGTGGTGACGAGTGTGATTTACCAGGAACATGAAAACCAGGCTCCAGCAAAGAAAAGGGTGAAACCTGCGTGTGAACGTTCCAGTCTGACTTGTTAGCATACGCTCCCTTGATCTGGTTTACAAGCTTCCCACTAACAAATCAGCGGCAGATGTGCAGATAAGAAATGCGGCCTGCTGCGATGCAGGCTGGCGGACTTGTCAGCCCCGACTGCGTCGGCCCAGGTCTCCGTGACATGGTGGCACAGTTGGAGTGGTGCCGGGTCAGCAGTTACCGCGCTCTCAGCCCAGGAGCCGGGCTAAGTTGTGAGCTCTCGGCAAGAGCAGTCTGTTCTGGTTCGCCATCTTGTTGTCATCTAAGCTGTGGCATTAATTGGGTCTCCGATCCATGCTGTTCCCAGCTGTGCTGCTGGCTGACGCTGGCTTTTTGGCGTGCTCGTGTGCATCTCGCGGTGCGCTGAGCCTGGCCTGGGGGTCCGCGCTGGTCCCTACCCCGGCTCCGCGCCGCGCTCGAGCCCGGAGGTCAAGGGCAGGCGCCGCGGACGCTTGCGCTGGCCAGTGTCCCGGGAAGGTGAGGGCAGCCCTGCGCTGCTGCTTGTGTGCCAGCCAGCAAAACTAATGATTAGATCGTATCTTAGCTTATTACACAAAGATAGCGTGAGGATTTTTTTCCATGACTGCTTTGGTTAGGGACCTGGTAACGCTTCATCCACTCTTGCGAGGAGAGTGTTGGGATCGCTGAGGGTATTGGGATCGGTTTGTTGAGCTCTTGCTCAACTACTGAAAGAATAAAACCGCAATTGTTAATACTTAATTTCCTTTCCTGTGTGCAGGTTTAGAAATGTTCTTGCTTGTTCAGTGACCTGCAAGCTGGGTTTCACTTTCACATCCTCCTGCCTGGCTGTGCCAGCAGAAGATATTACAAAAAATGGAGCTACGCTGTTTTCCAAACTGTTTTTAACCTAATGAAGGCCATTATTTTCTTTTCCCCAAACACAAAATTTGAGGCCTGAAATGAGTTGTGTCCTTCTAGCTTGCTTCCTGGCTTTAGTACGTGGCACGTTCCCTGAGGAAAGCCTGAACCAAATGCTTCAAGGCAGAGGTTACCCAGGGCCCAGCCCTGAGTAAACAAAAGTGAAAGATATTTTTTTCTCTGGCTGATCCGATCTAAAATCTGAGAGAGGCTTTTGCACCTTTCTAGCCTCCAGCAGCAAGCTGATCTGAGCTGTCTGTAATTCTAAGTGTTTTTTATTGTCGGCCAAGAACATAAAAGTGTACGGCACGGGATGGTCTGTGCACTGTCAGAGCACGGCCAGGCTTTCATCTCGGGATCCCAGAGTTCTTTGCAGATATTTATTAAGTCTACTAACACCAAAGCGAGGCCGGGTTGGTCTCTGGGGAATCAGACAAAGGGATGAAACGTCTTGCCTGAGTTGACCCAGCCAGGCAAAGGTGCAACCTTTCCATCCTGTGCTGGGAATAGGACCTGGGTGTCCTCTGCCCCACCAGTAGGTATGGGGGTCAGCCCCCACAGAGTTCTGAGGTGGGTGTAGGGGGGCAGAGAGCTGGTTTTCCCCCATGCACTGAAGACTGAGAGATCTAAGCAATTTTCTCCCTGTCCCCTGCCCTGAGATGTCTGCACACGTTTATGGGGGTGCGTTGGGGCAGATTGGAGTGGAGGAGGGATTTTGTTGCAAAGGATCCCCCTGTCCTCCTCAAAGTTAATAGATGGTTTTTGTTTCCTGCGTCCCTGCTCAGGACCAAGAAAGACGAACGCCGCTGCATGCTGCTGCCTACATAGGAGATGTTGCAATCCTCGAGCTCCTAATACTGTCAGGTAAGGGCCAAGGCTCGAGGCACTTGGCCCAAGTGCTGGAGCTGCCTTTAAGGCATCTTTGTGATCTCCTCTGGTTTTAGGGGTGCAGAGCAATAGTTTTTGGTCACCCTCCAAACAACCATGTACTCATACTTCTGCCAGAGGGGTTACAGCCAGGGAAAGATTAGGAAATGTTGCCATAATCCTAAGTGATTTGCTGAAACAGTGAAGCATGTTGGAACTGGAATGGCAGAGGTGGAAACCAGGCCAGGAGAAGGATGTGTGTGGAGTATCCAGCATTGGAAGAAGGTACTAGAGGAGGATGCAGGGAGGATGCATGGCCCTGAGACACCCACCACAGCAGGATGCTCAGGGGAGGCCAGTTTCGCTGGGCAGTGGAAAGGGGATGGCTAAGAAATAGGGGATTTTGCTCTATTTTGGCTTATGTTACTTGGCTTTAAACTGCCCTTCATTTCCCTCCAAAGAAACTGAGCCTTGTGCTCGGGGCCTGTGCCTCTGCAGCGCAGAGAGGAGTCTCCTAATCTGCCGTTCACCACGGCAGTGTCTCTGGGCGCCTTGGGCTTCTCGGGTGCTTGCTCGTGGTGTGGGGGAACCCTGAGGCTGGCCTGATCCTGCGTGAACCTGACAAGGAGAAGCTCGGGAAAATCCCTTGCTGAGGTCCTGCTAAACAGGACTGGGGATGTTCAGCTCCATCCGCAGAGTGTGAGATGCTCTTACGTCCCTGTGTTGGTTTTCACGTGTGCGTGTGTTGAGTTCTCAGCAGCAAGGAAAGGCAGGGGGTCTCGGGGCTTGTTAGACAAGTGTCTAGCACAGATCTGGAGCTGGGGTGGCAGTAATCTGTCATCTTTCCTTCCTCATGCAGAGACCACAGCTCCCAACATGAAATGCTCTGGTTTTTGTCTCAAGTGGCCTCTTTTTTAAAGCAGGGATCAGAACTGCAGGCTGGCCTCTGTTGCAGCCATTTGGCTCAGTGCGGAACATGGCACTCTGGGAGATGTAGTCTCTCCCGGCTCCGCTTTGCTGTGTCCTTAGCAGCGCGCTGGCACAGCCGTCCAAGGGACGTAGTTTGTTCCTCTTGCAGTTCACAAGATCTGTCCTCACCTGAGGCTCACTGCAGGCCCCCTTTTGCAGACGAACCGGGATGCACCTCGCCCGGTGGGTGCCTCAGAGATGGCTGTGAACCTGCCGTGGGACTCGAGCGGCGGGCAAACGGTCACCCCTCTGTTCCTGACCCCTTGCTTTGTTCTTCCTCAGGTGCTAATGTTAATGCAAAGGACACTGTTTGGCTCACCCCATTACACCGCGCTGCGGCTTCTCGTAACGAGGTAGGTCTCCCTCTGACACGACCTCCGTTTTCATCTCCTTGCGCAGGCGGTGGGCGCTCTGGGTTGGCGGTAGCGTGGCTGATGGCGGGAGGGGACTGTGCTTCTCTCTTTGCTTTCCACCTTGCCTGGTTTGGGCTGAGATGGGTGTTCTCATTACGCAGTTGAGAGGGGAAGAACTCGTGATTCAGAGGCTGAAAGTGAGAGCTGGGAAAGGTCCCCTTGGTTCCCTTCCCTCCAGCAGCCAGGAACTAGCGTGCGGGTTTTCCCCACAGCATCCTCCTCCCTCCCTTTCCCATCTTCCCAAGGGATTTGTCTAATCCAGCTTTACATTTCGTTGAGGGATGACTGGGCTCTCACCCTTTCTCTTGGGAGATGATTCCATTGGATCTTGTTAGAAAGATTTCCTGACATTCAGCTTTTTGTGGGCTTAACTTCATCCCACTTAACTTTGTCCTGTTTTTAGTTACTTGAGAGCAAGAAACTCTGTGGTCATCTTGGTCAGAGCCGGGAGATCAGAAGCCCTAAATCTGACATGCAGGGCAAGTTACCACACATCGACTGGTTGCATGAGTTCTTTTAATCGGCAGCAGACACGAGACGAAACGCATTAGCTTAAACCTCTAAGGGCGTTTGCTGTGGGCTATGAACATGTGTGGACAGTTACTGTGGGTTGCTAAAATACAGCAAGCTGGGGCTGTTTGCTGTCAGGTCTGAAGCGCTGCTTGTCTGTGAATTCGAGCACGCTCGTTTGCTTCTTTTTCTCAGCTCCGATGTGTTGGGGAGTAGCATCTCTCGTTCTGTTCTTCGCCAGGGCACTTGGCACAAGGCCCCCGCAGGGCCCTGCGTGCCTAGTCACCGAGAGGAGCCTTCCCAGACGTGCCTGAGTGCTTCCCACCTCTCCTCCCTAGTGCCTGCTCTCTAGGGGTGCTGTTTTTCTGTGCTGTCCTGCAGTTTCGATGTGCTGCCTCCAGCCAGGAGTGCCTCCTGGGTGGGATGCTGGCCAACTGGTCTCTCTCATCAGTGTTAAGAGCATCGCATGGGGAGGGAGAAGCTGGGGCGAGGCCGTGAGAGGAGGCAGTGGCAACGGTTAACCCTGGGAGAAGAGAGCAGCAGCCGTGAGCTGGGATCTGGGGTAGCGAGAGACGCTGTCCTTATGCTGCTTGGAAACGGGCAACCTGTAAACTGTAGTAAATAAAATGAGTGGAGGGGGTGCAGCAAACTGCCTCTACCAACAAAAGGGGGAAATAACTATAAAATATAGGTCAGCATGTCACATTTATCATCCCCCAGGCACCTTACACCTCGTGAGTCATGGACGCATACTCATTTATTGTTAGATCACGTGGCTCAGTGATATTTCCCTCATCCCAGAACCCCCTGTGCAGCCACGTTTCACACCTTCACCCGGCAGGGATGAGCCTTGTTTAATCAGGTTCCCCACACCGAACTCCAGCCTGGAAGGGAGCAACTGATGCAGCATGAAGGAGCTGGAGCAGCCCAGGGCTGCAAAAGCAAACAGGTTCTTCCCCTTAGTGGAGCAGGAAAAAGCTGTACCCATGATCGTGCAGAGCAGTTTCAGCTCAGCCGTGCAAAGGCAGCTCTGACTCTCAGGGCTGCAGGTTGGTGTGAATCTGAAAGCATGAGATGGACCCAGGTGCAGCTTTTCCCCTCCTCTTGTTAGAGGGCTTCTCTGGGCTCCACTAGGTTGGATTAGAGCTTTGCTTTCCTCTGCTCCTGCCAGAAGGCACTTCACCTCCTCCTGAAGCACTCGGCAGATGTCAATGCCCGTGACAAGTACTGGCAAACGCCTTTGCATGTCGCTGCTGCCAACCGGGCCACCAAGTGCGTGGAGGCCATCATTCCCCTGCTGAGCACCGTGAACGTCGCGGACCGCACGGGCCGCACGGCACTGCACCACGCCGTGCACAGCGGCCACCTCGAGGTAGGCGAGGCCGGCTCGGGCACGGGGGACCTGCCCGCCTCCTCCCTCCTCTGCCCGGGTTTTGCCGTCCAGGCAGGAGGCCTCTGCCAGCACGACTAGAAGGAAATGGCAGCCCTGCCTCTCTCGCTGTTTTTCCTCGTCTAGATGGTGAATCTGCTGTTAAACAAAGGGGCCAGCCTGAGTACTTGTGACAAGAAGGATCGCCAGCCCATCCACTGGGCAGCTTTCCTAGGTAGGTTTCTCCTGTGAGCGTTGTTCTGGTTCTTCTCCCATGTTGTTTGCTGCCTGTGGATTCACTTTTGAGGCTGGGCACCTGCTCCCCAAAGGCTGCTGTGCCCGGGACTCTGTTTCCCAAGGTCCCCCGGCTCTTAAGTCTGTGTCTCGGGCAGGGCATTTGGAAGTTCTGAAGCTGCTGGTGGCCCGGGGTGCTGACGTGATGTGTAAGGACAAGAAGGGCTACACCCTGCTCCACACCGCGGCAGCCAGTGGCCAGATTGAGGTTGTGCGACACCTCCTGAGGCTGGGAGTCGAGGTAAGGGCTGTGAGGAGGGCGGGCTCAGCTAGAAGCCGGTCTGGAGATGCCTGTGGGAGACGGTGCTGGGTGGCGTCAGGAGCACTGGCAGTTTCTTGGCTGCCTCTCTTCTCCCTGAATCTCCAAATCCTCTGGGGTTCGTTGCTCCCACAGATCGATGAACCAAATTCCTTTGGTAACACTGCACTTCACATTGCCTGTTACATGGGCCAAGATGCCGTGGCCAACGAGCTGGTCAATTACGGCGCCAACGTCAATCAGCCTAACGAGAAGGGCTTCACCCCTCTGCACTTTGCTGCCGTCTCCACCAATGGGGCCCTGTGCCTAGAGCTTCTTGTGAACAACGGAGCTGATGTCAACTTTCAGGTCGGGCGCTGAAGGGTCGAGCTTCGTGGTGGGGGGAGCAGGGACCTACTGCTCGGCGTGAGGCCGGGGTGATGGCTGGAAGCCTGGTGCAATGTCCGCTTCTGCTCCCTACAGAGTAAGGAAGGGAAGAGCCCTTTGCACATGGCTGCCATTCACGGACGGTTCACGCGTTCACAGATCCTCATTCAGAACGGTACGTGGCTGTTTCCTCTCGCCTTGCCTTTACCCTATCCTTCTCTCGTGGTTCTCAGCATCTGCCTCCAGGATCTCCCTGCACAATTATCACTCAAATTTGCTTCTGTGCTCTGTGTTTTACCTTTGCAACCTTTGCCAGTGGTCCCGCGCTGGTTGAGGGGTGATGGAGGGCATGCATGTTGCCTGGATCTAGCTCACAAGGGCAATAACGTGCAGACTAGGGAACTGAAATTCCAGCCGGGTCACAACTGCCATGGCCAAAGGACGTTCCCGCTGCCACGTCCAGCCCTGAAAGACAATATTCCTGTGAGAGGGCTGCAGACTTGGCAGACACCCCAGAGGTTCAGCTGGAGACCTCCAGGGCTGAACACATCAGCTCCCGCAGGAACAGGGAGAGATGTAATGCCCAGTGCTTGCAACTCACAGCTGGGCTCTCGGCTCAGAGCAGTTTGTATTCTTCTCCATGATGCTGAATGGAGTCGAGTTCTCGGCGGTGTCCCCTGAGCTGCCAGTGCTGAGACAGGGATGTGGCAATGGGAACATCCTGGACTGCTTCTTTGACCCTCCCTGCTGCAATCTGAGCCCCTTTTAGACCAGGATTGTTGCCTGGGACAAGAACTCAGAGATCCCTGGGCAAAGTGCTTGGCTTTTCCTTTCTAGGCAGTGAGATTGACTGTGCTGACAAATACGGCAATACCCCCCTCCATGTTGCTGCTAGATATGGCCACGAGCTGCTAATTAGTACTTTGATGACGAATGGTGCTGACACTGCAAGGTAAGGAAAGACTCTTCCTCCCTCTCCCCATCCTGTCCTGGGCTGGAGGATGCAGGAACTGTCACCCAAACGATCCACCCTGTTCCCCTGAGGGATGGTGGCAGCGGGTTGGCAGGTGCCGACGTTTTCCGAGGACAGGCTGCAGGGTTGCCCCCTCTCCTGACTCCCTCTTCATCTCCTGGCAGGCGTGGGATCCATGACATGTTCCCTCTGCACTTAGCTGTTCTCTTTGGATTTTCAGACTGTTGTCGTAAGCTACTTTCCTCAGGTGAGTGACTCGGCCCCCCTCCTGGGGCGAGGGGGCTTGAGCAAGCCGTTGCGGCTTCTCCCCTGACTCCCTGCCCCTCCTGCCGCGCAGGTCAGTTGTACAGTATCGTCTCCTCGCTGAGCAACGAGCACGTGCTGTCTGCAGGCTTCGATATCAACACACCTGACAACCTCGGGAGGACTTGCCTCCACGCTGCTGCTTCTGGAGGGTGAGCTGTGCACAGGGCATTGGTGGCTGCTTCAAGCCCAAATCGTATGCCTCCTCTCAGGCTGTGAGCTATAGTGTGTAACCTAGCACAGTGTTGCACTTCGGACAGGACTGGGAGTCAGGAACCCTGGGTACCATTTCTGGCTTTGGGAGAGAGCAGAGACCTGTGCTCAGAGCCAGGAATGAAAATGGAAATCTTTTGGCCCTGTTCTCTTTCTGACTCTGTGACTTGTCCCAGTCACTCCTCTCTGCAGCTCTTCACTGTTCTTTAAAATGGGGCTAAAATGCTTCCTTGGCTGGGGTTTGTAAAGGGTTCACGAGGTGATGCCTGAAAAGCAGCAGGGATTTAACCGGCTGTGTAAATGCCTCGTACTGTTTGCCAGGGAGTTTGATTTCACATGGTGCATTTAGAACAAATGCTGCTGCAGCGATATGACAGAGGTGTAGAATCCTGTCAAGGACCTCATTTCTATTATGTTTGTACAATGCTTGAGAGCCGGTTGGAGACCTGTCCTTAGGCAATACAGCGCTGTTACCCTTTCTTAGTGGGGGGAACAAAGCATGCAAAGAGCACTGACGCAGAAGCCAGAAATCCTAGATCATTTTTGTAGCATGAAATCCAGTGCGTCAGCTGCACTAATGCCATAGCTAATGTCTCTCTATAATTGCTTGGTTATTTGAGAGCTCTATACAATGCAGGATAGCTCTGGTAAGGCAGGAAGCATGTAAGGGTTATTTCGCTAGAGAGCAGGGAAGAGCTTTTTATGTGCAGCATCCAGCCATGGTTGTGGCTCTTGTGCTGTCCCGAGATGACAGACTGAATCTGAGCTTTGGCACAGCCAGGTCACATGAGTGAGAAGAGTAGCTGTCTTGTTTGTGATTAGGAGGAGTTCATGCTCCTGCTGTGGTCCCTTCTGATCTGTGTCTAACGTGTCTCCCAACTCCTGTAGGAACGTTGAATGTCTTAATTTGCTGTTGAGCAGTGGTGCTGACTTGAGGAGGAGAGATAAGTTTGGAAGGTAAGTGGGTGATGGGCCTTGCAAAGGGGCAGAGGTGATTATTCCAGCCCCTAAAACAGCTGCAGTGCACAGAGCCTGGGTTTTGGGTTGAGACCTTCCTGAGACCTTTGCTACATTTGGTGTTTAAAGCTTTAGAGCGCTGGGATGGGACTCAGCTGGGCCTTAGGGTGTGAGGATGTCAGCTCAGACTCTGGGTGGGTTGATCACTTGGGCTTATCAAGAAGCAAAATGCTGCTTCCTTCAGCCTGTCTCACCCCAAGCGATCCAGCTCTGGCTCTTCAAAAAGGAGCCATTGACCCAAAACTTTAAGTCAGAGCAGGGTGCAGCTCAGGAGCTGGAGGATGGCTAGCTCTCTGCAGTCCTACCTTGATGCCCAGCAAGTTTTTCCAGCTGTGTGACAGGCAGTGCTCCTAAGCCCCTTTCTCCTTTCCCTCTTCCCAGGACTCCACTGCACTACGCAGCTGCCAACGGCAGCTATCAGTGTACGGTGACGCTGGTCACTGCAGGAGCCAGTATTAACGAGACTGACTGTAAAGGCTGTACCCCCTTACACTATGCTGCTGCTTCGGACACGTACAGGAGGTGAGTGTCTCGGGGGCAAGTGCTTCTCTCGCGGCTGAGGCCGGTAGGAAGAGATTCTCTGCTGTTCCCTAGCCACCTCTGGCAGCTGGTGCTTAATGGTTTGTCAAGATGGGCAGCGCTTTGGGAAGCGTGGGTGAGAGAGGGATAGTCTACTGGCAAAGGTGGGACCCTTGTGCTCTGTCCATGATTTGCTCCAGTGCTGAGCAAGAAACACTGTGTGAGGGTTTCCTTGCTTGTGGAAGAGGGGTGATGCTGACCCTGCTGTGAGCATGAGATGCGATTTAAAGGTGGGGTCGCTTTTGGGCTCGAGCAGGAAATAGTCAGTGAGGCACAGAGCCATTGCCTTGCAGAGTTAGACTGGGTGACCTGGTTCCATCTCTCCCCATTTGCGATCCCCCATGCTTGCTGTATCTCAGCAAACTGGTGCATGTCTCTGACCTTTCAGAGCAGAGACTCATTCAGGAAACAGCCATGACACTGATGAGGAGCCACTGAAGGAGTCAAGACTGAAGGAGGCATTCTTGTGAGTGTGCATCGCAGCCCACCTGGCAGTTCTGTTGTTTACCCCTTCCCTCTGACCCCTGCATGCAGCCGCTTACCTTGAACTGAGCAGTGATGTGTTGGAAGAAACATCTGCTGGTTTGATTCTTGAGGCAAGGCTGGTCATGGAGCCTCCTCACTTCCAGAGGACTCGCAGGTCCTCCTGGGTCTCTGTATGCGTTCCATGTCTTGAAGCAATTAGTACAACACTTGCATTTCTTCCATCTGCTCTGAGCAGTTGGAGATCCAAGTTCCCTGCAAAGCTCTGCCTCTCTGATCTCCCCTTCTTCCTGCTTGTTGCAGTTGTTTAGAGTTCTTGCTGGATAATGGTGCTGACCCATCCCTCCGGGACAAGCAGGGATATACCGCTGTCCACTATGCAGCTGCGTACGGCAACAGGCAGAACCTTGAATTGGTGAGTAGGCCGGTGACGCCCCCTGTGCTGCCAGGAGAGAGGAGGGAGAAGTCCCTTCCCAGGAGCTTGGCCAGCCCTGCAACGTCCAGGTGTGGCTAAAGGACTGTGTGTGTTGTAGGCACTACAATGTCAGAATTTGTTCAGGAAGAAGGGAGGAGGGTTTGATGCACGGGATTAAAGAGCACAGGGTCTCTTGGGGAGCCATCGTGCCAGGAATACTGTGGAGAGAAGCCCTGGGCTTGGGTGAGATGCCCCAGAGAGGAACCCAGTTCCTTAGTGAGGTGGAAAGTGTGGATGTTGTGTCTGAGTCCCTGGCGGTAGAGCAATGTTGGACTTTTTAAAAGAAAGCCTGGAGACCTGTCCCAGGGAAGAGCTGCTGCGGTAGAGAAAAAGCCTTGTAGTTCTGTTTGAATTGGCCGCACTGATATGGGGTGAGCTTAGGGCTTGTGGGTATAGGAAACCACATGAACAGAATAGTGGGGAGGCTTCTGGACAGCAAGACTGGATGTGTCTGTCTGTACGGGGCCCAAAGCTGTGTAAGGAAAGCTCCATGCTGAGATTCAGATCGTTCTGGAGCTGATGAGCAGATTTTTTTCACCCCGCTGCAGACTGCTGATGGTGAAGGTGCTTCTTGAAGCCTCCGTGATAGCATGTTTTCAAGGATCAGCTATGGCTTTATGTTTTCCTTGCAGCTCCTGGAAATGTCTTTTAACTGCCTGGAGGATGTGGAAAGCACCATTCCAGTCAGCCCTTTGCACTTAGCTGTAAGTACGGGTGGCCGAGCCCCAGGCCTGCAGAGAGCACTTGCCTTTCTGCCAGGGTTCACGCTGCACCCCGGAAAGGTGCCTGCTCTCATGCAGCGGAGACTTGGGTCTCGGGGGCTGCTGATGCTGACCAGGGCAGAGGAGGAAAGGAGCCAGCAGCCTGGGACGCACGAGTGTAGCAGTCCCCACAGGCCATGGGTCGAAGTCCCTTTGATTTGTGTTTTAAGCTCCTTGCTCTTTTCAGGACTTTGATTACTGCTGTTTGGAGCCACCTCCCTTGTCCGTGTAGGCAGGGGCAGGCGCGGGTGAGGGCTCTGCGGGATCAGAGTGCGAACGTGAGGCAAAGGCTGAGCACAGGCTCAGCTGGCTGAAGGGACCTAGAGAGTGGGAATTGCCCCAGTGCTGGGGACTCCTGGCTGCTGTCTCTCTGGGCACCGCTTTGATGCGCTCTGCTTTGCCCTCAGGCCTATAATGGTCACTGTGAAGCCCTAAAGACACTTGCCGAAACCCTTGTGAACCTCGACGTGCGGGACCACAAGGGGCGGACCGCGCTGTACCTCGCCACGGAGAGAGGCTCCACGGAGTGCGTGGAGGTGCTCACCAGCCACGGCGCGTCCGCCCTGGTGAAGGAGAGGAAGAGGAAGTGGACGCCTCTCCACGCTGCAGGTGAAGGAGGGCAGAAAGGGCCGGGGGACGGTGAGGGGGCACGTCCAGAGCCCCTCAGGCCTTTGGTGCCTGGGCTGTGGGTGTCGTAGACTTGCTGTTTGCTGAGTTAGGAGGGTGTTGGACTGGCCTTGAGCAGCTGTCCTGGAAGCCACCAGTGGCAGTGACGCCTGTTACCCAGCTGCTGTTCAGGGAGAGGGAAAAGGCTGTGGCTTCGGATGATGCTTAGAGCCAGGACGGGGCCGGTACAACCTGCTGTGGCATGCCAACGGAAGCAAAGGGTCTAAGTAGCTCAGCAATGAGTGGGAGAAGACACCAGCAGCTTCTGCACACACGTGTTTTTAGCTAAGCCTATGCACGTGCTAATCAACCTTGTAGCTTAGCAACCATATAACGAAGCTGCCCAGCCACATGCGCTGCTGGCTGCTGAGCACAAGCCCCTTCCTTTGCCTTACAGCAGTGCTTGGAAGGAGGGGACCCTTCTGTATGTGTGTGCGACTCCTCGTTTCCTTGTGTGTTTTCTCCAGCTGCCAATGGGAACACGGATTCCCTGCACCTCCTGATAGACAGTGGGGAGCGGGCGGACATCACCGACGTCATGGACATCCATGGCCAGTGAGTTTCTCCGGGCATTTCTCGTGGGCCCTGTGTGTCACACGGACAGGCTCCTCGCAGGTTACAGCTGTAGGTTCTCAGAGTGTCCCAGAACGCTCTCTTCTGTGCATCCTCTACCGCGGGCAGTAAACCCTTTAGCCAAAGACTGTAGCAAATTGACAGCCACCCTGGGAGCGGGGTTCAGAAACCTGGTTCCCATCACGTCCCTGACAATGCTCGCCTCCCCGAGCCGGCACTCAAACCAGGCACCCAGCAAGGGTGACTGGGCAGGGGTGAGAGGGTGCTGCTGGAACCCAGCTGTGGTTTCAAAACCCACCATCCTTCCTGCTGCTTGTCCCACCCTGTGCAGAACCCCACTGATGCTGGCGATCATGAATGGCCACGTGGACTGTGTCCACCTCCTTCTGGAGAAGGGATCCACGGCCGACGCAGCAGACAAGAGGGGCAGGACCGCCCTGCATCGAGGGGTGAGTGCGTCTCTGGGATCAGAGGGCGTCCTGGAGCTCTGTAACCTCTGCTCAGAGGTCTTCTACGTGGAGGCTGCTTGGAGGACAAGCAAGTGGTTTCTCTTGTCACAACAGTCCTCAGTAAAAGACCCCACTTTCCCTTCCTGAAATGCAGCATTTGAGAAGGAAGCTGGGGAAGAAGGGGTTGTTAGTGGTTGAAGGAGGAAATCTGACCTCTTGGTCCTCTCTTCTGGACGCAGGCTGTGACGGGCTGTGAGGACTGCCTGGCTGCCCTGCTGGACCACGATGCCTTCGTTCTGTGTCGGGATTTCAAAGGCCGGACCCCGATCCACTTTGCGTCGGCGTGCGGGCACTTAGAAATCCTGAGGACCCTGCTGCAGGCAGCCCTCTCTACTGACCCTCTGGACTCTGTGGTGGACTACAGTGGTTACTCACCGATGCACTGGGCTTCGTATAGTGGTAAGGAGCAGGGCTGGGCCCCTTCCCCTCTCTGCTCTGCTTTGCTATTCATTGGTAAGAGGGAGCCCTACCAGAAAGCTCTAATACCGCTCTGGGGTGCATGCTGTAAAGAAAGCAGTAGTCAAACTGTCGTCTTTGGATCTAGCTGGAACAGCATGTGTGGGCTGTTCCCTTTCTGTGATGGCTATGGGTTAAGCAATCCGATGACACTGCCGTGCTGTTAGTTCAGTTGATGGTGGCTTGGACTTCATGTTGGTAAAGACTGAGGAGCCAAGTTGTCCCTCTGTCCCCTACTGCTTCTAGGAGCTGTCAGCCCAGCACTGAATTCAGCCGGATGGATAGCACGAATCTGGAGGGAGACAGATTTTTTTCCACTGCCAAGCTCCTTTAAAAGGGGGATGAAACATGAAAACAGCTATTATAAAACAGCTGATGCTGCTTCCTCCAGGGCTGCTGGATCTGTAGGATTACTTGGCCATCACCCTGGCTCCAGGGAGTGGTAGGCCTGATATGGCAGTAGGAGGGGATGTCTCAGGCCCCTGTTTACTTAGTGTGTTTGGGCATTTCTGTTCCCACAGTATACAGGGCCTCTGGGCCCTCCAGCTCTTAGGACAGTCATGAGGGAAGTCGGAGGGGCCTTTAGTCCTCTGGTACTGATGTGTTCACGTCTCTCTCTTCTCACAGGGCATGAAGATTGTCTTGAATTGTTACTTGAACACAATCCATTTGCGTACCTAGAAGGAAACCCCTTTACTCCATTGCACTGTGCAGTGTAAGTGGCAGCTGGGGCACGCCCTGGGTTCCTCTCACGCAGAAGATGTGGGAGAGGGAATGTGTGGGTTGAGTGGGCAGGAACCCGCAAAAGGATGAGCTCCAAACCCTGCCACTCTCGACAAGAGTAGAATCTCTTCTGGTTGGGCACCCTGCCACCCCTCAGGGTTACACTGCCTGCTTGTCCCAGCCTCCCTGCAGTGGGTAGGCAGTTGCTGGACCGCTGGAGGTCCTCCGGGAGCTGTAAAGCAGTTGTCTTGCTGGCCATGCACAGCAGTAGTAGTGCGGTACTGTGTTTCCTTGATTAATATCAAGAAGGGTGAAGCTTTTACCCTGAATCGCTTCAGACCAGCCGCTGCTTGCATCCTTTCTGAGCCTCTGGAACGTGCTGCTCCCTCGCGCTGGGTGAGGCAGATGTGTTAATGCTGCTTAGCCTTGTTCTAACTTTCCTTCTCATCCCCACCACAGAATTAACAACCAGGACGGCACTGCTGAAATGCTGGTGGAAGCATTAGGTGCCAAGATTGTTAATAGCAGAGATGCCAAAGGAAGGTGAGTGCAGACTCGTCCCTCTCTTATGGCCCCTCGCCAGGGTTGCTGGGTGGTGGCTGTGACTCCCGCACCTCTCCTGGTTCGTTGTTCTTGTGTGGCTGCGGGGTCCCTGCCACAGGCTGGGCAAGCTCCTGTGGGGTGGCTGTGTAGGGGGTGGCCACGTCTAGCAGCAGAAAGTAAATTCCACTGTTCCTGTTCTTCCTACAGCATAAAGGGACTGTGGCATCCCCAAACCTGTCTGCAGGCTGGGGCAGTTTTGCTGGGGTGGGTGCTGTGCCATCCTCTTTACCCACTCTCTCCTCTTCGCAGGACACCCCTTCACGCTGCTGCCTTTGCAGACAACATCCATGGTTTACAGCTGCTTCTGCGCCACCAAGCTGAGGTGGACATGACTGACAAGCTGGGGAGGACTCCCCTCATGATGGCTTCTGAGAACGGGCACACCGCAGCAGTTGGTATGTGGCTGGCAGCCTCCCTCTTCCCTGGGCGCTTCCCGGTCGGGTCGCGTGCTTTCGCAGTGCGGCATTGAAATCTGTCCTGCTCCGGTGCTTTACATACTGCGTGCAGCCAGTTCCTCGAACCTCTAATGGCAGAGGGGAGGACTTGCTGCTCAGCCAAGCCAGTGTTTCTGGCTGTTCTTTGGGGCAGCAAGTGCCTGCCAGCTGTCCCCACCAGAGCAGCCTCTTTCTGCGGTTCACCACCCGAGTGGGAGCAGGGCCTGGGCCTCTCCTCTCCCAGGCACGCTGGGACTGCTGCCCCGCTCCTGCCCCCTCAGCACGTGGCCACTGCCCCATGTTGCCAGGCTTTTTGCTTCATCTTCTCAACATCATCTTCTCATCTTCTGTACATCTTGATTTCAGAGTTCCTGCTGTACCGAGCAAAAGCAAATATAACTGTGCTGGATGTCAACAAGAACACAGCTCTTCACCTGGCCTGCAGCAAGGTAGGGAGCCAAGCGCTCGTCAGCTGTGACTGTGTTCACCTTCAGCCTTGAAACCTTGCTGCTGAGAGAGAGACAGGCCTTCTGCCCTGCCAGAGCGGAGGCGAGGGCCCTGGGCTCGCTCCGCGTGCCCGCTCAGCTGGCTTGACCTGTGCAGATGCTCCTGATTCAGTTTAGAGCAGCTTAAACTGTAGCACAAACATGTTTGTATTTTTCCTGGGGCATTGCAGCTCAGGGAGCTTTCTGAACTCAGTGTGCTTCCTGATGCCAGGATATGGTGGAAGCAGCACGCTTGTGATCAGTGTATTCAATGCAAAAAAGCAGATGCTGTCAAGAAAGAGATGGAGGAGACAGCATCTGCCTTTTCAGGCCCTTCCAAAGTGGTAAACGGTGCTGGAAGGAGATGTTTAGAGAAGAGGTCCATATTCCTGGGAATCACGTTCTGCTTAGACAGCACTCAGGTCCCATCCACTACCCCAGCCTTTGTGCTCATGCAGTATAAACAATTTGGTCTCCTTTCCAGGGTCATGAAAAGTGTGCCTTGTTGATCCTGGGGGAAACCCAAGACCTTGGCCTTATCAATGCAAGTAACAGTGCTCTCCAGATGTGAGTATTTGGACAGCTGGCAGTGGTGGGGGGAAAAAACAGGGCTTTGCTGGGTACAGGCGATGTATTGGCAGAAAGAGGGTGATGGCAGGTGTGTTCTTGCTTGGTGTGCGCAGTGAAAGTGCAGACAGGTGAGCTCAGGAGAAGTCAGTAAGGCCTCAAATGTCTGCCCTCGAAGCTGGTCGCAGCAGCCCTTTGTTTTTTTTTTTTTTTTTTTTTTTTTTTTTAACATGGAGCATGTCCTAGGAAGGTGGCTCTTCGCTGCCAGGCTGGCTGCTCTCGCAGATGTAGAAGCACAGCCCAGGGCCTGGGCCAGGCTGCAGGCTGCTCTCTCCTCAGAGAGGCTGGGCTGTGCGGGGCACCTTCCTTTCCATGCCCACCTTTTCCGGCTCCTGGGCTTGAGTCTTGCCTCTGGCTGTCAGTCGCCAGCTGAGAGCCCCGGTTCTCCCGTAATGCTGAGCTCTGACAGGAGCAACCCCGGAACCGAGCTCTTGTGTCAAAACGGCTGCATTGGCGCTGGTCTCGGGAAGATCCCTGCATGAGCCGGTGGGAGCGTCAGCGCTGCTTGGACAGGCTGCTCCCAGCTCTGCTCTGGCTCTTGAATCAGCCCCATCCGGTTCATGCGCTTCCTCTCGCTGCTCCCCTCCAGGCCGCTCCACATCGCAGCTCGCAACGGACTGGCCTCTGTCGTCCAGGCCCTGCTCAGCAGAGGTGCCACTGTGCTGGCTGTGGATGAAGAAGGTGAGTACTCCTCACGGCTGGCTGGGGTTGCGTTCGGCGTGATCGCTGCGCGACGTCCCTGGGGGACAGGGGGCTGCTTGGGGAATTGCTCAGCCTGGAGTGGAAGGATTTCTGTGTCCCTTCTGCAGCTGAGCTCCACGTTCTCTGCTTTTGGCTTGGCGGGAGCAGCCTGGGTAAGGGTTTTGCCCCATTGTGATCCTCTGCCGCTTAGTAGAAGTATTTCCAGGTCCCACGCGTATTTGAAATATGTCTTTTTCTTCCCATGCATCTTCTGGTCGCTGTCTGGCTCTCCTGCCATTCGTGGTCAGGCACAGAACCAGCCCAGCCTGAGCTGGTGATAAGCTGTTGACTCACTTGCAAGTTTGGCAGAAACTGGTTGCGGTGGCCAGAAGCTTTTTCTCCCAGCAGAGTTTTTGCTCTGCTGGAATACCTTTAAGTTGTGAAAAATATCATTGCGTCTGCTGCATTGCCAGGGCTTCTGAGGCTCTTTTATTTGGTTCCTGCCGATCCTGGCACACTTCAAAGCAGTTGCTGAAACTGCAAGGATTGCCGGTGCTGAAAAGCAGGGTCCTTTGAGATAAAGACAAGTAGAAGTCCTGGCTCCTCAGCTCACGACATGAAAATTGCCCCAGTCAAACCAATTGAATCAAAGGTCCAGGCGTGTCCAGAAATTAGTCCGGTCTGGAACCAGAACCGACAAAGGCCTGCACAGTGCCGGCTGATCTGCCTGCCCGCTTCATGCTCCCGCGGTCTCTGGGACCACGGTGCAACAGCCTCGTGCTCGGTGTTGCGCTCACCTTGCGGAGGCGGTTTGTCTTTGTTTTAGAGGTGGGAAAGCTAGTGCAGGGCAGCAAGGGCTTGGTCACGCCTCCCTTGGCAGCGCTGTGTTTGGGGCTTGCCCCAGCGCTGCTCTGTGCCCAGGCTATTTATCCTGCAGAGAAGCAGGCCTAATTAACAGCAGGGCAGTACGATGCTTGCGCAGATGCGCTGTGTGCGAGGGCCGGGCCTCATTGCAGCGGCCCCCGGTCCCTCCCGGGGAGGCAGCTGCCGGCCTGCGTCGCCTTCACTGCTGGCTCTGTTCTAGGTCATACCCCAGCCTTGGCATGCGCCCCCAACAAGGACGTTGCCGACTGCCTGGCACTTATCCTCTCCACCATGAAGCCTTTCCCACCTAAAGACGCCATCAGCTCTTTCAGCTTCAACCTCCTCAAGAACTGCGGCATTGCAGCCAAAACCGCAGCCTGCGGGGCCCTGCCCAACGGCAGCACTTGCCCCTACAGCAAGGACCGGCACAATGCCATCGGCTTAGACGGCTGTTACTCGGAGTAGCTTAAACTATGGGTGACCTAATATCTTATTATATTTATTTAGAAATTCTATAAATATAGGGCACTTTAAAGGAGAACAAGACTGGGCAGGCCTTCTAGTGCGGCCGGATAAGCCAAGAGTTCAGAGCTTCCTCTTCTTGCTTGATTGCCAGTGTGGTGCCAAAGCTGTTTATGGAGTTCAGGAGCAGCCGGCAGTGCTGTTCGCCACCCCTGCCCCTCCCGCGAGCGCGTCCGCTCCCGGGTGAGCCCACGCTTCCACCCTGCTGTCGTGATTTCTCTGACCGCTGGACCGGAGACGAACGCTGCAGGCTTAGGGTCGAGATGAGGCAGGTTCTTGGAGACCTGCCCCTGACTTCTCTTTGGGGTTTCCTGGGTTTTTTTTTTGTTTTTTTTTTTGTTTTGTTTTGTTTTTTTGTTAAGGAACTTACATGTTTCTAGCTTCCCCTAGCTAGCCGGCTCCCCTTTAGAAACTGCGAAGTGGGATTGCTCTCCCAGTGAGTCGAGCCCTTCCGTGCTGCCAGGGCTGCTCCTGCCGTTCTCCGCGTCTCGCGGCGGCCCGGGAGCTGCTGGGAGGTTCACACTGCTTTCCCTGGAGCAGCGGCCAGAAAGAATTGAACTGAGAAAAAAATCAAAACTTTAATTAAAAAAAAAAAAAAAAAAAGCAGTGGGTTGGGACCATCTGGTAGCCCAGAGATGGGAAGAGCGGTTGGGTCCCAGCCTTCGGAGGGGATTGCAATTGTCCCAGCCTCTCTGTCCCCCGTCCTGGCCTCTCACCCTGCCTTGCCCTCGCTGCAGCCCCTGGTGCCCCCGGGGTGTGCGGGGGGAGGCTGCCGCGTCCCCCCGTGCCCTCGCTCCGCTCGCTCCTCCGACACCGTCTAGCCAGACCGGGAAGCCTGAACTCTTGGTGGGATGGAGGGGGCGGGGGGTACCGGGGAATTGGATGCTCTCGCGAACGCTGGGGTGGGTGTTAGCTCCTGGCCAAGTGCCACTGTAACTGCTCCTCTCTGAGTCACACTTCTCACGCTCATCTTCGATTCCAATACAAACACTTGATCAAGATCTACTGTACCTGGGACACTAAAATATCCTTTTGGCAGCTGTCATTTATATGCAAAAACGGGTGCTGCTGCCCAACCCCGCGGTCTGCTCGCCCACGGATGCGCTGCTGGAACCTCCCTCCCTACACCAGGCACTTTAGGGATTCTGTTGGTTTCTTTTTTTCTTGGCAAAATGTTGGATCCTAAGAAACGATTTTTTTAAATTTTCGTTCTCTTATTGCATGGCCGTTTTCATGTGAGAGTCAGTGTTGCTTTTTTAAAAAAAAATTATTTATAAAGAAATGAGCATTTACCTTTAAAAAAACAACAAAAATCATAAAAAAAAATCTGAAAGTTTTAGCCTTTTAATAGGGAAAAAATGCACTTCAAAGTCCTTATTCACAACCCTAAATAAGTCTGTGTTTATTTTTCTAATGCAGCATCTTGGCAGGTTTTATTAGCGTGTGTGTATGTGGGATCATTGTTTTCTGTTTTTTTTTAATTTTAAAAGTCATATTTATAATGCAGGTTTGAAGCATTCAAGAATGTTGCACTGTTTTTGTTTTTGTTTTTTTTTCTGAATTACTGTAACAGTATCACGTGCAAAAAACCAATACTCTTTCACCATATCACAAGTCTGTTCAAAGCCAAAGACTGGGATGCAGAGATCGAGAAGGGGCTGACGGGGCGCGAAGCGCTGAGCACATCGTCCTTCCTCCCTTTCCCAGCCCGGCCGGAGGGAGGGAGCGCGGGGCTGGGGCCGAGGCGGCCGCGGCTGCCCGAGGTGGCCGGGATGAGCCCCGGAGCCAGGCTTTGCACGGGGATGGGGAGAAGGGTCCGTTAAAGGCGCCGCTTTCCCGCCTCCCCCCTCGCCCTTGCTCTGCCCGACGCCTCGGTGGCCGCGTACCTGCCCTTGGTGCCCAGACCGTTACAGGAACGCCTGGGCCCTGCGTTTTGGCTCTTTCACGTAGTGTTTAAAAGAGGAAAAAGCATTTCTGTAACCAAAATAATGTATTGTTTCTTTTTTTAAATTATTTTTAAATGAAGGTGGCTTCCGTTAGGGTTTTGTTTGTGGCGGTTTCCGTGGCCGTGTGAAACGGACGGTGCAACGTGCCGTTCTTGCAGCTTTCCGCGGGGAAGCGCCGCGCCGCTGCCGCCGGAGCGGACGGGGCCGCCGAGCTGAGGCCGTTCCTCCGGGCAGGAGTCGGACCCGAGGTGGGCAAGTCCCGTCGCGCTGTTTCTTTCTTTTACCAAAGCCAAACTCTTAGAACCAAATATGAAGTGTCAGTCTTGGCCTTTGGGTGATAAGCACACTTTCTCCGCGTTTCCCACGAGTTTTACCGCGGAGGAGCGGAGCGGGGGCCCGGCTCCCTTCGGTCTCCTCTTTCGGCACCAGCTCCGCAGCGGAGCGCTGGCTCCCTGCCGCGTCCCCACCTTGCACTTCTGTTCAGCAAAGCACTAGAAATTTGACCTCAACCAGACTTTGGCGATGGGGAGCGGAGGCAGAAATCGGGCGCCTCGACATTAGCACAGGAGTCAGCCTCGTCTTCGGAGGGCTTAAATCCTGGGACGGCGGACGCCAGGTCCTCTCCCTCCACGCACTTCTCTTAAACCTTTCTCGAAGACGGATCTGCCGTCAAGCAGCTCCAGGCGTTTGGGCCGGGCAGGGACCCAGCGAGCGGCGGCTGCTCTCCCCGGACGGCTTTTCCCGGCCGCTCGCCCCATCGGCCTCGCGGGCGCTGGCGGCTGCGGGAAACCTGTCCTGGCAGCGCGGCCGCGGCGGCTGGAGCCGGCTCCCCTGCCTCCCTCCCTCCCTCCCTCCGCAGTGTTAGGGCAGGATCCATCCTCCGGCCCCTCCCTGCTCACCCCTCACATCCTCTTAGCTTGAAAGAAAGTGTTACCTTTCTGCACCGAATACCTCAGTTCGGAACCGGAGCTCACAAAACTTGAATAAAAAGATCCTTTTTGAAGATCCTTTTCAGTATTCTACAGAGGAGAACTGGAAAAAGAGACTTGTTTACATTGCTGTCGAGTCCGCACTCGCCTCCTGCAGCGCTTTCCCTTTCCGGGAGGGATCCAGGCATTGCTTTATCTCTTCGTCTTCTCTTCTCGCTGCTGGCCATCGCCCTCCCCCCCGGGGCAGGAAAATGGGTCCAAAGTCCTGAGTCGTCTTTTTCAAGGGCTAAAGTACTTTTTCAGGCACAGGGAGAGGCTGAGCTGCCGCAGGCCTTGCTTTCCACACCCCATCCCGTCTCCCGCTCCCATCCCGCAGGCACGTCCCCGCCGCAGCGCAGCCTGCTCCCCGGGGCCGGGGGGACGCCGGGCCATTCCCGGGAGCGGAGGCACTTTCCCAGCCCTGCTCCGGCTCGGAGGTGTCGGCAGGGCTGGGGCTGCCGCGGTAGGACTCCAAAACCATTTCAGTCGAATGCAACTTCTTCCTGTAGCCAGGGTGAAAGAATTTCTTAGAGTACATGGAGTGTGCTGCTTTTCCTTCTTCCTTTTTTTTTTTTAATTATTGTGGTTTTCAGTTTCTTTTTTAAAGAGAACTGATCTTTCTTTTTCTTTTGCTTCGTTTCTGTGCTATGACTTGTTACCTTTCGCTCAACATGACGACTAAAACTATGACGAGACAATCAATGTGATCTCTGTAAGGGCTTCTCCATTTCTTCTCCGCAGCACCATGCTTTAGACATACGTATTTTTTGCTCTTAGCAAGGATTTTTTTCTTTCTCCCCTCCCCTTGTGTCTTATTGAAAATAATAATAATAATAATGGAGTGAAACGAGGTTTCAGCAGCGCATCCGTGGTTTGGGAACACATGGGAAGCAAAAGGGGGGGTGGGGAAGGGGGAAGTGCGGCCAGTTTTCTTGCAGGTACCAGTCTTGTTCTCCTTTAACGCTGTATTGTATACATTTGACAGCACAGCTTGACAATTTAAGTAATAATCAAAGTGTTTGGTAATAATGCATTATTTTGCTAAACGAGATTTGTGATGGTTTCCCTAGTGCATTGTAAAGAGGGATGGAGGGAAACTTCCGCTCCCCTGCCCAGTCCTTTGGGGCGGCACCACCGCGCACCGGCGCACGGACCGGGCGGCCTCGGCGCGCGGTGGTGCCGGCCGGGGCTTCGCCCGACCCTCCCTTCCCGCGGACCTTTATGCCAAAGTTGGACCATTCCCGCTTCGCGTTCCCTCCGGCTCCCGGCGTTGATTTGGTGTCGCGCTCGCCACGCGGTGACTCTTTTGGCTTCCCCCCCTTCAGCGCTGCTTAATCTTGGTTTCAAACAAGCGGGCATCGGATCACGCCTCCCCAGCGCTCTTCCCTCTGTTTCCCTTTTCCTCAAAAAAAAAAAAAGAAAGAAAAAAAAAAAAGGGGGAAAGAAAAAAGGAAGTTTCTCTCCGCCCCCTTGGTCCAAAGCACTTGCTTCAAGTAATAAGCACTTTTGTTAAAGCATGAGTCTGGATTCCCTTTAGCATCCCATGGGATAGAGAGCAGCAAGAGCGGAAGGGATAAGAGAGTGTCTTTGGTTTATCTTTTAATTTTTAGTTTTAAAAAAGTTTGTTTCTAGGGAATGAATGAACAAAGGGAAGTTGTGTTTTGAGAGGAAAAAAAAAACAGCACAAATACATTTCAGCGCGAAAGGTGTATTTGCACTGCCATTGTAGACAAGCGGCCGCGCGACCGGCGGCCCCACTGAGCCATATAAACTGCTGACAAACACTGAATGTAACGTCCTTGCGGAGGGCGGTCCAGGGAGGCTGCCGTCGGCTTTATTCTCGACGGGCACTTCAATAATTCAAAAATAAGCGAGTGATGAGAATATGGTTGTTGCTTTTTTGTCGTTGCTGTTCCCAAGCTGCAGGCAATTTGAAATTTTTTCTTTAGGAAAACATCTCTCTCCCGCGCCCTCTCGCCCCCCCGCCTCTCCCCCCATCCCTGTCCTAGGAGAAGTGAGAGGTCCCTTGACCAAAAGCGAGATGCAGGCGAGCAGTCGCCGGCCCTGCTGACCACGTCCCAGGGCTGGAATCTGGCAGATATAAAAGTAGCACTAAAGACAAAAAAAAAAAACTCCAAAAATGGAACAAGTATGTTTTTTCCGAACACTCTGAGTGTCGTAGTGACTTTGTATATCCTGGGGAGCCTCTGGGGCTCCTCCGAGCATGCACGGTGAAGCGTTAGTACGAAACAAATGAAAAACCAAAACAAAGAACAAACTGCAAAGACCCAAGAAACAATCTTTTTTTTTATTTTGATTTTTACGTTGTTTGCTGGGGCGGGGGGACTTGCGTGGCGGGACCCCTGCTCTGCCCCGCTGTGGCAGCTCCGCCCCGGGGGGCTCCCGCCGCCCCCCGCCCCGGGGACCGCAGCAGCGGGGGCACCGGGGCCCCGCGGGCGCGAATGTCGGGGCGCTTGGACCCGTGCAGACTGTAAGCCCACTCTCACCTTTGCCTTCAGTAAGAAACCAAAGGAAAAACCAACCCCTTCCATTTGAAATACTGGCATGAACACGTGGATTGTTTGGTTTGGGGTTTTTTTCTTTTTCTTTCCTTTTTTTCCTCTTTTTTTTGTTTTGTTTTCTTTATTTTTTTTTTCCAAGGACGCAAGGAGCTGTTTAAACCTCTTCTCCTGGCTGCATTTTTCCGGGCTCAGCAGTGCTGGGTGCGTTTGAAAGGAGAAAAACCAAGGCGAGAGTTGGCCGCAGCCCCGGCGGGAGCTCCGGAGCCGCGCGTCCGGGGAGGCGGAGGGCAGCGCGTGCCGCTTTCCAGCCGCGGCGCGAGGAGGTGAGGGGCGTTGCGAGGAGCTCCGGTCGGAGCAGCGGCTCTGCTCGATTCGCGGATATTTGGTAAACGTCCTAAAGTCACAGCGTGAAGTCGAGGCAGAATCGAATCCGAATCCCGAGAGAGGGCCGGGGTGGGAAGGGGGATGCATCTCTGAGGACTTGAAGGCATCTGTAGCAAGCTCTGTGTCTTTACAATATCCTATGTGTAAATGCTGCACCTCTGTATATTATGCACATAAACATTTCTTTGAATAAGATAGGACAGACCTCATCACCAGTCAGGTATAAACGACTCTTCCTCTTCTGTGTCTTGGTGTTCTGGCGTGCGTGTGCGTGCAGGTGCGTTCGTGTGCGGGTCCGTGTGTGTGGGCATCTGTCTGACTTCACTTCCGATGCAAAGGAGAAGGAGGAAAAAAAAAGGAAAATAGCCTTACTCGATCCAGTCTTATTGATAGTGTTCGTCAACTTGAAAATAATAAAGCAACTGCATGGAAACCTCTGACCTAGCTGAGCCGCGGTGCGTGACAGTGGACGTGACGTTTCAAGTGCGGTGTGCCGAGTTTTTTGTGCCGTGTGTTTCCGAAGCACTTGGTCCCATCGGAATTTCTCTCTTCTCTGTGAAGGGTGAGCGTTTGTGCTGCCTCGCTTCTCTCTGCGCTCTCACACGGCTGCCTCCTTCCCCGCTGTCTTTCCTTCTCCCTCTCTTTCTTCTTCTTTTTTTTCCTGAGGCCGCGGAGAACGAGCTCTCTGCGGCTAGACCAAAACTGCAGTTTCTTTGGTGCTCTGCACTTAGTTTCGGGGGGCCGAGGCTCGAGGGGGCCGCGCGGCGTTGGAGCCGGGGGCGCTGGGAGCGGGGTCCCGGCCGGGACGGAGGCGCCGGGCCCCTCCTCGCCCCCCGTCTTGTTCCGTTCCTGAATTTTGCACTATGGAGCGCGGCCGGAGCAGGGCCGCCGGCCCGCGGGACCCGGCGCGGGTGCGACCAAAAGGAAAGTAAAGGCAACGTTGGCCAGTTTTGCTGCGTCTGGGCGCCGGGGCGGGAGGGTCCCGCGTGGCGGGGCCGGGGGGCTCGGAGGGCATTAGAGCAAACCGAGAGTCTGCTCTGGACGCGAGACTTGAGAATGCTTTTTCCTACTTGAAGGTACTAACCAAAACAGCTGCTTACTTTAATTTAAACACCGAGGCGCATGTGCAGGGATTCGGTTTGGGGCCGGACGGTGCTTCGGGGCGGGCGGCGGGGCCGCGGGGCGCAGGCGGTGCTCGTAGCAGGGGCTTGGCCCGCAGAGCTGCCGTCCCCGTCGCCCGCGCCGCGTCCTGCCGGCGCGTGGTGGACGCTGAGCCGGCCTTCGCGTCCCGGAGGGACCCGCTAGGGAAGGTGCGTTGGGAGAGCGCAGGATGGAAAGTTGCACTAACGCAGTCGCGTGCCAGTCCCCCCGCTGCAGCAGGCCGGGGTTTCCCCGCGGGCGCCGGGATTTTCCCGTAAGCCTGAGCTCTGCGCTGAGCCCCAAAGCTGCCGCGGGGGCCGGCGGCGCAGCACCTCTCCCGTTGGGCGCCCGACCTGCAGCCGTAGAGCTGGGCTTGGCCGGAGCCGGCGCTTCTCTCCCAGGGGCGCGGACGGGCTTCGCGCTGTTTCCCCACTCTTTCCAAAACCGCTGCTGTCGGGGAGAGCTCGTTAACCACCGCTGCTGTCGGGCTGGGCTGCGGCGGGCTGGGGTTTAGCGTGCACTTGGTGCGGCGGGCGAAGGGCTTTGGGCAAGGCTGGCGATAGGGATCGGTGTTTTGCGAGCAGGGGATCCGATGCGGCCGTTTAGAGATCTCCTGGATCCCGGCACGTGATGCTCAGGCCGTGCACCGGCGGGCGGGTGCTCTGCCTCGCTGGGAGCGCCGGGCTCCAACGCTTTCCGAGCCCCCAAGGCCTCCTGTAAAGTCCTTTTAAAGTTATTCGGTAGGTTCTTCCCTCTCCTTTTCCTTCTCTGAGGAGTTGAGATTTACTTTGTTTTACATCTGTCCTGCAAAAGGAAAGAATAAACCACGGAAGGGCGGCTTGGCCCCGTGTGCCCAGCCGCCACTCGGAGCCGCCCCGTCCCGTCCCGCGGGAGTCCTGGCTTTGCCGTGGTCGGCATCTGTCCCGTGCCGGAGCTGGGGCTCCTCCAGGGCTTGCGTCTCCTCCACGTCTCCAAAGCAATAGCTGCCCCGCGGCCAGTTTTGAGCAGTTCGGGCTGTTTCGGAGACTTTCCGAGGGGGCTCGGGGTGGCGTTCCCGGGGCGAAGGGCCTGACCCGTCCCTGCTCCGGGGCCGCCAGTTCCGAGCGCCCGGGGACCCGGAGCCTGTGTGCGTCGGCAGACGCTGCGGCGCGGGATGAGCCAGCTGTGGGTCCCGCTCGGTGTCAGGATGAGCCGCGGCGTCGCCTGTCTCGCTGGCGGCAGCGCCCGGCTTTCGCTGCCGCGGGAAGAGCCGGCGCGGGGCGGAGGGCGTCTTTGCGGGGCAGCTTTCGCGGCGGCTGGGAAACGAAGAGCTTTTTTGATTTGTGTCTTTTCTGCACTGTTCACACCTACCTCTTGCAATAAGCGGGAGCCGGGCGGCCGGGGCGGCAGAGGCTCTGCGCCCGGCGGCCCCCCTTCCCGGGGCTGCTCCGAAGGGGAGCAGCTGCTTTGTCTCCCTCGAAGGTACTTTTCCTTTAACCCCCGGCTTCTCCCCCCTCCAGTGCACTGAGATGTGGGATCTGCTGGGCGAAAGCGCTCTCGCGGGGGACCTGTAATGCGGAGCCGCCGTCGCGCGGGCAGGGAGGGAGAGGCGAGTGTGGCAGCCCCGTCCCCGTCCCCGTGGGGAGGATGCTCGAGCATCCCCGCGCCGGGGCCGGGCCCTCGCTCCGTCCGTCCGTCCCATCCCGGGGCTGCGGATCCCATGGGGGCGGAATGGGAGCGCGGCCCCGCTCCGGGCGTCTCCCCGCTCCGTAGGTGCTTCTTCCTCCAACCAGTGGTTCAAAGCACAAACGCGTTGCCTGGCGGGTCCGGGCGGGCGGCGGGGCGCGAGGGCGGCCCCCGCCCTGCCCCGGGGAGACCCGCCGCGAGTAGGGTAGAGTTTTGATGTGCAATTTAAAAATATATTAAAAAAAAAATAGTATGAAATCCCCCCGGGGCGGCCGCGGCGGCCTCGAGGTGTCGGGTGCCTTGGTGGGCAAACTGAGCCATGTCCCTGGGCGCTTGCCGGCCTCTCGCCCTGCTCCCGAGAGCGGCCGCCCCGGAGCGCCCCGACGCCGGCCCTGGCGCCCGGAGCACTTGTCTCGGGCGGAGGAAATTAGAGCAGCCAGCGAAACCCCTTCCGTGCCGGCGAGGGACCGCAGAGCTGTCCGCCCCCCTCGCGGCTCCAGGGAGCGAGGATTAGGCGAGACGTAGGAGAAAAAATAAGGAAATCAGCCCCACAAGCCATCCACCCCCCAGCGCAGACACTGTCCTCTCGGCCTCGTCCCTACACGCGTGTGAGCCTAGTGAGCGGTTAATTTGTCTCGGATGTTCCATATATGTATTTTCAGAAATCCTGCATCACCTTCGGGGAGGGAGGGAGGGGGGAAAAAGGAACTAAAAAGAAATTAAAAAAAAAAAGGAAAAAAAAAGAAAAAAGCATTCAGACTTGATCTATTTTATACAATGTAAGCTGCGACCAAGTCCTGTTATTCATATTGTGGCTTTGAATCAATTATGTTTATTAAAATGCTATTGCTTCTACTTCCTCTCTGCTGTCGTTCTTCCTCGGTTAAAGGCCGGGACGGGGGGAGCGGGGGGGCGAGGCGGCCTCGGCGTCGCCTCGGGGCCCGGCACCCCGCTCCTGGGCTCGGCGCCGGGGGTCCAGGGCCGGGGGGCTGCGCGCGGCGCCCGACACCGGCCCGGATGGGTGGCGTTTCTGCAAGCTGCCGGGGCGGCGGGCGCTGCCGGGGTCCGGCGTCTTGCAAGGAGAAAGCGCGGCCGGGGGGGCCGCGGGGGCCGCCGCCGTCTCAGGGCTGCAGCCAGGCGCTCACGCGGCCCTCGAGCAGGGCGATGCCCAGCATGATGCCGCTGCCCAGGACGAAGCCGCCGTTCTGCAGGGCGAAGCGGCCCCAGGAGCCGCCGCCGGCCTCGGCGCCCCGCAGCACCTCGGGGAGCTGGGCGGAGCGGGGGCTCAGCGGGGCCGGCGCGATGCCCGGCCCCCCCGGCCACCCCCGGCCCCCCGGCCACCCCCTTACCATGTCGGCCAGGGCCACGTAGAGGAAGAGGCCGGCGGCGGCGGCCAGGAGCCCGGGGGTGAGGTGGGCAGCGCCCTGCCCCACGGCGGCCCCCGCCGCGGCCCCCAGGCAGGAGAGCAGCCCCGAGAGCAGGTTGAGGAGCAGGACGGCGCGGGGCGACGCGCCCGCCTGCAGCAGCACCGCCAGGTCACCTGCGCGGAGGGGGGAGACGCTGGGTGCCGGGGGCCGCGGGGGCCGCGGGGGCCGCAGGGCCGGCGCTTACCCAGCTCGTGGGGCAGCTCGTGGCAGAGCACGGCCAGCGCCGTGCTGAGGCCGCTGGAGAGGCCGTGGGAGAAGGCGGTGCCTGCGGGAGAGGAGCCCCGGCGCCCGGCTCGCAGGTACCCAACGCACCGTGCACCCCGCGTCCCCCTGCTCCCCGCGTCCCCCTGTCCCCCTGCCCCAATGCACCCTGTGTCCCCGCGTCCCTCTGTCTCCCTGGCCTTACGTACTGGGCACCCCGTGTCCCCCCATCCATCCCCATGTCCCTGTGCCCTGATGCACCCCGTGTCCTGTCCCCCTGCCCCAACGCACTGTGCACCCCACGTCCCCGTGTCCTCTGTCCTCGCGTGCCTGTGCCCCAATGCACCCTGCATCCTTCTGTCACCCTGTCCTTACGTACTGTGCACACCGTGTCCACCTGTCCATCACCATGTCCCTGTGCCCTGATGCACCCCGTGTCCTCTCACCCTGCCCCAATGCACCGTGCACCCCATGTCCCCGTGCTCCCCGTGTCCCCCTGTCACCCTGCCCCAATGCACCGTGCACCCCATGTCCCCGTGCTCCCCGTGTCCCCCTGTCACCCTGCTCCAATGCACCGTGCACCCCATGTCCCCGTGCTGCCCGTGTCCCCCTGTCCCCCTGCTCCAATGCACCGTGCACCCCATGTCCCCGTGCTCCCCGTGTCCCCCTGTCACCCTGCCCCAATGCACCGTGCACCCCATGTCCCCGTGCTCCCCGTGTCCCCCTGTCACCCTGCCCCAATGCACCGTGCACCCCATGTCCCCGTGCTCCCCGTGTCCCCCTGTCACCCTGCCCCAATGCACCGTGCACCCCATGTCCCCGTGCTCCCCGTGTCCCCCTGTCACCCTGCCCCAATGCACCGTGCACCCCATGTCCCCGTGCTCCCCGTGTCCCCCTGTCACCCTGCCCCAATGCACCGTGCACCCCATGTCCCCGTGCTCCCCGTGTCCCCCTGTCACCCTGCCCCAATGCACCGTGCACCCCATGTCCCCGTGCTCCCCGTGTCCCCCTGTCACCCTGCCCCAATGCACCGTGCACCCCATGTCCCCGTGCTCCCCGTGTCCCCCTGTCACCCTGCCCCAATGCACCGTGCACCCCATGTCCCCGTGCTCCCCGTGTCCCCCTGTCACCCTGCCCCAATGCACCGTGCACCCCATGTCCCCGTGCTCCCCGTGTCCCCCTGTCACCCTGCCCCAATGCACCGTGCACCCCATGTCCCCGTGCTCCCCGTGTCCCCCTGTCACCCTGCCCCAATGCACCGTGCACCCCATGTCCCCGTGCTCCCCGTGTCCCCCTGTCACCCTGCCCCAATGCACCGTGCACCCCATGTCCCCGTGCTCCCCGTGTCCCCCTGTCACCCTGCCCCAATGCACCGTGCACCCCATGTCCCCGTGCTCCCCGTGTCCCCCTGTCACCCTGCCCCAATGCACCGTGCACCCCATGTCCCGTGCTCCCCGTGTCCCCCTGTCACCCTGCCCCAATGCACCGTGCACCCCATGTCCCTGTGCTTCCTGTGTCCCCCCGTTGCCCTGCTCTTATGTACTGTGCACCCCATGTCCCCGTGCTCCCCATGTCCCCCGCCACTATGCACCCCATGTCCCCTGTCCATCCCCATGTCGCTGTGCCCTGATGCAGTGTCCCCGTGTCCCTGATGTCCCCGTGCCCTCACCGATGGCCAGCCCGTCCATCAGGTTGTGGATCCCGTCCCCCAGCACCACCATCCAGACGAGGTCGGCGGCCCCCGGCCGGGGGGGCAGCGTGGGGCCATGGGAGTGTCCGTGGGGGGGTCCGTGGGAGTGTCCGTGGGGCTCGGCCGCCCCGGGGGGGCCCGGCTCCGGCTCGGGGGCCGTCAGGTGCCGCAGCTCAGCCCCTGCGGCGGGAGCGCCGTGGTGGGTGCGGGGGCCGGGGGCGGCGGGGGCCGGGGGCGGCGGGGCCTTACCTGGCGCGGGGGCGGCCGCGGCAGGGCTCTCTCCGGGGGGGCGGCCGCTCGCTGCCCCGCGCTGCTGGGGGAGAGCAGAGCCGGGCGTCGGGTGCGGAGCGGGACCCCGCGGCCCTGCCCCCCCCCCCGTGACGCCCGGCTCTCACCGTGGCCTCCCGGCGCCGCCGCAGCATCCCCAGGAGCAGCTCCACGAGGAAGAGCAGGTAGATGCCCCCCAGGACCGCCAGCCCCGGCCGCAGCGCCGCGGCCCCCGGCGTCTCCGCGTGCCTCCCCTGGGCCTGCACGCGAGGGGCCGGCGGCTCAGGGCACCCGGACGCCGGGGCCCCCGCGCCCCGCCGCCCCGGCCCGATACCTACGTGGGGCCAGAGGTGGAGCAGGGCGTCCCCGCAGAGCGTCCCCGCGGCCAGCGCCACCAGGAAGGCCAGCAGCGAGCGGAAGGCGCCGCGGCTCAGCAGCGGCACGAGGCCCACGGCCAGGGCGGAGGGCAGGCTGACCAGGGCGACGGCCAGCAGCCCCCAGCCCAGCGCTGCGGGCGCCGGTGAGACCGGCCGGCCGGGGGGGGCCGGGCACGGGATGGGGGACGTGGGCGTGGGATGGAGGGATGGGGTCCTGGGGGGATGCAGGATGGGGGATGGGGTCCTGGGGGGATGCAGGAATGGGGTCCTGGGGGATGCAGGATGGGGGATGTGGGAATGGGAGATGCAGGATGGGGTCCTGGGAGATGCTGGGATGGGGGATGTGGGCATGGGGGATGCAGGATGGGGTCCTGGGGGGGTGCTGGGTTGGGGTGTGTGGGCACCCGGGATGCAGGATGGGGTCCTGGGGGGTGCTGGGATGGGGGATGTGGGCATGGGGGATGCAGGATGGGGTCCTGGGGGATGCAGGAATGGGAGATATGGGCACCCGGGATGCAGGATGGGGTCCTGGGGGGTGCTGGGATGGGGGATATGGGCACCCGGGATGCAGGATGGGGTCCTGGAGGGTGCTGGGATGGGGGATATGGGCACCCGGGATGCAGGATGGGGTCCTGGGGGGTGCCGGGGTGGGGGATGTGGGCATGGGGGATGCAGGATGGGGTCCTAGGAGGTTGCCAGAATGGGGGATATGCGTTGGAGGATGCAGGATGGGGTCCTGGAAGATGCAGGGATGGGGGACCTGGAGATGGGGGATCCTGGGGGGGGGAACATAGGAATGGGAGCCTGGGGACATGGGGTGGGGGATGCAGGATGGGTGTCCTGGGGCTGTGGGGCCAGGGTGGGGGCCCCGGCTGGGGTTACCTGGCCACAGGCCCCCCCCCGGGGGAGGCAGCGTCACCTCGTCGCTGTGCTGGATGCAGACGCGGCTGTCGATCTGGTAGAGCAGGGCCGGGCAGAGCAGCGAGAACTGCTCCGGTGTGAGCTGGGCCACCGAGGCCAGCCCAAAATTCACCAGCAGCTGCGTCACGTTGAGACACTGCGGGGCACGAGCGGGGCGCTGGGGGGTGGGGGGGGCAGTGCCCAGGACACCTGGGTCCCTCTGGGGGTCCCCAGGGGCTCTGAGCACGTGGGACAGTGCAAAACCCCCCCGGCCCCAGCTCACGTCCTCGTGCGGGTGGTCGTAGACGGAGTGGTCCAGCCCCAGCACCCTCCCCAGCAGGCTGAGGCTGGGCTGGTCCCGCCAGGGCGCCGAGGGGTCCCCGGGGGTGGCCCCGGGGCCGGGGGGCTCGGAGGGCTCTGGCTCCCTCCAGATCTTCACCCCCTGCTTGCTCCGGGGGGGCTCGGGGCTGCGGGAGATGGGGGGGATGAGCCGCGGGGGTGGCTGGGCCGGGGGTGCGCGGTGCAACGGGGGGGGCTCCGGGGCGCTGGGAAGGGGGTGCCCCGGGCCCGGGGTACCTGGTGGGGCGTGCGGGGGCCGCGGGGGCCGCGGCGGGCGGCGGGGCGCTGGCCTCGGCCCCGCCGTGCTCCCAGGCCGGGTGGCGGTGGCGGTGCTTGTCCTCCTGCACCTCGAGGAGGTCGAGGTGGCTGACGTGGCCGTGGCCCAGCTCCTCGTGCTGGATCTGCACCACCTGCACCCGGCCCAGCCCCAGGCTCAGCAGCAGCCGCGCCAGCCCCTCGAAGGGCAGCGTCCCGTTGGCGCCGTACTGCCCGAAGAGCTGCTGCAGGTAGTAGCCGTGCTCCTGCGCCGCGTCCCCGGGCGGCACCCCGTCCTCGGGCAGCGCCGCGTCCCCGGGTGCCGCCGCCGGCCCCGGCGAGCCCCCCGGTGCCCCCCGCGCCCCCGGCAGCGCCAGCAGCCAGAGCCAGGCCAGGAGGCGCCCGCGGGGGCCCATGGGGTCACCGGCCACCGGGCCGCCGCCGGCCCGCCCGGACACCTGGGTCCCGCGGCCGTGGGGCGGGCCGGCTCCTGGAGCGGGGTGGGTGTCCCCCGGCGAGGCTGGGAGGGACAGGGGAGGCCGGCGTCAGTGCGGCCCTGCCCGGTGCCCCCAGAGCCCGAGACGCCCCAAATTGGGGGCCAAATGCACCGCCCCGAACTGCCCCGGCGCGACGTGCAGCTGTGCCAGCCGGTGCTCGTCCACACGGGGCACGGCCCCCGCGGGCAGCGTGCCCATCACCTCCCGCGCCTCAGCTTCCCCTCCGAGCGGCCCCGGAGCCCTGCGCAGCCCCCTCGGCGGCCGTGGCGCGCACCCACCGTCCGTCCGTCCGTCCGCGGCAGGGCTGCGAAGGACCCGGCGGAGACACGGGGTCCCGGCTGGGGACACGTGTCCCTGCCGGGGTGGATGGGCCCCGGGCGGGACGTCGGCCCCGTGGGACCAGGCAGGGTGTGGGGACAGCGCCGGGGGGGGGGGGGGGGGGGCACAGTGACACTTGTCCTTGACGGGAGATTTTGCAACCGGGCCAGCTTTTGTGTCGGGAGTTAATGTTTCACCGCGCAGGGCGATAACGGCCGCCGGAGCCCGGCCGCCCCGGCACACGCACCCCAACCCCGGCGGGGCGCCCCGCCACCGCGCCCGCCCGCCGCCCACCACGGCCCGGTTTGGCCGGCCGGGTCTGTCCCCCCGCTCCCAGCCGGCCGCGCAGGGACGGTGCCGCCCCGGCTCGTCGCCTGCAGCCGCACGGGGACACAACGCCCGCGGCCCCCCCCCCGGCATCGCCCCCCCACCCCGGGGCGCCCACGGCTCACCTGGCACTGCCGAGGCCGGAGGGGCCGTGCGGTGCCGACCGCCGGGGCCTGGCCCCCGTCCCCGCGCCGCGGCTGCACCGTCTGCTGCGCCCGAACTGGGGGGCCAAGGGTCACCCGGGCATTGCTCAACCCCGGCCCGGGAGGGGCCGCGCGGGGCAGCCGTAAAGGGCGAGGGGGGCCCGGGAGCCCCCCCACGGGGCCGGCGCCGCGCGCGGAGTCACCAGCCGAGCCGCGGGCAGCAGGCAAAACCTTTATTACCACCCTCCGGACGGGGCCTCGCCGCCCGCCCCGGCGCGGGGGCCGGTGGGCGGCAGCCGGGCGCAGGAGGGTGTCGGGGGGCCGCGAGCCCCCGACGCCAGCGAGGGCCCCCGGGGCTGCCGGTCCCGTCCTGCGCGGGGCCCCCGAGCACCGGGGCGCGACGGCGTCCCCTCGGCCCCGCCGGCTCCGCGACGCCGCGGCTCAGGGCCGGGAGCGAGGCCTGCGGGGGCCGGAGCCGGGAGGCCGGGGCCCCCCGTCGCGGGCCGGGGGCCGAGCGCCCGTCGCGGGAGGGCCGGGGGCCGGCGGGAGCGGGGCGGCGGCGGCGGCGGGGGCCCGGCCCGTTATCTCTTGCTGCTCCGCCGCGTCTCTTTTCCGTTGCTGACGGGGCCGGCGGCGGAGGCGGCGCCGGGGCCCGGGTGGCTGGGCTGGCTGCGGGTGATGCGGCCGCTGGAGGGGTGCGCGGGGGCGCCGGGGGGGTGCGCGGGGCCCCCCGCGCTCAGCCCGTTCCCGTTCTGGCTGTCGGGGGCTGGAAGCAGAGCAGGAGGCGAGGAGCACGGTGAGGGCGGCGGTGCCGGGGGCGGCCGGCGGCCCCCGGGCGCCGCATCCTCCCTACCTGGGGGTGCCGCGGAGGGGCCCTGGCTGCTCGGCGCCGCGGCTGGGCTCGCGCTCTCGTTCTGGGCCTGCGGAGGAGACGGAGACGCCCCATGTGCCAGGGAGCCGGGGCCGGCGGGGCGCCGGGGGCCGGGGGGGGCCCTGCCCGCCCGGCAGCCCCGGGGGCCGCCCCCGCGGCGCCGGCTGCGGCAGACTCACGCCTTTGCTGGGCGCCTGCTGGGCCGCGTACTCGGGGTTGGGCTCGCTGAAGTTGGGCACCTCCGAGTAGACCATGCAGAACCTGCGCGGCAGAGCAGCGCTGGGCCTCGCCGCCGGGGCCCCGCGGCACCGGCCTGGCCCCCCGCGCCCCCCCGCGCCCCCCGCACTCCTTACTCGCCGATCTTCTGCAGGTCGCCGCCGCGGCCCGTGTACAGCGTCAGGCAGCCCTTGAAGACGGACGCGTACCTGGGGGGGCGGCGGTGAGGGGCGGCCGCGGGGGGCCGGGGGCCGGGCCGGGCCCCCCCGCGCCCCCCCGCCTACCCCTTGGTGAGCCGGATGATGTCCCCGGGCTGGATGAGGTTGCCCACATCGTCCCACACGGAGATGTTGATGCTGCCCGTCTTGTCGGCCACTTTACACGTCCGCACCTCGTGGCCGTCCTTGGTCTTCGTCACCCGGCCTGCGGGGCGGGAGAGGAGCCGGGAGCCCCGGGCGCGGAGCCGGGAGCCCCGGGAGAGGAGCCGGGAGCCCCAGACACGGAGCCGGGAGCCCCGGGAGAGGAGCCGGGAGCCCCGGGCGCGGGGGCGGCGGGGCACCCACCTGTCTCCAGCACGATGAAGATGAGGTTGAGGTTCTTCAGCCCCGGCTTGATGTCCTTCACGAACGTCTCGGTGCTCATGGCGCCGCCGGGGGCCCTGCGCGCACACGGCCTCACCCACGGCACCGGGGACCGGGAACGGGGCCGCCGGGGGTGGGCGACCAGGGACGGGGCACTGGGATGGGATCGGTAGGGACGGGGACAACGGGAAGGGCCCTGGGAACGGGGCCGCCGGGGATGGGGCACCGGGAAGGGGCCGATCGAGACCGGCTACCGGGGACGGGGCACCGGGGACCGGGATGGGGCACCGGGCAGGGGCCGATCGGGGACGGGGCACTGGAGATCGGGGATGGGGCACCGGGACGTGGCACCGAGGACGGGGGATGGGGCACCGGGCAGGGGCTGATCGGTAACGGGGCACCGGGGATGGGAGACGGGGCACCGGGCAGGGGCTGATCGGTAACGGGGCACCGGGGACCGGGCGCGGGGCAACGGGAGGCCGCGGCCCCGTCGCTCCCCCGCCGCCGGGGGGCGCTCGCTCCCCCGCCCCCCCCGCGGCGCGCGCTGACCTGCCGGAGCGCCGCCGCCGCGGGCATTCCCGGAAGTGGCCCCGGCCGCCTCCCCCGGCAGCCAATCAGCGCGCAGAGGCGGCGGACGTCCCGCGCCGCCGGCCAATGGGAGCGCGGGAGGGGGGCGGGCCGGACGGGAGGTTTAAAGGGGCCGCAGGGCGGCGTCGCGGTGGGGCTGGGCTGTGCGCGGCGGTCTCCCGCCGTTCTCGGGCATCGTCCCCGCGGGGCCGGGGCGGGCACAGCCCCGAGAAGCCCCTCCCCCTCCCTGTCGTCACGGGGCACGCCCCGCCCCGCCCAGCTCATAGAGCCCGCCCCCCTGCACCATTGAGCTTCGCCTCTCGGCCGGCTAGAGCGCCGCTTCCGGCTGGGGCGGTGCGGTAACTTCCGGCGGGGCGGGGGGGTTGCGTAGCAGCGCGCCGGGGCCGGGCGGGGGGGCAGGAGGTGGAGGCCGCGGCCGCCCCGGAGCCCCGCGGCGTCCCGGAGCCGTCCAGGCCCGGGCGGCAGGCGGTACGTGAGGGCGGGGGGCCCGGGGGGGCTTGGCTGGCTGGCGAGGGGGGCGCTGCGGGGGGAGAGGGGCCCTGTGGGGAGCATGGGGGCTGCGGGGGGGAGAGGGGGGGCCTAGGAAGGGCTGTGGGGGGGGAGAGGGGTAGAGGGGGTCTGTGGGGAGCCTGGGGGGCCTAGGGAGGGCTGTGGGGGGGTAGGGGAGGGAGGGCGCCTGTGGGGGGCTGCGGAGCGGGAGAGGGGCTCGGGGGGGCTGCGGGGAGGGAGAGGCGTTGGGGGGGCTCGGGGGGCTGGTAGTGAAATGGGGGGCTGAGGAGCTGTGGGGCGGGGGCTGTGTCGGGGGTGGGCGAGGTGGAGTGAGCGGCTTCAGGGCCCCTCGGGGGGTCCCTGGGGTGGGGGTGAGGCCCCAGCAGCCCCCGGAGCCCGCAGGCCGGGAGCGGGGCCGTGGGGAGGGCTCAGTGGGCCCGGCGGCGTCACGGTCCCGGGGGGAGGGTTGGGGGCCCACTGGGACCCGGGGGCTGGCAGAGCGAGGGCAGGACCGCCCGGAGTCGGGGTGGCGGCTGGGCAGGCAGGGAAGGACCCACCGAAGGGCCAGAGACCCCGGAGGTGGAGGGGGGTAGCCGAGATAGGCGTTGATTTGGGAAAGGGCTTAAAACCTTTCCGTGGCCATGGGGGCAAGTGATGGGGACGGAAGGAGGTGCCCAGGAAAGGGGGATGCATCGCCCGGAGCCCTGCATGGGTCTCCGCACTCCCCCTGCGCACGCAGCAGCGTCGGCCGTGCTCGCCGCCGGGCCTGCGTCCTGCGAGCTCAGGAGCTGAGCGGACGAGCACAGTTTAGAGCTGTCTCTGACAGCTCGACTGCGAGCCGAGCTCCGAGTCGTCTTGAGGAGAATCTCCCAGCTTTGATCCCTGATAACGTTTCCTACCCTCCCTGTATGTCTGTGCTCCAGGCTGCTGCAGCCGGAGTAGTTTCAGACCTGCTCACAGGGGCTGGCCGGTGCCTTGCTAAATGGTCGCTGAGAAGGTGGAGCAAAAAAAACCCCAGTGGCTTGAGAAGATGGTCGTTCCATCTGATTATACAGCGTCATAAATACTCCCCAACTTCACTGATGATTGCTCTTCTAGTAGCGTTTAGAGGAAAGCTTTTAATTGGGCTGAAAGTTGCTCTGATGCCGAATTATTTGCAGCCTCTGGGTGCTGCTGTAATGCAGCGAGGGTTAAGGCCGTCCTGGTCCTCATGCAGAAGCCCAGGGCTCTGGGGTGCTCTTGGGTGAGGAGTGGAGAAGTAGGGAGTCTCATGTGTGGGTTAGCTGTAAAAATTAAAGCATATAGAATTCATAACAAAAGAATGTGAGAACACTTACTGCTTTCAAGTTCTTGGAGTCCCGTGACTGACCTTCAGAGCACATCACAAAGCTCGTGTGTGTGTTTGAGGCATTTGAGGAAGGGTAGGAAGTAAAGGGAAGTCGGTAATTAAATGAAATAGGGCTTTAGTTCACGACAAGGTTTTATAATGCAGGCTGTGTACTGAATAGCATGCAGCTCTGCGAGGTTTCCTGCTCTTTTTCCAGAGACGTGCAAGTAAATGCTACTCTTCACAACTTCAGGCACCTAAGCTTGACAGATATCCTGTCTTATGGGAAGGTCCCTAGCCTTTTTTTAGTATAGTTTATAGTGTTAAATGTAAAACGGTGTTATGAAAAAAAACTCAGCGCAACAGCATCAGATGAGCTCTTTTGTTCTAACAGTAGATGTTGTTTGTAGTGGCTTCCAGGGGCCAGGCGTTACTGTGCCTGCTTTAATGCTGTGATAATGTCCAGTGGTGTTTCTGAGCTATGCTTTTTTGTCTTCGTTGCCTAGAACAGCACATAAAACCTAAAACAGTATTTCAGATTCAGACTTCCCTGCTGTCAATTTTTGCAACATTAGAGTGAGCATAGGAGTTGGAAGGAGAAAAAAAAAAAACAACTTGGATTTGTGTCAGGAGGTATTAAGATGGCATTTGGGAAAACTATTTTTAGCAAGATTGTGTAACTTAAAAGCCTAGACTTTACCTACTGGGCAAATACTTCTTTTCCTGCAAATGGTGCATTCTTGCAGTGCAGCAGTCTCGCTGAAAACTTCTCTCAGCCAAACGAAATGGGGATTTGAGGCAAACGGAGTTTTGGCTAAGGGCTGGAATTTCCGAAGCAAAGTGCCACAGCGAGGCAACTGATGTTCGATCAGCAGGATGGTTCATATGCAGCTGGTCCAGAATGCCGAAAGGAGCAAGGGCTCTCAAAATTTGGCTGGGGGCTCTATAGCTATCACTTCCTGCTGTTTTTTTTTTTTTTCCTTAAGTAGAGTAATTTTCTTAGGTGCTTGGAGGACAAAGTAAGGGATGGTCTCGGATGTGGCGATTGTCCTCTGTTCAGATCCTTGTTCCCAAGAGGAACGTCAGGCGTAGCTGGCTCAGGTTGCCGGTACTTGATCGCTTCTGTGCAGGTTATTCAGCTGCTTGGGCACGTTGCGAAGGCTCTTCGGGAAGTGCAGGTTTCCTGGCGGAGGGGAACAGTCTCATGTGTGTGGCTGAAGGCCTGGGTTCTTGTGTGAAAAAAGAAAGATGCTTTCATCTGGGTTTTTAGAGAGTGAGTGAAGGGCAGAGCACAACTTCCCATGTTGGTTTTTACCATGCTCATTTTTTTTTTCCTTCCTCTTTTTTTTTCTGTGACTAGATCTGTCCTGTTTGACCTCATGACTCTTCTGTAGCAGCGGCTCTTGGCCAGTGAAGAATGACATTTTAGACTGTAAAAGGAGGAAAGGGAAAAGATGGGCCACTGGGAGCAACTCCCTGAAAAGAGTAAACCAAACCCAGCCCTGTCTCTTTGCTACTTAGGGAGGAATTCTGCCACGGAAGGTAAATCAAGTACTTTTCAAACTTTTTTCATCTGCTCACAGGTGATGAGTTTAAGTCTTCTCTCCACACGTGCAGAACTCCAGACACACAAATGGTTAGAGTTCTGTCAGCAGTTTTGTGGGGTGTTGCTTTCTATACAAGGCTTTCAGTGGGCTACTGTGGATATTTTTAGGGCATATTTATTTGAAAACTTTGTTTCTGCTCTGTTGACAAGAAAGACCTCTCTACCTCTGCACGCTAACCCTGGTTTCTATCAGGAGTCTCCGTGTGCCTGCGAGGAGTCCCTCTGATCTCTGCAGCGGTGCAGTTGACAGTGCAGCACATGTGGCTGCTGTCACAGCTTGTAGCTGCTTGATTCCTCCTTCAGCAGACGTACTTAGATCACTGTTCAGAGATCACAGCCTGCTGTTCAATAGTCTGTGCAGGTTCACAGTGAAGGATACGGTTCGTGCTCTAAAGCCGTTAAAGAACCTTTCTTGTAAATTAACGTCTATGGGGAAATGGCAGAATCCTCCTTAAATTTTGGTGCATAACTAGTCTAAAACAGTCCTGCCAAACTGGCTTAAAAACTGCTCCTGCCTGATTTCTATATTTCTTTATTTCATTTAGTGTTCTAGAATGAGAAAGACAGACATTGGAATTGCAAGAGCATTCCCCAAAAAGCTAGATTTCCTGTAACTTGCAGAGACAATGCTTTGTTAATAAAAACCTACTGATAAATCTGGAATTTTGGAAAGGCATCCCAAAAGATTGCAGAGACAGCTGGAGGCAACGCAGAGCAAACTTCAAAAAGAGCGAAAGGTAAAAGTGAGCCATAAGTCGAGCTGCTGAGCGGTCTCTGCGTGTGTGTTTTCTCACTAATCAGTCAGCTTGGTGACTGGCCAACTTCTAGGGCTTCACAGCTTGTGTGGGCTTCCTCACAGCAGAAAACAGGAAACACTTCTTGGTGAATAGGATCCTTGCTGTTCTGTTCTAAGGATAGGATTATTCACCAGTATAAAGAGATCCCTTGCATCCATATGCTTTCAACTAAAGGCAAAAAGCTCTTTGGTCTTCCTGTGTCTTGTTTTCCATATGGCAGCTGATCTAGACTTGCTCAGTACAACGGCAGTGCTGGAGAGTTGAAGGTGGGTCTGAACAGAAGCTTGAAAACTTGGCTGACCTGCCTAGGCCACACTGCTGGATTTTCTCCCTAAGAGGTTCACTTTCTGCCCTGTGTCCCTGGGAATTTTTGTGCTGTTTGTGAGGAGCTAAGACTTGCCTTCATCCACGTGGGTGTTGCCAGTGAAGGTGTTGGGTTGCGGGGGGGGAAATCCTTTTCCCTGACAGTTTTGGCTTTCTGGTGCCAGGTATCGCAGCAGCACATCAAGCCCCTGTTTAAACTAGCTGTCTAGTGAGGCTTTCCCTGTGACAAGGTACCACTTGCACTTCTGGTCAAGCAGTTAGGATTGGGAGGGGACAGACTGCTGGTCTCACGTAGCAGCAGTGCGGGATGTTTTTTGTAACTGAGTATTTGTGTACAGATGTCTTGCTGACTATGATTTGTGTCTGCCATTTCTGGGGAAAAACATTAAACTCGTTTAGCTTCTGCTTTAGGTTTTCTATTTTTGGGGGGCTGTCTTGACATCATAAGAAACAGACCAGAAAATAAAAGCGATAGCAGGGATGGGTAGGGCTGTTCTGCGCTGCGTAATTCCAGCCCAGCCCCACCTTGCAGACCCTGATGTCCTGCTCTACCTTATCCGTAGCTATGAACGCTCTCAAAATAATCCATTTCTTGTGGGTGTGTAGCATGGCACGTGCGTGAGGCCCCAGTGCTGGTCAGAGCCTCTCGGCACTGCTGCCATTATGGACGAGGAATGTGCAGGGCCTTCAAAAGTGCCCTGGGGCCGGATTCCTGCCCTGGGATCTCACAGCGTTAACTTCTTCCTCTGGCCTTGCTGCGTCTGCCTGCAGACAGGCTGTGCGCTGCAGCGGCGTGCCGTGCCACATTCCTTCGTGATCTCCGGGGTTTGTGGGATGTGTCACAGCACAACTGACAGCTGGGGAAAGCAGGCTGTGCCAGGGAGCTGGCGGCTTGAGCAGATTTTATGCGAGTTTGTACCCCAGGTCACAGGATCTAGTTTAGTTCCTACCTGGGTTCCTAGGAGCCAGAAGCTGTTACTGCAGATAGTGCTCAGACAAAATAGTCTTTGCACTGTAGAAATGCAGTGTTTTTGCAAGTGGGAAGGATATTCTAAGCTTGTAGCGAAAAGGACAAAAACAAATTCAGGCTTCTGCCGGAATCTTGTACATTTCCCTTATAAATCTGAGACTTACGAATCTAAGACTTGTAAGGTTGGAGAGAAGATGTTTCCGTTTGCGATACTGCGATCGAATGTATCTCGCATTCTTGCTGATGATCAGTTACATCATTTGTGTGCTGCGTAGGTGGAGGTCACGTGCCAGTTCTCACCCTGACACTACCATTGAAGGTTACGCTGTCTGTCTGAAAATGAAGAAAATGGGCGAGTGCTCGCTGATGGGCAGGAGAGGAAGCATGGGAGTAGCTGTCTAAATCAGTGCATCTCCACTTCAGTTGATCAGAGGGATATTTTTGGAGGAAAATAACCCAACTGTTGTGGAGATCTGCCACAAAAATCATGCTGAAGTTTGAATGTTCTCTCTATTTCCCATGTTGTCGCTCATCTGCGTGGGCTACTGCATATTCTTTCTGCCTGTTTGAAAGCTCTATTTGAGGCTGTAAAGCCCATTCACAGTGCTGTAGATTGAATTCCAGAGCTTTAGATGGGCTTGAGTTGAAAAAAGTACAGAAGGGAAGTGGCAGGAATTGGGTGGGAACCTCAGCAGCTCAAGGTCAGGCCACCCTTTCAGAAAGTCTTAATAAAAAGCAGGTCTGTGATGTTTCTAAAACAATGTGTGATTTTCAGAAGTCGTTGCCATGGCTTAGCAACCTGCAGCAACAAACTGCGTTCTCTGAGCCCGTTTCGGTTGCAAAGCAAGGCTTGTAGTCAGCTTCGATTCTTGATTATGCATTTTATAGAGCTGTAGGACTTGAAAAGACCCCCTGGGTTGGTAAGACCTTAGCTCTGCCTCATGTTCTTCGTAGGCTGAAGGTAAGGATAACCTAAGGCTAGATTTTGATTAGGAGCAAGCCCGAAAACTTGTATTGTCTGCAGTGCTGAAGAGGCTTGCTCAGATGTCGTGGTATCTTTCTGCTCTTGTCTTCTCTGCTTTGTTTTACCTCTGTTAGGTCAGAGAGGCTCTGGGGTCCTCTCTGAGCTGTGGCACTGCAGGGGAGTGGTGACTGGAGCGGCACTGGTCTTGCATGTTTGGGGACTCTGTGTTGCAGAGCACTCAGTGCGAGAGACGCAAAGCAGGGTCTAGGAGAGGGGTGCAGCATGGGGGAGAAACCAAAGCCTCCTTGAGAGAGGCGTGTGTACTCGAAAAATATTCTTGCCTTAAATGCCAGCTTGGCTTCAGGAGCTTCCTAGCCTTTTGCAGTGCAAACAAACAAAAAATCCCTTCTGAGAGCGGCTGAGGGTGTGTCTGAGGTTTGTTTTTCCTGAGATTTTGAGCAGTTAACATAACCTGACAAATGTTTTTATGCTCCATATACTTGGAAGGGAACAGGATTTTAATCTGGTCTGTGAATGTTGTTTCTGTTAGTCCCGCCGCTCTGGAAGAGAGCTGCCGTTTCAATTCTCTGACTGTGAATCTGGAGATAGGCTGGATAAACGCCGCGTCTTGCGCCTTATGTAACAGCTCCTCGGGCCAACTGCGTGCCAGAGAACAGGCTGTGCGGTGGACGTGAAGGACGGGGCACTGCAGAGCTTCACCTAGACCGCTCGGGTTCTTTCCCAAATAAGCCTTGCCGAGTCTAAGGGGGTAATGGCCTTGCCCCGGTAGCTGCAAACAGGGATGTCTAACTCCATATTAGGTCTTTTGTTTCTGTAGGTGCCAAGTGGCATTACCTGCACAGTGTGATGTGAACTTGGCTTCAGCACTGTGCGCGTGGTGTGCTGAGAGCTGTTCTGCTTCCAGCAGCCACCTTGAGGAACTTCTTGAAGATTTCTTTGCTTTCTTCTCTTGAGGTGGCTTATTTCCAGGGCTAACCACTCTGCCTGCAGTCTCTTTCACTTACGTGTCTTTAACATATTAAAAGCACTGAAAACAGGGTGGGTTTGTTAGGTCCCGGCTGGAAGAGTCTGCAGGTTGTCTTTGCTTGTTTGGTACCAGTAGCAGTTTCGTGCTGTGGGATTTTGAGGCACTGCCAGCATTGCGGCATGATGCCCGCGGGTGTTCCCAGGACACCCTAAAGCCTGGCTGATACTGCCGAGATCCCAAAGAACTTCCCTGAATGAGGAGTGGTCTTGCTGGATGGAAAAATCTTCTAGGTCCAATTCTGCAAGGATTAAGCAAGTAGAAGTTCTTCAACATATCCTTTTTCCTTCCACCAGCTACCATATTGGGATCTTGAACATGGCGAGAACCTCGTGATTAATGTGTTTTCCTGCTATTATACAGTTAAGAAAGCTTGTTTAACCCTCCTTTCCTTTTGATCTTTTTTTGCCTATGTATACTTAGGCAAAAGCTTCCTTTTACTTTGAAAAAGAAAAAAATCACTTTTTAGAAAAAGCCTTTCACAAGTGTGTTTGTTTTCTTTTTTTTTGAACGGAAAGTTCTGCTCTTTGGACATGAGCTATTGCCAAACAGAAGATTGACACTGCAGTAAAAAACTTCATGGAAAGAGATGTTAGATTTGTACTCTCAATACTTCTGGCTTTTAATTAAAAATATTAGTCATTATTTGCTATGTGCTTTGCCTGCAGCCTCTTGAATCAAAATAGTACATACTAAAACTTTGTGGGTTACTGTCAGTCATTTCTGAAGTCTCTGTTAACTGGAGTAAACTGCTTTGAAGAAACACCCCTGCTTAAGAAAACTTTCAGGCCTGGGGATTACTGGGTTTTTTAGGGGTGGGAGGGACTGCAGTGAACATCCTCTGAATCCATTGGGTTTTATTGCTGCTGGAGTAAAGGCAGTTTTTGAGAAGGAACAAATTAACCCATGTGACCATGGTTTCAAAACAAACACATTAGCCCAACAATTATGTTGAAACGGGTGGTAACCCTTTAAAGGGTTAGTAAGCGAGAATCATTCAAACTTAATTCCTGAGCCCTTGTTTAATTGTTCCATTTGAGTCTGGAGCTTGACTGAGGATCCTCCTGTGCTACCGTGGTCCCAATTCAGGTGCTGCACATAAGTCACTTTACATGTGAAGCACTGCGTAAACGCTGCTGTATCCCAGAACACAAATGCTTGCTAAACTCTTCTCTAAGGCTATAGATGCCATTAGAGACAAAAGGATTAGTTTGCTGGTTTTTTTCCTGCGAGTAGAGCATGAATTACTTTAAATTGCCGTCTGCTTCCTGGGTATGTGCAATAACAATTAGAGGCCCTCTGTATTAATGCTGGAGGGGTGAGTGAGCGAGTCACGTTTCAACTTACTCTGTTTAAGTGTCTGATCAGTTTTTTTTGGTGGGGAGGGCCTGCTGTTCCTCTTTGGTGTCATTAGTGTTGTGGTTAATTACACCCACGCCGAGCAGTTGGTGACCGACAGCCTGCATCTAGGCAAAGTTGGTTTATTTTATCTGCTGTTCTTCACCAGTAAGTCTTGATGGAGAGGCTGAAGTCGGGCAGGTGGAGTGACTGTCCTGGCCTGCAGATCAGCAGTCTGTCTTCTGTGCCAGTGTTTGGTTTTCTATCAACTCATGGCCTTTAAATGTCTCAAATATGTATTCAGAAATTCCTAGGAAAAACCACAAGGCCATGCAGGCTCATTCCACACACGCAGGCAAGCCAAATGCAAACAAAATTGGAAGAAGCAAAGAAACAATCGAAGTAACGTCAAGAATTTGGTTCTGTGATCGCTGGGTTGCCTCTGCAGACCTTGCTGTGGTGCTAAGCACGAGGCAGTCTGTCTGCAGCTGAGCCCGGCAGGTTACCTTTGCGGAGTGGACTCTGCTCCTTTTTGGTGCTGGCATTTGACATTAGGTCTGTTCTGTCAAGCCATGTGTAACATGGGTGGACACTAGGGGTAACTGTACCAGAAAAGTCAAGATAATGACGAGAAGGACCGAGAAGATCTGACATGAGTCAGTTATAAATGGTGGTGTCATTTGGAATAGTGTTACCAGATCTGTGTGGCTTGATAGACCTGCCAGGAACACTGGTGCCACAAGGAGAGTGCTGTAGGGAGAGGTGGTTGGCCTTCAGAGCCTCTATCTCATAACCACATCTTGAAATCGAGCTTTCGTTCTTCTTACTTCCTTCAGACTTTCATAATGCGCAGTTGTGCAACGCCTGTCCACATGGATAGTTAATGCAGCTGGAGGTGTAAAAGCCGTGGGAGACCTTGCAGCCAGACCCCTGCGCTGCTCGGAGAGCTACCCCTTACTGCTGGTGTTTGTTTCCTAAGGAGCTGAGATGTATGTCGTATCGGCTGTTCATCAGTAAATCGTGATGGGTCTGTATCTGAGCAGAGAGCTTGTAGTTCCCACTGGTTCCCAGATTAAAGCAAGGTTTGGATTTCTGCTTAGTTCATATGCCAACAAATACCCATTTCAGTTCCCTGCCTGGCCAGGCAGTGTGGGGAAATCCCTCCAGCCAAGAGTGGTTTCCATGCACAACATGTGTTGCATTTATTTCTGTCCTGCTGCACTGCATAGTTTAAAAACTAGGTCGCTGGACAACTAGGTCATGCAGAGGGACTTTTAGCCAGCTTTAGCCTGTGCTGCCTGTTCAGACTCAATATTGTTCTTGTTAATCTTCAGCTTCAGACAGCTCTTCTCCTTTGGTGCGGAACAGGGGGTTGCTGCTAGCGCTGGCTGCTGGGTCTCGTGCCAGCAGCGTTGAGGAGGGTGGCAGGCACGCAGAGCCGCCGGAGTCTCTTGGGTCGCTCTCCAGCCCGGCGCGGGGCGGCTGCGCGGCAGTCACCGAGCTCAAGTACCTGGCTTGCTGGGGCCCGACGCGTTCCAGGCGCAGCTGCTGGCTGCCCTGCGCTTCAAAATGTGCAGCCTGCGAATGCCGGAGGATGCCGTGAGCCGGAATGGGCTGCTGGCAGCGGGGAGGCTAGCTAATCGCCATGGCTTGGCAAGCCGCCCCTTGCCAGCTGGGCTGCAGTAACCGGGTCGCTTGCGAGGGTGCAAACAGACCGTCTTCAGCTCTCCCTCCGCGCACGGACTGTTGTTCGGCTGCTGAGACTCTCCTGTTGCAGTTCTGCTGGAACAGGCTGTTGTTCCTGTAACAGCTCTGCTCGCTGACGTGAGGGTTTCCTGTGAAACCTCTATCGTGTGAGGTCAGTTAGGAGCCATCGGAGCCGCTCTAAAGCGGCAGAGCAGGGACAGGGGTGCAGCTTCAGCGCTGGTGGCTCTTCCTTTGTCCACAGTCTGCTCGTCAGAGCAGAGCTGCCCAGAGCCCTTTTGCTTTCATCCTGGCACCAGCCCCGTTTCTCTCTGTAGCAGCCTCCTCCTCACCTGGTCTGAGGAAGATGAGGAATCCCGGCAGATCCCTCCAGCAAAGTGCTTCTAGCCAGTGTCAGCCCCTCTGCAGAGCCGGCTCAGGGCTGTTTCTGCTGTGCGGTTTGTCCTGGTAAATGGCTGTCCCGCCAGCGGTGTCGGCAGCATCTTTCCTTGGTGTGAACTCGGACTGCTGGGAGTGCAAGTCACCTTAAATGGATGCAGATCCAGGGGGCCGGGAGCCAAGTGCTGCAGAACCCTGTGATTCCTTTGAGCCTCTAGGTCACTTTTTTCCCTGGAAACTCTCCAGCGGCAGCAGGACTGCTTCAGAAAGCTTGCAGCCCCCCACGATATGCGATGTGTTTACTCACAGCAGGGAAACCGAGGCAACCGAGTATGGTGCCCCAGAACACCCACAGTGCAAACCAGCGAGAAGATCACTGGAGTCCTGGCTCTCCTGCTGCGTTTTAACTGTTACAGAACAGCCTCTCTTGCATCTGTATGTTTTCTCTTCCTTTTCTCCCCTCTCCCTTGCTTTCTGGTTTTAATTTTATTTCTTTTGGATCATAAAGCTGATGAAATTAGGAAAGATTATTAAAAACACCATTGTTTACAGAACAGGTTTCTTCCAAGCTGTCCCAGCTGCAAAGCTGCTCTGGTATCTGTTGGCAACACTTATATTGGAAATAATGAGAAAATGGTGTCTCTCTTTTTGAGAACCAGGCAAAGCCTGACACTGGAGACTTCCAGCACAGGCTAATTAAGTTTTATTTGTTTTGTTTGTTTATTTTAATTTTTTTAAGGGATTCTGTCTGGTCTTCTCTATTCCTGAAGAAGGGTTGGGCTGCCCTAGTGAAGCGATAGCAGATACAAGATACTTGCTTAGAGGGATGAGCTGTGTGGATTTACTGTTAAAAGGAGGGAGGAGAGTGGGATTGCCAGGTTCTGCTAGCAGCTGGTGTGCTTTAAGAGGAATTAGATGCCTTTGCATTTGAACGGGAGGCACTGGGGTGGATGTTGTTCATCCGGTCCTTGGTTTTACTGACCATCGTGCTCTGACTCTCCAGGCATATTTTTTGCTGTGTGTTTAATGTGTAGGTGCTGACAGCCTTCCGTTCTTGCTGTTGTCATTTATCTTTTGCCTTGGACCAGGTTTATCTAGGTGAGCTCTAGCTGTGAGTGCAGAGTCCTCTGTGTTGCTGTTTTGCTAGACACAGTTGCGCAGTTTATCGTGGGTAAGTGCCTTTTTCAAATCTTGGCCTTCTCGGGCTCTGGGAGGTTGGGGTCCGGGAGACTCGTAGCCAGCACGTCTTCTGCCCGGATGAGACTCGGTTCCCTCTCAGGCACGCTGTGTTGTCTGCCCCTGTGCTGTTCCTTGCTCGTGTTGCTCACACCGAACATCAGCTTCTCGGAATGAGTCAGTGTCTCTTCCGAGTGTCCGGCACGCTGTGCGCGTGGTGCACAGGTGGAGGTGCTGCTGCCCCGGGACCCGCAGCCAGCAGCGCGCTGCTGAGATCTTGTAGGAGATGCTTTTTTCCCGGTGAAACTGTCCAGGGCCGGGTCCTCTCCAGGCTGCTCTGCATCCCCCCGCTTGCCCGTGGAGTGACGATGCGAGGTGTGTTTGTGACCTAGAACAGCTGTTACCAAGGAAAGCTGATTGTGTGGGTGAGGAGGAGCGTGGAAGCATAATCCTGCGAACTTCAGATGAGTCAGCCTCTGTGTCGGTGGAGTGGAGAGCTCTGCTGGAGCCAGTAGATACTGGCTTGTTCCACAGACTGTGCCTGGAGCAGTTTACCAGGCAGAAAGCTTGGCTCGTCCTCACTGTCTGGGATCCAGCGGCTTGAACATATTGTGGCAAAAAGGAGGGAACATGTGAACATGTGCTTTGGAGGCTGTGGAACAAATCTGCAGGCTCCCATGAATCCATTTTTTAGGGGGGAGGGGGAACCTTTTTTTTAAAGCCATTAATTTTCCTTTTGTCAACAGAAAAAACTCTTAGCTATTGAATTTTCCTCTGGGGTCAGAAACAGTTATCGTGCTGGAAGACAGCACAGTATTACCATGGAAATCTTATCTGTATGGTCGCTGTTAATATGAAATATGGACAGATAGGCTTTGGGTCAGAAGAGCCGCCGCCTCGTTAGCTGTGTTTCTGCACTGTGATTTTGAAGTGCTGAGGTAAGCTGATGCCAGATAATTGATTGAAGCCCCTTTGTTACCCAAGACTTGGAACAAAACTGAAACGCACTGAGCGTATAGGAATGAATGTCCTATAACCAGGGCAGGGAGAGTGTGTGGTGACTGGCTGCCTTAATTTATTTGCCTATTTAAATAGTGGGTTTGTGGAGAGGACAGAAGAACAGCACAAGTCAGGGGCTTGAGACAAGACGTCGGCCCCTCCGTAGCGATAGCGGAGCTGGGAGAACCCTCGTGTTGGGATGCGACGGCCTTTTGGCAGTCCTTCATGCAGTGCCATTTTCTAGGCAGCTGGTAAGTGGGCCGTCACCTTCCTCTTACCTCTCCTCTGCTTCCTCAAGGGTGTTCTGGGAACAGGCCTTGAAGGGCTTTTGTCTCAGCTGGTGGATGCTGAGGAGGCTTAGGGTAAGTGCAGGAGTGTCACAGCACTTGTTAATTCATGATCCTCTCTGATACAATCAAGTCCTTGTTGCTATGTAGATCTCTTCTGTGCTAAGCAGCATGCAGGCACTTGAAGTCCCCAGGCCAAGAAGATGACAATCTAAAAAGACAAGACAGACGTGATGACAAGGGAAGCAGAGGGAAAGGGAGGAGAAGTGACTTACCCCAGCTTTGCTCTATAATTTGGGTTAAAGCCCTGTTCTCTGTGACTTGCCTCTGATCCGTGCTGGCTGTCCTCTCTCCCTGCCCAGCCCTAGGGAGGCTGACAGTGCCGGGGCTGAGAAGCTGTGCATATTTGGAGAGGGCAGGATTGGGAAGTGCATTCACTTAAATCAAGTATAATCATAAGTGGCAGTTGCTATTTATTGCAGATGCAATTTGTTCTAAGAATGGGCTTGTGTGGACTTCCACTCCAACTTCACTCTGCTATATCTTGTCTTGTCCGTACTGCAGATGGCTTGGTTTGACTTCACCCCAGTATCCGAGTGCCTCTCTTAACCCTTTGAGGAAAGACGTCTTCTAAGCTCCTTGCACTTCGGTTCTGTGCGTGATAGATGCCTGCAGCCTGAGAATCACCATTCTCCTTGTTGAGCAGCACTGCGCTTGTAGGGCTTGCTCAGATTAGCTGTGTGATACTTCCTTTGGGGCCATCCTGGAGGTTGCTGGGCCCAGGGAGGAAGAAGTGTGCAGTATCCCGCAGGGCTAGGTCATTAATTCACCTCTGGATGTGACAGGAGAGAGGCTGGGTTGCCAGCTCCGTCTCACTAGAACATCACAGACATTTTCAGCTCTCCTATTTCTGCTTTGTAATTAGGAAAGAAATGCTCCTTGCTTTGGCATGCTGGCAGAGCCCCGCAGATGATCCGGCTCTGTGCTTGCAGAAGGGGCAAGCAGCTGGGTAGAGGAATGAGAAGAATTCGGAGGTGCTCAGACTCATGCAGGTGCAGAAATTTTTCTGGGGAAAGTTTTGATACAGCTTCTGTTTGGCATATGGCAAGGTGGCCATCTTAGTGGTTGTGTTGTGCCCTCTGCTCTTCTCCCCTCCGCTCTTCTCTTACCCGAGTGGGTGTGAAGACATCTGGTGTCTCACCCGGCTGCTTGTTGGAAACTGGAAGTTTGGAACTGAAAGACAAAGGAAGCCGAGCTGTTAGCGAGTGCACTTCTGAGCAGACCGTGCTGTGGGCCGGGCGCCGGCTGGGCAGCCCCTTCCCTCAGGGTTGCTCTCTGGAGTTGGTGCACTCACAATGCAGCTTGTCTTGTTAGCGGAAGGATCTTGTCCGGTTGCCCGGTCTAGTTCCACTCTTGATGCCTGGACGCCCATTGCAGTCGCTGGTGCTGCATCTCCCTAGCAGGCGCAGAGGGCAGGCCGTGTCCCTGGCAGCTGCTCGTGGACTCAGAAACACGTCAAGACGCCACAGCGTGAACCAGTGCGTGAGCACGGAGCGGCAGGGATGAGGGTGTTTGGAGTGGTCCCGGCGGTGGAGTGAAACACCTTCCTGGCGAGGGGCTGCAGGTTGCGCAGGTGCTGCGGCTCAGCCGCCAGCCGGGAGCTGTTGCTCTGGATCCTCCACATCCAGGTTTGCCTTCCCAGTCGGTTTTACCCCAATGTAAATGTGTTGGAGGTGCTGAGACTTGCAGCGCGAGTGGCTCATAAAGGGATGGGAAGGAATTTGGGTCCCTTGCCAGTTGAGGGAGCAGCATCTGTCCAAAGGCGTGGGAAGGTCTGAGAGCAGCTGATCCTAGTTGCTCAGAGATCCATTCTCCCTCCAGCCTGGAGCTGTTAATCTTGTTATCTGAATTGCAAACTCTGACACAGGGACTTTCCCCACCCCAGCCTCTGTCAGAGGAGTCTTTTGTCTGTGCTCGCTCTGTTAGAGCAAAGAATCTATCCACACGTGGAGCTGATTTATCATCTGATTTTCACAGATGTCCAGTGAGTTGATTAAAGTCCCTCCCTACTGTCCTTTGACTAGGAGAAGGTCCCAAGGGCCAACCATGAAGTTATTGCATGACCTTCAGCCTCTCCCTATCCATCCATCACACCTTCTCTCCTCCCTTTTCTTTTCCAGCTGAGCAGATGCCGCCGTTTACACAACAAGCCGCGCTTGCTGTGTCTGTCTAGAGCCGAAGCTCTTTCGGCTGGGAAGGGCTGGCCGGGGAGGCGCGTGGCGTTGTGCAAGCAAGTCAGCCGAGCTGCAGCGACTCGGCACCGCTGGCCGTGGCTGCGTGGCTCACATCTGGCTGCAGAGCATCAGCAGGGCCAGTTTGCGCCTGCCCTCGAGAGCAGGTGGATGTTCCTGACGTCTGCGCAGCCAGGGGTGCTGCCGCGCCGCGGTCTCCTCCCCGGGCAGGCACGGCTGGTGTCGGAGCCGCGGCGCGGCCGCGCGCCCTTGCGCAGCTCCCGTCTCCGTCTGGTTCACGGCTCCTGTTTGCGTTCAGGGTGGAGCCTCCTCCTTTATCTCGTGCCGAGCGTGATGGTGCCGCTGCAGCGGGAACCTGTATCGCTGTGACAGTTGCCACCGACTTTGATGTTGGTGAGAACGGGAGAGGAGGGGTTGGCTCCGCAGGGACAGGCCGCAAAGGGACCCGTAGCTGCTGGCACGCTGGGGCAGGGCTCAAGGTCAGTCTCTGGCAGGTGCTGTGAGAAGCCAGTGAACGTATCGCTGGGAACCGTGCCCTCGGAGGGGAGGGACAGGGACTTGGTGCCGGACGGGCTGGGTTCGCGCTGGGCTCGCTGCTGCACGTCCTCCGTGCTGCGAGCAGGCAGGGCCTGGCGGCTCCCGTCCAGGCGCGGAAGCACCCGGCTGCGATCGCTCTGCGGCAGGCAGTGTCGCAGTCTTTGCTCTGCGTCCGCTCGGAGGAGCGGTAAAACCGGAGGCAGCTGGGCTTTGTCGCAAATACCTGCACCCGGGTAGCTGGGGTCTCCGGAGCCGGCGGGAACGCTGTCCCTGGGGACGGCATTGGTTCCCTGCGCTCGGGGTAACTGCTTGCAGGTGCCTGGCTGCCCCAGGGAGCAGTCTGTGGCACACGTCGGCATACGTTGCTGCCCGTGCTCGTAGCATGGCGTATAAAAGCCCACGACAGTGCCCTGCCTATGGGGCTGGGCTCACTCGTTGTTAGCAGTGTCTCTGTGCTGCTTCTCCTGTACATACCGGATCCAACTGTGGGGGGGAAAAAAGAAAGGCAAGTGGGAAAAATGCAGGAGGATTAGTAATATAACATGTGTGGGAGAGCAGTGATGCCAGCAGTGCATCGTGAAGGAGCAGTTCAGCACGCAGACAGGGCTGAAAGACCGCTTTCCCCTTGGCTGTGCTGCACCCTCCTCTGTACAGCGCTCAGCCATGAGCTCCTGGCTGGTGCCTGCCATGCTCGGGTCTGCCGCAGCCAGCCGCGTTGGGCAGAGGGAGCAGGAATTGGGAACCTGGCCACTGTGAGGGCCGGGACTGGCTCTGTCTGGACTCCACGGATGCCCAGCTGCTCCTAACCTCTGTTTTTTCCCTCGCAGGGTTCTGGCTTTGGTGATGAGCAATGGGGTATGATGTAGCACGCTTTCAGGGGGATGTTGATGAAGACCTTATATGCCCCATCTGCAGCGGGGTCCTGGAGGAGCCGGTGCAGGTAGGTTTCCATCTGGTCACTGACTGTTGTTACCAAAAGCCTCTGATTGCAGCTGCAGACTTCTAGAGGTCTTCATCAGATGATGGGCGCCACACACAGCATGTGCGTTACGTGAGCTTGAGGGAGTCTTAAAGCTTTCTTGCTAATGCATTAAAGCAACGGCACGTGTAAGGATGCGTAAGCTAGCCAGAATCCTGCTCCTCTCCTGCCAATAAACATAGCTCAGATGGAGGATAAATGGAGCAGTGTGCCGGTACCGGAGCTGTGCTCCGTCAGGCCTGACACGGCTGGGAGTGTTTGGTCCAGTTCGCTCTGCAGCTAGTGCAGCTATTCAGGGAAGACAGCATTGCATGGGGAGTTTGCTTTTTCCACTTCTTCATCAGCTTCCTGCCCCTGTAAAGCAGAAGGGCTGTTTATTGAACAGGGCTTTCCTGCGAACTGTGATACTGCAAGTTCTTCCAGCGCAGCGTGCAGGGGTGGCTCTCTGGAGGGGGTGCTGGGGCCCCTCCAGAGCACCGCGTGATCTGTGATGTGTCGGTGCACCATTGCCTGCCTGGTAATGGAAAGGCCGTATTTGTCACTGTGTCCTGGTAAGCTCAGTTACTGGGAGAGAAATCACGGGGTCTTTTAGCTCCCTCACCAATGCCGGTGGCTGAGTGGAGCTGGCATTGTACGTGGGGCTTCTTCCCCCAGTCTGTGCCCTTCCCTTCCTAGGAATGCCTTCCACCAGAGGCATTTCTGCATTCGTAGAGCTGCGGCCATGTGTTAGCTTTGTACCCTCTGCGTAAATCCAGCCTTCATTTGAAATAAAATGGCTTAAAATAGGATCGAGCTAATCTGAAAACACATGCTTGTTGCAGTTTGATCGCTTAATAGTGAATAGAATCACCAAAGCTGTGATTTGTGCTGTGCCGGTAAGCCGGAGTCCCAGAGAAGCCAAGGATTGCATCGCGTATCCTCCCCGTGTCAGTGGGCTGCATGTGTGCTGGGACTGGGGGTGTGCAAAACTGTGCGATCTATCGGAGTTAAAATACTGTGTTAGCACCCTCCAACTCCGCTAATCTGTTATGTCAAAACAAGCTTTAATGATGAAAAGAAACAGTCTGTCAACATGTGAACATGATCGTGGATTGTTGCATAAAGTAGAGGGAAAGTTGCAGGTTTCGTAAGTAGATTTATTTAAATCTCATTTTGAGAATGTGATATCTAAAAGTCCCTTGTTCCCAGGCTTTTCTCAGGAGTGTTTAACAGCCTATCTGTTGGATACCAGCCCCCCCCGCTCTTGCCAACAGCATGGTAACTGGAGCTGTGATTAGGCTGCCTTTGTAGCTGGGCATAAGACTTGCCCTCTGACTGGCCTTCATTTGAAGGGATCAAATTCCTGAGGACCATTCTCCTTGTTTCCTGCCTACCGGCTAAGTGATGAGTGCTCTTGAGTGGATTCCTGTTGTGGAGGTGACTGGGGGAGAGGAGGCAAGCTGCCATCTGTCTGGAGACTATTTCTGCTGACCGAGGGACTGTAGAATAATCTAGGTTGGAAGGGGCTTCAGGACGACTCTGGTCCATCTGCCTGTTCAGAGCAGGGCCACCTCCAAAGCTATCTCAGGTGGCCCAGGGCCGTGTCCAGCTGAGCCGTGAATATCTCCAGGGATGGAGATTCCACAGCCTCCCTGGGCCCCGTGCCAGCGTTTGACCGCTGCCACTGAAACACACATTCAGATGTGACCCAGCTGTCCCCTGGGGCACAGAGATGGCCCTGGGTTCTGTCCCAGCCGCACAGATGGTCTCCCAGGTTCCTCTGCAGCCCTGGCAATGAAGCATCGCTTGCAGCAGCTGTGGTCCCATGGCTGCGGAGCAGCCCTCCGCCTGCAGCGGCCAGTGAAACTGGCTTGATTTGCCATCTGCCACAGTCGCCATCTGCACTTGAGTCACTGGGGTTTCCAGATCACTAAGACTTCCGTGTGAGCAGATACGGCTGTGCTGATCGGCCTTGAGTGGATAAAACCTTGTAAAGGGAGCAGAAAGGCCAGCACAGCAGGGAGCTCCGGGATGCGGGGGCAGGTGGTGGGAAAGCCAAGGGAGCGGGACTTCGGCAAAGCACGAGGGAGGGGGTGGTTTTCCCTGTGCCAGAGCCCTACATGCGCTGCGTTGTCTGTCAGCGAGTTCAGCTGCCCGCTGGCTCGGATATGGCGTGCGGCTGGGGAGGGAAGCTGACTTGGTCTGCGTTGCTGTAGGGTCTGGAGTGAAACTTCCAGGACAGTGCTGTGAATCGAATTGAGGAATCCTGATTCGGCGTGTCCTGCAATCTTCGTTATACCCTGGTACCTTTGCTGGCTTGTGCAAGGCAGCCTGTAAGATGCTGCACTGAGGGAACAGCTTGTACATGAGATTTAGCCCTGAACACATCTGACCTTTCTGTAACTCTGGATTTCTGCTTTCTGGAAGAAAAAGATCTGTGTTGTCTGAAGAACTGGCCTGTGTCCCATTCCCCCTCCCCAAACTTAATACCCTTTCAGCTGTAGCTTGAACTTAAGAGCAGAGCCCAGCTGTATAAATACAGTGAAGTAATGTTCTAATCTGCCCTGGAAAAATGTTTAAATTTAGCATCCTGATCTGTCTTGCCTGCTCAACCCTTTAGAAAGGCAGCACAGGAGACACCAGGGCAGCAGCCCTGTTCTGACGGTCCATACCCTTTCCCAGGGAGCTGATCTTTTTGTGAGGCACCAAGTGTCTGGTGAGAAGAGAGTAACTTGGTGGGGCTGGGCCCAAGAGTGAAAACCAGGCGTGGATGAACCTGGGCATTTGCCATCCGAGAGAAGGAAGGATGGCTCTTCAGCAGTGCCTTCCACGTTGTGGTGGGAGGGTGCTGTGCAGAGGCTTTGCATTTTCTGTACAGGCCTGTTTTTTGGTGTCTGATTCCCCTGTCTGCTTGCACAGTGGGCGTGCATCTCCCCCAAGTGAGTATGTAGCTGTTGTGCATCCCTCTGAGACAGAGAGCCCTTCTCTGATCAAGGTCATTGCTAGCACATGAGCTATCCAGGGACCAGCAAACATGTCCCAGCAGGGTTTGAGTAACATGTAGCTGATTTCTGCTCCTCTTCCCCTCCACAGGCTCCTCACTGTGAACACGCCTTCTGCAATGCCTGCATCACCCAGTGGTTTTCCCAGCAGCAGACGTGCCCCGTGGACCGCAGCGTAGTGACGGTTGCCCACCTCCGCCCTGTCCCGCGGATCATGCGTAATATGCTCTCGAAGCTGCAGATCACTTGCGACAACGCTGTTTTCGGCTGTACGGCAGTAGTGCGACTTGACAACCTGATGTCTCACCTCAATGACTGCGAGCACAATCCAAAGCGCCCAGTGACTTGCGAGCAGGGATGCGGGTGAGGATGGCCTTGGTGGGGTTCTGGCCAGCCCAGAGGGCACAAGCCCTTAGCGTGTCACAGCACCGCGATCTCTTCCTGCCCTGCTGTCTGTGGAGGAGGGCAGAGGGGGGACCCCAGGCCGGGGGAAGGAAACGGGGTTCATGGTACCTGGCTCTGCTCTGGGCACCCCTTTGCCCCGTGGGCATGGGGCTTTGGAGGCAGCAGGGCCTTGTAGGCTGTGGTGGAAGGCCTTCTGTCAAAGCACATTGCTCCTAAACTTGGGTCAAAGCCCCTAGCTCTTTGCTGGAGGCTCAAGTGTGAGCTGACTGGTGGAAATGGGGTACTGGAGCTTTTGTAAATCTGCCCAGAGCCATTCCACCCCAGGACAAGTTCCAGCATGAGCTCTGCTCCCTCCTACATGCTGCCAGCTCTGAGAACCAGGAGCGGTGGGTGGTTGGTCTGGTCTTGGCACCTCTGCTCTTGGTGCTGATATCCTTCCCACTCGCATGTTGTAAACATCAAGCCAGGCTGGATGGTTGGCTTGGAAACGATCAGATCTGCCGAAGATGAAGTCAGAGACTGGATCAGGCTCACGGGCTCACTAATGTGGGACTGATCCTGAGCCCTGATCGCTTTCACAGGAGCATAATCCCATCACCTGCCTGCTTCCTGGTGATCTGTTCCCATAGGTCTCCCCCATTTGGTTTAAACCCTGAGGTACGATAGTGAACAGATCATCTAAAACATATTCGAGCTTACATGGCTCTGGGGTTTCCAGAGCTTCTCGCAAGTCCTCCGAGGCTGGCTTTGTCCTGGAAGTTGTTTATGGCCATGCCAGGTGCTCTGGTGTGTAACTTTTCCTAACGCGGGGCCTCCACTGTTTTTGTAATGCTCTGCAGCTTGGAAATGCCCAAAGATGAGCTGCCAAACCACAACTGCATCAAGCACTTAAGATCTGTGGTGCAACAGCAGCAGACAAGAATCGCTGAGCTGGAGAAGACTTCAGCAGAGCACAAACATCAGCTAGCAGAGCAGGTAGCTCCATGGGGCCAGGGGGTTGACTTGCAGCGGGGTCTCTGTGCTAACATCCCCTTGGGAAGGGTCAGTCCTGCCTGTTCAGACACCAAACACTGAAAATGGTTTGTGCACAAAGAAAGCAGCTGCAGGGCAGACAGAACCGCGTGCAGCCAGGCCCCTGCTGCTGTTCTGCACCTCTGCTGCCTTGGAGTCCTTCCCTTGCTCAGCATGTGGAGGGCACCCCAGGACTCCCTCTCCTGCCCTGCTCTGCCCTTCGCAGGTCAAGGCAGCTCGGAGTTTTGAGGGTATCACCATGAGCCATCGTTACTGTGGCTTAATGAGTTGCTGCCCGGTGGCTGAGCCTGACAACCCAAGCAGGGCGGTGCCCTCGCTCTGCCTCAGCTGCAGAGCGAAACCTGCCAGTTCCAACACCAACTTCCTCTGAAACTGGGGAGGGCCGAGAGCTCTGCCGGGGACAGGAGCTCGGCGAATGGGCAGGGACGCGCTCCTCCCTGCGGCTCTGCTGGGGTTTGCTCTTAGGACTGCTGGCTGCAGCAGTGACTCCTTTTGCAAACCCCGCTGTGTCCTGCCCCTTCCAGAAACGGGACATTCAGTTGCTGAAGGCCTATATGCGAGCTATCCGCAGTGTCAACCCTAACCTGCAGAACCTGGAAGAGACCATCGAATACAACGAAATCCTGGAGTAAGTACTGATTCTCGTGCTGCTCTAGGAGGAGCAGGGGAGCCCTGCGTCAGGGTGTGAGTGGAGCTGGGCATCTGCCAGCTTAACTTGCAAACTTGAGAGGAGGATGAAGTGCCTTCTGAGGCAAAGGCACAGTTTGAGAAGAAAATGTGTCTTCTCGTCATACAAGCAAGCGGGGCAGTTGCAGGGAAGTTTGTACTAGCAGGGAGTGGCATGTGAGCTGGCTGCACAATGGGTTCTGGTCTCTTTTATTCTTCCACCTGTATCCTGTTCACAAGCAGGAAGCTGTCAGATTCCTTCCTCCTTCTGAGAAAGGCTGGAGGAAGTGACTTCTCATTGATCCTTTCTTCTGCTCCCTTCTGGGAGTTAAAGGCTCTGTTCAACAAAGCTGAGTGCCACAGCAAGGGACCTGCAGGGACTGCTCGCTGGGGTGGGAACAGAGGAGAGGAAGGTGGGGAAGAAGAGGTGTTTCCTGTCCAGCCTTGTTCCCGAGCACAGAGCAGACCCGAGGCAGAGCAGCTCCTCGGTTGCGGTGGCAGCCACCGCCGATATGTGCGCTGACTGTCCGCTTGTCCCCGTCTCTCCAACCAGGTGGGTGAATTCCCTCCAGCCAGCCCGGGTGACGCGGTGGGGCGGCATGATCTCCACGCCGGATGCAGTGCTGCAGGCCGTCATCAAGCGCTCGCTGGTGGAGAGCGGCTGCCCCACGTCCATCATCAACGAGCTGATCGAGAACGCCCACGAGCGGAACTGGCCGCAGGGCCTGGCCACGCTGGAAACCCGCCAGATGAACCGGCGGTATTACGAGAACTATGTGGCCAAGCGCATCCCTGGCAAGCAGGCCGTGGTGGTGATGGCCTGTGAAAACCAGCACATGGGTGAGGACATGGTGCTCGAGCCAGGACTGGTGATGATATTTGCACACGGAGTGGAGGAAATATAAGAACTTTCAAAGCGAGAAACGCTTTGTGCTGACAAGGGAGAGGAGGGGGAAGGTGGAGAGGCAGAGGGCACTGGGGGAGTAGCTGGTCAAAACCACTGGTGTTCCCTAGCCACCTGCGTGGTTTTGTTAGGGCATTATTCCCTCGAGCCTCTTGCTTCCTTGCTGAAATGGTTAAATGCCTCTGGTAAATACTACTTAAAACACTTGGCCTAGCAATGAACACACACTGCAGCCCATCCATGTTTGCCCCTTGCAGATCAGCTTCCACATACAATGTCTTTCAAGGGGGGAGAGGGAGAGAGCGCAGCTGCTCCCCGAATACCGCCAGAGCCTTCAGACCCAGCCTGCGTTTTGGATGCTAGTGCCTCTACTAAAGCCCTGGCTCCTTGTGCAACCCAAACTGAAAGGAGTTGCTGTCTTGCTGCGGACTGACCCCAGGGCCACTGGCATATCTCTTGTTTGTCCAGAGCCTGAATTCTTGGGCTTTTATCTCCCTCTCTGGATTTTTCCTGCCTTGCTCTCAAAGGTTTCTCTGTTGCTATTTCTTCAAGTCTCACCTCCTTCCATGCCTGACTGACCACACAGTACCTTAACAGCAGGATTTGCTCCCTGGCCTCCTGCGCTGGGCTGGGGAGGGGCATGGGATGGGGAGAAGCAGCCCAGGAGCAAGTCCACGAACGGAGCTGTGAGTCCTGCCCAAAAGCAGCTCTCGAAACCTAAAGGCAGCCGGAGTTGAGGCAGCCGAGCCGCCGAGAGGATGAGCCTCCAGCGCGTGTCGAGGGCTGGGGCCTTCCCCCCTCTGGGAAAGACGCGGCGGTGGAGGAACCGGCCTTTCACATGGGCTCACCAGGCCCTGGATGCCACCGTCCCCGCAGACCTGCGCTGGCCATGCCGCCCTCCTGCTGCCGTTGCCCCACGCTGCCAGCCCAGCCCCGGCTCCCTCTCCGCTCCGCACCGGAGAGCCCGGGCTCTCCCAGGCTCGTCCCGTGGATGCTCCTGCCCCAGCGACCGGCTCGCGGCTGCCCAGGCATCTTGTGCCATTTAAAGTTGCCTCCACACGTTGCCCTTAGCCCTAGAGGAACTGTCCTGTCTGTTGTGTGTCAGTTGGGTGTTCGGCAAAGAGCTTTCTGTACTGTTACTGTTGTTACTTTTCAGACACTTGTGATTGTGGTTCTGTATTTTTTGTACTTTTTTGGCCTCTTTTGTTTGTATATCCCCCCCTTTTATTTTATTTTTGAAGTACCATGGACAGGCACCTCAGAACCTGGTTACGTTTACTTGTTGGGAGTTTAATTTATTTGCATTTGTTTTGTTGTTTTTTACAGTACTTTTCTCCTCCTGTGTCTGTGTTGCTCAGATACGGTTTCATCAGCTCACTCCTGTGCCCGTGTGGGCTACTGTGAGGCAGGGATTTAAATGATCAATAAACAGCGTTCTGATTGCTTTACGCGAGGCTTGGAAAATATCCTCCCCTCCGGGACGGGGTGTCTCTGCTCGCCGGGAGGAGGAAGCCGGCAGAGCCCCCAGGACTCTGGTTTAACGGCGTTCCCCTTCCCGGGCTGTCGCCCCCGAAGCAGCTCTGCTTTCTTGTCCCCGTTGCTGGGATCGAGCGGAGTCGGCGCTCTCCCAGCGAGGCCCCAGGGCAAACACCAGCCTCGGGGCTTGGGGCAGCTCTCCTGCAGCGGCCCTGGGGTGGGAGGTGGCTGTGGTCCCTGGTCCCACGCTGGGATCCTTTTTCCCTGTGCACATCCCACTCTGGGCGAGGGGCCTCCCTGGCAGCACCGCTGGGATGGGGCCGGAGCAGGCGGAGGGATGCAGCGGGGAAAGGGGGCTGCTGTGGCAGCGGGAAGGAAGATTCCCCACATCCAGCTTCTCTCTCCTCCGGCCCTGCTGTTCCCGACCTTGGGAAGATGCATGACCGCTCCTGCTAGCCTTGCTGGCAGCCTCGCTGTCCCCTCGTCCCCGTGGGCTTCCGCGTGCTTTGCATCGCCCACCACCCGTGCCCGGCTTGGCTTTGGCTTGGCCGCGGGAGCCCGTGCTCCTCCCGGGCTGCCCTCGAGCAGGTTCCCCTCCCTGCACGGCTCCGGACCTGCCGTTGCTCCGTGTTTGTGTCTTGTGGTTTTCATGCACCAGGAACGTGTTCTGCCGTGGGGCCCAGCCGTCCCAGGTGGTTTGTGCTTGTTTTGGTGTCTAGGCAATGCCATGTTTGGAGAGGCCAGCCGGGGCGGGGGTCCTCCCAGCCCGGGCCCTCGTGCTCGGGAATTTGACAAAGCTGCTAAATCCAACGGGAAAAACCTGCATCTGCGGCGCCGAGCGCGTCCCCTTCCCCGCCGCGGTGGGATGCGGGGCGGCTCCTGCCCGCGGAGGGGCCGCGATGGCGCTGGGCCGCAACGGCCGCCGCGTGTGCGTGTGCTGCTGCTTTGTGTCGCCTGCGCCGAATAAACCAACCGCCTTTTCCGGGTGCCGCAGTCTGTCGTCGCGCCGCGCGCTTCCCTCCTGCGCGGGGACGCTGCGGGTGGCCCCCCCACCCCCCCCCCGGCACCCCGTCCTTCCTCCGCAGCTCGCTCCGGCCTCTGCTCCCCGGGCCTTCGCCATTAGGGGGGGCTGGGACCCCCGAGATGGGGATCTGCGCCCTGGGGGGGGGGAGCTGAGGGTCTGGGGGCCCCCTTGGACCCGGGCAGCCGCTGCCACCGAGTGCCCCCCTGCTCCCGAACAGGAGCAGCCCCCCCCATAAGTGTCTCTGCAGCCCCCAAAAGGTGTTGCCCCCCCCCCCCCGGCCCCCAGAGGGGTTGTGCACGGTCCAAGCAGCCTGCGCCGCGCCGCCACTTCTTTAAACAGGAAAAAAAAAAAAAAAAAAGTACCGGGGCTCCCGGGGGGGGTCTCGGCAGCCCTCCCCAATTCCCCCCCACCCGTAGCCTCTCTCGGGCGGGCCCCGGCCGCCCCCACAAAAGCGAGCGGCGCGTCACGGACAGGATTCGAACCTGTGCGGGGAAACCCCATTGGATTTCGAGTCCAACGCCTTAACCACTCGGCCACCGTGACTCCCGCGCCTGCCTGCGCCGCGCTCCGCCTAGACGGGCGCGCGGCTGCCCCGCCCCGCCCCGCCCCGCCCGCCCCGGGCACCGGCGGCCTGTCCCGCCCGGTTCGGCCCCGGCGCGGCGCGGCGCGGACCGGGCTCGCACGGGCTCCGCTTCCTGCCCCGGCTCCATTCGACCAGGGCCAACCGCCCCCCGGCCGAGTGCCGGCAGGGGGCGGTACCAGTACCGGCAGGGGGCGGGGTTGGTGCCGGCAGGGGCGGTACCGGCTCTGCCCCCCCGGTACCGGCAGGGGGCGGTACCGGTACCACTGCTGCTCCCCGGCGCCGGCAGGGGGCGGTAGCGGTACCGGCAGGAGGCGGTACCGGCTTTGCTCCCCGATACCGGCAGTAGGTGGTATCGGTACCGGCAGGGGGCGGTACCAGTGCTGGCAGGGGGCGGTGCCGGCTCTGGCCGCCCCCGTGCCGGCAGGGGGCGGTAGCGGTACCGGCAGGGGACGGTACCGGCTCTGCCCCCCGGGTACCGGCAGGGGGCGGTACCGGTACCACTGCTGCTCCCCGGTGCCGGCAGGGGGCGGTACCGGTTCCAGCTCTGCCCCCCGGTGCCGGCAGGGGGCGGTATCGGTACCGGCAGGGGACGGTACCGGCTCTGCCCCCCGGGTACCGGCAGGGGGCGGTACCCGTACCGCGCTGCCCCCCGGTGCCGGCAGGGGGCGGTGCCGGTACCAGTGCTGCCCCCCGGGACCTGCAGGGGGCGGCGCCGGTTCCAGCTCTGCCCCCCGGTGCCGGCAGGGGGCGGTACCGGTCCCAGCTCTGCCCCCCGGTGCCGGCAGGGGGCGGTACCGGTCCCAGCTCTGCCCCCCGGTGCCGGCAGGGGGCGGTACCGGTACCACTGCTGCTCCCCGGTGCCGGCAGGGGGCGGTACCGGTACCACTGCTCCCCCCCGGTGCCGGCAGGGGGCGGTACCGGTACCACTGCTGCTCCCCGGTGCCGGCAGGGGGCGGTACCGGTACCACTGCTCCCCCCCGGTGCCGGCAGGGGGCGGTACCGGTACCACTGCTGCTCCCCGGTGCCGGCAGGGGGCGGTACCGGTACCACTGCTGCTCCCCGGTGCCGGCAGGGGGCGGTGCCGGCGCGGCCGGGGGGAGGCGGCGCGGCCCGTGGAAGATGGCGGTGCGGAAGAAGGACGGCGGCCCCAACGTCAAGTACTACGAGGCCTCGGACACCGTCAGCCAGTTCGACAACGTGCGGCTCTGGCTCGGCAAGAACTACAAGAAGGTACCGCCGCCCCCGCCGCCCCCCCGGCCCCGGCCCCCCCCCCGGCTGTCAGCGGCCGGGCGGCGGCGGCCTGCTCACCCCCCCCGTCCCCCCCCCGCAGTACATCCAGGCCGAGCCCCCCACCAACAAGTCGCTGTCGAGCCTGGTGGTGCAGCTGCTGCAGTTCCAGGAGGAGGTGTTCGGCAAGCACGTCAGCAACGCGCCCCTCACCAAGCTGCCGGTGAGCCCGGCCCGCGCCCCCCCGCCCCTGCGCCCCAGACACCGGAGACCGAGACCCCCGAAACACCCGGGACTGAGACCCCCGACACCGGGGAGTGAGCCCCAAAATACCCAGGACTGCGCCCCAAAACACCCGGGCCCGCGTCCCCGCCGCAGCTGCGCCCCCGACACGCGAGACTGGGACCCCCAGACACCGGGGACTGCGCCCCAAAACACCCGGGACTGAGACCCCCAAACACCCGGGACTGCGCCCCAAAATACCCGGGACTGCGCCCCAAAACACCGGGGACTGAGCCCCCAAAACACCCGGGACTGAAACCCAAAACACCCGGGACTGAAGCCCAAAACACCTGGCCCCACACCCCCGCCGCGGCTGCACCCCCGGCACGCAGGACTGAGCCCCCAACACCCGGGACTGCACCCCCAAAACACCCGGGACTGCACCCCAAAACACCCGGGACTGCGCCCCAAAATACCCAGGACTGCACCCCAAAACACCCGGGACTGCACCCCAAAACACCCGGGACTGCGCCCCAAAATACCCAGGACTGCATGCTTGAGATCCCTGGAAACTGGCCCCAAATCACCTGGGACCGAGCCCCAAAACACCTGGGCCGGAGCCCCCGAGACCCTGGGTTCTGCGTCCCGGAGACCCCTCGGGAATGGCCCCAAAACACCCAGGACTGCTCCCCAAAAACACCCAGGACTGCGCCCTGAGGCACCGGGGAGTGTGCCCCAAAATACACGGGACTGCACCCCAAAACACCTGGGACTGCGCTGCCGAGACCCCCCCCAGGGACTGCACCCCAATGACCCAGGGAGAGAGTCCCAATGGCTTGGGGACTGCGCCCCACATGCCCCCCCCTTATTGCACCCCCAAAACAGCCCCCCTGTGACTGTGCCTCAAAGACATCCCCCCCCCGTGACTGCACCCCAAAGGCACCCAGGGACTGTGTCCTGGAGCCCCCCGGGACTGTGCCCTACGGACAGCTGGGCACTGGCCCCGCAGATGGCAGCTGCGCCCCAAAGACACCTGGGGACTGTGCCCCAAAGACACCCCTCTCCCTGGGGACTGCGCCCCAAAGACACCTGGGGACTGCGCCCCAAAGACACCCCTCTCCCTGGGGACTGCGCCCCAAAGACACCTGGGGACTGCGCCCCAAAGACACCCAGGACCGTGCCCCATGGCCAAGGACTGCGCCCCAAAGACACCTGGGGACTGCGCCCCAAAGACACCCCTCTCCCTGGGGACTGCGCCCCAAAGACACCTGGGGACTGCGCCCCAAAGACACCCAGGACCGTGCCCCATGGCCAAGGACTGCTCCCCAAAGACACCTGGCGACAGCACCCCACTGACTGTGCCCTGGTGACACCCGGGATCCCGACCCGGGGACAATGCTCCAAATGGGGGCAGCGCCCCGACGCCCTGGGGACAGTGTCCCAGGGACACCGGGGGACGGTGCCCCGACGCCCTGGGGACGGGCCCCACCATGGACAGCGCCCCGGGAGGCCGGGACCGAGCCCGGGGGCAGCACCCCGGCCCCGGGGGACAGCGGCCCCACCACGGACAGCGCCCCGGTGGCTGGGGACGGGCCCGAAACCTGGGGACCGAGCCCCCAAACCTGGGGACAGTGCTCGGAACAGGGACAGAGCCCCAAAACGTGGGGACCGAGCCCCAGAACCTGGGGGCAGCACCCCGGCCCCTGGGGACAGCGTCCCGACCATGGACAGCGCCCCGCACGCGGCCGCAGCACCCCGATGGCTGGGGACGGGGCCCAAAACCTGGGGACGGTGCCCTGAGCAGGGACAGAGCCCCCAAACCTGGGGACCGAGCCCCCAAACCCGGGGACAGCACCCTGACACCTAGGGACAGCGCCCCAATGACGCGGGGACGGCGCCGTCCCCCGCCCCGCTGGCCGCCCTGCAGCCCTCGCTCCTGACCCCTTTCCTCCCGTTCCAGATAAAATGCTTCTTGGATTTCAAGGCGGGAGGAGCCCTGTGCCACATCCTGGCGGCGGCCTATAAATTCAAGAGCGACCAAGGATGGTGAGCTGCCGCCTTTCGCCCCGCGGCGGGAGGGCGACCGCGGGCGAGGGTGGGGGCTGCGGGGAGGGCGTCGCGTCCTGCGCCGGGGGCGGCGGGAGCGGGTCGGACCCCCTAGTCCCCCTCGCGGGACCGCCTTGGGGGTGGTCTCCGGGCCGCTGGTGGCCCATTGACCATGCCCATCCCCGTAGTAAGCAGGTGGTGGGGCAGAGCCCCCCCCCCCCAGCCAAGGGCCCCGTCGCGGGGCTCGGGCGCTCCCCCCCCCCGTCCCCCAGGCAGGCTTTGAATAGCTGATGAGGAGACCTGAGCTGTGGCTTTCATGAGAGTCGCTCTTTTCTTCCAATAAGGCGGCGTTTCGATTTCCAGAATCCTTCGCGGATGGACCGCAACGTGGAGATGTTCATGACCATCGAGAAATCCCTGGTGCAGGTAATGCAGCCCCCCCGCCCCCCCGCCGCCCCCGGCCCTGCTCCCTCGCCCCCGCTCACTGCTCTGCTGTCTTCCTTCCCCAGAACAACTGCCTGGCCCGACCCAACATCTTCCTGCACCAGGAGATCGAGCCCAAGCTGCTGAGCAAGCTGAAGGACATCGTCAAGAGACACCAGGTAGGTGGCAGTGCGGGGGGGGGGGGGGGGGGGGGGTTAGGTGGCTCCGCCTCGTGGCCTGACCGCCGCCTCCGCTCCCCTGGCAGGGCACGGTGACCGAGGACAAGAACAACGCGTCCCACGTTGTCTGCCCCGTCCCTAGCAACCTGGAGGAAGGTGGGTGCCTGCTGCCGGGCTCTGCAAGGCGGGCGGCTCGGGCCGAGCCTCCCTGCCGGGGCACTTGGGAAACGCTCTGGGGTTTGGGGGGGGACAGGGCTGAGCGAGGCGTCCCAGGGCCCTTCCTTCAGCAGGGCAGGGACACGGCACCGCAGGCCGCGGTCCGCTGTCGGGGCTCCATGTCCCGGCCCGCCGGCAGCCGGCACTGACCTAGCTCCCTCCTTCCCCCCCGTGTCTTGCAGAAGAGTGGGTGCGGCCGGTCATGAAGAGGGACAAGCAGGTCCTGCTGCACTGGGGCTACTACCCAGACAGGTGAGCGGGGCCGGGCACCGTCCCGCGCACTTCCAGCCCCGGTCCGCCGGGGGGGCTCCGGGATGCGGCTGACGCCGTGCACCGCCCCCCCCCCAATGCACGAGGCATCCCTCGGGGCGCCGCTCTCACCCCGGCCCCTCTGCTCCCCACAGCTACGACACCTGGATCCCCGCCAGCGAGATCGAAGCCTCTGTGGAGGACGCGCCGACGCCGGAGAAGCCCCGGAAGGTAGCGGGGTCCCCGGGCTCAGACGGGGGCTGGGGCCTGGCCCCCTCCCCTGCCCGCCCGCCCGCCCGGGGCCGGGTCTCCCTGACTTGCCTGCCGCCTCCCCGGCAGGTCCATGCCAAATGGATCCTAGACACGGACACCTTTAACGAGTGGATGAACGAGGAGGACTATGAGGTGACGGACGAGAAGAGCCCCGTCTCCCGCAGGAAGAAGATCTCCGCCAAGACCCTCACAGACGAGGTCAGAGCCTCGGCGAGGCCGCGGAGCGGGGGCTGCAGGCGCGTGGGGCCTGCGCTGGCGCTGGGAGGGTGGTGGGTCCGGGCTTGGAGCCGGAGAGGTCCCATCCCCGCAGGAGGAGAGGACGGCAACCCCTGTGCCCCTCGCAGCGGCAGCGCTGGGGTTTGCTGCCCGGCTCGGCCGGACCCGGGGGAGCCCCGGGAGGTGGTAACCCCCCCCCCCCACACCCCCCCCAGGTGAACAGCCCCGACTCGGACCGGCGGGACAAGAAAGGGGGCAACTACAAGAAGAGGAAGCGCTCGCCCTCGCCCTCGCCCACCCCGGAGGCCAAGAAGAAGAACGCAAAGAAAGGGTGAGGGGGGCTGGGGCTCCGCTGCCAGCTGGGCTCAGCCCCGGGTTGGGCCGGGGGGGTCGGGGCCTTGGTGCGACGGGGAGAGGGAGCCGCCACTGCCCCCCCCCCGCCCATGGCTGCAGCCGTGACCGGGGCGGGCGGGTCTCCCCTCCGCAGCCCCTCCACCCCCTACAACAAATCCAAGCGTGGGCACCGCGAGGAGGAGCAGGAGGATCTGACGAAGGACATGGACGAGCCCTCGCCGGTCCCCAACGTGGAGGAGGTCACCCTGCCCAAAACAGGTCAGGGCCAGGGCTGGGGCCTCCCAGGAGCGGGGTTGCCCCACGGCTCGGTGCCCCCCTGGCTGGGGCAGCATTTCGCCCCCCCCCCCCGCCTTGCCCGCGCCCGGCTGGGCCCTGCTGGGCTGGGGAGGCGGGATCGCCCATCTCGGGGGGCTCAGCACCTCTTCCCTGCCCGTGCAGTGAACACCAAGAAGGACTCGGAGTCTGCGCCCGTCAAGGGGGGCACCATGACGGACCTGGGTGAGTCCCACCCCGGCTGCTGGCTCCGGGGCCACGTTTGGGGCTGGGCACGGGGTTTGCCAGGCTCTGCTGATCCGCAGCATCTCTCGTCTCTTCCAGATGAGCAGGAGGATGAGAGCATGGAGACGGCCGGCAAGGTGAGGTGATGTCCCTGTCGAATCGCCTGCCAGCCGAGGGAAGAAGCCCCTCTTCGCCCCTAATGCCAGCCGTTTCGTGTGGCCACAGCCACTTCTCCCCACACTGCTCCGAGGAAGCTCTTCCCCACCCCAGAACTGGGGTCACCGTCCTGCCTCGTGCCTCGTCACCTCCTCCAGGGCCAGAGCACTGACCCCGTCCCTTCCCCTCGCCCCGGGGTTGCAGGGACGTGGGAGCAGGCGGCTTTTCTCCTCCTGCTCTGGGTGGCTGAGCGCAGCGCTCGGGGTGGCCGGAAGGGACCGAAGGCCTGGGTCGCCCGCGGCCCCTTGGCTCACGCGGGGCCGGTCTCTTCCAGGACGAGGAGGAGAACAGCACTGGGAGCAAGGGGGAGCAGGCCAAGAACCCAGACCTGCACGAGGACAACGTGACGGAGCAGACCCACCACATCATCATCCCCAGCTACGCGGCCTGGTTCGACTACAACAGGTACGGGGCCGAGGCCCGAGGGTGCTGCGGGTGCCGGGGCCACCGGGGCCGGCGTGCTGGGGCGGCGCAGCGGCACCCTCCAGCCTCCCTTTGCCTTGCAGCGTCCACGCCATCGAGCGCCGAGCCCTGCCTGAGTTCTTCAACGGCAAGAATAAATCCAAGACGCCCGAAATGTGAGGCTGCACCCCCAGCCCTGCCCGCCGCCCCTGCGTGCCCCCGCCCGGGGCCGCGGCTCGCCAGGCAAGAGGGGGCTGAGACGGCTCGTCGCTCTCCCACAGATACTTGGCTTATCGCAACTTCATGATCGACACGTACCGGCTCAACCCGCAGGAGTACCTGACCTCGACGGCCTGCCGCCGGAACCTGGCCGGGGACGTCTGTGCCATCATGCGGTGGGTCCGCGCCGGGGCTCGCGGCGTTGGGGGGGGGACGAGGCTGCTGCTCCGAGTGGCACGGCCGGCTCGGGGCACCCTGGGGCTGGGAGGAACGGGGCGGTCAGGCCGGATCCCTCACCGCTTCCGGAGCGGGACTTGGCGGCGGCGGCGGCAGGGCTAAGCGGCCGCTCTCCGCAGGGTCCACGCCTTCCTGGAGCAGTGGGGGCTCATCAACTACCAGGTGGACGCCGAGAGCCGGCCGACCCCCATGGGCCCCCCGCCGACGTCCCACTTCCACGTGCTGGCCGACACGCCCTCGGGGCTGGTGCCGCTGCAGCCCAAGACGCCCCAGGTGGGTGCGAGGGGGGGGGGCCTCTTTTCCAGCGAGCAGGAGACCGGCGGCCGCAGCACGACACCGTCCCCGTGGGCTTCCTCCCGGCCGCCGCGGGCGGGCGCCGGGGGGGGCTGAGCACAGCTTTGTCTGTGCCTCAGGGTCGTCAGAGCGACGGCGACGCCAAGACCGGGCGCAAGAGCAAAGACATAGAAGACCTCGTCACCGAGACGGTGAAAGGGAAGCCCGAGCTGGTAGGCGGGATCCTTGGGGCCCGTCCCACCCGCCGCTGGCTGAGGAAGGCCCCTTCCCTCCTCTCCCTCGCGCCCTGCATGCCGCCGCGGCGAGGCGGGACACGCCGGCGTCGCCGGGCACGGGGGGGGCCGGCACGGAGGGCTTCGTCCGACCGGAGGGCTTCGTCCGGAGGAGCGTGCGCCGAGCGGAGCGGGGGCCGAGCCCCCGGCGGCCGCTGCCCCGCCGCCCCCCCAGCGCCGCCTCTCCCTCCCTCGCCAGCAGGCCTCGGCCGCGCAGCAGATGCTGACCTTCCCCGACAAGAGCAAGGAGAAGCCGGCGGACATGCAGAACTTCGGCCTCCGCACGGACATGTACACCAAGAAGAACGTCCCCTCCAAGGTGGGTGCCGGCCCCCCCCCCCCCCCCAACCCGCCCGCCCGCCGCGGCCCCGCTCACGCGCTCTCCCCCTCGCAGAGCAAGGCCGCGGCCAGCGCCACGCGCGAGTGGACGGAGCAGGAGACGCTGCTGCTGCTGGAGGTGAGCCGGGGGGGCCGGGGAAGCCGGGGGGGCCGCGGGGCCGGACTCCCCCCCCCCCGCTGTGCCGCGCTCACCGCCCGCCCCGCAGGCCCTGGAGATGTACAAGGACGACTGGAACAAGGTGTCGGAGCACGTGGGCAGCCGCACGCAGGACGAGTGCATCCTGCACTTCCTGCGCCTGCCCATCGAGGATCCCTACCTGGAGGACTCGGAGGCCTCGCTGGGGCCCCTCGCCTACCAGCCCATCCCCTTCAGCCAGTCGGGCAACCCCGTCATGAGCACCGTGGCCTTCCTGGCCTCCGTCGTGGACCCCCGCGTGGCCTCCGCCGCGGCCAAGTCGGCGCTGGGTAAGGCGGCCGTGGCCCGGCGTGCGGGGGCGGAGGGGGCTGTGCCCCACGGCAATGGGGCAGATTTGGCCGAGGCTGTGGCAGGGAGCCGGGCTTTGCCCCGCGTGTCCTCCACGGGAATAAGGGAGGCCACGATGTCCCAGAGGCGGGGGAGGGGGGAGAGGGGGGAGGGGGGGGGAACGCGGTCTCCTCGTGCGGGAGCTCGGCAGCGGAGCCCCTCGAGAGCTGCCCCACGGCAAGCAGGGCGCTGGGAGGTTGGGGGGGGGGGGGGTCCGGCCGGGGGGGCTCGGCCCGGCTCACGCCCCGCTGGCGGCCCCGCTCGCAGAGGAGTTCTCCAAGATGAAGGAGGAGGTGCCCACGGCGCTGGTGGAGGCCCACGTGCGCAAGGTGGAGGAGGCGGCCAAGGTGACGGGCAAAGCCGACCCGGCCTTCGGGCTGGAGAGCAGCGGCATCGCCGGCACCACCTCGGACGAGCCGGAGCGGATCGGTGAGGGCGGCGCGCCGCGGCCCGGTGCAGCGAGTTGGCCGGGCCTCGGGGCGGGGGGGCGGCGCAAAGCGCGGCGCTGACGGCGGCTCTCGCGTCCCCAGAGGAGAGCGGCGGCGACGAGGCGCGGGCGGACGCGCAGCCGCCGGAGGAGAAGAAGGAGCCGAAGGTGGGTTGGGGGCGGGGGGGGCCGGGTGCCCCCCGGGCGGGCGCCCGCTGACCTGGCGCCGCTTCGCAGGAGCCGCGGGAAGGCGGCGGGGAGGAGGAGGCCAAGGAGAAGCTGGGGGAGCTGCCCAAGAAGGAGGAGGAGAAGGGCAAGGAGGCTGAGGGCGAGAAGGAGTCGGAGAAGAGCGACGGCGACGGGCTGGGTGAGGATGGCCGGGCGCAATGGACGGCTGACGGCGCCGGGGTGGCTGCGGCCGGGGGGGGCGGGGGCGTCCCGCTCAGCGGCCCCCCCCGCCCACCCCAGGGGACCTGGAGAAGGACAAGGAGGCCAAGGAGGGGCAGGAGGAGCCGCCCAAGGAGCTGGTGGAGCCCGAGGCGGAGCGGAAGACCAAGGTGGAGCGCGACATCGGCGAGGGCAACCTCTCCACCGCCGCCGCCGCCGCCCTGGCCGCCGCCGCCGTGAAGGCCAAGGTGAGGGGCCGGGGGGGGGGGAGCCGGGGGGCTGCCCCCCAGCCGGGCCCCACGCTCACACCCCCCCCCCCCCCCCCCCGCCGCACAGCACCTCGCCGCCGTGGAGGAGCGCAAGATCAAGTCGCTGGTGGCACTGCTGGTGGAGACGCAGATGAAGAAGCTGGAGATCAAGCTGCGGCACTTCGAGGAGCTGGAGACCATCATGGACCGGGAGCGCGAGGCGGTGAGCGGGGCGCGCCGGGGGCCCACACCGGGCTGAGCCGGGGCGGGGAGGGGGGGGAGCACCCCAGTAAGCCCAGTGCCCCCCGCAGCTGGAGTACCAGCGGCAGCAGCTGCTGGCCGACCGGCAGGCCTTCCACATGGAGCAGCTCAAGTACGCGGAGATGCGCGCCCGGCAGCAGCACTTCCAGCACCTGCAGCAGCAGCAGCCGCCGCCGCCGCCGCCGCTGCCGCCCGGGGCCCAGGCGCTGCCGCCCGCCGGCGCCCCGCTGGCCCCCGCCGCCCACGCGCTCGCCGCCCCCCCCGGCGCCCCGCCCGCCCCCGCCATGGGGGCCCAGCCCGGCCTGGTGCCGGCCGAGCCCCTGGGGCAGGCGGTGCCGCCGCCGCTGCCCGGCGCCCCCCAGCCCGGCCCGGCCCCCCCGGGGCCCGTCCCGGCCGTCCCGCATGGTAAGCGCTGCCGGGGATGGGGTGCAAGGGGTTGGGGGGGGCACGGGGATGGGTGGCGTAATGGTGCAACCCCCCCACCGCACCCCGCATGGTAAGCGCTGCCGGGGATGGGGTGCAAGGGGTTGGGGGGGGGGCATGGGGATGGGTGGTGTAATGGTGCAACCCCCCCGCCACACCCCACATGGTAAGCACTGCCGGGGATGGGGTGCAAGGGGTTGGGGGGGGCACGGGGATGGGTGGTGTAATGGTGCACCCCCCCCAACCTCTCCGCAGCCCAGGTGCCGTTCGCCGGCCAGCCGCCGCCGTCGCAGAGCCTCGCGGGGACCCTGGCGGGCAGCGCGCACCCCCCCGTGCCCGGTAACGCGCCCGCCGCCGCCCCGTCGCGCGCGGCTAACCCCCCCGCCGGCCCCGCCGGGGCCGCCTTCCCCGCTAACCCGCCCGCCCCCCCTCTGCATGGGGCCCTCGCCAGCAGCATGCCGCCGGGGGGGCTGCCCCCCCCGCCCCCCCCGCCCCCGGGGCCCGGCTCCACCGCCGCGCAGAGCCCGGCCATCGTGGCCGCCGTGCAGGGGAGCCTCCTGCCAAACCCCGGCCTCGGCCCAGGTGAGCAACCGGGGGGGACGGGGGGGGGAGGGGACGGGGCAGGGGGGCTCTGACCCCTCCCGCCATCGGAGGGGGGGGGGGGGGCGCGCAGCGGGGCAGGAGGTGCCGTCGCACCCCCCTTACCCCGCCCCCCCCCCTTTTCTCTCCCCGCAGACCAAGGCCCCCCGCTGCAGACGGACCCCATCGCGCCCAGCCCCAGCACGGCCACCCCCGTCCCCCCCACGCAGTGAGCCCCCCCCGCCGCCGCCGGCCCGGGGAGACCGGCCCCCCTCCCCCGCAAGAGGAACCCCCAAGGAATCGCCCCCCCGGGCACGCTCGCTCGGTGCCCCCCCGAAACCTCCCCGCTTTGGTATTTTTTTATGATTGTCCCGGATTTTATTTAAGCGTTGGGCCCCCCCGGGCGGCCAGGGACACTGCTCCACCGCGGCTATTTATACGACAGCTCCAACCCGACCTGGCAACTGGGCATTTACACCTCTTCCCCCCCCTCTCTTATAGCCCCTTTTTTGTTGTGTTTTGTTTTTTTTTTAATAACAAAAAAATAAAATTCCAAGTCCCCGGGGCGGGAAGAGCCGCCGGTGTCGCAGGGTCTGTGTTGGGGGGGGGGGGGGGGCAGAGAGGCACGGGGAGCCCAGCACCTTTTCCACACTTTATTGGGGGAGCTGGGGGGTGGCGAGCGGGGGGGGGGGGGGGGGGGGCCGGGCCGGGCTGGCGAGCAGTGGGGGGGCAGCCGGGGGGGGGGGGGAGGGAGAGGAAAAGGCACAAAACCCAGGTAACCCGGCGGGGGGGGGGGGGGGGGTCTTCAGCCGCTCAGCACCATCCGGACCAGCTCTGCGGAGAGAAGGGAGAGACGGGGTGAGGGGGGGCTCGGCGGCGGGAGCAGCCCCCGCCGGCCCCTCGCCACCAAAAAAGGCAGGAAAAATTAAAAAATGAAGGCGGGGGGGAGGGAGAGAAGGGAAGAACCGTCATTTCTACAGCTACTGCCAGGCACCGAGGCTGAAGTCGAGTCTAGAAGCCGCTCTGCTTCCTGCCGGGGGGGCTCGGCCGCGCCGGCAGCCGGGGGGGCCGGACCCCGCCGGGGAGCAGCCGGGCAGAGCCGGGGGGCCCGGCCCCCGCGGGGCTGAGGCCCGGCCAGCTCGTGGCACCCCCCGCCCCGGGCCCCGGGCGCCCGCAGCCCTTCCCCAGCGCAGAGGTAGAGGCAGCTCCATGCAGAGAGACATGCGGAGGGGCTGGGCGGGGGGCGAGCGCAAACCCGCGGCCCGTTCGTTCTGTTCCCTTTTGTTTTTTTTTTTTCTTTAAAAAAAAAAAAAAACAAAAAGCCAATAAAAAGGAAAAGGAGGGGAAGGGCGGAAAAAATAAGTAAGTGAATAAGGAGGCAGCTGGAGGTATGTGGGAAGAGGCGTACCCCTCGCGGCTTCACCCTGACAAGATGTGTCTCACAAACGCTGGGAGGAAGGAAGGAGACATGATCATCACGGGGGAGCGGGACGCGCGCCGAGCCCCCCCGCGCCCCCCCCGGCCCCCCGCGCCCTCACCTTCGTAGTTGATGCAGCCGTTGCTGTCCTCGTGCCCGGCCACCAGCTGCTCCACCTCCTCCTCCGTCATCTTCTCGCCTGCGGGACGCGGGGTCAGGGGGGGCCCAGGGGGGCCCCGGGGCTGGCCGAGGGTTTGGGGGACTCAGAGGGTCCTTGGGGCACCTGGGGATTTGGGGGTCCCTGGGGCTGACCAGGGGCTCCCCGGGGCCAGCTGGGGGTTCAGGGGCTCCCTGGGGCGACCTGCAGGTTTGGGGGTCTCCAGGGCTGACCAGGGGCTTTGGGGGGGTCCCTGGGGCCAGCTGGGGGTTTGGGGGATCCCTGGAGCCAACTAGGGGCTCGTGGAGGGTTTGGCAGGTCCCTGGGGCCAGCCAGGGCCTCGGGGGGATCCAGAGGGACCCCAGGACCAGCCGGGAGCTCACGGGGTCTCCAGGACCAGCTGGGGGGTCACCAGAGCCCGGGACATCCCCAGGCGCAGCGGGGGGCTCTCAAGGGTCCCCGGGGGCCTCGCGGCGTCCCCCCCCCAGGCGCTCACCCAGGGTGACGAGGACGTGGCGGATCTCAGCGCCCATGACGGTGCCGTTGCCCTCCTTGTCGAAGACCCGCAGCCCCTCCACGTAGTCCTCGAAGCAGCCCTGGTCCTTGTTCTTGGCGATGGTCTGCATCATGGGCAGGAACTGCTCGAAGTTCAGGGTCTTCAGGTTCATCTCTGGCCGGGAAGGGGCAGGGACGGGGCGGTGAGGAGGGGCTGGGGCCGCCGCGGCCCCCCCGGGCACGGGGCCCCCCCGCTCACCATCGCTCTTGGGGTTCCCCAGCACCTTCATGACCTCGGCGTTGGTGGGGTTCTGGCCCAGCGCCCGCATCACGTCCCCGCACTGGCTGTACAGGATCTTCCCGTCGCCCGTGCGGTCGAAGAGCTGGAACGCCTCCTTGAACTCTGCGGGGCCACCGGCGTCAGCGGGGCCCACGGGAGCCCCCGACCCCACCCCAGGGACCTTGCACCCCACGGGGCCCCACACACTGCGCCCTGCACCCCACGGGACCCTGCACCCACTGCACCTTGCACCCCACGGGACCCTGCAGGACCCGACACCCCACAGGGCCTTGCACCCCACAGGGCCCCACACCTTGCACCCCGTGGGACCCCACGCGTTGTACCCCGCACCCCACGGGCCCCCCACACGCCATGGGACCATGCGCCCGCGCCCCACATGTCCCCGCGCCCCACGGGACCGGGCGCAGCCTCCCTGGGCAGCCGCCAGCTCCCGCCTCGGGTTTCGTTTCCGAGCGGGATCCGGTTTCCCGGGAGGAATCCGACGCCCGTCGGAAACGGGGTCACGGAGCCGCCTCGCCCCGCGGGGCCCAGGTGTCCGAGCCCCCGCCGCCCCCGCCCCCCTCCCGCGGGCTGGAGGTGCCCGAGCAGGAAGAGGGCCCAGGCGTCCGGGCCGCCTCCCGCCCTGCTCCGGGCTCTAACCCCTCCCCTCCGGGAGGGGGCCCAGGCGTCCGGGCGGGATGCTGCCGTGCAGGAAGCGGACCGGTGCCCGGGCCGCCTCCCGCCCCGCTCCCGCGCTCACCCCTCCCCTGCGGCAGGGGCCCAGGCGTCCGGGCGGCCCCACCCCGCAGGAATGCGCGGCCCAGCCCCGCGCTATGCCCATATAAGGGCAAATGGCGCAACCGGGCCCGCCGCCCCGGTACCGGGCGCTCCCCGGCGCCGCCGAGCCGCAGCGTCCCGCCGGGCGCGGCCCGAATCGGGGCCCGGCCCGGGGTGCGCGGGCCGCCGCGGTACCGGGCGATACTGTGCACCGGGAAAGGCCCGAGCTGCCGGGCGGGGCGGGGGCAGACACTTCCCGGTAACCTCCCCCCGTCCCCGGTCACCCGCGCACTCACCGGCCGTCTGCTCCTCCGAGAAGTCGCACTGCGGGGAGAGCGCGGCCGTGAGCCGGCACCGGGCCGCGCCGTCGGGTGCAGCGCCGCGAGCCGGCCCCACCGCCCGGCCCCGGTTCCCCCCCGCCGTGCATCGCCCCCAGCCCCGGTTCCCCCCCCCGTGCATCGCCCCCAGCCCCGGCTCCCCCCCCCGTGCATCGCCCCCAGCCCCGGTTCTCCTCCCCCCACCGTGCATTTACCCAGGCCCGGCCCCCGCCGGTGCATCCCGGTCCCCCCCGCCCGCTGCGCCCCGGTCCCGCCCCGCGCATCGCCCCCGGCCCCCACCATGGCGGCGCCGCTCCCGCTCCCGCTCCCGCTCCCGCTCCGCTCCGCGCTCCGGGCTCTGCGAGCCGCCTCCGGGCGGGACCGGCCCTTTCTACCGCCCGACGTCACCGCCCGCCCATTGGCCGCGCGCCGAGTGCGTCATCGCACGCTAATGAGGCGCCGCATTATGCATGCAAGGAGGCGGGGCCAGGCGAGGCCCCGCCCCTGCTCCCGGGGGGGATTTTTTGCCTATAGATGGGCACGGAGCAGGGCCGGGGGGGGCTGGGGGCACCCCACGGGGGACACCCCGGCGGGGGACAATGCAATAGGAGACCCCAACGGGGACAACCATATGGGGGACACCCCGACGGGGCCACCCCGAGGGTGCCACCCCCATGACAGCGCCCCACGGGGACACCCCCACGGGGGACACCCCCACGGGGGACACCCAGCAGGAGACAATGCAATAGGAGACCCCAGTGGGGACACCCCAATGACAGCACCCCATGGGGCACAGCCCAAGGGGGGACACCCCACCAGGAGACAACTCAATAGGAGACCCCTCACTAGGAGACCCCAATGGGGACAACCTAAGGGGGGCAACCACGTAGGGGACACCCCCATGACAGCACCCTATGGGGGACAGCCCAGTGGGGGACACCCCAACAGGAGACAATGCAATAGGAGACCCCAATGGGGACACCCTAAGGGGGGCAACCACGTAGGGGACACCCCAACAACAGCACCCCACGGGGGACACCCACTGGGGAACCACAACGGAGACACCTTAACGGGGGACAGCCCACCGGTGGCACTCCAAGGGGGGGACATCCCACAGGGGACAACTCTAGAAAGCCCCACGGGGAGGAAACCCATGGGGGACACACCAGTGACCCCACGGGGGACACCCAACAGGGGACCCTCCCTCGATGGCACCTCGTGGAGGACATCCCCGCGGGGGACATCCCAATGACAGCACCCCCCAGGGGACACCCCAACGATGGCACCCCACAGGGGACAACGCAATGGGGGGCGCCCCACGGATGGCCCCCATAGAAGGCACCCCGATAAGGGCCAGCCCCACGACAGCCCCCACGAGGGACAGCCCCAGCGCCGGCCCCCATAGGGGACCCCCCACGCCGAAGCCCCAGGGACCACGCGGAGACCAGGGCTCTCTCCTCCCTCCTTTATTTGCGCGGGGGGGACGGGGGCCGCGGCCCCCCGGGAAGGCAGCGAGGGGACGGGCACGGCGGTGGCACGGCGGTGGCGGCTCTAACACAAGCAGCTCCCCGCGACGCGGGGGGGAGGTTTCTCCCTCGATAGAAACGGGGGCGAAAAGGCACGACATAAATAATAACAGTCTACAGCAGCAGCGCGGGCGGCGGGGGGGCCGGGCGAGCGCCCCATCCGGCCCCCCCGGTCTTTGGTCAGTGCAAGGCAGGCGGCGGGGGGACGAGCGGGGGCCGGCGCTAGGGGCTGCTCCGCTCGTCCCGCAGCTCGTACCTGGGGAGAGCGGGGTGAGCGGGGCACCGACGGGGGGGCACGGACGGGGGGGCACGGACCCACGGCCCCGGGCCAGACCCCCCGGGAACCCCCCAAGGCCTCCCACCTGCCCGGGGGCAGAACATCCCCGGTCCCAGGGCCCAGGACAGATCCCCCCAGCCCTGGGCCAGAGCCCCAGTATGGGGCAGAGATCCCAGTCCCTGGGGCAGATACCCCATCCCTTGTATGGGGCAGAGATCCCAGTCCCTTGTATGGGGCAGAGATCCCATTCCATGGGGCAGATCCCCAATCCCTGGAGCAGATCCCCCATCCTTTGGGGCAGACACCCCCATCCCTTGTATGGGGCAGATACTGCATTCTGTGGGGCAGATCCCTTGTATAGGGCAGATACCCCCATCCCTGGGGCAGGGCAGATACCCCCATCCCTGGGGCAGGGCAGAGACCCCCATCCGTGGGGCAGACCCCCTGCAGGAGTCCGACCTCCCACCCCCGGGGCAGCCCCCCCGGCCCAGCCCCACTCACCAGTGGGCCCCCCCCTCGGACAAGTCCACCTGCGCCAGGTCCAGATGGAGCTGGGGGAGAGCGAGTGCTGAGGGGGGGCAGCCCGGGGGGGGGGGGGGATGCCCGGCCCCCCGCCGCCCCGGCCCCCCCCGTACCTTCCCCAGCGCCTCCTTCTCCCGCGACATGAAGGCCGCCGGGGACTTCACGTGCGCCTCCAGCTTGCGCCGCGCGGCCTCCTCCGGGGACACGTCCCACTCGAACCTGGGGAGAGGGCGCTGCTGGGGGGCGGCGGGGGGGGGGCACGGGGCAGGGCGGCGCCCCCGACCCCCCCCCACCCACCGCTCGTTGAAGTCGGGGTTCAGGGTCTTCCTCTGCACGCCGGTCTTCCTCTTGCTGGCCCGGCTCCTGTCGGGCAGCAGGACGAGGGACACGTAGGGGTCGGGGAGGTCCTTGGAGACCGGCCTCAGCTTCCTGGGGGGGGAGAGGGGGGGGTCAGGCGCCCGAGGGTGCCGAGCCCCCCCGGGGGACGCGGGCGCCCCGTTACCTGCAGGCGTGGACGACGGCCACCAGCTTCCGCTCGTCCGCGTGGTACCAGAGCGTGAGCTGCAGCCGGCCCAGGGGGGCCTCGGGGGGGGCCTCGGGGGGCTCCGCGCGGCTGCGGGGGGAGGTCAGCGCGCCAGGGACCCCCGGCCGGGCGGGGGGGCTCGACCCCGGACCCCCGGCCGGGTGGGGGGGGGTCTCGACCCCGGACCCCTGCCCAGCCGGCTGCATCCCGCCTCCCTGCACAGCCGGGGTTTGCACCTGGACCCCCCCCCACTGCCAGCACCATGCCTGGACCCCCCTTCCCAAGCTGGGGGGGTGCACCCGGATCCCCTCCTTCCCCAGCTGGGGGGGTGCGCCTGGACCCCCCTTCCCAAGCTGGGGGGGTGCACCCGGACCCCCCTTCCCCAGCTGGGGGTCCACCCGAAGCCCCACAGACCCCGCGTGGGGGCTGGCCCCCCCCCGCCCTACCTGTCGGCGGGGGCCAGGCGCTGGCGCAGCTGCCCCCCGCCGCCGCTCTCCTCCTCCCGCCGCGGCTCCGCGTCCTGGGGCTCGGGGTCCCCCCCGCCGCCGGCCGCCACCCCTGAGTGCTGGGACACCAGGACCTGCGGAGGCCGAGCGGGGGGTGAGGGGGGCCCCGGCCGCCCCCCCGCCGCCCCCCCCCCGGCGCCGACACTCACCCCCAGCTGCGCCCGCAGCAGGAGCTGCCCGCCGGGGCCCCCCCCGGCCAGCGGGAACCAGCCGTCCAGGGCCAGCGCCTCCGAGGCCAGCAGCTGCGGCAGCGGCAGGCTGAGGGCCCCCAGCGGCTGCCCCCCCTCGTCCTTCACCTGGGGGCACACGGGCGGCTCAGCCGGGCAGGACCCCGGGGAGGGGGTCCCGGGGATGGGGAGGACCCTGGGGAGGGGGCAGGACCCTGGGGAGGGGGTCCCGGGGACGGGGAGGACCCCCAGAGGCAGGGTCTTGGGGATGGGGCAGGACCCCAGGGACGTGGCAGGACCCCGGGGACAGGCAGGACCCCGGGGAGGGGGTCCCAGAGACGGGGAGGACCCTGGGGAGGGGGTCCGGGGGACGGGCAGGACCCCGGGGATGGGCAGGACCCCGGGGACGGGGCAGGACCCCGGGGAGGGGGTCCCAGAGATGGGGAGGACCCTGGGGAGGGGGTCCGGGGGACGGGCAGGACCCCGGGGATGGGCAGGACCCCGGGGACAGGGCAGGACCCCAGGGAGGGGGGTCCCAGGGACGGGCAGGACCCCGGGGAGGGGGCAGGACCCTGGGGAGGGGGCAGGACCCCGGGGAGGGGGTCCCAGAGATGGGGAAGACCCTGGGGACGGGGTCCGGGGGACGGGCAGGACCCCGGGGATGGGCAGGACCCCGGGGACGGGGCAGGACCCCGGGGAGGGGGGTCCCAGGGACGGGCAGGACCCCGGGGAGGGGGTCCCGGGAATGGGGACCGATACCTGCAGCTCCAGGGACTCCACGTGGGGCCGTTTGATGAGGAAGGAGAAGCCTTCAGCCCACACCGGCTCGGAGCTGGGGGTGCAAGTCTGGGGGGGGGGCAACGAGAGCCGGTGAGAGACCCCCCCCGCCCCGGCAGCGCCCCCCGGCCGGGGCGCCCGGCCCCCCCGCCCCGGCCCCGTCGCCCCCCCCCCCCGCGCTGGCGCCCCTCACCTTGGTCTTGACGGAGACGTCGCGCACGGCGAGGCTGGCGAAGGCGGCGGGCGGCTTGGAGCCCTTGCGGACCTGGGGACGCAGCGGGCTGGGGAGGGGGACGCGGGGCGCCCAGAGCTCCCCCAGCCCCGGGAGCGGGGACGCGGGGGCCCAGGTGTCCGGGCGCCCACTCACCGGGAGGTCGGCGGCCCGGTCCACGAAGACGGAGAGCAGGGCGGCCGAGAGCTCCTCGCCGCGGGCGGGCCGGGCCAGGCTGTTGGCGTGCAGGACCTGGGGGGGGGGGGGGGGCGGGGGGGGGGCTGAGACCCGGCCCGCTCGTGTCGCGCATGGCCCCGCCGTCGGGGCCCCGTTACCTGCTCCAGGAGGGCGGCGCTGGGGCTGGGCGCCAGGCTCTCCAGCCGCACGTGCAGCCGGCCCGACTTCACCTCCTCCAGCGGCAGCCACTGGCGGGGGGGGGGAGAGGGGGGGTGAGACCCCTGCAACCCCCCCCCCCCGCGACCCCCCCCGCCCGGCCCCTCTCCTACCTCGTCCACGAAGCGGCTGCTCAGCACCCGGCGCAGCGGCACCTTGCACCTGCGGGGGGGGGTGGTGAGGGCGGGGGGGGGGGGGGTCACCCCCCTGCACCCCCCCCGCGCCCCCCCGGCACCCACCGGCCCAGGAAATCGTCCTTGTCGATGTCCTTGTCGAAGAGGTCGAACTCCACGTCCTGCCCCGGGACGCTGTCCACCACCACCTGGCCGGGGAGGGGCGGCGGTGGGGGGGCCGCTGCCTCGGTTTCCCCCCGGGGGGGGGACGACGGGGCCCCCCCGCACCCCGCAGACCCCCCCGCACCTCGTAGACCTCGTTCCAGCGGGGGCTGAGCTCCTCCTTGACGACGCGGCTGCGGAAGGTCCTGCCGGCCACCCGCACCTTGGCGTAGGGGTCCGACTTGCCCCGCACCATCCCCTTGAGGAAGGTGTCCTTGGCGACCAGGTCCTCGGCCTCCAGGAGGTGGATCCGCAGCACGTGCTGGGGGGGCACGGGGGGGGCACGGGGGGGGACACGGGTGCGTGGGGCCGGGCTGGAGGGGGACGGAGCTGGGGGCAGCTCCAGGCACGGCCTGGCCCAAGCTCCCCCCCTCCTGCCCCCCAGTCCCCCAGCTCCATCCTGCCCCCCCAGGGCCCCCCCTTATGCCACATCCCACCCTCCCAGCTCCCCTCCAGCAGCCCCAGCACCCCCCATCCTGCCCCCCAGGACCTCTCCAACACCCCCAGGACCTCCATCCGGGCCCCTAGCACCCCCATCCTGCCCCCCCAAGGTCCCCCAGCCCCTCACCTCCATCCGGGCCCCTAGCACCCCCATCCTGCCCCCCCAGGTCCCCCAGCCCCTCACCTCCATCCTGCCCCCCCGGTCCCCCATCCTGCCCCCCCAGGTCCCCCAGCCCCTCACCTCCATCCTGCCCCCCCGGTCCCCCATCCTGCCCCCCCCAGGTCCCCCAGCTCCTCACCTCCATCCTGCCCCCCCGGTCCCCCATCCTGCCCCCCAGGCCTCCCAGCCCCTCACCTCCCCGCTGCCCCCCAGGCCCCCCTGCTTAGACCCCCCCAGCCCCCCCCAGCCCACCTCGGTGCCGAACTGGGGGTCGGGGCTGGCCTTGCTGGGCCGGTCGGCGCTGGGGCCGGCCGCGGCGCCGGGCTGCAGCTCCAGCTGCCCCGGGGGGGCGGGGGGGGGGCCGCCGCCCTCGGGGGCGTCGAGGAAGAGCACCTGCGGGCAGGGCGGTCACGGGGGGGGGGGGGGGGCAGCGGCCGGGCCCCCCCCCCCGCGGTGCCGGGCCCCCGCTCACCCGCAGCAGCAGCGTCAGGTGGAGGCGGCTGCGGGGCCCCGCGCGCTCCAGCGGGAAGGGCTGCCGCAGCGCCAGCCCCGGCGCCTGCAGCAGCCGCGCGAGCTGCACCGACACGGAGCCCAGGCTGCTCTGGCGCGGGTCGTCCTTCACCTGGGGGCGGCACGGGGGGGGTCAGCGGCACGCCGGGCGCGGAAGGGGGGTCCCGGCGCGGCGGGGGGGGGGCACACCTGGATGTCCACGTCCTGGTGCGCCGGGTCGTGCAGGAAGAAGCGGAAAGCGTCTTCCCAGACCGGGGAGGCCGAGTTGTAGACCACCTGGGGCAGAGCGGGTCAGGGACGGCGGGGAGCCCCCCCGGCCCCCCCCCCGGCCGCGCGCCCACCTTGCTCTCCCGCGTGACGTCCTGCACCGACACCTGCACCATGGGGTTGGGCTCCTTCCCGGATTTCTTCAGCTGTGCAGAGACGGGGGGTCAGGGGGACGCAGCCCCCCCACCCCGTCCCAGGACCCCCCCCGGGTGGGACCCCCGCACTCACGGGCAGCTCCTCGGCCCGGTCCAGGTACACGACCAGGATGGCGGCTGACGGGGGGTCGGGTTTGGCCGCGATGCTCCGGTTCCTCTGCAAAACCTGTGGGGGGGGGGAGAAGGGGGGGGGAGAAGGGGGGGGGAGAAGGGGGGGGGAGAAGGGGGGGGGACACCCGCCGGGGCGGCAAGGGGGGCTCAGCCGCCGCGGGACACTCCCCCCACACCGGGGCTGAGCTGAGGCCCCACAAACTCATCTCACCTCGTCCAGCTTGGAGGCGTCGGACATGAGCGTGAGCCACTCCAGGCGCAGGTGGAGCCGGCCCCGGCCGCCGTCCTGCAGCTGGAACCACTGTGGGGGCGGAGGGGTCAGCACAGCCCCCCCGGCACCCCCCACCCCGGCAGCCCCCCCTCCAGCACCCCCGGCCCTGGCACCCACCTCCTCCAGCACCCCCAGCCCCGGCACCCACCTCCTCCAGCACCCGGGCCTTCAGCACCTCCCCCAAGTCCAGCTTCATCCTGGGGGGGGGAAGCAGAGGTGAGCCGACGGGTGGGGGGCAGCCGGGCCCTGGGGTCCGGCCCCCCCTCACCTGCCCAGGAGGTCGTCCTGGTCGGGGTCCTTGTCGAACAGCTCCACCTCGATCTCCTGCCCCGGCACCTCGTGCACGATGAACTGGGGGGGGGGTCAGCGTGGGGGCCCCAGCCAGCGTGGATGGGTTGGGGACACCGTGGGGTCCCCAGAGGGTCCCCATGGCCATCACGACCAGGTTGGGGACACTAGAGGGTCCCCACGGCCACCACAGCCAAGTCGGGGACACCAGGAGGGTCTCCGGGGGGTCCCCCTGGCCAGCACGGCTGGCTGGGGACACGGAGGGGTCCCGCCAGGCTCGGGAGGGGTCTCACCTCGTACACCTCGTCCCAGACGGGGTTGAGGTTGTCGTCGATGACGCGGCTGGTGACGACCTGGGTGCCGACGCGCAGCACGGCGTAGGGGTCCGACTTGCCCTCCACCAGCCCCCGCATGAAGCGGTCCTTGCTCTGCAGGTCCCGGGCGGCCCGCAGGTGCACCCGCACGACGCCCTGCGGGGGGGGGTGAGCGTGGGGCCGCCGGCCCCCCCGGCCCCCCCCCGGCCCCGGCACCCCTTACCCGGGGCAGCGGGTACCGGAGCTGCGCGGCCTCGGGCAGGTCGGGCACCAGCGGCACCAGGAGCCGGTTGGGCAGGACGAGGTAGGAGGCGATGGCGTCCATGATCATGGTGTCCGAGACGGAGCTGGGGGGGCGCACGGTTACGGGGGGGGGGTGGCACAGTCAGGGCCCCCCGGGGATGGTCCCACACACGCCGGGACCCACCTGAGCCCCGGGATGTCCAGCAGGTTGGTCATCCCCGTCCAGTTGATGTCCAAGGTCTTGGGGGGGAGGAGAGGGGTCAGGGAGGGGGCCAGACCCCCCCCCGCCCGCGCGGTCCGGGGGGGTCGGGCCGGCGGGTCCCCGCGGCGGTGGCACTCACCGGGCGGCGGATGAAGAACATGGTGAGGGCGCCCACGATGGGCACGTCGCCCAGCAGCGGCTCCAGGATGATCCGCAGCATCCCGTGGAGCTGGGGGCAGCGCTGAGCCACGGGGGGGGCACAGCCCCACAGCCCCCCCGCTCGGCCCCACACCCCGGGGCGGCTCCGGCTCGGGGGCCCCCATGGCCCCCCCTCACCTGCATCCCCTTCACCCCGGCCTTGCAGAAGAACTTCTTCACCTCCACGTCGATCTGGACGTCACCCACGTAGCTGCGGGCAGGAGACGGGGGGGGGAGGCACGGCCCGTCGTGGCCCCCCCACGCCACCGCCCTGCGCCCCCCACGGCGAGACCCCCCCAAGGTGAGATCCCCCCCCAAGGTGACCCCATCCCACTGCCCTGCATCCCCCCAAGGTGAGACCCCCCCCCCAAGCTGACCCCATCCCACTGTCCCGCACCCCCCAGCCAGACCCCAGCCCCACTGCAGACCCCCCCAGCCCCACTGCAGACCCCCCCACGGCCAGGGGGTGCCTTGGAGGGGCCCGTGCAGGGAGGGAGACCCGGGGGCCCGGCGGAGGGCTGAGCCCCGGCGCCCTCGCCGCACGCATGGGACGCTGGGGGGGTCCCCGCAGCCGGCACACCCCCCCGGCGCCCCTCACCTGATGTTGAGGTCCAGCAGGATCTGCTGCTGGTGGGTGCCGGGGTGCGACCTGACGCCCAGGACCCGCAGCGGCTGCGGGGGACAGCGGTGACGGCGGGGGGCCGGGGACGCGCCCCCCCGGGGTGGGGGGGGGACCCCGGGACGCGCCCCGCCGCGGGGGCACCGCCGGCCCTACCTTCTCGCCCAGGTCCACGCGGGTGAAGGCGAAGGTCTGCAGGTGGCTGTTGGAGGCGCGGACGGCCGGCGCCACCTTCTCCAGCAGCACCTTCTCCATGTAGCGCCCGAAGAAGGGCCAGGCCTGGGCCAGCACCTGGGGGGCGGCGGGTGAGCGGGGCTGGGGGCGCGGGGGGGGGGCCCGGGGGGGCACAGCCTCACCTTGTTCAGCCATTCCGCCCGCTCCACGTCCGGGAAGGTCACCTGCGGCGGAGGGGGGGTCACGGGGGGGGCCTGGCTCGCCCCCCCCCAGCCTCATGCCTCAGTTTCCCCATCCGGGGCCGCGGCAGCCCCGGGGGGTGGGGGGCACCTCCCTCCCCAGCTGTGGGGCAACATCTGGCGGCGGCTCCGGCACCGCAGCCCCGGATGGGGGTCCCGGCCCCAGCGCCCGCCCCGGTGCCCCCCCTTCCCTGCCCCCCCCCCCCGTGAGCACGGCCCTAGGGAGGGCTGCGCCGGCGCAGGCGGGAGCCCGGCCGGAAGGCCCCGAGCTGTAACGGGATGTGGCGGGGGGGGAAGGGGGCGGCCAGGGCAGGGGGGCCAAAACTGGGGTGTCCAAGCAGGGGGTGCGATGCAGTCGGGGGGCCCCAAAGCTGGGGTGCAGTGCAGCTGGGGGGCCCCAAAGCTGGGGTACCCAAGCAGGGGGTGCAATGCAGCTGGGGGGAATCCCAAAGCTGGGGTGCCCAAGCAGAGGGTGCAATGCAGCTGGGGGGTCCCCAAATCTGGGGTGCCCAAGCAGGGGGTGCAATGCAGCTCGGGGGGGTCCCAAAGCCGGGGTGCCCAAGCAGGGGGTGCAACGCAGTTAGGGGGTCCCAAACCCGGGTTGCCCCGAGCGCGGATGGTGCAATGCAGCAGGGGGGAATCCCAAAGCCGGGGTGCCCAAGCAGGGGGTGCAATGCAGCTGGGGGGGGTCCCAAAGCCGGGGTGCCCAAGCAGGGGGTGCAACGCAGTTAGGGGGTCCCAAACCCGGGTTGCCCCGAGCGCGGATGGTGCAATGCAGCAGGGGGGAATCCCAAAGCCGGGGTGTCCAAGCACGGGGTGCAATGCAGCTGGGGGGGGGGTCCCAAAGCCGGGGGGGTCACCAAATCCAGCGTGACCCAAGCAGGGGGTGCAACGCAGTTACGGGGTCCCAAATCCCGGGTGCCCAAGCGGGGATGGTGCGATGCAGCCGGGTGGGGTCCCAAAGCAGGGGTGTCCAAGCAGGGGGTGCAATGCAGCCGGGGGGTCCCCAAATCCGGGGTGCCCCAGGCAGGGGGTGCGATGCAGCCGGGGGGGGTCCCAAAGCAGGGGTGTCCAAGCAGGGGGTGCAATGCAGCCGGGGGGGTCCCCAAATCCGGGGTGCCCCAGGCAGGGGGTGCGATGCAGCCGGGGGGCCCCCAAACCCGGGTTGCCCCGGGCGCGGATGGTGCAATGCAGCTGCCGGGTTAACCCCGGTCCCCGGGGGGGCGGAATAACCCGGCGCCGGGCCCCACCCGCGGGCACGGGCGCGGGCGCGGGCGCGGGCGCGGCGGGGCCCCGCGGCGCCGCTTACCCAGGCCGGCAGCTCCCCGCGGGCGGCGCCCAGCCCGGCGGCGGCGGCGGCGCGCACGGCCGCCTCCTCGTCGCGCTGCAGGCGGGCGGCCAGGCGCAGCCCGCGCTCCCGGGCGCGCCGCCGCCGCCGCCAGCCCGCGTAGAGCGCCAGCGCCAGCAGCACGGCGCCGGCGCCCAGCCCCAGCAGCCCGGCCGCGTAGGCGGGCAGCGCCCACAGCAGCCGCCGCCCCAGGGCGCCCAGCGCCGCCGCCGCCGCCGCGCCCCGCCGCTCCATGGCGCCGCTGCCGCTGCTGCCGCCGCCGCCGCCGCCGCCGCCCCGCCGCGCCCCGCCCCCCGCGCCCCATTGGCCGCCGCCGCGCCCCCGGCCCCGCCCGCCCGCGCCCCATTGGCCGCCGCCGCGCCGCGAGGCCACGCCCACCCGCGCCCCGCTGGGGCCGTGGGGCACGTGGGGACCCCCGGGATGATTCCCCGAGAGGGGACCCCGGGGAAGGGGGGACCCCGGGGAAGGGGGGGTCCCGGGGAGGGGGGGGCCCCTGGGGAAGGGGGGGGCCATGGGGGGTCCCTAGGGATGGGGAACCCGGGATGGAGGGACCCCCGGGAAAGGGGGCATCGGGGGGGGGCACATCCCCAGGGTGGGGACCCCCAGGCAAGGGGGGCTCCCCGGGGTGGGAGGACCCCCCTGGTCAGGTGCTGCCCCCCCAGGGTGTGGGGGGTCCTCGGTCAGGAAGGATCCCAAGGATGGGAGATCCCAGGGAGGGATCCCCGGGGGGGGCTGCTGAGGATGGAGGGGGGTCCTCGGGCAGGGGGGGTCCTCAGGCAGGGGGTCCCTGGGCAGGAGGCATCACCCCCCCCCCCAGCCATCGCGGGTGCCGGTTCCGAATCCGCGTTCCCTGCACCCGGAGCGGAGCGCAGGGGAAGGGAGGGGGCCCGGGGCGGGGGGGGACGGCACCTCGCTCGGGGCCCCCCGGGAAGGAGGCGCCGCCAGCGCCTGGGGCCGGGCCCGGGCTGGGCCCGTCGCGGGGAGAAGCGAAACCGCACGTAGCGCGACGGCCGCCGGCGCGGCGCTTCCTGCGGCCGCATCCCGCAGCCGCCCCGCGTCTCCCGGGCACGTTGTGCGGCTCCTCCCGCGCCGCCGGCCGCGGCCTCCGCAGCGCGGGACGCACAAACGAGCGGAGGGCGAGCGGGAAGCCCAAATCCCCGCGGATTAGGGTCAGATCGCAGCGGCTGGAGATGCGACGGCCGCTGGAAGCGCGTCCTGGGGCCCGGCTCCAGCTTCCCCCCCCCGATCCGATCCGGTCCCGCTCCCCGAGCCGGGAGCAGGCAGCGCGGGCCGGATCCGTCCTCGCCCGCATCCCAGGGAGGCAGCGGCGGGACGAGGCCGGGCGAGGCCGGAGGACGCCCCAGGCCTGCGCCCCCGCGGGAGACCCGGCCTCGGCAGCGCGAATTTGCCCTTTTTAGGAGAGGCCGCCCGGCCGCGGAGGAGGAGCGACGCGGCAGCTGTTCCTGCTGCGCAGCCCCGCGGCTCCGCATTCCTCGGCTCCGGGCTGCCCCGGCGCGCGGCGGCTCCGCAGCCGGCAGGGCCCGGCCACCCCGCGGCTGCTCCCGCGCTGCCGCCGGCCGCGCCCCGGTGCCGGCTCCGACGGTCGTCCGGGACGGGCCCGGGAGGGAGCGCTGCCCCCGGGACGTCCGTCCGCCCCGAGAGCCTTCAAGGAGACCCCGCGGCCCCCAGCGCGTCGGGGGGGACTGTACATAGCTGTTGTTTTTAATAGTCGAAAACTTTACACTGTAATCGGAGAGCTAAAACGCTAGATCAGAAAGTCGGCCGTCCCCGGGGAGCGCTCGCCGCCGCCCCCCGCGCGGCCCGGTCCAGCGGGATCGGCCCAGACAGCGCCGCAAAAGCTGCTCTGGGCCCAAGGGGGGCTTCAGTCCCGGGAAGCAAAACGCAAGACAGAAGGGAGAACAGCGCGAGGGACGCGTCTGGGCACGGGGCTCCGCGGGGGGGGCCTGCCGGGAGCGGGCAGAGCCCCCGGCCCTGGCGGGGTGTGCGGGCCGGCCCGCTGCCCCTGACCCGCCCCGTCCCCAGAAACCTGCCGGGAGCCGCGGCCGTGCGGGAGGCTCGAGGCCTCTGCGCTGGAGCGGGACCAGCAGCCGGCAGCACGGGGCGACTCCGCAGCCGGATCCCGAGCTCGGCGCGGGCACCACGGTCCCCCCCGGGCGCCGCGGGCGGGAGGCAGCGGCCGTCGCGCTCCCCCGGGGGCAGCCAGCCCGGCCTTGTCCCCGTCCCCGCTTGGGTCCTCGCGGGGTCCGGCCGCGCCGCCGGCAGAGTGAGGCCCCGGCAAGGGCGGCGGCAGGGACAGAGGGGCGCGGGGACGAGGGACGGGTGTGGGGACGAGGGACGCACGAAGGCGATGAGGTCGCTGCGTCCTTCAGCTCGCGCACCATTAACCTCCATCCCTGGACACGCCGCCGCTCGGAGGCTCGCACGGGGCTGCTGAGGGTTAACGGTAACTCCGATCATTCCCGCAGGCCGGGAGAGGCCTCCCCCTCTTCCTCCGCCCGCCTCCCCCAAAGCGGAGGTGAAGTCCCCAAGGGTTTTGCAGTTTCACATTTGGATTCGGTTCCAGCTCGCCTCCTTCCCTCGCCCCCCCAAGGAAGGAGCAAATCCAGCCCCGGAGGCGCCTCCCCGGCACGGCGCGGCACGGCACGGCGGGCGGCGCTGGTCCGCGGCGGCACCGAGGCCCCGGCAGCGTCAGTGCGGCATGGCGGTTATCCGCATGCTCTGCGAGGCGATGGGGTACGTCACCATGGGGGTGGTGGCGTGGCTCATGGTGATCCCCCCCAGCGGCTGCGCCATGGACACGGCCACGGGAGCCACCGACACGGCCACGGGAGCCATGGAGACCGGGGGAGCCATGCCCTGCGCAATGGTCTGAGCCAGGGCGGCCGACAGCGGGGTGATCTCGGGGTTCATGGGGGGCGCCGCGTTGGCGGGGGGGGCTGCCTGGGCTCCCGCGGGAGCTACCAAATCCTGCTGGGACACGGGCCGGGGCTGCAGGGCCTGGCTGCTGAGCGTGGTGTGGGTCTGGGCAATGCTGTGGTTGTAGTTGGTGACGGTGCCCACGGTGGGAGCCAGAGTCTGCTCGGTGGCCGTCGCGGTGGAGCTGAGCGTCATGACCTTGGCCTGGTTGCGGAACTGGGCGTTCTGCTCCAGCAGCACCTCGTTCGTGGCCAGCAGGTTGTTGACCTGCTTCTTGAGGTCCTCCACGCGCTTCCGCAGCATGACGTTCTCCTCCTCCAGCAGCCGGTACTCCACCGTCCGCGGGTTGGTGAAGCTGTACTCGTAGGTCTCGAAGTGCAGCCCGTCCACGCGCCGCCGCTTCAGCACGGGGTCGTGGTCGTCGTAGCGGTCGGGGTCGTACAGCGGGTCGTAGGGGTCGTAGCGGCGCACGGTGGTGGCGATGCCCTGGTCCCGCGCGGCAATGCCGCGCGCGTCGTACTCGTAGTCCCGCTGCAGGTGCTGGAACTTGCACTTGGCTCCCCGCTGGCAGTCGCCCTTCAAGAAGTCCCGGCAGATGGGCACCTCCTCCTTGCTGTTGGGCAGGTCGGCAGGCGAGAGGCCCAGCCCCGCGGCCACCTTCTGCCGCAGGCGCGGGGGCAGCTCCCCCGTCTTCTTGTAGCAGTCCTCGTCCTCCTTGGTGCCGTGGATGAAGCGGCAGTTGAGGCGCACGCACTCCTTGTTCTGGAAGTCGTGGCAGAAGATGAACTCGTTCTTGCGGACGCCCAGGTTGGTCACCTCGCTGATGTCGGGGTGCCGGAAGCGGCAGCGCTTGCCCCGCTTGCACACGTTGCGCAGGAAGTCGCGGCAGATGTCGTCCGAGTTGGCGCCCGCCTCATCGCCGCTGTTGCCGTTGTTGTAGCCGTCGCGGTCGGGCATCTTCGCCGCCCCCGCGCCCTCCCGGCCGCCGGGGAACGCAGCCGCTCAGCACCTGCCGGGGCGGGGTGGGGGGTGAACGGGAGGGAGCGGGGAACGGCGCCCGCCGCTCCCGCGGACGACGCGGCCCCGCGGGGGCACCCGGCCGCCCGACACCCCCCCCCCCCGCCGCCAGGGCCGGGTGCCGGCGCTGCGCGAGGCCTGGACGGGCCGGGGGTCCGGCGGCCGCCCCAGCGCACCCGGCTCCGCGGGACCGGCAGGGCGCGGGGGGGTGGGGAAGGGAGAAGCTGCCGCGCCGCCCCGGCACCGGCACCGCCGCTCGGAGCCCGGCCCGCCCCGCGCCCCGCGTCCGCCGGGCGGCCCCGAGCCCCGGCAGACGGGTCGGCGCCCGGGGGAGGCCTGAGGCCGCCCCGCTGCGGGGCCCCCGGGGAGGCGCGGAGCGGCGGGAGCCTCGGGGGGGACCCGGCCGCCCGGGACCTCTGACCTCCGTGACAGCCCCACGTGGGCGGGGACGGCAGGGGCAGCCGGCCCCCCCCGCGGCGCAGCCATGGCAACCGCCCCGCGGGGCCCGCAGCCCCGAGCGCGGCGCCGGCGCTCGGCGGGGCCCGGCCCGGCCCCGGCGGCCTCGCACTCACCCGCTCCGCGGCCTCCGCCGGGTCCTCCAGCGCCAACAATGAGCGGCCCCTTCCGGCCGCCCTTCTGCGCCCGGCAGGAAGCTCTCTATGGTGCTTCCGGCGAGGGCACCGGAAGGAGCCGGCTCTTCCTCCCGGCGTGCTTCGCGCGCGCACGCGCGCAGCTCTGCTCCCTTCAGCGGGGGGTGTCGCGCGGGGATCGAGCGGGCGGGCTCTTGCATCACAGTGACGTCACGGCGGTGACGTTACACCGCTCAGAAACCATCGCATACGAGCAGATACCACCTTTCCCCACAGGGTCCTGCCTCCGGGGGGGGGGGGGGGACAGGCACCGGGACTATCGCCCCCCCCCCCCCCCCCCAGGAGCCCAGTCCCCCCAGGGAGCCCTCCCCTGACCCCAGGCAGGGGAAACATGTCCCCTGCCCAAGTCCCCCCTCCCTGGGGAGGTGGGAGACACCTCCCACCTCGGGGGGGGTCCCTGCCCGAGTGCCCCCTCCCTGGGGAGGCAGGAGACACCCCCTCCCCCCCACAGCCACCCCACGGGGGGCCCTGCCCAAGTGCCCCCTCCCTGCAGAGGCTGGAGACCTGACCCCCACCCCCAGGGGGCCCCTGTCCAAGTCCCCCCCTCCCTGGGGAGGCAGGAGACTCCCCCCAACCACCCCCGGGGGGGGTACCCCCACCCCCACCCCCAGCTCATCCCTACGGCCTTCCCGGGTCACCGCACCCGGTCGCAGCAGGTTCCTCCCCGTCCTGAGCCCCGCAGACGCCACGCGAGCTGCCACCAAACCAGGCTTTATTTATACAGGGGGGGCCGCAGGCAGCTACGGGGGCGGGAGGCAGCCCAGGCAGCCGGGGCTGGGGGGCCGCGCTGGGGGCACCGGGGGCTGCGCTGCCCCGCGCCCCCCTGCTCCGCGCGGCGCCTACTTGGACCTCTGCCTCATCTTCCTCCTCTTGCGCTTCAGCCTGCGAAAGAAAGCGTCGCTCGCACTCCGCCCGGCCCGGGGGCTCAACCCCCCCCCCCCGCCCCATGGAGCCGGGGGTCCCCCCAGACCCCACGCCGGCCGCGCCCCCACCCCACCACAGCGTCTGCGGGCGCCGGGGCGTTCTGAGCCTTTTGCGTGTGCACAGATTCACCCCCCGGCGGCCGGGGGGGGTCCTGGAGCGGCGCTGCCGGGGGCTCGGTGGGTCCGGGGCGGAGGGCGAGCGGGGCCCGGCCCCACGTACCTGCGCATTCGCTTCTTTCGCCACTGCGGGAGAAACGGAGAGGAGAGGAGGGGGGTCAGGGCTGCGGCCCGGACACGGCCTCGTCCCCCCGCGCCCAGAGACACCCCCCCCCCCCATAAAATCAGTCTGTGTCCCCCGACTCCGGCACAGAGCAGCTCTTCCAGCTTCCTCAGTCTTCAGTACCGAGGGAGACCCAAGGGCCGAGAGCAACAGACTCGAACGTTACTCCCAGAGACCCCCCCGTGGAGGCAGAGCCCCCCCTGCCCCAAACACCCCCCAGGGGCCCCTAAAAACTCCACGAACACCCCTCTCCCCGCCCCACACATCCCCCAGGGGCCCCTAAAAACCCCCGGTACCCTCCCTGCCCCAGACACCCTCCTCCACGTCCCGCTGCACCCGGGACCCCTAAAAACCCCAGAAACACCCCTCCCCCCCCAACACCCCCCAGGGCCCCCCCAAAACCCCAGATGCACCCCTTTCCCTGCCCCACACTCCCCCCTGCACGTCCTACTGCACTAGGGACCCTAAAACCCCCAGACACCCCCCTCCACGTCCCGCTGCACCCGGGACCCCCCACAACAGGACCCCCTCCCCGCGGGCCCAGGGACCCCCGCGGCTCTCCCGGACACGCCGCCGCCTCCCCGCGCACAGCGCCGGGCCCGGACGTTGTGTGTGTGTGTGTATGGGGGGGGGGGGCCATCGCGCCCCCTCCCAGCCTCCGGCCGCCCCCCCCGCGCCGCCATCCGCCGCTCACCTTGGCCCTCATGGCGGCGCGGGGACGCCGCGCTCAGTCCCCGCGGGCGGGCGGCGGATGGAGGCGGATGGAGGCGGCCACCGGGCGCCCACAAGATGGCGTCGACGGCCGAGAGAGAGAGAGAGAGACCAACAGCGCCCGCCGGGGCCTACTTATAGGGTAGCGCGGGGTGGGCGGGACGCCACGGGGAGGCCACGCCTACCATCCGCGCGGGGCGCCACGGGAGCTGTAGTCCGCCCCGCTTCCCGGAGCATCACGGGAGATGTAGTTCGAGCCGGCTGCCATTTTGCACAGCCGCCCTGGGGAGGAGGCGCAGGGGGCAGAGGGCCCGTAGGCCCCCCCCCCCCGCCCCACATCAGACCCCTGCCCCATCGCGACCGCGGGAGAAGCCCCCCACAGCCCCGGCGCAGCGCTCAGCCCCTTCGCTGTCGCCTCGCCGCCCCCCCACGCGTGTCCCCAGGGCCACAGCACCGCCACGACCCTCCTAAAATGGGGGGACAGTTCAGGTTCCCTCTGTGCGGCCACCTCATTTCTTCGTCCCCTTGAGGGAAACGAAATCAGGAGGGACATAAAAATCACTACACCCAGCACCCCCTGCGCACGTCCCCAAAACACCCCGCAGCCCCCCAAAACAGCAGACCCATTCCTCTGTCCAAACAGAGATGTCACTAGTCAATTTTATTTGGAAAAAGTCAGTTACAGAGTACTTTCTGGGAGTTTTTGCTTTTCAAAGTTTTAACAACTGAATTTTTGTTGCTTGTATCAAGAGGTACATTTTTTTCTTTTAAAGTAAAAATAGAAAATTAAATAAACCTCCAGCAAGTCTTAGTGGTTTATAAATCTGTATTGTGGACTAAGAGAAAGATTAGCTCTGCCTTTCTTCTATAGAAGGCAATAGACAGTATATTGCTTATAAATGCTAAAATGTTCCTCTTTGGGAACAAGGTATTTTTTTTTCCCTTAAGTTCATGGTTAACATTTAGGAGCTGCCTGAACTAGACCACCAGTGATTTGGACAGGAGCCCTCCTGCCTCTGGCTTCAGTGTTTGACGGGTAGCTACCCTGCATCCATTCAGAATATTCCCCGCAGTATCTCCGTTCTTATCCACCTGCCCAAAGGCCCCGCAGAAAAGCTGGAAAGGTTAGAAAATAGGAGCAGACAGTTTGCAGACAGAGATGGAAAAATTCAGGAAAAAAAAAATCACATTGTTTATTTTCTTTTATTGACTTAAACTTTGGTAATATTTGCATGTTTTGAGTTTAGGTTCTAAAACCCAGATGTTGGCAAGGAAGCACTTGGCCTGCAGAGAAGCACGGGAGCTGTCTGAAAGGGCATTTTTAGAGGCAAGAGGTTTTCCCAAATTTAGCTACAGAAAGTGTATAACCATAGACCTGGTCAGAGGATATCAGCAAAGAAAAAACCCTCACATTCAAATACATAAAATTCAATCTGCTTTTCTCTTTAACAAAAAAAAAAAAAAAGAAAGAAAAAAAAAAGAGAGAGAGAGAGAGAGAGAGAGAGAGAGAGAGAGAGAAATAGACTTACTATCAAAGAGTGATACCCCTGGATGAATTCTAGTCCAAGTCTGATGACTGCTGTAGCATTTCCCTAGTCGATCTCACCAAAGAGAGGAGCATGTGCAAAGGGGATATTTTTTTGAGCGATCCAATGCACATAAAAGAGTGGAACATATTCAGGGGCCATGGAAACCAGCCACACGGAAGAATAAAACTCCCCAGGATACCAGGGAATTAAAAAGTACTGCCAAGTGGTGGGCATTATGCAGGGGTGGTCAGCTCACCTGCCTCTTGCCCCTCAGCAGAGTTTTCGCACAGGGAATGCGGACTTCAGTAGCGTGCTTCCATACGTGTTGGACTGTCAAAAACAAGCTTATCACAGCGGCATATTAAAAAATAGAGCGTTTATACATAAACCAACGCTGAGACAGAACACAGTAGACAGAACAGTCTACGGTCTCATGGGGGACATAAAATTTGATACGACTTTTTCCAATTTTAAATGTACAATCTAGAGGCTAAAAGAAAGAGCGAGAAGTCTTCTGCTCCAAGATAACAGTTACAGTGAGAGAATGCCTACGCGGACGGGGAGGAGCTGAGATAGTGCTGTGAGGCAGATCACCTTACACCGTCCATGCGTACCATATCACTAAACACGGGTCACTTTCTCGGGCTTAATCAGCTGTTTTTTTCCAAGAAAATCTGTAAAGGGAGAAATTAAAAAAAAGGGAGGAGGAGGAAGAGGAAAGCAGGCAGCTCTCTACACTCCCTCTCTCACCAGGAACGGCTTAGTTGTTCACCTCTTTAACAAGTATGAGTAGTACAAAAGGTTAGAAAGAGTGGATATAGACTAGCTTTTACTCCTGATTTCATTTTTCTGCTTTCTTTTTTTTTAAGTAGTCTGAAGTGGCTGAGGGAATTCTCCCTCAATGGCAAAGTCAATAGGAGCTGGTTGTAGTCAGTGGGAAGTCCAGACTGTTTGTTGTTTGGTTGTAAGAGACAAACAGCGCTAGATTATTTTGTTTCTGTTTCGGGGGGGGGAAAAGGGGCGAGTGTGTGTGAATTGGGTGCTACATGGAGGGAGCTGGAGCTGTTCAGTCGCCAGCTTCATTCTCTTCCGCTGTTTCTCCCGTGGTGGCGTTCTCTGCGTTCTTAGAGGCCTGTGGAGACAAACCCGCAACGACTGTCAGAGCAGGGAATCGTTCAGCAACGCAGGCGAGGTGCGGATGCAGAGCACACAAGGCCACAAAGCTGTCAGCAGGTTTGACAGAGCCCACCCAAGAAACCTTTTTAGAAGGACGGCCCTTCTCACAAGGCTGCTGCTTCCTGGGCCAGAGGAGTGTCAGGATATTCTTTAAATGTTGTACTGAGATGGGCTGGGAAGGGAGCCCAAAATGTGACCATGCTGGATAAAGTTTGGGCATTGCTGTCTGCCAGATATAACGTGCCTTTAATCCCCACAAAAATGTGGCCAAATTACCTTCTTTTTCTTCTTTTTCTGGGTCTTCCGGCTTGCAGAACTTTGTAGAAGTGCCTAGAAACAGGAAGGAAAGATAAGAAACTAGAAAGCAGTCGTCTTGTTTTGACAGAAGGTAAAGGGAAACGCCTTTAAAGCAAAATATGCATTGCCAACCACTGAAGGAATGGCGGTAAATCCTAATGTGCATAGTGATAGATGGGGAATGCCATAGCCTCGCACTTCATTGAGGTATGAGGCCTTGGGGCCAGCTGTTGAGATTTATCAACTACTCGTAGAAAAGGGCTGGGTATCGCTGTCAAGCAGCTAAAGCTTGTGTTTGATGCAGGAAACAAGGGCCCAACCTGGTGTAGAGCGCATTCTTGCTCATGCTGCAGACTGCAGCACTGCAGGGTCACGAACTGCTGATCTGTGCCAAGCGCTATTGCCACTTTCTTGCGCGTGAAAAATAACCCGTCTGCAAACAGCTGCTGCCGCTTCCCCTTTGCCTTCAGAACTGTTTGCCATGGACCTGTCCAGCTTTTTGAATATCTGCACCCTCCTTATCGCAGATCCCCTCTGAGATCATCCCCACCCCGGTCCGCAGGCTTGGTTTGCAGCATATTACTCAAAGCTTTTGCTCCTGCTCTGGGACGCTCAGATGAGAACAGAGTAGGACTCGCTGACCGTCCCCTTAAGCTCACGCCTCATACAGCTTTCCAGCACAGTCTTCCAGATTTTGCTTCCCACTTTCATCTCAAGGGGTGCAAAGACAGTGACCCACGTAATATGCTACATTTTTTTTAAACCAACCTTCAGTTCTCCATCTTGCACCTCAAACTCCGACTTGTAGAGCTCTGGCTCAAAGGGGCCACTGGTTATCCTCATAGGACCGTTGGGCATTAAAAGCACTGTGAATTTGAACTGTGCAACAAACTCTCCTGCAAAGCAGAAACTGATGTTACTACACCATAGCCGCGCCCTGACATGTCTCATCCATTAGGTACTTGGGCAGATGTTTCCAACCAGAAGTTGTTTCAATTCCTATGCCATTTCCATAACATCACTGCTAAAAATCGTCCTGCAGAAACTTCTTAAACCCACCCTGACCAGGGCAAAACGATTCCCTAAGTGCCACCCTCCAAAGCCTCTCCAGCCTACTCTGTAAGCAAACGAGAGCGCTTCACTGTAAGTTTCTCCTTCTGCCCAGGAAATTACTCCATGAATGCTTTTATCTTGTCACTGGAACAATTCCCAAATAAGATTCAGAAGCCAAAGGGTAGAGAATTTCTTGGAGGATAAATCTCATGGCCCTTGAAGCAAATTTGAAGCGCGTGTCTGGACATAGAGTCAGCACCGGTCTTATCAGAATCCCGGAACTGACTGTCGGTTGTCTGCTAAGCATCCTTCCGCATCCCATTCTCAACCCTCCCACGGCCAGCACTCACCTTCCTTTTCATAGAGCACGTTGAAAGGCTGGAGTAGCTCATGTTTGGCGCATTCCACCACCCCCATCCTAGCCTTTTTCTCATCCTCAAATGCCCTGCGGAGGAGAAAGAGTCGAACCCGAGCTCAGGCCCTTTTCTAGAGCCCATCTACTGGATACCATCCTGCAGATTTCTAAACTGCCTCTGCCGTTAGGGTGGAGATTTTTTCATTTCTGCCCCCCTCGCCCCTGGCTATACTGTTTTGCAGTGACAAAGCAGATTGCCAAAGCAGGCAACTGTTCTGCAAACATTAAAGCTAGGTGAACTGTTACCTTCAGAGAAAGGAAAAAGGCAAGTGGGTTCAAGGATAAAAAGGGCCTGTCAACAGAGCATTGTTTCTTTATTGTGAGAGTACATCCGATGCAAAAATTGGCTGGAACTGCCTCCCTCTTTATGCTGCACTCTGACATTGCTTTCACTGCTCTCTTTCCTTTTGCTTTTACCACAATTTCAGGCTCCCCACACGCCACACAAGGCACAGGAGTTTCTCTGATCCTCAGACCCTGCCTGGGATTCCTGCTTACGCCCATAACATGCTTTCTCCACCCATTCCTAGGTTCGAATACAGCAAATCCCAACATAAAGCAGGAAAGGCTGCCTCCACCTCTGTGACAAAACAACAAAGCGAGTCGGTTTTGCTGTTGGCATGGTCTGTAAGCTCATGCAAAGCATCCAGCTCTGAACACACGGGAAGACCACGAATAAGAGCAAATACCTGAGAGTAAATGGCATAGTATCAAAGCGCCTCTCCACCTCACTGAAAAAGGCACGGGAGGTTTTCATCTTCAAGCCATACTGTTTGGAGGGGTCCCTTTTGTAAATTGTAGTTCTCTGTCCAGCATCCTTTGCCTAAAAATGCAAAAAAGGCTGAGACACAAGAGAAGCAGCACAACACTTCCTCAGCCAGATTAGCTGATGGTGTTCACGTGCTGGAACATTCACATTTGCAAAGCACTTTCTGTACTCTGACACCGTAAAAGTAAACCTTAGCTTTTCAGATGGAAAAGGTTACACCCAAGAAGATGAAGCAGCACCCATGCAACAGCTGGAACCGGCACCCACGAAGATTTGCCTGTTAGCACCATTTACTGCTGATGACTATTTTGAAACATGTCCACTTTGACCATGTGCAGAGTAACAGCGGGCCAAGAAGCACGGCACCCACCTTTCCCTCTCCAGTGCTGACAAGAACATCAACAGCATAAACTTCATGGACCTCAAATTCTGCTTTTTCATGGTCCTTCCTGGAGGAAAAAAGTTTGGTGAGTCAAGGAATGGTAAACGGAGAAGACAAAACCTTCTACATAGTCACTGATACCTCGAGCAAGCCCACACCAGGGTTAGCCAGAGAAGTCTACAAGCACATATACGGTGCTCTACAAGGTGACCAGGTCCCTGACCAGAAGAGCACAAGCTGAAGATTTATATGCCAGGCATTAGAACAGATCAGTGACAGGCTGGCAAGAGAAAAACAATTATAAGCCTGTGTTCTTCCTGCCCATGACAAGTAGTTCCATCCACATTTAAGGCCAAAAGGTCCTTAGACATTCAACACCTTCTCTTTGAACTTATGGCCATGTCCTAGGCAGGCCAAGAGCCCCATTACGCCCGGTACGATACAAGAGAATGTCACTTTGTCTCAGAAGTTAGTCAAAGCGCTGGCTTTAAAGCCACTGAGCTCTAGATACTCAGCTTGAGACCCAACACTGACTGCATCCCTGAGGGAGAGGAGCTGCTGGAACAGAATGATATCCAGCTCATTAGTTCAAAATCATCCCGAGATGCTATTGCCAGCGATCACCATCCAGTGGGCTCCTGGCAGCTTCTGTGAGACAAATGATAGGCCTTGGCACAGTTCCTGGTGAATTAGCATCCACTGCTACAACTAGCAACAGTTGGTTATTTTGCTGGCAGCCTCCAAGGCCACAGACTGTAATTCAGCGATGGAGACTCCTTCGAGAAACTGGACAGAAACCAAGAACATTCGCAGGTGCCAGCAAGGAGTTTAGATGTTGGGGACTTTCAGCCTTTCTTTCTCAGAGCAAGCCCTAAACACAGAACCAAAATCCACATCCACAGAGAACGTGCAAGGAGACACGGGGCTGCGAATCTGCCACACTGGGTCAGACCAGACTTCAAGAAGGGGTCACGAAGAAAGCAACCTTTCCCCTTGTTAAATTCTCCTATTGCAGTGACAGCCAGACACTACACGCAGACATACCTGTTACATCCCCCACTTGACATCACAGCCAAAAAAGTGAGAAACAGGACCATCCTTCAGCATCTAGTCACACCCCTCCCAAATGCTGTTGAAAGAAGCAGCCCCAGAGATGATGCTCACTTTTGCTGGTCTGTAGGGTTCTGGATGATTGTTTTCTCTCCATCAATCACATGCTGTTTCAGCTGGTGTGACAGCATCCCTGCCGCGATAAGAGAATCCATTAACACCTCCGAGCTGCAAACCAGCTACACAGTGACTTGCATTATTAACACTCCAGGGCCCAGGATTTCAGCCTTCAGCTGGAGTGAAAACAGTAAAGCAAACCATCTTTGGTGTGAACTTCCTTCAGTCATAGATTTCCAAGTGCATTAGCGATGATATTGAGCTTCCTAAGGCCCACTGCCTTCAGCAACTGCTTCCTCTCCAAAGAGGAGGAGGAGAAAGTTTGAGTTAGAGGTGCAGCCAGAAGCAGAGCCCTTTTAGTACTGCCATTTCTCAATAAAGCTCTCCAACCACGCCAGTAGGTTATAACTGATTGGAGGCGAACACACAAGTACGTAGCTAACACCCTCTACGTGCACAGCATAGGCTTTATATATATATATTTTTTTTTTTGCAGCTTCTACGCTCTGGGACCTCGGAGACTGCCGAGTGTTTAAGCCATGCATTCCCGGGTGTCTCCAGGGATGTCAAATGTCAAGTTAACGGAAACTTTTGGTTCTTCCTGGAGCGCCTAGTCTGTATTCTGTATAGCACTCAAAGCATATTTTGGGGGCTTCATTCACTCATCCTCTCTGCTTTGCGGTTCACCTTCAAATTCAAGTCTAGGAAACGGAACACACAGCCATTCCTGTTCCGCTTCCCAAGCCACCAGTCCCAGCAAGGAAGGTCACATGTCTCCATTCAGGAAGGATGGCTGCTGCTGGCGGGAAAGGAAAGCGCAACCCAGCAGCCAACAGCTCCATTTGTTTTCATGAACTGGGTCCTTATGCTGCTGCCAGTGCCTAGATAATTATGGCACTTGACTGTTTCCAAAACAGTGGCTGCTTAAACTCCCTTGACAGTGTGAGCAGCCGCCTCCTCACTGCAGCTGATGCCATGTTTTTTCACAGAGAAAGGAGTAAAGCATTGAGAAGACCCACAAAGCCATCCCACACAAGGACTGGGGAACTGATGTTTCAAGACTGGGCTAAAGCAAGCAAAGAGAGCAAGCCAGCTTTACGGCATTTCAGAAAATTTAACTAATAACAGACCAATTTAATTGTGGCTGAAAGAACTATTTGACAGTGATGTCACCAGCTATGAGAAAAGCAACTGCATAAATAAAGAGTCAAACTAAACTCTCCTGCCACCTCTCAAACAAAAATCCAGGAGTTTCATTTCTATAAGAAGCTATTCCAGTACCTTCCTACCCTCCTGCTATCAAGACTATCAAGAAAATGTGAATCAGCTTCCGGTAAGAAAGGAAATTAAATACCCTGCACATCTAAAGCACCTTTTAGGAAAGGCTCCTGTATTACTAGCAAGCTCTTTTTTATTTTTCCTCTTTTTTTTTTTTTTTTTTTTTTTTTTAAACTAAAGGGATTTTAACTACAAGGGGCCAAGTATGAATCAAAGGACCAAGCAATTTGTCCAAGGTAAACAGGAAGTCCACAAGTCAGGATACTACCTACTAGCCACCAAAGCCTAAGTCTTTTGTTATTGGACTAATGCATCTTTAAAAATTGGAAAAAAAAATGGAAGGAAGAGTCTAGACAGTTTTGAAGGGAAGTTTTAGGAAAGGCTGCTACATTTAAAGATGGAGTGTCTAGGACTCTCAGCCATTACATGTTCCCCAGAATTTGAGTAGGGCAGGTTGGGATTTAGTGTGTAATTAGAACATTTGCTACCTCTGAATCAGCTGCTCCCAAGTCCTTACCTTCAATTGGCGTGCAGTGAAACGAGTGGGCTATTTTGTTCCAAGCGTCTGTCACTTGCGTGTTCTAGATGAAGAACACATGAAAATACATTAAGGATATAAAATTCAGGACAGAAGCATGATAGCTTTTCAACTTGACATTGTTCCGTGATAAAACCATCAGGCTTTCCAACTGAGCAGTGCGCTAACACCTCCAAAAAAGGAAAAGCAGTATCAGCCTTTCATTTTTAACCCTATATCAACAAAAATGACACGTAACATGAGGTTAACTCGGCTATCCTCCATTGCACCCAGCGTCTCATCAGAAGCCATCTTTCTTTAGAAGATTACACTAGAAACTAAGAGCAACACAAGTATGTTTGCAATAGTAACACGGTGACAAAAGAGAACGCCTACAACTGCTTCAGAGTCTGAGCACCAGACAAGGGAGAGATGCAAGTGGGAGATTTAAAGGAGTATTGTTAGGAGGATTCAGAAGAAAGTCTGAAGGGACTGCCAAGAAGTGTTTTCCAACAGCTATGTATGTAGTGGGCACCCAGGCATTGCAAGATGGAAGACCAGCTTTTACCCAGGGTCTTTGCCACCTTTAACCCGCAAATGTGGTACTTTCAGCTGAGCTTTCTGTTTTCTCCCTATGACGGAAGGCTCCTACAAGGGAAACACCATCACCCTCTACAGATTAGTCCATCAGAGCCCTCAGACAGACAGTTGGCCCCATTACGTCTCGTTCTTATCGACCTTGTCCAGCAGGTCCCCAGTCTGGATGCGTGGCAGGATGCTGACAGTGAATGAGTTCAGAGGGATGCAGAAATTTTTCTGTTTGTTTCATGAATAGTTGTAACAGCAAGTACACAGGCCCCACTGCCTTCTGGGTCTTTTAGAGCTGAACCTCAAGCTGAGAAGTCAGCCACAACCCTGCTAGCAAGGCTCACCTGCTCCTTCCTGAAGGGCACTGGAATCGCAGGATAAAGCCGCCATGACTCCCAACATTTAAAATTTGCTCTGTGTGCCCAGCTGTTTTCAGAGATCAGCAAGTGGAAGTACTAAGGCCTCTCTCCGAAGCCAACTTCACATAAGCAAGAGCTTAGATATTGCTGGGAAGCCAGAACTGCTGACAGGAAGAGTCACCGCCACCCGCCCCAGTGGTCCGTCGCTCACCCCAGGAGCGGCTCAGCTGTCTGCGGGCAGCTGCCTCCAGATTCCCCACATAGCTGAACGATTCTTCCCAGGCAAGGTCACAGGCTTTTCTTTCTACACATGAAGTGACCACATGGCAAAGGCAGTGTCTATTTGAGCTTCAGGATGGGTACCTAGATACATATTTGCAAACACCAGCCACTCACCTGGTTTCCAGGCTTTACCAAGCGCAGAGCAGCTTCAGCACAGAGATGAGCTGCCTTGATGACATCAGCTTTACGACCTGACACAGGGTTTTCCTGGAAAAACAGAAAAACAAAGGGTCTGTAAGATTCATGCCTTTCCCAGCTATTAGCAAAAACGCTGTTCTGACTTTCTAGAGATGGAGGTAATCCATCTACCTGAACACTCTCCCACAGAGTGGGAAATCCAGATCAAAGGTGGAAGGACTTTGGGCTTCACAGCTCTGTCGTTGGGCTCTGCTCTGCCTAAAGAGCAGGTGAGTACATACTACAGCCAAATAGGTTCTGTCTTATGGGTTTCAACAGAAAAATCTCTGTCACAGACTGAAAACAGAACTAGACTCTTGTGTAGCCAGAAATACGGACTGGAGAGATTTCAATAGATTTCAATTTTTTCCCCCCATCTTCTCCCCATCAAGACACTCTGACACAGCCATAGGAGAAAAACCATTCCCAAGACCAAAGCTGACATCCTCCTCCCAAGACTGAAAATTTCTTCCTAACTTTACACACATCTTACAGCAGTAATTCCCGCAGCCAGCCTCATGAACACAGCTCGCTGTCATTTCCAAAAACGACGTGACTGAATGGCTGGAGCACTAACCACGCGTGCCATGGCAGCGTCCTCACAAACACCCGCCAGGGGCTGCAGGCTGCCCTCAGCCCCGGATGGATAAAGCCACCTGCAAGTCCGTACCTGGCATATTCAGACAGAAAAAGCAGGCAGCAGAGGCCAGATTCTGGGGCTAAGGAACAAGTCACCCCTGAACTCAGGGCTGCAAAGCTGAGGGCAGTGGCTCCCTGGAACAGCGCGGCGCGCTCGGGGCTCCGCGTGCCTCGGCCAGCAGAGGGGGCAGCAAAACCAGTCTGCCCAGTCCGCCCCACAGCCCAAGCCTCACCTCCATTTGCACAACAGGCATTAAATGCAAATAACTCACTGCAGCTCGACTTACACCTGGTTTGTTTCAAACTATTTGTAACCTTGCAAAATTGTACACGTTGAAACAGTGTGCCATCCCGCGTTTTCCAGATGACTGAATAATTTTTTTTAGAAAAACAGACTGTTTTCTTCTTGACACTGTTATGACACCAGAGCTCAGGAGCCTTTGCAAAACCACGCAGGAACTTCCGTGATGCTCTACACTGTTGCCTTCTGCAACCAGATGCACCCAAACATCAGCTTTTTAATATCACCTTTAGATTGCACTGAAAGTGGCAGCTGTACAACATACACCATTCCTTCAAAAACCTACCTTTGATGCATCTATGACAAAACTGTGTGCTACATTCGCTATGAAACCATCAACGTGGACTCCCAAGTCACTGCAATACAAAGAGAGTTAATTACAGGTGGGGCCTCACAACTCGGGAAACTTGTGTGACTTCTAGAAGTATTAGAAGAGTCAGGCATGTTTCAAACACTTCACTAATTAGCCAAGCCAAGGAAGTATTTAACACACCAAGCAGTATTAATGAGCGAAGCCCAGATGCTGACAGTACACTCATGGAAAATATAACTGAAATGCTTACATTTTGACCAAGTCTCCGTCTTTGAGGATGTAATCTTGGTCACTCTTCAAGGGAGAAAAGTGACAGACACAGTTATTTACTGATATACTCGTTGGGAAGGCAATACCTGTAAAGGGAAGAAGAAACATTCCATGAAGTCCTGCAATCTCTCACACCACGCAGGCAGAGACAGCAGCCCTGCCACTGCAGTTCTGTCACTTACGATTTAGTTTAAGCAATGTAAAAGGCCCCATTACCTAAGCCTCTGGCCAAAAAGCCATAAGGAACCTAGCTTGTGCTATGCTCCTACACTGGCCTTCTTTTTGCCCAGGCAACCACCAAAGAAACACATCCAAGGCAGTGAGACACTGGCAAAAGGGACCTCAAGTCTCCAGAGCACAAATCACGGTGCTTTCAGTGACACATTCGAGTGTTGCACAATATCCATGGCAACTACAGGCCAACTATAACCATATAGCAGGTCTTCCTGAAGGGACGACATTGTTGTCCAAAGTAAGTCCCATTTCAATGTGAATGATGGGGTAAATCAAAATGGGAAGCTCGGGCTGATCGGTGATGCTTACAAACAGGGCAAGCAGGACGATTTGGGTCCGAACTGGTTTTCTAGGAATGGTGAAGTATTTCTTACGATAATTAGCACAGAACTGTGCTTTCTGTGCTACTACCCATTCATGCCAGCCACCGAACAACACAACAGGGCAAGAAATATCCTCATATTGAGGAAGTTTCTTTGGAACAGGCCTCACCTTTTTTCATTTCTTTTTCCTTCTTGAAAATTTTGCCAGTCTCTTCCATGATCATGGCATCTCCCTTTTCACACAAGCAGAGAACTGATGCTCCAGAGTTCGCCGCTTCGACCACCGCACGCAGGACCCCTTAATTCAAACACAACGTTGTTGAAGTACATCAACGATAAACATCCTTCAAACTACCAGCAAGACTAATCACACAGTACCACGGTGAAAAAAGAAAAGCATCTATTTGTTTTCTAAAAAGGGACAAGACTCGGCTCAGCTTTTCACCAAGGAACCATGGGCATATAGAAATCCCATTGCAATTTTTATTTTTAAGAACCGACTTTTCAGGAACGTTTTCACAGAAAGCACAAGCAAACAAACATACATTGAGATTTGCAGAGGTGAAGTGCTGCAGATTCAGACACCTGTCTATAGACTCGCAGGTCTCAAACAAGCCAAGCAGGAACACCACTCTCCCACATTCTTTCCAGAGAAGTCAGAGCTACAGAAACAGGTTTGAAAATTACTTGGGAGACAAAATACACAGCCCATCCGAAGAGCTGGGGGCACCTTTGTGGATGTGTGGGACCATAATGCACAGCTCGATGGAAAGACTTTGCCTGGCTCCAGAGCTGGCAACAGCAGAGAACTAGCACAGCAAAGCCAGTTGCAGCAGCCTCTTTGCAGAAGCATGTTTCAAAGGTGAGCCGCATGCTGCTCCTCGCAGTCACGAAGGCTGGGCAACACAGGCAGCTTTCTGCCATCAGGAACTTTATGTGCCCTGCTCCGCGCTGGAGGGTGAAGAAAGTTGTGCTGCCTCTTTCCTGAACGCTGCCTGCATCCACTCCTGGACGCATTCTAGCTTTGTGCCTAGGAGTCCCATCAGCATTTTGATTACGCCATAGCAGACAGCGTGCGTTGTGCCTTATAGTACAAACGGGTGAAGGAATGTAAAAGCCGCGGCTCGTGTTGAAATACCGCAGGCTCCCATTCGTAAACACATCCCGATGGTATTCCAGGAGCAGCAGCCACAAAGGCCCGGGAGCTGCCGGAGCGAGCCGCGTACATCTTTCTATCAGTCCGCAGGCCAGGAGCCAAGGCACAGCCGCTGCCACTGGCTGACGAGCTGCTGTTTCCCCTCTTCCTCCTCTATCAAACTGGGATACCTTACAAGGAGTCTTTACGCTTATCCTCTAAAACATTTTGGGACCCAGGGATAAAAAGTGCACACATGCAGTTTCTCCTCGCCCTATGAGCATGCTGTTTTTGCAAGAGGCTGTTTTCTAAGTGTCTCTATTTGCTGGGAGTTTCTGTAGCCGATAGTGTGTGTTCTGGGTACTACAGCAATAAATATTTCCGAAATGCTTAAGGAGATGCTTACAAGCAAGTGTTTTTTCATAATTTCTTTGACACGGAGTAAAAAACAAAAATCTTTCACTTGCATGATGACTCAAATTTCAAATCATTTCAAGCAGCCATCTTTCCATACGCCACAGATAATTATGAATTTGGAATATTTTTAAGTACAGATAAAACTACAATAAAAAAGACATTTAGTGGATAGCTGGACACAGAGACTTAAAAACGGAAAACGTCAAAACAAACACAGTAGAGAGATAAATGGAGAGCTGTGTTCATCAGAGCATTAGAATGAAACCAAAAAGCAGAGAGCGTAACAGCACTAGGAACATCTATTAATTGTATTCTGTCCTTCCACAGGGCTTCATCTAGCAAATTAAAAGCACTTTATATCATTAAAAGGCACGTCACACTGACAAGTATCCAAGACATTTTGAACTGGAAAGTCTTTTTGTCACAGTTCTGGCTTTAATGTTCCCGAACACAGTCACAACGCCACTAGGAAAAATGCTGCGACCAACCCGCTTTTCCTCCATGGGAACTGGGGGTCCCGTCCCCCCCCGCGTAGCTAAACCAGTGGCATAACCTCTGCACCCCGCTGTTAAATACCAGTGAGAGCCAGGGAGAACCAGCCTCCCTTCCCCGAGGGGGACCTTTTCCAAACAGAAAAAATATAGGGCCAGCAAAACACGGGCTCGCAGCCCTCCAGAAACGAGCCCACGTTACTAAAGCTTTCAAAACCCCGTCTTTCTCCTGAGCTGCGTCCCAAGTTACTGTGAGGAACGATGACTTAAAAAGCGGCATTGGAGCCAGCAGCAACCAGTGCGACGCACGCTGCGGCCGGGACCTCGCAGAACCGGTCCAGTTAGCTCCTTAGGGCAGCTGTCACCTTTCTCGAGGGGGTAACTAGCCACTCTTAATGATACAGCAAAAATAAACGGTTAAATAAAAAAATAAGGGAAGAGGGGGGATTATGCGGGGTGGCCGAAGTTTGCAGCACGAATAACAGGGCCGATAAGCCCATGGCGAGCCCGGCGCCCCCCCGGGCAGGCAGCCCCCCCGGGCAGGCCCGGCGGCTGGCGAAAAAAGGCGTTAAAGGGCCGGGGCACGGCGCTCCCCGCCGCCCGGGGACGGGCTCCGCTCCCGGCCCGCCGCCGGCTTTGGGGCAAAAAAAAGGAAAAAAAGGAAAGGCGGCGGCGGCGCGGCTGGCCGGGGGGGCTGCACAAAAGGAAGGGTAAAAAGGGGGCGGCCCCGGGCGGGGGGGCAGGATGTGGGCAGCGGCGGCCCCACATGGCCGGGCCACGCGCGCGGCTGGCGGAGCGCGGGCGAGGCGAAGGGGCGCCGGGCCCGGCCCCGCCGCCGCCGCCGCCGCCGCACGTGGGGCGCGGAGGCCACGTGCGGCAGCGGCCGCCGCGCGGGCACCGTGGCCCCTCCCGGGCCGCCCCCCTCCCCGCGCCGGGGGCCTGCGCCTGACGGTGGGGCTAGGCCGCGCCGCCCGCCCCGCGCCCGGGGCCTCCCCGCCTCCCGCCGCCGCCGCCGGGCGGCCCGGCCCCCCCGCCGCGCCCTCCCGCCGGCCGCGGCCCGCACTCACGGTTGGCGATGTCCCCCCCCATCTTGTACTTGGTCACCACCAGGTCCTCGGCGATGGTGAGCTCGGCCGCCTCCTCCTCGCCCGACATGGTCGGAGCCGCCTAGGCCCGGCCGCCGCTGCCGCCGCCGCCGCCCCCCGCGCCGCCGCCGCCGCCGCGCTGAGGAGACCCCGGGCAGCGCGAGCAGAGAGCGCGAGCAGGGCAGGAGCGCGGGCTCCGCGCGGGGCACGCTGGGAAGCCGAGTCCCCGCCCCCCTCGCGCGCCGCCGCCGCCGCCGCCCCGCGCGACTACAGCTCCCGGCGGGCCCCGCGGCTCTCGCGAGAGCGAGCGGGAGAGGGCGGGGCGGGAGAGGCGCGGCCGGAAGTGGCGCGCAGGGCATGCTGGGAAGTGTAGTCTGGCGGGGCAGAGGGAGGGAGGGAGGGGAGGGCGCCCCCCGAAGTGGGGGCTGGAGGGGGGGAGAGACCCCAAATGGGCCTGGTCAGGGCGCGGGGGCACCGGGGCTGAGGGGAGGGCGAGCAGCCCGGGCACGGTCACTGCCCCCAGCCCCATGGCATCCCCCAGCCCCACGGCCCCGGCCCTCCTCCCTGCCCCACAGCGCGAGCCCCTGTCACTGCCACAGCCCCATGGCATCCCCCAGCCCCACGGCCCCAGCCCTCGTCCCTGCCCCCAGCCCCATAGCACCAGCCCCTGTCACTGCCACAGCCCCATGGCATCCCCCAGCCCCATGGCCCCAGCCCTCGTCCCTGCCCCCAGCCCCATAGCACCAGCCCCTGTCACTGCCCCCAGCCCCTGTCACTGCCCCCAGCCCCTGTTATTGCCCCCAGCCCCATGGCACCAGCCCCTGTCACTGCCCCCAGCCCCTGTCACTGCCCCCAGCCCCTGTTATTGCCCCCAGCCCCATGGCACCAGCCCCTGTCACTGCCCCCAGCCCCTGTCACTGCCCCCAGCCCCATGGCATCCCCCAGCCCCATGGCCCCAGCCCCAGGAACTGCCCTGGGGTCCTGTGCCTGCACCCCCAGCCCCACAGCACCAACCCCTTGTCATTGCCCCCAGTCATTGCCCCCAGCCCCATTGTGCCCCCTGCCCCACAGCCCCAGGCCCTGGCACTGCCCCCCGCCCCATCGCACCCCCCCCGCCCCATGGCCCCAACCCTGCCACTTCCCCCAGCCCCATTAACCCCCCGGCCCCCATCACTGCCCCCTGCCCCGCTGCACCCCCCTGCCCCACGGCGCCGGTCGCAGCCCCACGGCGCCGGTCGCAGCCCCACGGCGCGGCCACGCGCAGCCCCGGCCGCTCATCAGCTTCCCTTTGTCTTTATTCAGCTTTTAAAAACCGGAGCGACCCTTCGCCCGTCCCGCGCGGCCAGGGGCTGGGGGCGATGCCCGGCCGGGGGGGGGGGGCAGGCGGGGCCCACGGCGCCCCCCACCCCGGTCCCCCCCCCCTCCCGCCCCACGGGCTCCGGGCAAGCCTCGAAAGGCTTCGCTGGAAAAACGGGGGTGAAACCCCCATTTCGGCACCCGAGTCCCGCCGCCCCCCCCCGCCCCGAGGGTCGTTCCGGGCCGGGACCCCGCCGGACCCCCGAACCGCCCCCCCGGCGCCGGCGGGGCACGGCGGTACCGAACACGCGCTTGGCTCCCCCCGGCCCGGGAACCCCGACCCCGCGGCCCGAAAGCAGCCGGGGCCGAGGCCCCCGCTCCCTCCCCCCCCCCCCGGGGCCCCGCGCGGCCCTTTGGGGACCGGGAGCCGCTTCGCAGCCCGACCCCGGAGGAACGGGGCCTCCCGCGCCCCGGCAGCCGCCGGCCCCGGGAGAGGCTGCGCCGGAGCCGCGGGGAAACTGAGGCAGGACGGGGACGCCCCGGCGGGGGGGGGGGGGCCCGTGCATCGCCTCACCCCCCGGCTTTGGGCCCCCCCGTTGCAATTCGGCTCGTGCCCCGTGCCGGGCGCGGGGGCTCCTTCATATCGGCGTGCGAGCGGCGGCGGGGGGGGCCGGGGGGGGGCCGGGGGGGCCCCTACGTCCGCTGCGGGTCCGCCTTGGCGAAGAGGCGGCTGTGCCAGTAGTCGGGGTTGTCGAAGGCGCAGTCCGAGGCCTCGAGGCTCCGCAGGGGCTTCATGAGGGCGGCGGGGGGGCCGGGGGGGCCGCGGCAGCCGGGGCAGCGGCCCCCCCGGGGCGCCGGCACCGCCTCCATCTCCTCGTAGCCCTGCTCCTCGGCGGCCCCCCCGGGCCGCACGTCGCGGTAGCCGCGGTGCCGGGGGCCGGCGGCGCTGCCCAGCGAGCGGCTCAGCCGCGGCTGCTTGTTCATGTACTCGTAGTCTTCCTCCCGCTCCTCCTCCTCCTCCTCCTCCTCCTCCTCCTCCTCCGGGCGGCGCGGCGGGGGGGCGCCCGCCTCCGAGCCCACCTCCATGTACTCGTAGCCCAGCTCCTCCAGGGAGGCCGGCCGGGCGCCGGGGGGGGCCCCGGGCCGCCGGTTCATGTACTCGTACTCCTCCTCCTCCTCCTCCTCCTCCTCCTCCTCCTCCGGCGCCGAGCCCCGGGCTGGCTCCGGCTCTGCGGCGCGGGGCGGGGGGGGGTGGGGGGGTGGGGGTGAGACACCGGCTGTGCCCCCCCTCTGCTGCTCTGCCAGCCCCAGGGCCTGCGCCACCGCTGTCACCTCCCCCCCAGATGTCCCCCTGCCCTGTTGGGATGGACCCCCCTCCCTCTGCCCCAGAGAGGCAGGAGCCCCCCAGTCCTGCAAGAACGGACCCCCACCCCACACGGGGGGCATCCCACCCTGCAATGAGGGACCCCCACCCTGCATGGACCCCCACCCTGCATGCACAGACCCCCCACCCTGCAATGATGGACCCCCCCCACTCTGCAATGCTGGACCCCCACTTGCATGCACAGACCCCCACCCTGCATGGATGGACCCCCCCCGCATGGACCCCCGTCCTGCAACGATGGACCCCCACCCTGCATGGACCCCCTCACCTGGCAGTGATGGACCCCCGTCCTGCAATGCTGGACCCCCACCTTGCATGCACAGACCCCCACCCTGCAATGATGGACCCCCCACCCGGCAATGATGGGCCCCCCAACCTGCATGAACCCCCACCCTGCATGCACAGACCCCCACCCTGCAATGATGGACCTCCCGCCTTGCAGCGATGGACCCCCACCCAGCACGGACCCTCACCCTGCACACACAGACCCCCATCTTGCAACGGACCCCCCCCACCCTGCAGTGATGGACCCCCACCCTGCACGGACCCCCCCCCGCAATGACGGCCCCCCGCCCCACGCCGCCGGCCGCTCACCCCGGGCGGCGCAGTTGGGGGTGACGTAGCCGTTGGCGTCCTCCTCGCTGCCCTCGGTGCTGGGGGGCGGCGGGGGGTGGCAGGCGCTGTCCCCCCCCGAGCGCCGGCTGCGGCAGAGGCTGCCCCCCGCCGACAGCCCCCCGGCCGGCTCCGGCTCCGGCTCCGAGGCCCCCGCGCCCCGGCCCTCCGACGCCTCCGACTCCCGCCGGCTGCGCCGCGCCGGCCGGCCCTGGGGGCACGGGGGTGACGGTGGGGCCTGGCACCCTGCACCCCCGGTGCCCCCCGGCGCCCCCCGCCTGCCCCCCCCGGTGCCCCCCGGTACCTGGCGGCCGCTGCCGAGGCCGGGCTGGTTCATGGGGATGTAGCCGGCCGGGGGGCTCAGCAGGCTGGGGCTCTGCGGGGGGAGAGGCGGGGGTCACGCCGGGGGGGGACGTCGGGGCCGTGTCCCCCCCCAACACGCCGCAGCAAAGGGGTGAGGGACGGTCGCGGGAACGGGCACAGAGGGGCCGGGGGGGCTGGACCCACAGGGGAGCCCCAGGGCCGCCCGCGTCGCGCTCCGGGAGGGGAAGGGACCCGGACTCACAGCCTGCCCCATGCCATGCCTGGGACCCTGTGCCCCACAGCCTGCCCCACACCGTGCCCCAAACCCTGTGCCCCACAGCCTGCCACATGCCATGCCTGGGACCCTGTGCCCCACAGGCTGCCCCACACCGTGCCCCATACCCTGTGCCCCACAGCCCGCCCCATGCCATGCCTGGGACCTTGTGCCCCATAGCCTGCCCCACACCGTGCCCCATACCCTGTGCCCCACAGCCTGCCCCATGCCATGCCTGGGACCTTGTGCCCCACAGCCTGCCCCACACCGTGCCCCATACCCTGTGCCCCACAGCCTGCCACATGCCATGCCTGGGACCTTGTGCCCCATAGCCTGCCCCACACCGTGCCTGGGACCCACAGCCTGCCCCACGCCGTGCCCAGGACCTTGTGCCCCATTCCCTGCCCCATGCCGTGCATGGGACCCACAGCGTGCCCCACAGCATGCCCAGGACTCTGTGCCCCATTCCCTGCCCCATGCCATGCCCCACACCCGGTCCCGGGGCGGCCAGACCTCCGGGAGGGAGCGGGGGGTCTCACCCGGGCAGAGCTGCCCCGCGGCCGCGAGGGGTAGAGCCCGGCGAGGCCGAAGGAGACGTCCAGCTCCTCCTCCTCCTCCAGCTCCAGCGTATCCACCTCGTCCAGCTCCTTGTCGCTGAGGGGGGGCGGCTCGGCGGGCGGCACCGCCCCGCTCTCCTGCGGCGGGGGCCGGTCAGGGGCTGCGCGGGGCCGGGGGGGACCCGGGGGGGCCGGGGGGGCGGCTCACCTTGATCACCAGGTAGCGCGGGGGGTCGCGGGCCATGCGGGTGAACTCGTTGGCCAGCTCCTTGAAGGTGGGGCGGATGTTCTCGTCGATCATCCAGCCTGCGGGCACCGCCGCCGCTGAGACCCGGCGCCGGGGGCCGAGCCGGGACCCCCAGGGACCGAGCCGGGACCCCCAGGGACCAAGCTGGGATGCCAGGACCAAGCCGGGACCCCCAGGGACCGAGCCGGGACCCCCAGGGACTGAGCTGGGACCCCCAGGGACCGAGCTGTGCCCCAGGGACTGAGCCGGGACCCCCAGGGACTGAGCCGGGATCCCGGGGACGGAGCCGTGCCGTGTCCCAGGGACCAAGCAGGATTCCAGGGCTGAGCTGTGCCATGTCCTGGGGACCGAGCTGGGACCCAGGACTGAGCAGGGACCCAGGGGACCAACCCGGGATCCCAGGGACCGAGCCAGGACCCCAGGACCAAGCTGGGACCCAGGACCAAGCTGGGACCCCGGGGACCAAGCCAGGATCCCCAGGGACCAAGCCAGGATCCCAGGGACTGAACCGGGACCGCAGGGACCAAGTCATGCTGTGCCCCTGGGATAGAGCCTCGGGGACCAAGCAGGATCCCAGGGACGGAGCTGCACCGTGCCCCTGGGACGGGGCCGTGCGGTGCCCCCAGGACGGGGCCGTGCCCCCGGGACGGAGCCCCGCACTCACACTTCACCATGACCATGTAGACGTCGATGGTGCAGATCTGGGGCTGCGAGAGCCGCTCGCCCTTCTCCAGCAGGTCCGGCACCTCGGCGAGGCGGATCCCGGCGTAGGGCTCGGCCCCGAACGTCATCATCTCCCAGAGCGTCACGCCTGCGGGAGCGGCCCGTGAGCCCCCGCCAGCGCCCAGGGGCTGGGGACGGGGACGGGGACGGGGACGGGCACAGGGACGGGGACGGGGACGGGGCCGCGCTCACCGTAGCTCCAGACGTCGCTCTGGTGCGTGTACTTGCCGAAGTGGATGCTCTCCAGCGCCATCCACTTGATGGGCGTCTGCAAGGCAGGGGCCGGGTCGGGGGGTGCTGGGGGGGGTCTCAGGGACACGGAGCAGGCAGGGGACACCCCGCGGTGCAGGGGATACTGGGGACGTGGAGGGGACACGGGGCAGGGAGGGGACACCCCATGGTGCAGGGGATATCGGGGACATGGAAGAGACATGGAGCAGGGACAGGACACCCCACAGTGCAGAGGATATTGGGGACACGGAGGGGACAGGATGCCCCATGGGGTGGGGGGGATCAGGGACAGAGCAGGGAGGGGACACCCCATGGTGCAGGGGATATCGGGGTCATGGAGGAGACACGGAGCAGGGAGGGGACACCCCGTGGTGCAGGGGATGTTGGGGACGTGGAGGGGACACGGAGCAGGGACAGGACACCCCACAGTGCAGGGGATATTGGGGACATGGAGGGGACATGGAGCAGGGACAGGACACCCCACAGTGCAGGGGATATTGGGGACATGGAGGGGACATGGAGCAGGCAGGGAACACCCCACGGTGCAGGGGATATTGGGGACATGGAGGGGACACGGCACCCCACGGCGCAGGGGATATTGAGGACACGGAGGGGACACGGGGCAGGGAGGGGACACCCTGTGGTGCAGGGGATATTGGGGACACGGAGGGGACACGGCACCCCCGGCGCAGGGGATACTGGGGACGTGGAAGGACACGGCCCCCCGGCGCAGGGGACTCTGGGGACGCGGCGCCCGCGGCAGCCCACCTTGACCTCGTTGTAGAAGTACTTCTTGTCGTCGGGGTAGAGCAGGTCGGCGATGCCGAAGTCGGCCACCTGGGCCTGGCTGGGCGACTTGAGGAGCACGTTGCGGGCGGCCAGGTTGCGGTGCACCATGCGGTGCTCCTCCAGGTAGTACATGCCCTGGGGGGGGGGGGGGGTCAGCACCGGGGGGGGGTCCCGCGGCGCCCCGGCCCGCCGCCCCCGCACTCACCTTGGCCACCTGCACGCACCAGTTGAGCAGCAGCTGGGGGCCGATGCCGCCGCGGTTCTTGCGGACGTAGTCGAGCAGGGAGCCCAGGGGCAGCAGCTGCGTCACCAGCTGCAGCTGGGCGCCGGGGCAGATGCCCAGCAGCCGCACGATGTAGGCGTGGTCCAGGCTGCCGATGGCCAGCATGTGCTGCGGGGGCACCGTCAGCGCCGCCGGCCCGGGGGGGCCCCGCGGGCGCCTCCCCCCCCCCCCCCCGGGGACCCCGCACTCACGTCGGTGACGGCGTGGAAGGACTGCTGCCCGCTCCAGTCCTGGATCACCTTGATGCTCACGGGGATCTTGATGGAGTCGCCGTCGGGGATCCAGACGCCCTGGCGGGACGGGGCGGCCCCGGGTGAGCGCCGGGCTGGGGGGGTCCCGGGGAGCCCGGCCCCGGCCCCGGCCCCCGGCCCACCTTGTGCACGGTCCCGAAGACGCCGGAGCCCAGCACCTTCAGCCGCTTCAGCTCCGTCTCCTTGAAGATGCGGGCCAGCACCTTGTTGGCTTTCTCACTGGGGTCCAGCGGCTCCAGGCTCTGCCCGGCGGGAGACGGAGACGGATGGAGACGGACGGGGACGGAGCCGGGGATGGGGATGGATGGGGATGGAGAGGGGGAAAGAGAAGGACAGGGATGGGGATGGCGCCAGGGATGGGGATGGACAAGGATGGAGCCAGGGATGGGGATGGATTGGGATGGAGAGCAAGACAGGGATGGAGATGGGGATGGGGCCAGGGATGGGGATGGAGATGGATTGGGACGGAGAGGGGAAAAGAGAAGGACAGGGATGGAGACTGGTGGGGATGGAGACGGACAGAGACGGGATGGGGACGGGCGGGGGTGGTGGCGAGGGGCAGGCCGTGGGGCTGCCCCGGCCCCTCACCTCGCCCCTCTCCAGGTAGCGCCGCATCGCCCGCTTCTTCTGGATCTTCTTGCCCCGCCAGTAGAGCAGGGTGAGGAGGAAGCAGGAGCAGGAGAGGAAGAGCCCGCCGACCACCATCACCGCGATGACCGTGGGGGTTTTCCTGGGCGCGGAGGGCGGGCGCTGAGCCGGGCTCGGGGGCGCGGGCAGGTCCCGGCAGCCTCCCGGCCCGCCGCCGCGCCCCACGCGCTTCCCACAGCCCTCCCTGCCGCGGGGGCGGCCGCCGGATCCGGCCACGGTGACGGCGCTGGGGCGCGGCGCGGGCAGGGCTGGGCCGGTGCCCCGGGGTGTGTGCGCGGGCGGGAAGGGCCCCGAGCACGGCACAGCACAGCACGGCGGTGCGGCACGGCACGGAGCAGTGCAATGCAGCACAGCACAGAGCAGCATGGCACCGGAGCAGCATTGCAGCAGTGCAACATAGCACGGCGCAGCATGGCACGGTGCAGCACAGCACGGCACGGAGCAGTGCAGCATTGCATGGCATGGCACAGCATGGCACAGCATGGCACGGAGCAGTATAACATGGCATGGCATGATGCAGCATGGCATGGTGCTGCACGGGTGCAGCAATGCACGGCACAGCACGGCACAGTGCAGCACAGCACAGGGTGACACTGCAGCATTGCATGGCACAGCACTGCACAGCACGGCACGGCACGGTGCAGCACGGCACGGCACAGTGCATCATTGCATGGCACGGCACGGCCAGGGCAGAGGGTCCCCGGCGCAAGCTGAGCACCCCAGGACCGATTGGGGCCAGGCAGGGCAGCCCCCCCCCCCCCAAGGTACCTGGAGACGGGCAGCGGCTCCCCCACGCAGTCCTGCAGCAGCGGCCCCAGGCATCTGCGGAGCCAGAGCCGGGGGTGAGACACGGCACGGCCACTCCCCCCCTCCAGCCGGACGCCTGGGCCCGGCCCCGCTGGGGGGGTCCCGTCCCCCCGCCCCCCCGGCGCACCCGCGGGTGCAGTTCTCGTGGCAGGGCCGGCACTCGCGGCTGCCGTCGGGGTACTTGTAGATGGGCCCGCGCTCGCCCAGGATGCCCTCGGGGCAGCGCTCCACGCAGTGCGGCCCGTCCCGGTAGCGGGCGCAGCGGGTGCAGGTGTCGGCGCCCTGCGGGACGGGAGGGCGCGTGAGGCCCCGCGGGGAGGCCACCGCCACCACTGCCACCGCGGGTCCCCGCCGGGGCCGTACCGAGCCGTTGCAGGTGACGCTGCCCTCCATGCGCTCGCACTCGGGGTGGCACTCGAAGCACTCGCTGCCCTGCGCGAACTCCCGCGTCTCCCTGCGGCGACGGGGCCAGGGTCAGCGGCCAGGCGGCCTGGATCCCTCGGCCCGTCCTGCCCCGCGCCCGACCTGGGGTCCATCCCAGGATCCCACCCTGCTGTTCACCCCGGGTCCATCCCGCCCTGGGGACCGTCCCATCCCAGTACCCACCGCAGGGTCCATCCCGCCAAGGTACCTGCCCGAGGTCCATCCCTCCCTGGGGTCTCTCCCATCCCTGTACCCACCCCGGGTTCGTCATGCTCCGGTACCTTCCTTGGTCCATCCCGCCCTGGGGGTCATCCCATCCCAGTACTCATCCTGGGGTCCATCCCGCCCCGGTACCTGCCCCGGGATCCCTCCCGCCCCGGGGTCCACCCCTCTCTGGCACCCATCCCAGCACCCATCCTGCTCCAGCACCTGCCCTGGGGACCCTCCCACCCTGGTACCTGCCCGGGGGTCCCTCCCGCCCCGGGGTCCCTCCCGCCCTGGTACCCGCCCCGGGGTCCCTCCCGCCCTGGTCCCCTCCCGCCCCGGGGTCCCTCCCGCCCTGGGGTCCCTCCCACCCTGGTACCCGCCCCGGGGTCCCTCCCGCCCTGGTCCCCTCCCGCCCCGGTCCCCTCCCACCCGGGGTCCCTCCCGCCCCAGGGTCCCTCCCGCCCCGGTCCCCTCCCGCCCGGGGTCCCTCCCGCCCTGGTACCCGCCCCGGGTCCCTCCCGCCCTGGTACCCTCCCCGGGGTCCCTCCCGCCCCGGTCCCCTCCCGCCCCGGTCCCCTCCGCACCCCTGGAAGAAGTGGCAGGAGGCGACGCAGACGCCCCGGCGGCTGTAGTGGCGGCAGGACAGGCACTGCTCGGGGCCGGGGCCCCAGCACCCGTCGGCGGAGCACAGCGGGTCGCACACCTTCCCCTCTTGCTCTGCGGGGACGGGGGCTCAGCGGGGGCCCCGCGGCCCCCAGACCGCCCCGCCGCCCCCCGGCCGACTCACGGCACTTGCTGCGCGGCTTGTTGTTCTTGATGTCGAGGTCGGCGCGGCGGCGCGACAGGGCGGCCCACTGCACGGTGTGGTAGTAGCAGAGGCGGCGGTTCTCGGTGATGTACACCTTGCCGGCGCTGACCTCCCGCAGCGAGCGCAGCCCCAGCGACGTCACGTTCTCGTTCTTCATGATGAGCAGGGAGAAGCCGCGGCTGCGGGGCGGCCGGTCAGGGCGCCGGGGTCCCCTCCGGCCCCGGGGACGCAGCGACGGGAGGTGGTGGGGACGCAGGGATGAGGGATGCAGGGAGGGGAAGTGATGGGGATGCAGGGATGGGAGGTGGTGGGGACGCAGGGATGGGAGGTGGTGGGGATGCAGGGGTGAGGGATGCAGGGAGGGGAGGTGGTGGGGATGCAGGGATGAGGGATGCAGGGACGGGGATGCAGGGACGGGAGGTGATGGGGACCACAGGGATGGGGATGCAGGGAGGGGAAGTGATGGGGATGCAGGGATGAGGGATGCAGGGACGGGGATGCACGGACAGGAGGTGATGGGGACCACAGGGATGGGGATGCAGGGAGGGGAAGTGATGGGGATGCAGGGATGGGAGGTGGTGGGGACGCAGGGATGAGGGATGCAGGGATGGAGATGCAGGGACAGGAGGTGATGGGGATGCAGGGATGGGGATGCAGGGATGGGAGGTGATGGGGATGCAGGGATGAGGGATGCAGGGACGGGGATGCAGGGACAGGAGGTGGTGGGGACGCAGGGATGGGGATGCAGGGATGGGGATGCAGGGAGGGGAAGTGATGGGGATGCAGGGATGGGAGGTGATGGGGATGCAGGGATGGGGATGCAGGGATGGGGATGCAGGGACAGGAGGTGATGGGGATGCAGGGATGGGGATGCAGGGATGGGAGGTGGTGGGGATGCAGGGATGGGGATGCAGGGATGGGAGGTGATGGGGATGCAGGGATGGGGATGCAGGGATGGGAGGTGATGGGGATGCAGGGATGGGAGGTGATGGGGATGCAGGGATGGGGACACGGAGACGGGAGGTGATGGGGACCGCGGCAATGGGGACCGCGGCGATGGGGACTCACTTGTAGAGGCTCCGTCCCCCGATGGTGACGAGGTTGGAGAAGACGCTGAAGTTGTGCATGTGCTTGGGCCAGGACTGGATGTTGAGGTAGCCTGGGGGGACGCGGGGCCGGGGTCAGGGTGGCTCCCGGCCGCCCCGGCGGGTCCCAGAGGGTCCCGGCGGCCCCGGTGCCCAGCTCACCCGTGATCTCCCGCACCGTCCGGAAGACGTTGAGCTTCTCGGGGTCCAGCGCCGAGATGTTGCGCCAGGGATCCCTGCGGGAGCCGGGGGCCGTCAGCGGGGCCGGGACACAGCAGCGGCCCCGCGGCCCCGCGTCCCCGCTCACCCCTCCAGGCCGGTGATGAGGAAGTCGAGGTTGCCCAGGATCTTGGTGCAGTTCACGAAGGTGTCGATGTTGCTGGAGTCCACGGTCTGGTACTTGCTGCCGGCGCCGGTGCCCTCGCAGGCTGTGGGGACGGGCGGGTGAGGGCCGCCCCATCCCCATCCCCGTCCCCGTCCCGTCCCCGTCCCCTCCCGCGCCTACCCTTGGGGCACAGCCCCGAGCAGGGCTCGCACATCTTCAGCCCGTTCTTCTCCACCTCCATCTTGTCGTTGGGGCAGGCGCGGACGCAGGAGCTCTGGTCCACCACGAAGTTATCTGCGGGTGAGACGCGGGGTCAGGCCCCCGCCCGGACGCCTGGGTCCCGCCCGGACGCCTGGGTCCCCGCTCGCCCCCGCGCCCCGCTCACGTGGGCAGCTCCGGACGCAGATGCCCCCGTACTGGTACTTGGTGTCGGGGTTGGGCTCCAGCTGGAAGGTGAGCTTGTTGTAGATGAGGGGCTGGGGGCAGAGCGGCACGCAGGCCCCGCTGTCGTTGAAGTGCCGGCACGCCTGCGGCGGGGACAGTCAGCGCCGGGGCGGACGCACGGACGCAGCCGCACACGGACGCACGGACGCAGCCCCGCAGGGACGCGGCAAGGGCACGCGCGGACGGACACGGGGTGCACGGACACACGGACGGAGTGATGCACGGACGCAGGGATGGACGGACACGGGGTGCACGGACACACGGACGCACGGCCAGCATCACCCCACGCCCACCCCGCGGTGCAGGGGTGAGACCCCTCCCCACGGAGGGGCCAACAGACGGACAGACACGCGGATGCACAGACGGACACACGGACACCTCCCTTGCGTGGCCAGCGTCACCCCAAGCCCGCCCCGGGGGTGCACGGGGGAGACCCCTCCCTGCAGACAGACGGATGGATGCACGGACGGATGCACGGATGGATGCACAGACAGGCAGATGCATGGACACACGGACACCTCCCTGCCCAGCACCGCCCCAGGGGGGACCTTCCCCACGGAGGGGCCACCGGCCGCCCCATCCCACCGCGGACGGACGGACGGACGGACGGACAGAGGGGGGGAGGGCGGGCGGGCGGCCGGGGGGCACCTACGAAGCAGTGGGTCTGGCGGGGGCCGGTGCAGCCCCCCGCGCACTCCTCGTGGCAGCACTCGTTGGGCGCCCGCCCGAAGCAGCGCCCGTTGCACTGGGGCGCGCAGATGGTCTTCGTCACTGCGGGGGGGTGGCGGGTCAGCGGGGCGGCCCCGGCCCCCCCGCCCGGCCCCCCGCCCGGCCCCCCGGTACCCACGTTTCTGGCAGTCCTCGGGGCCGGGGCCCCAGCAGTGCCCGCCGCAGCTCTCGTGGCACGGGGCGCCTGCGGGGGGGGGCAGCGGCGTCAGCCCCCGGCGCCGCCCGGACGCCTGGGCCCCGCCGCGCCCCCCCCCCCCCCGGCACTCACAGCTCTTGCCGTTGTCGCCCACCACGGGCTCCAGGCGGGGGTCCCGCATGATGTCCCGCCACTCCACCGTGTCCACGTGGCAGAGCTGCTCGTTCTTCTCGATGTAGACGCCGCCGGCCAGGATCTCTGCGGGCCGGAGCGGGGCGCTGCGGGGGCCGGGAGCCTCGCCGGGCCGGGCCCCCCCTCCCGCCCCCGCCCCGCACCGGGGTGACGCCGCGGGTGCCTTCGGCCCTCCCCTCCTCGTCCTCCCTCGGAGCCTCCCCAGCCCTTCCTGCGGCCCTGGGGTGCACGGGGGGGGCGGCACCGCTATGGGTGCACGGGGTGCATGGGGTGCATGGGGGGATGGCACCGCTATGGGGTGCACGGGGGGATTGCAGCGCTATGGGGTGCACGGGGGGGATTGCAGCGCTGTGGGGTGCACGGGGGGATTGCAGCGCTGTGGGGCGTGCAGGGGGGGCCCGGGGGCCGGCAGCGCTGCGAGGGGGGGCTCATGCCGGGTGCGGGGGGGGGCGCGGGGGGGCTCACCGGTGAGCTGGTCGAGGCCGAGGCGGCGCAGGGCGTGCGTGGTGTTGGGGTTGTAGTTGAGCAGCACGAAGAGCGCGAACTTCTCCTCGTAGAGCTGGGTGCCCCGCACCACGCGCAGGCTCTGCAGCGGCAGCGCCCCGAACACGTTCATGGCGATGAGGACGTAGCCCGTCACCTCGCGGATGGTCTGCGGGGGGGGGGGGGTCAGTGCACGCCGTGGGGCGGGACCCCCGGACATGGACCCCCCCCGGACACGGACCCCCCCCCAGACACGGACCCCCCCGCGGCTGCGCACCTGCAGGAAGGAGAGGTCCTGCGTGTGGTCGATGAGGACAATCTCCAGGTTGCCCATGACGATCTCGCAGTTGTTGTACATCCTGTGCAGGGTCTGGAACTGGTGCTGGGCGTCGCCCGTGACGCTGAGCCCGTTGAGGGTCCCCGCGCACACTGCGGGCGGCACGCGTGGGGGTGTCGCACACGCACGGGGGGCCCGCGCCGCCGCCGGGGCCACGTCCCCCTCCATGGCTGCGTCCCCATGCGGCGGCCCTGTCCCCTCCCTGGTGGCCTCATCCCCATCTCCCCCATGGTGTCCCTGTCCCCCCTTGATGGCCATTGACACGTCCCCCCATGCTGGCCACATCCATGCTGCCCATGGTGGCTTTGTCCCCTCCTCGATGGCCCCGTCCCCCTCATGGTGTCCTTGTCCCCCCCTTGATGGCCATGGCCACGTCTCCTCATGGCATCCCCGTCCCCCTGTGATGGCCACGTCCCCTCCTTGATGGCCATGGCCATGTCTCCCCATGGTGGCCATGCCCATGGTGTCCTTGTCCCCCCCTTGATGGCCATGGCCGTGTCTCCCCACGGCATCCCTGTCCCCCTGCAGTGTCCACGTCCCCCTGCGATGGCCATGTCCCCTCCTTGATGACCACCGCCACATCCCCCGGTGGCAGCCATGTCCATGGTGGCCTTGTCCCCACCTCGATGGCCATTGCCACGTCCCCCCGTGCTGGCCGTGTCCCCCCGCGGCGTCCCCATCCCCGGCTCGCCCCGCTCCCCCCGCGGGCGCCCGAACCGGCCGGGCGAGCTGCGCCCCGCGTGCGGTTGCGCAAGGCCGGCGCCGCGGGCAGGGCCCCCCCCCCCAACACCCCCCCGCCCGGCGCTCCCGGACTTCGGCCTCCCCCCACCCGGACGCCTGGGCCCCTGCCCGGCTGGGCGGCGTGGGGGGCGGCAGAGGCGCCGAGCCCCCTCGCCCCCCCGGCGCTGCCCGGGCCCCGGCGCGCACAGGGCCCCTTTGTGCGCGGGGGGCAGGATGCGGCCCCCTCCCCGCCGCCACGCACAAAAGGGCGATTGTGGTGCCCGGGGGCCCCCCGAAACCCCCCCCCCCCGCCCCGGGGGCAGAGCCGGGGGGCCGCGCTGTGCCCCCCCCCAGCGTGAGTCAGGCCCCCGCACGCCCTGGGGGGGCGAGGGGGGGCCGCGGCGGGTAAATGGCAGCTTTGTGCCGGCGGGTCGCGGGCGGGGGCAGAGGGGCCCCGTGCCCCCTCCCCGGCGCGGCTGCCGGAAGCCGGGGCCGCCTGCAGAGACCGGGCAGCTCGGTGCACGCGGAGGCCGGGGCGCGCGGCCCCCCCCGCCCCCCCCGCCCGGGGCCGCTGGGGCAGGAGCTATTTCCATCGGGGAAGGGGCTATAAAAAGGTCCCAGCTGCCTCCGGGTCTGGGGGAGGGCGGACGGGCTCGGCCCAGCCCCGACGCCGCGGGGATGGGCACAGCTGGGAGAGCACCGAGCCGGGGCGCTGGGACCCCCCCGAGGCACCGGGGTGGGGGGCAAAGGGAGAGCGGGGGGCGCTGGGCCCGGACGCCCGGGCCCCGGGGAGCGGAGCGGGGCGGCGGGACCCCGGGAATCCCGTGGGCAGCGGCGCGGCCGGGAACAAGTGGCACTTTGAGCCGAGGCCGGTGAATCATTAACCGCGGCACAGAGGTCCCGGCGGCCGGATCCGGGGGCCCTGGGCCTCCCCGCTCCCCGGGAGCCGCGGCACCGGCCAGGGTGGGGGGGACCCGGCGTCGGGGCAGCGCGCGGCGTCGCCCGGCCGGGCGTTATCAGCGCGGGGCCCCGCTGGCAGCTCCGGCACGCCGCCGCTATCTGCCGCATGCCATCGCGCCGCCCGCGAGGCCCCACACCAGCGCCGCGGAGAGGGCCCAGGCGTCCGGGGGAGGGACCCAGGCGTCCGGGCCCCCCTCTCCCGCCCCGGCCAGGCGGGGGGAGCGGGGCCCCGACCTCCCGGGCCTCGGCGGCACAAAGGGGGTCTGTGTGCGCGGGGCGGCCGCTGCCGCAGGGCCGGATCCAGCCCCGGTCCCGAACAAAGGGGCACAGAGCTGGCGCCGGGCACCGGCCCCAGCCGCCCCGCGGAGGGACGGGGACGGGGGGAGACGGGCCGGGGGGCGGCGGAGCGGGACGGGCACCTGCGGGCTCCCACGGCCCCCGCGCGAGCTGGTCCCAGGCCCTCGTGCACGGCAGCCCTCGTGCAAGGCGGCCCCTCGTGCAAGGCGGCCCCTCGTGCACGGTGGCCGCTGTCCCCCGCGCGAGCCGGCCCCAGGCATCACCGGCAGCACGCGGCTGGGCACCGAGGTGCCAGCGACGGGTGCCCGGTTCCTTCCTCCGTTTCTCCCCGTCCCCAAACCGCCCCCACCCCGCGACGCGGCTGACACCGAGATTTCACACCCGCGCGCACCCCCGGCACGCTCGCCCGGCTGACGTGCGCCCGGCCCCACCTTCGCGTCCAGCCCTCGATGTTTTCGTTTTGGGGCTGAACAACAACTCCCGGGCGGCGCTTCCCTTCCGGCACCGTCCCCCCGCCGCCGCTTTCGCCTCCCCGGGACGGCGGGGCCGAGGCCGGGAGTCCCCGTTGCCCCCGCGGCTTGGACGGGGCGGGCAGGGCCGGGGGCACCGGGGGGCCCGGGGGGCGGTGGGGCAGCGGGGCTGCCCGCTCCGGGGGGCCGGGGGAGGCCGGGCCCGGATCCGGATTCCGGCGGCGCTGCTGGAGGCGCCGCCGATCCCGAGCCTAAAATTAGGCGGCAGCTGCAGGTCGCACAGGTGCCGGCGGGCGCCGAGCCCCCGGGCCCGGCCGGGGCCGCGCCGCCCCCGCAGCCCCTCGCTCGCGGCGTCGGGGCGCAGCCCCGGGAACGGGGAACGGCCGCAAACCGCCGCCGGGACCCCGCGCCGCCCCGGGACGGCCGGTCCCCCCCGCGCTCCGGGACCCCCGCGCCCCCCGTGCAGCCGCGGCGCCGTCGGGGGTACTGGGACGTCCCGGGAGCCCCCCGCAGCCCCGCGGTCCCCGAGCGCTCCCGGTGCCCCCTGAGCGCCCCGGTCCCCCCGGGCGCTCCCGGTCCCGCCGCGCGGCCCCGGCACGGCCGGGCGCTCCCGATCGCCGCGACCGTCCGGGATCGTCGCGCAGCCCCGCGACCCGCCACCGTCCCGGTCCCCCCCGGTCCCCCCCGTCCCATCGCGCGGCCGCGGTGCCGCCGAGCGTCCCGGAGCAGCCCGGTCCCCCCGGCCCCCCCCGCGCTGCCGGTGCCGGTGCCCGGCGCTCACCTGCCTGCGCGGAGCCGGCGGCCGGGCCGCAGAGCAGCAGCAGCGCCCAGGACAGGGCGCCGGGAGCGCGGGGCCGGGGCCGGGGCCGGGCCATGGTCGGCGCCTGGGCGCGGAGCCGCGGAGCAGGGCCCGGCGGGCGGCGGCGTGCCCGGGCGCGGCGGGGGGAATGCACCTGGCGCGGGGCCGCCGGGGCGGGCCGGGGCCGGGGCGGGCCGGGGCGGGGCGGCGGCTCCCGGTGCGCCCCGGCCGCCGCCGCCCCCCGGGCCCGGACCTCCCCCTGCCGCCCCCCCCCCGCCCCGGGGCTGGGCACCCCCGACCCCCCCCCGCGGGGGACCCAGGCGTCCCGGCACCGGCCCCGACGGGGCGAAACCTGGTCCCGCCGCGGGTCCCGCCCCGGGGGGAACCTGACCCCGCTGCAGCCCCCCGGGACAAAGCCCGGCCCCTCTGGAGCCCCCGGCCCTCTCCAGCCCCCCCGGAGCAAAAGCCTGGCCCCACGGGGGGCCTCGACCTCATCCAGCCCCCCAGGTCCCTTGGATCCCCCAGGGTGAAGCCTGGCCCCACCAGAGCCCCTCACATCCATCCAGCCCCCAGGAGAAACCTGGCCCCACTGCAGCCTCCTGCCCCTCCGGGTCTCCTGGGGGGAAGCCTGGCCCCACTGCAGCCCCCAAATTCTCCATAGCAAAAGCCTGGCCCCACTGGGGCTCCTCAACCCCATCCAGCCCCCTAGGACAAACCTGGCCCCACTGCAGCCCCCCGACACCCTCAGGTCCCCCAGGGTGAAGCCTGGCCCCACTGGAGCCCCTCGCATCCATCCAGCCCCCCAGGACAAACCTGGCCCCACTGCAGTCTCCCAGCCCTCTCCTGCCCCCCCCAAGGCAAAGATCTGACCCTGCTGGGGCCCCTCGACCCCATCCAGCCCCCCAGGACGAAGCTTGGCCTCCCACAGCCCCCCAGGACCATCCCGGCCCCCTGCCAGCCAGGTCCTGCCTCAGGCAGCTCCTGATCCCCCCCCCCAGGATTTGGGGGGCAGCCCCAGCCCCCACAGCCAGGCTCTGTCCCGGCCCCCCAGCACCTTGGGGGCAGAGCCAGGCAGTGCCCTGCTCTGAGCAGCCCCACGGGCAGGGGGCTGCCCCAGAGGAGGCCGGGAGCTTCCCCTCCCTGCTCTGACACACACAGGTGTGTACACACACACACAGACACGGGTGTACACACAGACACACACCCTTACACACACCCCTTCCCTCTCCTGTTGTAAACAGGACGGTTGTTGGCCCTGGCGAGCGCCAGCCGGGCAAAGAGCACCAACAATAGCGCCCGGCTGCCGGACCGGGAAGACCGGCCGCTCCCGGGAACGCCCGGCGCGGCTGCCCCCCCCGCAGCCCCCGCCAGGATGAGGTGCCCCTCGGAGGCTCCCCCCGCTCCGGGACCCCCCCAAACACCCCCCCGGCATCCCCCAGCCCCACACACGCTCAGCCGGGGCCAGTGTGAAATCGTTTATTTAGGCTGCTTCTCGACACATTTTCAGCCGGAGTCGCTTTACATGGGCTTGGGGGGAGGTCGCGGGGCAGCACCCTGCGGAAGAGAGAGGGAGAGCGTGAGCAACGTTTGGGGGCAGTAAATCCCCCCTCGGGGGGCTGCCCCACAGCTGCCCGCCCCAGCCCGGCCCCGATACGTACGGCGGGCCGGAACCTGGGCGGGGGGGTGCGGTCCTTGCGGGCCTCCCGGGAGCGGTTCCTCACCACCTTGCTGTGGATGGCGCAGCTGACGCAGTAATGCAGCTTCACGTACAGCTTGGGCAGCACGTAGGCTGGGGGCGAGAGTGGGGTCAGGGGGGGCAGCGCAGGGGTCCCCCAGCACCGGAGCACACAGACAGGCTCGGGCCCCCCCGTCTGCTGCACAGCTTCCAGCCCCTCCTCTGCTGTTTATCCCCAAAAGCCTGAGGCAAAGCTCGTCCCCTTCGCATCCCCGCGCGGGAGGAGCCGGCGGGCAACGGAGCACGTCAACGGCAGCGCAGCAGGTCCCGGCTCCGCAGCGCTCCAGTGACCTCCCGCGTCTTCCCGAGCCAGTGCTGCCCCAGGAGCGGGAGCGCTGGGAGCTGGTTCCCACGTGAACGGCCCGGCGGTGCCCCCGGGGCTGGTGTGCGGAAGAGGACGGAGCTGTTTACAGCACCCAGCCACCTCCCACCGCCACGGTGACCGAGGGAGGTCACCCCAGGCAACGGGAGCAGGGCCACTCCCGAATCAAGGGGAACCCACGGGACAGGCAGGCCAGGACCCCCCGCCAGGACCCCCCGCACTCCGGCCCTTACAGTCGAAGACGCTGGCCTCAGAGATGTCCCTGACTGCTGCCGCCTCGACAATGTTCCTGATGACAAACTTCTTGATTGCTTTGTCCTTGGGGACGCAGCGGGCGCAGTTGGTGCATCGGATGGGCTGGACGTGCCCGCGGCCCTTCTTGGCCCGCCCGTTGTTCCTTCTCTTCTTCGTCTGGGAGAGGAAGGCAGAGACCAAGGAATGAACCCGAGGCCCCGCTCCCAAAAGCGTCGCCCCCGTCTCCGGGCCTCAGACCCCAACCCCACCCGCTGCCGTGGAGGTGATGCCGGGGCCGCAAGGCCTGACGGGCCCCCGTCGCCTCAACCCCTCCGCTCGCCCTGGACCCAGCCCCACCACCGTCCCCTTTGGGGCTTCCCATCCCTGCCAGCTGCCCCACACATCCCCGTCACCCCACACCCCACCCTGCACTGCCTCCGGCCTCCCTCAACACCCTCAAACCCCGTATGGGCCCCTCTCAACCCAGGCACCACCCAAACGCCAAACACGGTGCCCCCAGCCCCTGAACCCCCACACTCCCCACAGGGACCCCACCCCCCCGCAGCAACGCCTCTGCCCCACAGAGCACCCAAGACCCCTCCAGGCCCCCTGTCCTTATGGGCCCACCACAGACCCCAGCAGCTCCTACGAGGCTCCTCTGCACCCCTGTGGGGCCCCGCGGCCTCCCCTGCCCCCCACGGGGCCAGAGGGCCTCCCGATCGCAACCCCTGCCCCAGACGGGCCCCCACGGTCCCCCATAGCCTCCCCCTTTCCCACATCGGCCCTCGCAGTCCCCCCGTGGCCTCCCTCTGCCCCCCATGGCCCCTCCTGCCCCACATCGGCCCTCACAATCCCCCTATAGCCTCCCTCTGCCCCCCATGGCCCCTCCTGCCCCACATCGGCCCTCGCAGTCCCCTCATGGCCCCTCCTGCCCCACATCGGCCCTCGCAGTCCCCCTATAGCCTCCCTCTGCCCCCCCCGCCCCACATCGCCCCCCCCCACAGCCTCCCCGGCCCCCAGACCAGCCTCCCCCGGTACCCAAGGGCTTCCGACCCTTCCCCGGCCCCCGAAAGCGCCGCCCCGGCCCCCCCGGGCCGCGCTAAGGCCCCCCCGGGGCCCCCGAACCCCCTCGGCCGCGCCGCCGCTCACCATCTTGGAGCCGAAAGAGGATCCGGCCGCCGCGCCGCCGCCATTATATAGCCCTCCTCCGCCCCGGAAGCGTCTCCTCCGCAGCCCCCGGCGCCGCCGCTCCCCACCGGCCCCGGACAGCCCCGGCGGGACCCTGCGGCCGACTCGGGGCGGCGGCAGCGGCGGGGACGGAGCGTTCTGGGGCTCCGCCGCGGCGGAGGGGGAAGAGGGGGGGAAGGGACTACTTTCCCTTCGCGGCGCGCCCGCGCGGCGGAGGGATCCCACGCAACGCGCAGTGCGAGAAGACCTGCGCGCGCCGCCGGCGCCACGTGCGCCCCCCCCCCGCGCCGCGGGGCACGCTGGGAAATGTAGTCCTGGGCCGGGGGGGCCGGAGGCCTCCTGCCCCCCCCCCCAAATCCCGGGACCCCCCCAACACCCTGTGGGACACCCCAGCCCCCCCCCAAATCCTGGGCGGCCCCAGCTCCCCCCAGCACCCTGTGGGAGACCCCCAGCCCCCCCCAAATCCTGGGGGGGAACCCAGCGTTCCCCCCCAAAACTCTTGGGGAGGGACCCCAGCAGCACCCCACACCCAAAACCCACGGGGGGGGCAGTACCGTGCCCCCTCCCCATGTCCTGAGGGGGCCCCCAGTGCCCCCTCCCCACATCCTGGGGGGGTTCCCAGTGTCTCCTCCACATCCTGGGGGCCGCCAGTGCCCTCCTCACATCCTGGGGGGCCCCCAGTGCCCTCCCCCCCCCAAACCCTTGGGGAGGGCCCAGGCATCCTGCCCCCCATCCGCGTGTGGGGGGGGCACCCCCCATTGGGAAGAAAAGAGAGGCGTTAAATTACTCATGTTTATTTATAACAGACCTTCAGCCAGTACAGTACAAAACTTACAGTAGTATATCTCCATTACACAAATATTTACTTACAATATATTACAGATACAAAAAGCTTTTGCGGTAAGAGTTGGGTTTTGTTTTTTTTCTGTTTTTCTCTCTCAAAAGCGAGTCTAACCTCACAAAAAAAGGAAAAAACAAAGACAACAGCAAATCCATTAACGATATACAAATGAAAACTCGTTAGAAAGGAGGGAGAGGTCGTAACTGGAACGGGGTCGGGGTATTGCACATCATTGTTTTGTTCTTCATACATCTGATTAAAAAATATATATATTTACACAAGTAAAGCGACCTGGAGTTTTACAAAATTCCTACATTTGTTTTAGACTCTTTTACAGGTAAAAGAAAAGAGAGATACAGGAAAAAAACTGTTTATAAATTTCAGAACTTCCATTTCTTTTTCCTTTTTTTTTAAAAAAAACCCTTTTGATTGCTGTGTTTGTTCCGGCTTGGACACGGGGGCTGGCGGGGGGAGGCGGGGGGCGCCGCGGGGCTTCGCCGTGAATCGCGGGTCTTTGCTCCGGCTTCACACGTTTTTGGGAATAACAGTCGGGGAGGGATGAGCCGAGCGGCACCGCGTGCGCGGCCGGGGAGGGAGCGGGAGCGCAACGCGGGTCGGAAAAGCGGGCAGGGGGAGCAGGGCGGCTTTCCCGGCCCCATCCTGGCTGGAGAGCGCCTGGCACGGCACAGCCCGGCTCGCCTGCACAAACCGCACTTTCCACCCCGCAACCGCACGCGAAAATCTCCCTCCCGCGAAAAAAGCAACCTTTCCGGGTGGGAACGAGCCGGGAACAGGGCACAGTCCAACCCGCCGGCTTGGCACCGCCCCAGCGCGCCCGGAGACGTCGCACATCCACTCTGACTTTTATTGCTTCGTTACGGAAAACAAGCAGGATTTCACCCCGGGCGGAGGAGCTCCGGGCGGTCGGACGCCCCGGTCACATCCGCGCCGGCCCTCGGCCGCTCCTCCCCGGCTCTGCACTGTCCCGGGAGCCGCGGACGCTCCCCGAGCCGGCCCAAATCCCCCAAATCCCGCCCGGACTCCCAGTCCCAGACCGGGACCTCCATGCGCTGGGGAAAATGAATCCCCCAAATGTTTTCACCTTAATTTCGGCAGCTCCCCCCGGTCTTCGGCAGGGAGCAGAGCTTTGCTCCCTGGGGCAGCGGGACGAGGGCTCCCGCGCCGTGGGGCGCTGGGCTGGGGGGGGGACGGGAACGGCTGGGGAACGGCCCCACTGCCGAGCAACCCCGCATCAGACCCGACAGCTTGCGCTGAGACACGGCTCCGCAATTCACATCTCGATACACAAACACCGCCAACAGAAAAGCAAGAAAGAAAAGGAAAGAAAAATTAAGAGCAACGAGAGTTGCCGACTCGTGAGGTGGTTTTGTTTGTTTTCATAGAAAAAAGAACAGCCTTTGGTTTCAACCTCAAGAGAGCAGTCTGGTGAGCTGCTACTGAGTGACTTTTTATGCATCTTGGGCCTTGGGACGAAGCAGAGATCCCGCGCCCCGCGCTCCCCACGCCGCGGTCCCCTCCACCCTGAGCCGTGGGGCCGGTGGCAGCCGCAGCGGGGATGAGCGCCGAGGACGCGGCTCAAAGCCCCGCTCGCACTTGGGTTTATTTATGTAATTTTTGGTTATCGACAGCCTCCCCGGCTCGGTCTGCAGGCGCCGCAAAAGCCCTTTCCCGAGGGCTCCCGCCGGGGATGCACCCGCGCTGCCCCGAAAGCCCCCGGCGCCCGCGAGCCCCTTCCCGAGGCGTCCCGCTCCGGTGACCAAGCCGGCTCCCGGCAATCCGCCCCCGGCACGCGACGGGGCAGGATGCACCTAGCAGGAGGCAGCTGGATGCAGCGGGTGACACCAGCTCCCGCCGCGAGCGCTGGAGCCCGGACCCGCGTCCCGCCGGCGGGGCCGAAGGGGAAGCGGTGCAGCCGGCAGGGCTTTCGCCATCGCCCGGACTCCTCCGTGCAAAAACAGCAGGGCGTGAACTACGAAACAGCGAAAAAATCAGGCTGCGAATTGTCCAAGGACCAAGAGCGCCGGGGGAAGCAGCTCGTGCACGGCCGCGCGGAGAAGGCGACGGGCTTTGGCCCCCTCGGGACTCGCGGCCGGCAACGGCCCGTTTCGTGCCGAGCTGCTGCTCCGAGGCTCTGCCCTCCGGCAGCTCGCCGGTGCCGCGGCCGGAGCCCAGCCGGGGTGCGGAGAGGGACGCCGGGTTCGTCCCGGCCGAGAGATGCAAAGCGAGGCGGCAGCCTCCGCTCGCCGCGGGCTGCGCCGAGGAAGAGGAGGAAACCCCGGACGGCAGGATCGAGCCCCAACGACGCTCACCATCTTCCCAAGCTTCCTGCGCCCGGTTGGATCCAGGCAGATGCTCGCGACCTCCGCGGCCACCGCCTCACCCGTCCAAGCAGGGCCCGGCTCGAGGGGCCCTTAAATACCACGAGGCCGGGCAAAATTCAAGTTGGCCAACGAAGCGGCTCTGCCGGTCGCCCTCGCGGGCTTTGCCTCGCCGTCCCGCACGCTCGAGAGCCGCACCGCGGAGAAGCACGGGCCCCGCTTTACCTCCCGCGCATTTAATGCCACAGAGAAACTCGTCAAAGCTCAGGCGCAACGGCCCCCAGGCGCCCGCCGGGCGAAGCTGGCTCGCGGCCCAGGGGAAGGGCCGTTCTGCGGGTTTTAGCACCTAATCTGAGGTTGGCTTCGCCCGCGAGCGGGGACGGGTGATGCCGGGATCGCGCCGAGAGAAGAGCTCAAACCTCCAGCCCTGCTCTGCACGGCGAAGAGTCCCCTCGGCACCGGGGCGGGACAGAGCAGGACCGGTCTCAAAAATTCAAGCGAGACTTTGGGAAAAAAAGAGTTATAAAAAGAGAAACTGAAAAGCTTAATAAATAACGGAGGGAGGTGAGAGAGGGGGAGAAAGCACAAAAAAGTCTGTTAATATTTAAATAACTCCATTTATAAAAAGGCAAATTGTTAAGAGCTCCCCCTCTTCGGGAGGGGTTGGTTTTTTTTAGTTATTGATTTTTTTTTAAATATTTTTGTAGCCAAAGTCAGTGCAAAGGAGTATAAAAGAAAAAACAACAGTTCCATGCCCTGGGGGTGGAGGGGCTGAGCTAGAGACAGAGGAAGAGTCGAGGGCAGGTGGGGGGACGGGGGAGGAGGGGGGGTTTAGCCGACTTTATGCTCGCCCCGCACTATGTGGGAGGAGAACTCGTACCGGTCCTGGCTGTGGTAGCCACAGATGTTGCACTCGAAAGGGTCTCTGAAGCCGTGGCAGCCCATGTGGATGGTGAACATGACGTGGTCCAGGAAAAGGATGCGGCAGTGCTCGCACTTGAAGGCCCGGATCTGCTCCCCGTCCTCGTTGACCACGCGCAGGGCGTCTTTGGCTGAGCTGGGCGTGGAGCGGGCGGCCGGGGGGCCCTCCTGCAGCTTGGCGTCCTCTTTGGCGTAGGCCGGGCTCTGGCGGCTGCTGGCGCAGTTGGCCGCCGGCAGCTGCGAGGTCCGCTCCTCGTGGTTGCTCTCCGTGTCCGTGGAGTCCTGGCAGCCGTTGCTGGGCGATACGCCCTGCTCCCGGCCCCGGTACACCACCTGCACCCCGTCCGCAACGTCCTCGTGCCCCTCGGCGGCCTCGCGGCTCCCCGGGATCTCCAGCCGGCCCGGCAGGGGCTGGATCTGGGTGTAGACGGAGCTGATCACGGGGGTGACCTCGGAGATGCAGTTTGTGGGGGGGAGCCGGAGCGGGCGAAGGTGTTCTCCTCCCATCAGCGACAGGGAGCCGCCGTAAGAGGGGTCGAGGGGGTGGTGGGCCGAGACCATCTCCACGTCCTTCTCGAAGCCGGAGTTCACGTCGAAGGGGAGGTCTGAGAGGGTGAATCGCATCTGCTTCTCCCCTGCAGGGAGGGAGAGCGGCCTCAGCACAAGCAGCCCTGACGCGCGCTGCTCGGAGCCCGGCTTCAGCGACCCGCCAGGGCCTTCTCCCCCCGCGCCGCGCGCAAGACCTGCCCCGCGCCAGCCCGGGGAAGCCCTCCCGCGCGGGGACCGTGGGGTGAAAGGCGCTATGCAAACACTGGTGGCATTTGTAAGTGCAGAGTCTCGCTCCTGGGGGTCCTGGCCAGGCGCTCAAGCCCTGCTCCAGCGCCTAGGGGCTCCTCCTCCTCCTCCTCCTCCTCCTCTCTCCTGTCTGCCCGGGAAGCAAGGGGGCATCCCCTTACCCACGAATTTCTGAGGTGTCGATCGCTTCCGTTTGGTGAGGCTGTTCGCCAGCCGGTCAATAAACGTCGGCCGATCGGATGAGGGGTGAAGCAGAGAGTCCGGCACTATCTCCAGGTCTCGCATCTCGTCACCTGGCAAGACAAGGGAAACCCGTTCAGGCAGCAACCGAGGGACAGGCGCTCTGCGACCCCGGCCGGGGACTCCACGGCCAGCGCGCGAGGCACGTTGCTCCTGCCCTCTTCTAGCTGGGGCGGCCGGGACAGACCCACGGAAAGGCGCCCGGGCTCCCTGGTCCAGGTCTGGAGGTGAATCGATCGCAGGGAAGCGCCAGCAGCCGCTCACCTCCCTTCTCGGCCAAGCTGGGCCCATTCCTGCCACTCTGGGGAAGGGGAGCTGGCTTCGACGGTTTGGAGCAGCCCCGCTTTCATTGCTGGCTCTCAACCCCAGCATGGAGAGACCTGCCCCATGCTGCTGCCGTGAGGACAACTCTGCTGTCCCTGTGCCCAGCAGGTCACAGATCATCTGGTTAAAGTGTCTGTACAGCCTCTGACTGACTAACCTCACCGTAAATACCAGTGACGGTAGGAGGACCAGGTCTCGCTCCAAAAGGGCGAGGAGCCAAAACCCAGGGTTTGGTTCTTTGCCAACGCAGCAAACACAGGAGGTCTATCTCCAGGGTCCGAGGAGGAAAGAGAACGTGCTTCCGAGTCACCCCTTGTTTGTTTGCAAACACCTGCCCGCAAGGTTAAATCCCCTAAATCACAGTGGCACAGTTGTGTTTCGCTCTTTACGGAAAACACGCCCGGTAGGCCTTGTGCTAGGATTACGGGACAAGGATGTGCTTCAACGCAAGGTGCTCTGAAAAGCGGCACGGAGAAGAGCGAACGAGGTAACACTTTGCACTTCCACAGGTTTGCGGCATTAACCACACACGCATAGCACCTTTCATCCCAGGGTCCCCGGGCCAGGGGAGAGCTCTGGGGCTCACGCTCGCCCCCCGGGCCATCGTCCCTCTTTTCCGACGGCAAGGACGTGCCCAAAGCTCGACCCTGCAGTCGGCGGCAGGGCTGGAAAGCGAAACCACGTCCCGGTTTCCCACCCCGCGGTTACCCCTCGCGTCGTCCCAGAGCCAGGAGGACGTGGGGACCCCCGCGCCGGTCACCGCGGCACTGACCTTGCTGGCTGGCCAGCGACTGCGGCTCAGTGTTCAGACTCTGCAGGTAGTTGTGGCAGCGCTCCTTGTGCTCCTCCAGCGTGCTCTGCTGCTTGTAGCTCCGGCCGCAGTAGTTGCACTTGTAGGGCTTGCCGACTGTGGGGGAGGAGACTGCAAAACATGAAAACAAGATCCTGGCCGTAAGAACAGATCTATTGCAACGAAGCCGCCGCAGCCGCCTGCAGCCCTCGTGCAAGAGCCCGGGAAAGGGCTGGAAACGAGGAGGAGCCGACGAGGGAAAAGCAGCAGGGCCTGGCTGGTGCCGGCAGGGCAGCGGCCGCTCTAACAGGCAGCGCTGCAGCAGGGCAGCGACCTCGCTGCCGGCCCGCTGGCACGTCTGATCGCCTAGACGTGCCGCAGGGAACGGACCTGCTCGCCGGCACCAGGTCTCGTGTTTTGGTGCGTCAGTAGAAAGTGTTCTGTAAACAGCACCGGCAGCGCGGTGAACTGGCTGCAGCTGGCTCCAGAGCACGGTCAAAGCACCAGTCTGCAGAGCGGAGAACAGGACCCAAAACCTCCAATTCTCAGCTTGTACCTTGGCGGTTCCCTGCTCGCCGTGCGCCCAGACAGGGTTACTGAGCGCCCCGGCTGCTCGCGCCGCCGGCTCCGACCTGCCGCCTCGACTGCTGCTCCCTGCCAGAGAGCAGCAAGAAAAGGGCTGCACGCCCCCAGATTTTAAGAGATGGAAAGCTATGAAAATAAACCATAATCTGGCTGAACATCTATTACAAAACACCTCTGACCCGGCTTTTACCTGTGCTCTGCCGCTCTCAGCAGCATCGGCTCCCAGCAGCTGCCCGCGCTCACGTCCCGTGCTGCCCCGCGAGCATGGCAGGGCCACAGCGCCGGGCAGCCCCGACGGCGGCGGCGGTATTTAAGGAGGGTGGCTGGAGCACGCTGGAAATCCCCCCGACTTTTTAAACGTCGCTAAGCATTTCTCAGCCCTGCGTTCGCTGCAAAGCACACGGCGGTTTGGCCAGCGCTCGGCTGCTGCGTGGAGCCCGCGCACCCCGGGACTCGCGATAAGACCGCCGTCAGTTTTTGCTCTCTCCTCTCCCAATTTCCTCACTTCTGGCTGAAAATCACCGAAGTCGCCCGAGGTCGGCGCGCAGCCCCGCGGACCCCGGCGCTGCTCCCGGGGCGGGTGGCACGCTCCGTTTCATCATCTGCGCGTTTCAACCGACAGACTACTTAAAGCGAAAACTCATGACACCTCCCGAGGGGAGATGGTATCTCGAACGCCCCGCGCAGTTTCCATCCTGACGAGGTGGCTGCCTGCGCAGGAGAGGGGGAAACGCAAGTGCTGACAGGGGGGTTTTGCTCCGAGCGCCGCGTTGGCGCCAATCGAGCGTGCGCAGCACCGGACGGGCCGGCACCCTGCACGGGGAAAGGGCGCGAGGGTCCCCGGCCCTCCAGATGACGGGGGGGGCGCAGGGGACACGAGCGCCAAGGGCCGGGCGGCAGCATCCCGGCGCGCTGCATCCCTTCTGGAGCAGGAGGGAAGATGCTGATGGGGAGGAGATGCGAGTGCAGGGGGTCGAGTGGATTCTCCGGGCCATTTCGGTGCTTTTTGGGCACTCGGGCGGGACGGAGAGGAGAGCGGCCCTGCAGCCTGACCCCACGTGCACCCGTCCGGGCGGCCTGGAGCTCGCCGGGGGGGTCATCCCGAAACACGTGGGGCACCAAAGGCTGTTTTCCGCTCACAGCGGAGCAACAGCCCAATATCAGCCAATTTTGCTCAAAGCCGGAGCGCTTCGCCCTCCGCGTCGGAAGCGCCGACGCCGGAGCGCGTTAGTCAGCGCGGAAGCCGCTCGTGCCGCGCTCGCCCCGTCTCGGGGAGGAGCGTGCTCTCTGCCGAGACCGCCACGCTCGAGACTTGCCTGGACCAGACTTTTTCTGTTTCTGTCAGATTTAAAGGGTTGTTTTTGTCGCTTGTGGTTTAACCTTTAACTGCTTTTCAAAAATACGTTTTCAGGTTGTAGGTGAATTATCGTTTCCCCCTGACTCAGGCACCTGGATTCCTGAGAAATGTTTTGCTCTGGCCCTGGAAAGCTGGGCCAGCGTCTCCAGGCGTGCGGCCTCGCCGGCGGCACTCGTGGGAGCCCCGGAGCCCTCCGCGAGCCTGCGGAAAGGCAGCGCCGGGGAGGCTGGAGGAGAAAACGGAGCCGAGGGGCAAAGCAACGCGTTCAAAGCTGAAGTCCGGGGTGGGACGAGGATGGGAGAGAACTTGCAACTTGCAATGGCCAGACCCGGCCGCAGCCCGGCACGACGCCCTGCGTCGCAAGACCAAGCACAGCGCCACGCGCTAAAATCCCGAGTCCATCCGACCCCAGCGCTTGTCTCCATGTCACAGGTCAGCACCTGGGGGAGCAAAACACCCAGTTCCCACCGAATCGGTCTCCCAATTCCCTTCGGCCACAGTGACCAGTAATTTTCGCCTGGACCAAGTCTCCCTCATCTCCAGGCAAAAGAGAGCCGCGCGGCAGATCCAAGGCGGAAAGCACCAAATCCGGCCTGAACAAACTGCAAGAGCCTTCGCCAGCCGCCACCGCGGGAGCCAAAACCGGCCACGGGCCGCAAGAAGAGGAGCTCCGGTTACAGCAGCGCGTCCCTGCCCCATTTCGGCCCCGCAGCCCAGCCAAGCCGCAAGCCGATGCCGGCCTTCGGGAGCCACCACGCATTTCCCCACGGCAGCTCCGGGGCAGAAATCAGTTCGGAGGAGCTGACGACAAGCGCGCGCCTCTCCTCCCGGCCCTCCCCGCGCGGCGGCATTGCCACAGCCTCGAGGGAGGCGAGGAGACCACTAGCCTCCAAGCATGAACACAAAAATGTGCGTTAGGAATTTATTCCTCAAATGCAGCAATTTAGATGCTAGAGCTTTGGCTCCCGATTCCATTATAGCTCATTAATCTCTATCACTTGCTCAGCTTTCAAGCTGAGTTCCCTAAATGACTCGGCTTTGTTACTCCTAACACAAAAAGCAACCCAAAACTCTGCATTCTTTTGTGCTTCAGAACTCTCCTGACGGCCACGCCGGGACCCGGCTTTCCTCTCCAAGCCGGAGCTGGGAAGCTCTGCGGTTGGCGTCCTGCAGCTCCTGCCTCCTCGGAGGAAACTTGCCCCCAGGATCCTGGCTTGGACTCGACAACTGTCTGACTGCGCTGGAGCCTCTCTCCGGGGACGCGTGGCCCGAGCTGTCCCCGCGGCCCGCGCAGCCAAGGTGCGATCGCAGAGCCGGGGCCGCTGCACCGCGCTGCCCATCGCAGCGACGTCCCGGCGCGGCTGCTTCCTCCCGGCCCGCTCCCCACGGAAAGAAGTTTCCTTTGACGGATCACGACAAACAGAAACGCTCCTGCCGCACACAGGCTCTAGGTTCCTCCGCTTCCCGGGCTGGGAAGCGGCGAGGCCTGGGAGCACGGCGGTCCCCGGGGCCGGGCGTCTCATCGCCGCATCCCGCGCGGGGGCTGCGGCTTCTCATCTATTTCAGAGCGATGCAGCCTGTTTGATCTGGATTTTAATACCTCGCTTATTTTTGGACAGCACTTCTTCCGAGATGAAAGCCTCCGCGTCCCTCGTGGGGACGGCATGAAACGCACATGCCTCTAGTTACGGGAGAGGGAGGGAGAGCCGAGCCCAGCTGCCTTCCGCCCAGGCAGGGTAACCGCGAGACCTTCGCCTGTGAAATCCACATTAAACGAAGGTTTTCTAAGTAATTAGCTCCCATAAAGACTAATTTCTGTTTGATATGCTGCGTGGACTTGTCCCACTTCCGCGCCTCTCGACGCGAGCGCTGGCGGCTCACGACGACCCTCGCCGTGCCGGGCAGCACAGGGACGGCGACGCGGCCCCGTGCCGGGGAGCCAGTGCGGAGGCTCGGGGCGCAGCCGGAGCCCGGGCACAAAGCTGGGATCTGAACCCCCGGGAGGAGACGCGACTAGGGAGCCCCGAGGCTCCTTAGACCAGGGGAGCTCAACAGAGCCGAGACCGGAGACCCAGCGGGTCTCCTAGTTCCTAGCGGGACTCTCTGCTCCAGACACGGGTGTTTCGGGAGGACGAGGACCCCTCCGGTTTCGCAGCCACGCTGGGCTGGCGAAGGGGCGATTCTGGTCTCCCATCCGCTGCCAAAAATCCCGGGCCGCCGGCAGCGTGAGCCCCCGGCGGACGATGCCGCAGCCCTCAAACTCCTCCCTGAGCCGACGCAGCGCTGCCCAAGATGGAGCACGGCTCGGAGCCGGCTCGCCGTGGCCCCGAAAGACCGGGAAAAGACGGGGGCGGAGGGGGAGGCAGGCGGATGATGCTGATCGCTCCAGACTGGAGGACTCTTCGGGAGAGCCGGGGGCTGGAGGTGCCGCGGCCGCGGCTCGGCCGGTCGCGGGAGCCGTCGCTGGAGCCTGCCGCTCCCCAGCCTCCGCGCGGGGTGGGAGGAGACGCACGCGCTGCTCTCGCAGAGTCAATGACATGACGGTTTCTGCCTCCGACCGCTGGCTTATTTCAGGGTTTTTTTTTCCCCCTCAGAGATAAGGAAAAAATCTAGGGAACGGCTTTCTTTGGCAGCTCTCCCCATCAGCTGGCAAAGCCCTAGGCCGCTAACCTCCGTTCCTTCCCGGGGGTAAACGGACGGCTTTCTGATCACCTTAGCATCAAACGTGCCACCCGCTGCCAAACCCGGCCAGGCCGGAGCGCCAGGCAGCCAAGGGGCCAGGAAAGGTTTGTGCTGAGAGCAGCTTGTTCCCTCTGCAGCGGGGATGTCCAGAGAGAAAACAACCAAAGCGAAAGCTCCTGCGACCCCCCGAAACGCCTCGCACCGCAGCGGGACACGCGAAGCCCAGGTGGAAACAGGCCGGCGGGTTCCCAGGCTCCATTCCCGGCTCCGGGAGCCAGATTAAACTGCCCAGGTTTCCCTGCTGCGGCTCCCAGGAAGGTCTCGGCGGTGGGAGGGGTAACGACAAACTCCCAAACGAAACAGGGAAGCGGGAAGACTCGGCCACAGCCGGACGGGAGCTTCACCCCCGACCCTCTGGCCGAGGAGGGCGCAGGGCAGAAACCCAAAGGCAGCCGGGACCCAGCCCGGGCTGCGAGGGGGGAGCTGGGTTGAGCGAAGGCTCCCAGGCAGGACCGTGAGCTGAACAGTCTCCAGCGGGCAGGTTTTCTTCCTTAAAGGAAGCACACGAGGCTCTCAAAAGGTTAGGGAGGGGAGTCACAGGTGCTCAAAACCATGTGCGTGAGCTGCAAAAGCCCCGGCAGCGCCGCAGAAACACTCCGCCAGGCAAATCAAGGGAAAGCGACCGCAGAGCAGGGGCTGGCTGGCGTCTCACTCCCACCCGTGGCCTCAGCCAGCTGTTACATCACGGAACCGGAGGGTGAAAACCACATCTCAAATGTCGTATTTAGAAAGGACAATGTCAAAACAACACACAAACGAAACCCCTCAGCGCTCGTTTCCACCGGAGCGGGCACACCCAAGGGTGGGACCTGTCTTGCCTCAATAAAGATAAATGTTTAATAGATTTTAATAAAGAGATGCAATAACCCCAAGAAACTACAGAAACGTGGTAGCACAAAGCCCAGCAGACACTGCTCCAGCCAGGGCAGTTCCCAGCCCATCGGCAAGACACCGACGTGACCTCCCGCGTGCACGCTCTGCCCTCGGCAGACCTGCTCAGCACCGCGACACAGAGGTGCAGCGACCGCAGCAAACCGAGAGCTGATGGGAAAACAACCCCAGCAGCTCTCAGCCGTGTGACCAGGGCTGCTGCTTTGGGAAGCTGGGCTCAACCCCGGGTTTTGTCCCACCTCTGTGTGTTCTCCCCTGCCTCCTCCTCCTCCCCGCTAAGGCCCCTGGTCCGAGGACGGCAGGGCCGAGCCACCCACCTGAGTGCGTCCGCAGGTGGCCGGTGAGCGCGTCCCTCCTGCGACAGGCGTAGTTGCAGAAGGGGCATTTGAAGGGCTTCTCGCCGGAGTGCAATTTGATGTGACGCAGCAGGTTTCCCTTCTGGGTGAAGGAGGCGCCGCACTGGTTGCAATGGAAAGGCCTTTCTCCTGCAAGAGAAGCAGCGCGTCAAACCCGGCTTGAAGGCGTCCTCCGGGTCTGCTCCCAGATCAACCACCCGGGAGACCGGCATTGTCCACGGGTCCAGACGCCCTGAGCACACCGAGGAGGAAAGCTCTGGGGAACCACCGAACACTGCTCTGCCCACGACCTCCAACACGGGGAGCTATGAACCTGCTGCCTGCTGGGAGACGGGACAGCACGGACGGGTCAGCCACACGCTTCCCGGCACTCCTCCTCGCAAACTTCCCTCGGCCCACCCGAGCCCATGCCCTCCCTGCTGAGACGGCCGACGGCGACGGCAGCCTCGGGGCTGCCTGCTCACCGGTGTGGCTGCGTTTGTGCACCATGAGCACGTTGGGGCCGATGCACACCATCCCGCAGACGTCGCATTTCAGCTTGCCGTTGGGTAGCCGAATGCCCCCGGGCGAGTGCGGCTCCTGTCCCGTCCCGTCGCAGTAGCCCAGCGGCTCCGAGAGCGAGTCCTCCACGATCACGCTGTCCTCCTTCTCGAGCATCCGGTCATCCTGTGACAGCAGCCGGCTGGCTTCCTCATCGCTGTACATCTCCACTTTGATAGAGTTTGCTGGAGCAGAAAGGATAAAAACAGTCAATGGAGGAAAAAAATCTAAGTTAAAGAAGTTTGGAGCAGTTTAGGAAAGACTTACTCCCAAAAGAAATACTGCTGATGCATTAAGTGAGCTGTTTGTGATAAATGTGCATCTTCTTAATTTCTTGACTACTTAAGAACAGACATCAAACACAGATCACAAGAGGTTACAGGCTGGATAGCTTGTTTGTACACCCCAAAGATCACTGCTTTGGATTCTGCCTTGTAAGGCGACCAGCTGAAGAAAGAACATTTTGTTCCCTGGATTCAAAGACAGAGGAAAAAAACACTCCTGCGTTGAAAGGACTTTGGAGGAAGCAGAAGACACCAAATTTTGACTCTCTGAATCAGTAAAGACTCAAAATCAACTGGCACAAAGCGCCTACTATGAGTCTTTGCAGATAGAGTCAGTAAATCTCAGCCCACTAGAGAAAACATTGCTTCGCTGCAAGTTTTCATCTATGCTAGAAGACCTGGGATCCATCAACTATCTAAAGACACACACAAGGAAAAAAAGGATGGTGCTGCCTGAAAATAACCACTCCTGCTGCAGGCACGCTGATTACGGCCTCGCTGGGCAGCCCGCGGACGTCCTGGCCCGGACCCAGGCTCCCGCGGGGAGCTCTTTGCCCCGTCGAGGTCCCTCGAGCACGTAAAAGGCTGCAATAGTCACGCGGCAGCCGAGCGAGACTGCAAGACTCGCAGCGACTGCCTGGAAACGCGCGCAGGAAGGAAACGAACGCGCAGACACCTGCGGGGCAGCGGTTGGGAACCGCACACGCCAAGAGCGCTCGTGGGATAAGCCCAGGAAAGGGAGGCGAGCGACGCCAGCGCCGGGGGAAGGTCCTGGAGCGCTGGGCTGAGCAGCCTCTCCGGAGCCGCAGCCGTGCAGCGCTCCTGCGCCAGGCGACAGCAGGACACCGATGCCAGGAGAAAGCAGGAGACCCGGAGAAACCGTGCTAAAAAGGCACATGAAAGCCACCACGAGATGCTACGCTCAACACTTTTTTCTCCACAGGCGTCTGACGTGAAAGGCGCGTGGGGCCGGGGTGGCGGGCGAAGCCCCCGGGTTTCCTGCCCCGGCCCCCCGTGCCCACGCCGCCGGCGGGCTGCTCGCCCCCTCCGCGCCCGCTACCTTCCTCTCCCTCCGCAGCATCACGAGCTGAGGCTGGAGAGGCGAGTGGATGCGCCAGCCGTGACCTACATTCCTCGCTATTCTAATGATCTCTGGAATGCCACAAATCAAACAGGCCCTAAGACGACACGGCAGCCGGACAGCGATGGCTGCTCATGCCGTCGAGAGCAAGTTGCAGCTTCGTGGGGACTGGGAGAGGGAAGGAGAGCGCAACCTCTCCCTCTCCTCTCCTCCTCCCTCCACCTGGCTCCGGAGGAACTTGTCTATCCAGATGCTTCGCGCTTCCTCCCCGGATGGCTCGGCCGAGCTGCGGAGCGGTTATCCCACCTCCTAACGCCAGCTGCACCCTCTGCTCGAGGCAGAACTGCCACCGGGACATCCTCAGCCTCGGCGCAAAGCTGCTCGGCTGGAGAGCAAGTCTAAACGATCGCGCTGGAAAGTTTCCTCCTGCTTTAACCGCTCGTCGGCAGCCGAGAACCGGAGGGAATCCCCTCGGGAGCCTCCCCAGCACGCTCCAGCCAGGGACAGCCGCGGCGCGGCGCATCGCATCCGCTACCCGCTGCTGCGGCACTGGTCCCGGCAGGCTGCGGGAGGCCGGCGAAGGAGAAAAACTGAATCCAGGTCACCCGCATGGCAGCTCGCTGAGCCCACAGACTTAAACAAAATATTTACAGAAACCCTTTAAATATCAGATTCTTATTTCTTCCATTTAAAGCAGGAGGCTCTTCCCAATCCCTTAAGAGGAGAACTGTGGGGGCTGGAGGGAGCTGAACTTTATATACACAAAGGAGCCTCCGGGCTGCTGCCTGGAGGGCAGGCGATTACAGAGCCCGAGCTGCCTTGGGGAGGCAGGCGTGAGAACGAAGCAGACTGAACATAACCACACAGAAATCCCAGAAGCTTCCAGATCTGATGCTGACTCGACCCCTGGGGCTTGTTCAACTCATCTCTTTGTGAGAGAGCGAATTCTTACCCACTCTTCAGGGGACGCGGGAGGCTCGCTTCGTGTTTGTGACACTGAAGACAGAAGCGCATCAGCCGCAGAGACCGAAGGAAACCTTGGTAACATCCTGGATACCATACGATCAAGGGGATTTGACCTTTAAAGCCTAAGGGCTTTCTGAACAAACCGTAGCACAAGTTTAATGCGCAGCTGAAGCAGGGATGATCCTTTCCGGTGGGTGAGCAGGAAGGCTGCGGGTTGACGGCTGCGCAAGGAGGATGCACGAACGCCGGAGCGCGGAGATGGTGGCAGCAGGAGACGTTGCGGTTCTGGGGCGGCTGCACCTCCCGCTTCCACCAGGAAAGGTGGAAAGAAGGCTGGAGAAGAAAGCCAAGCCGCACGCTTTGAGAGGAAAAGATCTCTTTTACGTTGCCTTTAATGTAAGAGGCAGGAGGGCTCTGGCTCTTCCTCAAAGACTAGGTACAGCTTCGCTTTGCAAGTGGGGATTAAAGAGCATGGGAGTGATTCATCCGACCTTGTGTTAAGTTTATTGCGGGGTGAAGAACCCAGGAATACTGGCTCTCGCTCCCCTCCTTCCCTTCCTGGACTCTTACAGCAGACAACGTTGCACTCCCAAGGAGACTCTCAGCAGCGTGAACTACGCATACACCCAGGCTTTGGCAATCGGAGGCACTTCCAGACCGTCTGCCGAGCCACCGGCCAAAGCCACTGCTGGCTGCAGACCGGAGGAGACTCTGCAGCTGAAACAGTCTTGGGGAGAAAGCAGAACTTCATTTATTTATTTGTTGGTGCCACCACGCTCCACCGGGAGCGTCCAGGAGACCCAGCGCAAGCGGATGCTTCTGTGCACAAACATGAAGTGAAAAGCTCCTCGCTCAGTGGCAGGAGCTGCCTGGACGAGTTGACGTTTGCTGCACTTTGATTTTCTTTTCTTCCATTCCCCTGGGGACTTATTTTTTTCCTGGGCACAGAAGGGAGGCCAACTATTGTTCTGTAATTCTCCTTTCAGAACCAATGCAGAGTCCGGTCTCGCTGGAGAGAAGTCTCTGCTGGCAGAGCAGGTTATATAATATTCTTGCTCCTCTGGGGCACGATGCTTGCTGGATGAACCAGCTGTGAAGTCAAGTCAGATCAGAGGCAATACCATCACTAGCATCCTGCTGTTAAAGGGGAAGAGATCTTTATTGTCCTTTCAGTCAGTCCACGTGCTCAATTCCTTTTGCTTATGATCAAGTGAAAAAGCCATGTTATGTCTCAGAACTGTCCTTTGCAGAAAATCTAAGATTCCATTTCTTTGCAGAGCTTCTAAGCACTTTTATAGGGCAAATATAAAATAAACAGCAAGCAATAAAAGGAAAAATGGGAACAGAGCTAATACATAATATTACCCCCCTCTGAAAATGTAATTTTGGGGGTTTATTTTATCCTGGCTCACAAAAAGCAACCTTCAAATGCCAGGACCTAACAGAGGTGTCCCAAAGAACTAACTGCTGGAAGCACACATGGATAAATTATGGAGGAGTTTCTTTGCTATGGAAAAGCAATAGCAATTATATGCTAAAAGGTGGGAGAGAGGGAGGATCAGAGCAATACCAATCTTTCAGATATTCATTGAGTCAATCTGGTAGAGATGGCCCAAGTGTCAGCTCTCGACTGCAGAGAGCACAATTCAAAGTGGGACTTGCCAACTCTCTTACCTCAGCACTACTTCTTTTCATGTGTCAATGCCGTTTAGCAATAGAGAGGACCCAGGAAATCTTGACTGCTGCCCCAAGACGACTGCGATGTAAATAGCATCTCTACAACTTACGTCTGCATCAGCCTTGCTCAACTCATCTAGGGTCAGGCCGCTTTTCAGCGCACAAGTGAAACGTTGCATTTCTCGTCAGTCACCACGGGGAATAACGGGACTGGACTGCGCAACACAACTGGTAACAAACTGTGACAGCTTTGAAATCAGACCTGCCCATTTTACTGATGCAGGTTCTTAAATATAACCTGAAAAGCAGTTCCATTCACTTAAAAACAGAAAGAGTGAGAATTCAGTCAAGAGGCAGGGAAGGAGCTGGGAAGTTTCATGGGATGCACAGACTCGTGGACAGAACAAAATGGCACAGCCTGGCTACGGGCAAGTTAAGGCTGGGAGCTGGTGTTTTCCAGTCACCCCATGGCAGTAGCGAAAGTGAAAACGGAGCTCAGCGTCTCCGTGAGCAGCGTCACACACGACTGAGGTGCACTGTGACCGCGGTCTGGGGCCAGCTTCATCTCCCATCGCTTCCAAGGCTGAAAAAAGGGGACAGAGATGCAGGAGTGATGCAGCTTCTTCCTTTGTCACGTGAAGGGTCACCCAGTCTGGACCTGGCTCTCCCCCACACCACTGACACGTGACGGCTCCTGCGTCCTCCCCGCTCCGCGCACTGCTCCTTTGCTCGGACAGCGTTCGACACCCTGGACTCCAGGCTCTCTGCGACCTGCTCCGCAAGCCGGGATGTGCAGGGCAGCTCGGCAGGCTCCAGGCATCCAGCAGCTGTAACGCTGTCCCGAGGGCAGAGCTACTCACGTCCAGAGTCAGGTTCTCTCGCGGAGATCTTGTTTCAGGTGGACACTGCTAGCTCTTTCGAGCGCTCGCGTTGCAGTGGGACGGCTAGACACATCCCAGGCGGGAGGCAGAAATACTCTCGGTGCCTCTCAACACGCGCAGGAACTCTCGGGATCTACCACAGCTACAGAAATAACCTCAGACAGACGACAGACTCGTTCACACAGAGGTGAAGGGCCGCTGCTCCGTGAAGCGCTGCGCGTGCCGCAGCCTCCAGCCCGTCCCCGCTACCCGGGAGAGGACGTGCTGGGGCTTTTCGATTTCCCACACAGCCACCTAGACCGGTGCAACGAATAACTTATTCCGAAGCAACCAACAGCTCTGCTGCCCCTTCCGAGCTGCAGCACGGAGCTGCTTGAAATTCACAACTGCACAGGGAAGAAAGGCCACGAGCCCCCGGCACTGCCGCAGCCGACCCCGAACTCCAGCCTCCGCGGCGGTCGGGTGCCCAGGATAAGCAACCTGGCAGCTGCTCCACTCGGAGACCAAGGCAGGGATTTTATCCTCTTCAGTTGGAAAACAAAGAGTCAGATTTAGAAAGAAATCTGGCACAGCGGGAAGTTGAAATTTCTGTCACGCCTGAGAGAGCGCAGGGTTTGGGGACAAAACAGGCAGATCCGGGCACCGCTTTTGGTTAAGGCAGCGTACTCACCGCTGAGCGAGCGGCTCGGGGAGGAGTGCTGGCTGTTGGGCGTGCTCACCGTGGGTCCCACGATCGCCGAGCTGAACTCCTTCTCCAGGGAGGAATCCCCGCTACCTGCGGAAACCAGGGGGGAAACACCAGCGAGTTAGGCCTGGAGCACGGCTGCCGCCGGCTGCCACGGGCTTCGCTCAGCCGAACCCTCCGCCCAGCCGATCCCCCTCCTCCTCTTTGGACCGGGGCTGCCGAACCCCCACGGGGCCGTTCCCTGCACGGGGTCAGGCTGGAGCTAGACTCATCCTGGAACACAGTTTTCCAACTGTTACCGCCTCAAAAGCAACAGCCGCGAGCCAACAGCATGCCGGCAGCACCGGGCTTTGCTTTCCCGACTGCCGTGAAGAGGCGCCCGCAGCAGGGCAGAGGGCTGCAAGCCGCGCCGAGGGCACGCACACGCCTGCCCGAGGCTGAGACCAGACCATCGCGAGCCCAACGCACTCGCGCAGCAGGTTGGGCTCGTTCCTTCCCCCTTCCGGGACCAACAGCGATCGCCAGGTTTCTGTACGAGACCCGCTGGCTGCCCGAGCGCCCGGGTGAGCCGCAGCGTCCCTCCCGGCAGCCCTGCTTCTCCGCGACGCTGCGCGAACAGACTGCAAAGAGTTTCATGATGGAAAGTGCAGAAGCTCCGTGAAATCCTCTAGCGCAGCTGGTAACGCTATTTCTGAATACTTGCATCTGGAGAAACCCTTCTCCCGACGCTCTCCGAGCCCAGCTCATCCCACTGTCCGGCGGCCGCCGGGACGCTGAGCTCATCGGCCTTGCTGAGCACGGGATCACCGGCGGTAAATGCCCGAAGCGAGGCAGCACGTCCTAAACCGCTGCTCAAGCGAGACGAAGCCGGGACATCCCAGCAGCGCCCTCGCCCCTTCCGAGTCCCCATGGCAACATTTTAAAGAGATTTTCCTTCCTCCCGGGGTGGAAGGGCCTTCGAGGATCCTTCCCTCTCCCCTCCCCACGCTGAGACGAGGTTGACAGGCTGCTGCCAGCAAGTTTGGGTCACGCGAAGGCGACGTGCGTTACCAGCCACGCGCGCGGAGACGACGCTCTCGGCGGGGAGAGGTTAGAGAGGAAACGCTGCACGAGCCCCGCGGGGAAAAGCCCGGAGGAGCGGACCCCGCGGCGCCTGCCCCGCAGCCTCAACGCCGAACGGCCGCTTTTCGGGGGGAGGCAGAGGCACGGCCACCTCTCCGAGGGAGCCGGCACCGCACATCACGAGCAGCGTCCTGCCTCGCCAGCACCTGCCTTCGGTGCTCGCAGGGCGTCTTGCGGGGCCAGGTCCTTCCCTGCCCAGCGCAAGCCATTCCACACACCCATAAATCACCATCCACAGTCGGTCTCTCTATCCGACACGTTAACCAGCCCCCTACACCCCTTCTCCTCTGCGTCTCCAACGACGCCCCGCGCAAAGAGCAAGCAGAAATGGCACAGAGTTATTTCAGCATCCTCCCCCCCGCCCCCCCGTTTAACTTACATTATTCTACCTTGCTGAAGAGACCCTGGAGTGTTATCACAGCCAACTCCTTGGAAACCGCGCTGGAATACAGGCTGTGTGTGCATGTCTGCGTTTCACCGGGAGGGCGAACTCAGCCACTCACCTTCCAGGAAGAGCAGATTCCTGGAAGTGAGAGAAACCACCGTCATTTCACAGCCGAGCAGCGCGGCGAGCTGGAAGGCGGGCTGCAAGGCTCCCTCCCCGCGGCAGCGCCCGGCTCCGGCGGGGCGGGGGGGGAGCGGGACCGGAGCCGCGGGGCGGCGGCGGCAGGGGGTCGAGGCAGAGCCCGGCGCACCGGAGCGTGCCGCAGGCTGCCGAGTCCGCTCTGCCCTTGCAAGGGGCCGGCAGGAACCAGGAACACCAGCGGGAAAGAGAGACCCTGATAACTGAAGGGAGACCAGCATCACCCCTAAGTCGAGCCCGCGCTCCCACGCGACGGTCTCTCCTTCCAGCAGCCAGCGACGGGTCATTTGGGCTCTGACCCTCCTGCACTGATGACGAAGGGGACACTGAAGTCTTGGTCACCAGCTTCAGAAATGGGGCAAAACCTGCTGGCTTCCCCAGCTACCTGCTGCGTTCGGGCACAGAGCACGTCGAGGAGGACTGACGGCCACCAAAGCCCGTCCTCCCCGCTTCCAGGCGGCTCCGGAGCAGATCCAGCAGAGCCGCTTCACACACCCCAAAAGGCTTCCCAGCACTTTACACCCCAAAACTTAGCTGTATCAAACAGTCCAACCCCACAGCTGCGACCCGCCCCAGGAAGCAACCACAAGAGACCACGGCCTCATGCTGGAATTGCCAGGAATGGCCCATACGGCATTTCCAGGCGAGCTCACCTCGGAGCACGACTGCCCTACACGGAGGATCCTCCTGACCCCAGGTCTGGGTTAACCTTGACCATAAGATCGGGATGCACTAACAAAGCATCCAAGTGGTTTTAACAACACGAAGAACCGTGGTGCAGCGTTTTGCAACCTGTTTCCAGCTGCTGCCGATCTCTGATGTATGGGAGAAAGGTTAAAACCCCCAAACTAGAAGCTGTATCAGACATTAAGGAGAAAAACTTAGTTTCTCCTTGGTCCCTTCAAGCAGACAGGCGATGGCACAGCATCCCGTTTTCAGCCCAGGGCTCAGCTCCCCGCCAGCCACCCTCTCCCTCTAGAGCCCTTCAGGCCGAAGGACCGCAGGGCTCCCGCTGAACGGGATGCGCCCAGGGATGCGCCCAGCCCTTCCGGCCGCACAGAGCGGGAGCCACCGGCACCCCCGGACAACCGCTCCCGGCACCTCTCCGCGAGGGCGGGCGCGTTTCCTGCGAGGAGAGCGAGAACCGAAGCCCGATCCCACCTCGGGGAGCAGCCAGCGCCTGGGCTTCGACGGTCTCTTAGCCATTTCCCTCTCCGATAACTGTTCAGACTTCGAATTTCAGGAAATATTGGGTCACATTTTGTTTGTTCTAAAAACAAATGGAAACCTGAACGTGACGCTAGAGGCGACTCGCAGGCCCGCAGCCCGGTTATCCAGGGAACGGAGCTGTTAACCCTGCATCCGCAGTGCCGGCGCGGGGAAAAGCCCGGCCGCGGCGGCAGCCTGCCATCGTCCCCGTTCGGCCCCAGAAAGAGCGTTTGCTGAGCAAGAACGAACCGCGCAGCCACTATCTGCACGATCAGAACGCTCGTTTTCGGGGTAAGCACCCAAAGAGAGGCTCGTCGTGAGGACGCGGCACCTGAGGAGCCGAGACGCAGCGGCCTTGCCCGCCTCCACCTTGTTCCTACCCCGCTGTGGTAACAACCGTGTCTTCGCCAGAGCTGTTTCAGAACTAACTCATTCTCCAGTGAAGAATTCAAAGGAGACAAAGCTTTTCACATTCTTTACAAATTTCCGGGCTTTCGGTTACCTCGCTATGTGAGAAACGTGGATTTTTTTTTTTTTTTTTAAGAATTCGTTTAATTAAAAATATTTCGCAGAAGCAAGTTTCAGGAGTTCTGCTGTTTATTTCCTCCAGTCATTTCGGGTCCACAGCAGCTCAGCAACTCGAAGCAGCTAACTGGCAGGTCTCAACCCTGACCCTAACGAGCAGATAATCTTAATTATGATTGCCCTGGCCCCCCGCACCCGCAAAGACAGGCTGCGCAGCAAGGCCGAGAGCTGAGCGGGCCCTGGAGGCTTAATTCCCCAAGCACCAGGAAACCGGCAGTGCCGAGGCGTTCCCGCGCAGCCCGGTCTCTCCCACAGCGACCACGGCATTTACCCCGCGCTTTGAGGGCCGGCTTCCATCACACTTACTTAGAAAAAAATAGTTTAAAATAAAGCTTAGAGTGTGACTTCGCCTGATGGAGACCCAGTCGGTTTCTGATGAAGCTGCAGCAGGTGAATGGTGCTGCCTGGATGCAAAAAACCCACCCCGACAGGGAAGGGCCCGCCCAGCTCTTCCAACGCTTTTCTTCCCTTCTCCCCCACCTTTCGCCCATCCTTTAGCCATCCCCTTTCCCTCCAAACTCTGGGAGCCACTTAGGACTCAGACCCCAGCATTTCCAGCGTTCAGAGCTCACACGCTCACGGAGAGGGATTTGGGTTACGCCGAGAGACGGGCTTTCTCTAGTGCCTCTTTTCGGACCTCCTTTCCGAGCTGCAGCACTTCGATGCTTGCAGGGAAGCACAGACCGACCGCAGAGACTGCGGGGAAAGGGGAAGCTCACCCCAAAACCTCCCGAAGGAAAACCAAAGCCGCAGCTCGTAAGGCAACACGGAGCTCCGAAGGGAGTGTGCTCGCGCGCGTCCCAGCTCCCTTTGAGGACCGCCGCGAGAGCCGGGAGGACGCGGCTCTGCCGAGCAGAAAACCGAACTAGACAAAGCGGCCGCTTTCAGCGGGCAGCCACCCTGGCACGACGCGATCGGCCAACTTCAGGGAAGCGTTTTGTTACTTAACGGAGGCATCCTGGCAACCAGAACCCAGGCAGCAAACTGCGGCGGGAACGGCGCTTTGAGAAGAGCCAAAAATCCATCCCAAGCCCAGATCCTCTGGGGATCAAAGGAAATCTTCACAGAAAGAAGGGGGACACAATAACTCCGAGGATGAACTTTGTGAAAACGGGCAAGATATAACATGATTTATGCGAAGGGGCATTGTGCAAGGTCCCCCGCGCAGCTCTGTCAAGGCACCAAGTTCTCACCACCGCCACTGCCGGCTGTGACAGCCGGGGTCCTCTCTCCTTTTAATGCGCTTCGGCTTCTGACCTTCATCCCCGCTGAACGACTCATCTCCAGCACCCTGCAGCTCTTCCCGTTCACGGTCCTAACGCAGAATGTCCTCGTCTCTCACGTCGGAGGCCAGATTAGCTAATCGCAAAAGTCCCTCCTGGCTTTATAACTTCTGCATCTACATCACGTCTTAACTCTAGTCCAACTCCTTTCCCGAGCAAAGACTGACAAACCGAGGTGTTTCTACGCTGCAAACACCAGTCCCCCAGAGATAAGAACAAATCCCGCCAAACTAGCTTTCACTTACGACCTATACAGGCTAGGAGCCAGGTTTCTATAGGCAACCAGCTAGGCTATCAATCCCGCCGGGGCCCTGGAGGACCCTCCCGGAGGTGGTCACACGGGAAGCGGCAGCGACAGGCGCTCACTGGTTTCGACCCACGACGCCGCGGTTCGTGTCTGCGTGACTCTGCCGGTTACCGACCGGTCTGGTGAACCGGCAACCTCCATCGCTGACATTTCGGTCAGTCCCACGCAGCCTCCCCCTCTCCCGCGGACGTTTCATGGTTTTGCATTTGGAACTCGGCCTGGGTTTAATCTGAACTTACGCTAATAAACAATAGCGCTGGGCTTGGCAGAGTGCGTAGCCGAGATCACCTGCGGGGGTCTTAAATATCACGCGTTTTGGGAACCGCGAGTCCGGCATAGTGCGTCATTGTGGAGACGACCGGACCGAGGGGAGAACAAGACACCCGCTTCGTTAGCAAAACCAGGGAGTCCCGCGGGACCGACCAGCCTCCCCCAAGATGCCGCAGCGCCGGGACCGCGGGCATCGCGGGAAACGCATTCTCCTTCCTGCTTGCAGCAAGGCTTAAATCTCACCCGCAGCTGGCGAGCGGCGAACCGACAGCCACCGAACAGAGCCGCGTGCGAACAGACGCACAGAAACTTCAGTGCAAACTCTCAAGGATCAGCCTAGGGAGGATTGTTTTTTCCCCATAATTACCCGTTTATTATGCCACGCATTAACACTCCTCAGATACTTAATGAGACGTGCTAGGTGATCTGAATGCAGTTCTTCAATGCACAACAGCAGCACGGCCCTGGGGCTAAGCAACCTAACGCGGGGCAGCTTGGACCCAGACGAAGATACCGAGCACCCTGAAGCGTTAGCAACCCAAAATATCTGACAAAAATCAAGATCGGACATACCAGATATGTAAGATCGTCCATTACAGTCTTCTATATCCATCTTTAAGGTACTTTGCTGAAAGAGAAAGCAGAGCTCAGTCAGAGTCGGCCTCGAGCAGCCCCCTGGACACTCCTCCTCCTCCAGGAACGCCGCCGAGCGGCTCCTCGGAGCGGGCAGGTTACTCGCCCCGAGTTTCTTGAAAGCTGCTCTGCAGCGTTGGGCTTAACCATCAACGCTGACTTCAGCGTCAACCCCGGCGGGACTCAGTTCGTGCTCTCCCATTGGAGAGAGGCTTTCCAGGCACTCCCCTGGGAAAGCAGGAGCCAAGGCTGGCAGCGACCGGTGCCCAGCGGTCACCGCGGCGAGGCCACGGCAGCTCGGTGCCGCAGACCAACGTCACAGCGAACGCGGAGCGTTTCACCCCGGCTCCGCGCACGGACCGCCACCGCCGCCGCTCTGCCGCGCTCCCGCGGGAACCCGCGCGCCAAGCAGCGTCCGTCCGTAGAGCCAAACGGGGACAAGCAGCTGCCAGTTCTCCCGCACGTCTGACGCGGCAAAACCCAGCCGAACCCTCGCTGCTCCGGAGGGACCGACGGCCACGGGCGAGACCCCGCCAGCGAGGCGTGCGGTGCCGGCAGCGCGTCTCCCTGGCTGCCTCTGCCCTCGCGCCCTGTCCCGGCACACCCGGCGCGGGGACAAGTTCCCGCACGCGGAGACTGTCCAGCTGAAGCCTTTAGCTTCATTTCATCAATGAAAAGAATCGTTTTTGGGGCAACGAGACTGAATGTTAACACACAACGCGCTGCTGAGCAGCCTCGCAACAGCCGTTCCAAGGACCACGCCAAAAGAAAAGGGAAATCTGCCTTATATTTTGCTGCTTGGCACCCCGTGGAGATAATGAACATTTTATACATTCAGATGGCTTTTTATTTGTCAATTACATTTGCTGTTTAAAAAACAAAATGAGTACAGTTCCAAAAACACGAGTTTTGCCGTTCAGAATTCACACCAGAATTGGCAGTTGATACGTTCGGAGACGGAGCGTTTGCTGCGGAGAACAATTAAAAAAGCGATAATTTGCGGAGATGAATCGTCTCCTCGAAAGGAAAATAAATGTGATTTGCAAAGTGTGAGCACACACAAAAAGAAGAAATGATATTAACTTTTCTCTCCTTTTCTTAAACAGCCAATACACCGAAGTGGATCGATACAGAAACAGGACTTTTTAAGGGGACTTTGGTACCTTTTTCGAGCTGGAAGAAATCAGTCGTTCTCTTCTGACGGTGCCCCTTTTAAAAGCAGATTTTTAACAATAACTGCTTCTTGAATGAACTGAAGTAAGTTGTACAAGCATTGCTCCTGGCAATGTACTGCTCGAGACAATACAGATGCGGACAAGGCATATTAGTCTGGGCTTATTAACCCATCGGATCCGACTACTCGCTTTATGTTAATTAAGGAAAAATGCTCTCACCATGCTCCACTTAACTACAAACCTGACATGGGGGACTGCCTCGCTTGGAGGAGGCAGCGCCTTTTCCTAGCTGGGCATCAGCTTAAGCCCGGTCCAGCCCCTCGCGGGGCGAGGACCCGGCTCCATGGCTGCATCGGCGACCGCGGCAGAGCCCCGCAGCCGCACGGGCCGCCTCCTCCAACCTCCCCGGCGGCGGCGGGACGCGGACTCACCGACGCGCTCCGCACGCACGAGCAGAGGTGCTTCCTCCCCAGCAACGGGCACCGAAAGCCTCCGCGGAGGCTGCACAAAGTTAAATCAAGTTATAAGAACGGCACAAAGCAACGAAGCGCGCGGGCCAGTCCCGTGCACACCCACACTATTCCCCTCCCTGCTGTCCGTATCAGCAAGACCAAGGATGACTTCCCGGGACGTTGCCGCTGGGAATTCGCTGTCACGAATTTGCCGTTATCCAGCTCGTCAGCCTGCGCGGCAGAGGAAAAGCCGAGCGCTTCAGAATTCCCCCTCCGATCCCACAGCGGCCATTAACTTCACAAAATGAAAATAATGTAGGTTGAAATCTCTCTCTCAGGCGCTGGGTTACACAGTAACTGTGGCTTAAAATGCATCCTGCAGTTTTATTTTTGTTGAACCCGTAATTTTGCTTTTCTGAGTTACGCACAGGCGCTCAGCGACCCGTCTGCTCTGCACGAAGGGCATGCAATGCATTAACGAAAATCAGTTTTATTTAGAAAGCCCTCTCTCTCCTACTCTGCAGAAGCCCTTGAAAATACTAGATTTAAAAAAAAAAGACAAAGTGCCAAGAGATTGTCCTAAAGATGACTCTCTCTGTGCTCTGAAGAGGATATTTTTGTAGGAACAAGGTAAATATTTAGTCTTAGGTCATTTTAAGTCCAGCAGTTGCTCGGTTCAGTAGCAGACGCTTTGCTACTGCTCTGCACCGACACCTCCTCGCACCGTGGGTGACACCAAGAACAACGAGGACCCTGGTGTCTTCTTCAAACCGCAGGCAACAGGCAGCAAAGAATCACCCCGAGAAGTTAATTTCCCTCCAAGTAAGCAGCTAATAACCAGCCAAACGCAACTGAGTTAAGGAGCCCGTTCTGCAGCTCCTCCTCCCTCCTCGCACAGCAGTCTCGTTAGCACTAATGGGATGATGTGCAATAACCGGGACTGACTCCCTGCTCCTCTGTATGTTAAAACGGGGACCCAGAGAAAAACACCGGGAGCGTTTCCGGAGCCCTGAGCCACGTGTCAGCAGTTATCGCCTTTAATGCTAGCGGAGCGCAAGGCCTCCACAACCGGGAACTGTAAATCACAAAATGTCTCTATATTTGGTAAATACAGCACCAAGCTCACCTGCACCTACAGCCATACAGCAACAGCGGCCCATAAACAACCATTTGCTAGCCAAAGGTCGAATGTTCCAAGAATCCTTTTAATTTTAAAAAGCACCACAAAAAGGCCGAGCAGCCGGAACCCTCCACCTCAAACCGCGACGCAGCCGGGGCGAAGCGACGTCCCCGGGAGAGACGGGCGACTCCGAAGGACGCAGCTCCCGCCGGTGCCGCGCGCCGGCAACGTGATGCCCCCGCCTCCGAGCTCGCCCTCGAGCCGCTTCCCACCCGCCGCGCGTCCGCGCTTGGAGGAGCGGCCTCCTCCCCGACTCCCTCTGCCAACCGGCAACGCTCCGGGACCGAGGCGCCGCGGGAGCGGCTGTAACGCCGGGAGCACCGGGACCCCCAACCACCAAGCAAACCGCTCGTCCTCGGAGCGTAACGCCCCGCGCGGCAGCTTATCCTCCCTCCGGAAGGGGATGCAGGTCTCTCGGCTTGCTGGGGATTCAACCCGTGACAGATCTTTACACCTGCAAAGGTGACGGAGACCCGATCTGAATCCGTGGACTTTCTTCCCAGCTTTCAGGTGTGATCGTCGGCTTGGGAATTAGAAACAGAAGCGCACTAAAATTAGAGCAGCACGCCTTCAGAAGCGCTCGACGCTCTCCTCCCTTCTGAAATAAGGACTTTTCCCCAAGTGACAACACTCAAGGAAAAAAATTCCTCAGAACTAGCCCAATTTAAAAAAAAAAAACCTCCATCTCAGCATGATGCAATTTGTGAATGTCCTTTGCACTAATAACAAGAGGCTTCTGAAGGAAGCGAGGCCTGGAACGCCTTACCGAGCGGAGAGCAGCGCTGGATCTTTGTGCGCTTGTTACTCGGAGGACGGAGGAATTCTAGAGACGGAAAAAGTCTCATTAGATCACACCTAGCCTGTCCTTCCCCAGCCTGCAGGCCACTTTCAAGTGTTGCCCAAAACAGGGCTTCCACCGGTTGCCTTGGGAGCCGGTTTTTAAGTCCTCTTGGTCCTGTGGTCATTAAGGAAACCGGCCTGTTTTCTTCCCCTCTTAATTTCTCCCCAAGGCATCTAGCTACACCTCAAGTCTTGTGCGACGATTTTGCACGCTCAGCACCAGCAGCGAGACACTTCTCCCACTCCAGATACCACGACCGCAGGCAGAGAACATGACATTCCCACCCAATTACACCGAGACCTCTGCCAGATTATTTTTAAGATTACAATGTGAACCCCTAAAGAGGGTAAATACGCAGCTCACACCAGCCGTAGCGATCAGACACAAACCAAAACCCTTTCGCGCGTCCCCGTTCCCCGGCTTGCCCAGCACTCCGAGCCGGCTTGCACAGCATGGACCGTTTCTCCAGAAACGCCCCGTTTGCGGACACAACGCCCCGATCGGATCAGACCCTCCGAGCCGCGGCGCACGGGAGGATCCTCGGGGAACCGTAAAAAAGAGCGTTCTGCAGCTTTCACACCACAAAAACACCTAAAACGGACAACAGCAGCGCAACAAGCAGCAAGAGGAGAGGAAAGCGTCCTGCTTCTGCGGCTCCACCGGGCCCAATAACTAACCGCAAAGGCGGCAGTGTCCGCTCCGCCTCGGCCGCGAACGCGTGGTGCCAGCTTGCGAGGTCCGCGCCGATTCCCAGCGAGGAACGTGAGGACAGCCGGGCACCCGCAGCACCAGGCACGCTAACGCAGACCCGCTTGAACCCTTCTTCCGAGGAGATGGAGCCCCATCCGCATTGAGAAGCTCGCGGGGAGATTTCGGCGCTTGTGCCGTGCCTCGTGGAAACCTCGCGGAAAGCCGCTGATGTTGGGGGACCAAAGGCAGCGCACGGCTCTGAGCCAGGCCTGCAACGCGGGCGGCTTCTCCTTCGGGTTCCCGTCACTCACCTCCTCCTCAACACCCACAGCGGGAGCCCCGACAGAGCGCAGGTGCCTGCCGGCTTGAAGCCACCGGCGCGGCCACCCTGCTCTCAGCAGGGAGACGGGAGCCCCAACGCTAGCGAGACGCCCCAGCCTGGGAAAGGAGCGCTGCTGAGGCCGACGGCCTCGGACTTACTGACGCGAGGCACCGGCGCCGAGGCGGCACGCTCCGCGAGCCGTGCTCCCGCTCCCGCCCGACCGGGCTGCGGCTGGCTTCTCCGAGACCCGGGCGGGCTCCCGGTCCCCTGCTGAAGGGCACCTCGGCTCCGGGCTTCGCGGGAGCCGCTACACGGACATCCCCGGCAGCGAACCGCCCGCGAGAAAGATGTGCGGCGGAGACACGGTCGCAGCGAGCATCTTAGAGCCTCCTGTCAGGGCAAGAATTAGTAAGCGCTGTAAAGGTCCCTGCAGTTTCTCTTTCCCAAACGATTGTTTCCATTCGCTGCACTTTATTTTCCAACATGAGGACTTTTTTTCCACCTTTGCTGCAAATAGAAGTTAGCTAAACGAACCAGCTGCTCAAAAAAAAAGTTTGTGTCATTGGAAACGCTTCAAAACCAAGCTCAGGGCAACAGCTTTTTTATTGAAAACCCCGCGTCTTGCGAGTGTCGCCGATTTAAGCGCCGAGGAAGTGGCTCGCAGAGCACCACGCGCGTGCGGATGCTCGGTGGCGGCTGGCACCGTTAGCTGGCAGGGCACGGCCTCGCTGCGCCGGCAAGACCACATTTAGAGCGATTCAGCAGTCAGAAGTAAACGGACCCGCCTTTCAAAAGCAAAAATTAAGGCATTGTGACATGTTTTATCCGTTATAAAACAGCTCCCATTGTTTCCATATTTTGAAATATATTATTAAATAAGATGAAGTGTCATTGCTAAAAAAATAATTTAATGCAGTCCTCCATCTGGAAGGACAGCAGCTGACAGCTACTCGTTGCTGAATTGGGAAGACACCCTTAATTTTCTTGGACATTTATTATAAAGCCTACATTTGAATGAAGCAATGCCATGTAATATTGGCAGAATAGAGTAAACAAAAATATTTATAAGTTATTGCTTTAGGGATGGGAAGAAAAACTTCCCATGTTCCACTCGTAAACCACTCATACTGGAGGTTTATCGTAACAGCAAAGCTAATCTTCTGCCTCTCAGCAGCCTCGTAAACCATAAAGGCAGTCCGGTGCCCCCCCCGGAAGCGACCCCACGCTTCATTTACCGAGCCGCTGCCAGTCCAGCTCCCACGTTTGAGGTGCCTTAACCCAAGAACTGACCAAACACGGATGCAACCTGTCCTTTTTATAAATAAAACAGGGGGAGAGAGACAAAGCCCTTTGGAGACCCAAACGCAAGCGCTGAATCGGTGATCAAAACGAGTCCAGCAGTTCACAGGTAAAACACAGCCCCGTCTCTCGCCGAAGCAGAGACGCTCGTTTTTGCTAACGTTCACAGTGCAGGAAAAGTCCCTCCCCAGACGGAGCTTCTCCCAGAGCCAACGTGACCGGACACGATGCTCGCCCATTCATTGATACCATTTCATTTCAAAGCCTATTGATGGAAAAAGCCCTATAAAACAGCGCAACGTAAAACTGCTGATCTTAAACAGGCGCCTGAGATTCAGCGACTTCAACAAAGTTTTCATTCAAAGCACACCGAGGGCCATCTTCCACCATGTCTTTGTTCAGCGTCTAAATCCATGTTGTGCCCTCCAGGCATCACCACAATGCGAATAAATAATTACCACGAGCAACTAAGCTGAACCTACAATAGATGAAAAGACGAGCTACGAGCTACGTGAGTACGTGAGGCTCCCCTGGCAATGGAAGGAGGAAAGAAGTCACTTCTTCAGCGTTCACCTAGACAGACTCACAGACAGATACATTCCTCCCAACAATACGAAAGAGACACTGACCTTTAAAAACAGAAGCCGGGCTGCACTTTTGAACGCTGCAGCTCTGTGGCCCAACTTCACTAATGACACACACACGCGCGCTAAGTGGAACTGATCCACTGAGAACAGAAAAAAAATTAATCCTCCCTGGATGCACGCTCCCTCCTTCTGCTCGCCCTGCGCTTTCCGCCTCCTTCCCCTCCGGTGACCTTGGACAACCCCAGCTCCGTCCCTCGGGCTCGGAGACCACGGCTGTGCCTGTGGTTCCCGTAATTCTCTTCCCAGAACAGAGGCTGCTGCTGTGTAAACAGCCCGCGCCGGCCAGACCAGTGCCCCTCCGAGGGATTCCTGCTTCTGCGCCCAGCAGCCTGCGTAATTCCCCTTTCCCCATCTCCTCCGAACAGTGGCACCTTCACAAGGTCTCCACGCTCGGCCTTTCGCGCTGGCTAACTGAGGCCTCTCAGGTTTCCTCGAGTCCTTGGAAGCGAAAGCCAAGATGAGGCCAAAAGTCGTTATCCCACCTCTGCTGGGCTGTCACCACACGCCCCAGCGGTGCCGGGAGGACGGTCCCCACCTCCTCCGCCACGTCCCCACCGGGCAGGGACGGCCGCAGCGCTGCCCGCCCAGGGAGAGGAGCGCGAGCGATCCCGGCAGCCGGCAAACGGGCAGAGGGTGACCGCAGAGGCCGCGACGCCGGCGGCGTGGGTGAGCCGGTCGCGGGGACGTCACCCTTCCTCGGCCCCCAACGGCCTGTTCACACATGGCGTCACGAGCTAGTTTATCCCTACCAGGACCTTAATGTGCAGCAAAAACGCATCTCCGAGCTAGGCCTGGACAAACCTGCCTTTGCCACTAGTGGACACCGAGCAGAACGCAGGGACGGTGCTCGCCTGGAGTGTTTTACGCTCCTCGTGGTTAACGCCGCACGTTTCCGTGGCCACTCACTCCTCCTCCACCCCTCAGCTCGCTGGAGCGGCAAGTGCCGGCCCTGCCGTGCAGCTGGGGAAGCGGGCGCGCTCCGAGGCCCGACAAGGCGCTCCGAGGCCCGACAAGGCGCTCCGAGGCCCGACAAGGCGTCCGTACGCACAAGCAGGTCTCCCCGTTTTTACGGCATGGGACCAGCACACGAGGATTTCTAAGCCAAGCAAGCACACATCCCTTCCCAAGGGCCGAGACTCAGCAAGGAGCAACCATGAAGGAGGCAGAGAAGTTTACGGCAGAGCTGCCAGCAGCAGCTTTTGCTCCAAGAGCTTCTCTCCGCAGAGCTACCGCTGCCTCCTCGCGCGATCTCTCCTGCCGCGCTCGCATCGCTGGATCCCTCCTCTGCGGGCGCGTTAGCAGGGCGTCCGCGCAGAGCCCTTTCCTGGGACCGCAGCAGGCCCCGGATCCAGCCGCGGTGCAGAGGAACACGCGCTGCCTGACCAGCTCCTCGTCCCACAGCGCGACGCAGTCGCGGAGTTTCCTGGTGTCTTCGCAAGCCAGCGCTCCCTGCCTGGAGTGCTCAAAACCCGCCTGGGCCTGAAACTCCACCGGCACCAGACAAAGGAAAAACCCATCAGCGCTGAGGTGCCATCCAACAGATGACAGGTGAGTTCTTAGTCTCTACAGGCAAAATGAGTTGGAAATTTGTACCACAGCTCTTCTCAGGAGGCATTAAACAAAAATGAAGTCGCACGGCATCTAGGACACTATCTCCAAACTTTGGGAAACTTGTGCCTGATCTGCTCCCCCCCACAGGCTCTACGTGAGCTGGAGCAACGCGTTGCCTGCGTCTCAGCTCCCTGCCTGCACGGGGAGGATAACGTTCTTCCTCCGCAGAGGCTTGGAGAAGGTTTCCAGGACAAATAGGTTTCTGCAGAACTGGTAATGGGGGACAGAGGTGAGCGCTCGGGAAATACCATGTGGGTCAAACGAAGGATGAGGATGAACAGTACATTCAAGCATCCCTGTAAATCGGCCATCCGAAGAGACCAGGCTCAGTATTCACGGAAACTCCACCTGGAGCCCAGCAGCTAAACCACCCTCGGCGAAGAGGTGCCGACGGCAGCCTCAGCCTCAAAGCCACCAGCTCACGCAGGTGCATTACAGCCGAGTATTGCATTTCACCATCACGTCACCCTGAAGTGAGACAACGTGCCACACGTTTGCCTAGGCAGTTCTCAGAAAAGGCTTACTCCACAAACCCAAACGAAACGCACCCTAAAACATCCCTCACACAGCCTGACGTTCCAGAAAACGGGCGCAGAAAAAGGAAGAAAGCAGGTGGAAACAACTCCGAAACAAGGACAGCTAGCTACATCCCTCCGCAGAACCAGATACAACAGAATAAATAATAAAAAAAGGAACTTCAGCAGTGTTTCTAAAGCTCCAAAATAAACCGGCTGCCAACGCTCCTCCCTGTACCCGAGGCCACATCAGCCTGCAACACTGTCACTCAGGTGAAACCTATTGTTTCCAAGAAATGTCATTTCAAACAACTGCGCTGCTCGAGAGCTGGAGGTGGCATCCCCCGAGCCCCCTTCCCCGTACGCCCGTCAAGCCTCCGAGGTGAGCTCTGCTCTGGATATCTCCGCTTTCCGGAGGAGGCGGCAGCAAGGCGCCTCCCGCTCCCGAATCCCGGGGGCTGCCTGGTCCAGGGCTGCAGCCCCCTCCCCGGCTCCGGGCACGGCCCCATCCAGGCCCGGGGAACGGCTCCAGCCCCACCGCCGCGCGGGGGAAAGGGCTGCAGAGCGATGCCGGGAGGCGGCTCTGCACGGAGACGCCCCCCCCGGCCCGGAGACTCCCCCCCCGGCCCCAGAGCGGACCCTGACACCCGCCGCCACAGCAGCCCCCTCCCCGTGCTGCCCCAGGGGTCCCACTGCTCCCAGGCCTGCGACACAGACCCCCATCCGAAACTGTGACCCCCCCATCCGAGACCCTCCCCCCCGACACACGCTCCCCCCCATCCAAAGCACAGACCCCACAAGACGGGGACCCCCCCCAGCGGACAGGACCCCTCAGGCCCCCCCTCAGCCGCCCCCCATGGCGACAAGCTGCGCCCCCCCCGCCCCAGTGCCTCCATCCCCGGCTCCCCCAGCCCAGAGACGTGGCCCGGCCCGACTGCCCCCGTCGCGCCCACCCAGACGGCCCCCCCCCAGTTGCCTCCGCCCCACACGGACCCACTGCCCCCGGTTCCCCCCAGCCCAGACAGGACCCCCCCAGCCCAATCGCCCCCCCATTGCCCCCCTCCCAGAGAAGGCCCTTTCCCGGTTGCCCCCCGGTACCCCCAGCCCTGGGCAGCTGCCCCCCATCACCCCCTCCCCAGACAGACTCCCCAACGGCCCCCCCGACTGCCCCCGCCCCAGGCGGAACCCCCGCCCCAACCGCCCCCCGACTGCCCCCACCTCAGGCTGCCCCCCCCCGCCCCAACTACCCCTCTCTGCCCCCACCCCAAACAGCCCCCCCGCCCCAATTACCCCCACCCCAGAGACCCCCCCAAAAGCCCCCCGGCGGCCCTCCCCAGGCAGATCCCCCCTCCCCGATCACCCCCACCCCAGGCACCCCCCGCCCCAGCCGCCCCCCCGGCAGCCCCCCCCAGCTGCCCCAACCGCCCCCCAGGCGGGACCCCCCCCAGACAGCGCCCCCCTCTCACCGGCGGGGGCTCGGGGAGGGCCCCCCCGGCCCGGCCCGGCCGCGGGGGCGTGCGGGTGCGGCGGGGGGGCTCAGCGGCGCGGCGGCGGCGGCTCCATCGGCGGCGGCTTCACCTGCGGAGGGACCGGGCCCCCCCTCCGCGCCCCGAGCCACTTCCGGCCCCACTGCCAGGAGACAGGCGAGCGCAGCCGAGCGCCGACGCCGTCGAGCCGCCGAGAGGGGGGCGCCGCGGACACCATGGTCCGGGGGGGGAAAGGGGGGGCTCCCAGCCGAGCGCCGGGCGCATCGAGCGGGCGGCGGAGAGGCGAGGGAAGGGCAGGAGAGCACCGAGAGCGTCGAGCCGCGGGGGCGGGGAGGCGAGAGCGTCGAGGGCATCGATGGGCCCCCTGCGGCTGTGTGGGGCGGGGGGGGGGGGCTCGGTAATCGATAACCGATAGTCGATAATCGATAACCGGTGATCGGTAACCGGTACCGGCGGAGCCGGGCCGGGAGCTGCGGCCGGGCCTCACCGCCCCGGGGCCGGGCCGGGCCGGGCCTCCCCCCCCCCGAGCCCACCGAGCCGGGCCCCACGGGGGCGGCCACCAGGGGGCGCCCGCCAAGGGGACCGGCCCCGGTGGGGCGGGGGGGGGCAGAGGGGCAGGAGGCCACGCGTGGTCTATGGGGCAGGGGGGTCGGTGGGGCCGGGGTGGAGGGTGGGGGGTTGGGGGCCCCGTAGGGCCTGCAGGGTCGGCAGGGCCCCTGGGGCGGAGGTGTCCCATGGGGGGGGGTGAGGGGGGGGCACACAGGGACACAAGGGCCCCGTGGGGGCTGTAGGGCCAGGGAGAGCCGTAGGAGCGAGGTGGCCCCGTAGGGTCTGGAGGGGAACCCGTATGGGCAGGGGGGCCCATAGGGTTGGGGGGGCCCCTCAGGCCAGAGGTGGACAGGAGGGTCCATAGGGGTGGGGGTCCCATAGGGGTGGGGGCTCCATAGGGCCGGGGGGGCCCATGTGCTCAGGGGAAGAAATGTCCTTGGGGCAAGAGACCCCATAGGGAAAGGGGACCTATATAGGCAAGAGACCCCATAAGGGCCGAGTCTATAGGGTGAGAGGGTCCGTATGTCTGCGGGTCTGTACAGGCAGGGGGGTCCATACAGGTGGGGGGCCCCATGGGGCAGAGGGGCTGTAGGGCCGTTGATCCATATAGGCAGGGGGGGTCCCGAAAGGGCGGGGGGAGGGAGGCTATAGGGTTGGGGGCCCATAGGGCGAGGCGGGACCGTGCAGGTGGGGTGTGGGGGGGTTCCCATACAGCCGGCGGGGCCGTAGGGGCACGGGGGGTCCCGCAGGGTCCTGTAAGGTCCCACGGCAGCGGGGGGGGGCCGTAGGGCCTGGGGGCCACAGCCGCATCGCGCCCCGTCCCCGTCCCCGTCCCGCCCCGGCGGTGCCGCCCCGGGAGAGAGCCGAGTCCATAAACCTGCGCAATCTTTATGGAGCCGCTTTCACGTGCCGCGGGCCGTAAGGCGGCGGACCGGGGGCCGCGGCGGGGGGGGGGAGCGGGGGCCGCCGGCTCAGGGGCGCACGGAGACGCGGACGCGGTGCCAGGCGTTGCTCAGCACCCCGCGCAGGTTCCAGATGGGCGCCACGGTGTCGGGCTGCACGTTGTAGCTGCTGTCCACCGCCTTGCAGACGATCTCCAGCTCCCCGGCGCCCGCCGCCACCGGCGCCTGCAGCTCCCACAGCGTCCAAGCCCAGGCGCGCCCCGGCTCCTGCCGCTCGCCCGCCAGCCGGGCCACCCGCCAGCTCCGCCCGCCGTCCAGCGAGACGTCCACCCGCACCACGCCGCGGCCGCCGCCGCTCCAGGCGTAGCCCTTCACCGTCAGCTCCCCCGGCGGCACCGCCGCCCCGGGCCGCGGCTGCGTGATGGCCGACTGCACCGGCAGCTCCTGGATGGCGGGCGCCGCCGAGTAGTCCACCGTGTCCCAGTCGACGCAAGGGGCGAAGCCCTTGTAGTCGCTCTGCTGCCAGTGGCTGGGGCTCTCGGCCGGGCTCACGGCCACCCGCCGCAGCCACTTGACGTTGCGGGCGCCCACCACGCCGGGCACCACGGCGCGCAGCGGGAAGCCGTGGTCGCGGGGCAGCGCCGCCCCGTTCATCTCGTAGGCCAGCAGCACGTCGCCCTCGGGGCTGACGGCCTTGCCGTAGGGGATGGAGGCGCCGTAGGGGGCCCCCCCGACGTCCGCGTCCAGCCCCTCGAAGCACACGTGCCACTCGCCCTCGGGCCGCTCGCCGAAGCCGGCGTGCAGCAGCACGTCGCGGAGCCGCGCGCCGCCCCAGCGCGCCGTGCCGATGGCCCCGATGTCCCAGTCCAGCCCCTTGACGGGGCGGACGCGGCTCATGTCGGCGCGCCGGTTGCCGGCGCACTGCAGCGTGGCCGTCACCTCGTGCTTGGGGAAGCGGCTGCGCAGCTCCTCCAGCGACAGCGACAGCTCCCGGCCCCCCGGGCCCTCCACCCGCAGCCGGTAGGTCTCGGCGTCCACCGCCGGCACCGGCAGGTGGTTGCGGGTGAAGAAGAGCTCGTTGGGCGTCAGGAAGCGCTCGGCCAGCAGCTCCGGCGGCGGCTCCGCGTTGAACGGCTTCTGGCTGTTGACGCGCAGCCCCGGGTGCCGGGGGGGGTCCCCGGCGAAGGGGTCCCCGGCGGCGGGCGCCGGCACCGCCGCCTCCTCGGGGCTCAGCTCGCCCACCTTGTACTCGCGGAGCAGCTCCAGCACGTGGGGCTGGTGGTGGACGGCGTAGAGGGCCCAGAAGGGCTCCAGCGCCCCGCCGGCCGCCAGCAGGATCTTGTCGGCGCCCCCCGGGTGCAGCTCCACGAAGTCGGTGACGTCGAAGACCTCGGTGCCGTGGGTCACCCAGACGCGGTCGGGGGGCGAGCGGTGCCGCCCCACCTCCTCCCGCGTGTACAGGGGGTACCGGGGGGCCGGGGCCGCCTGGGTGGCCTGGGCGGCCTGGGGGGGGGGTCCCGGCCCCGTCAGCAGGGCTGCCTCCCCCCCCCCCCCCGGGGAGGACCCAGGCGTCCTGGCACCCTCCTGCCCCCAAACCAGGCGTCCCCATGCCCAGAGGTGCCCCCCCCCAAGGACCCACGTGTCCGGGGCCCCCATCGCCCCTCCCTCCCCAGGACCCCCCAGAGGAGATGCCCCCCCCCAAGGACCCACGTGTCCGGGGCCCCCATCGCCCCTCCCTCCCCAGGACCCCCCAGAGGAGATGCCCCCCCCCCGAGGACCCAGGCGTCCCAGTGCCCCGCTCCCCCCCCCCCCCCCGGTGCCACGTCCCCCAGGGCCCGGCCGCCCCGGTGCCCGGCCGCCCACCCCCCCGCAGCGGCCCCGCTCACCCGCCGCCGCCGCTCTCCGTAGGCCAGGACGGCGCCGAGGCCCAGCAGCGCCGCCAGCACCGGCGCCGCCCGCCCGCGCCCCCCCGCGCCCGGGGGGCTGCCTGGGGCGAGCGAGGCGGCGCCGGCGCGGGGGCAGCTGCGGCGGGGCGGCGGCGGCAGCGGCACCGGGAGCCTGCGGGGAGAGCGGCGCTGAGAGGCGCCCGGGGGGGTGCCGGGGCCGCGGGGCGCCCCGACGGGGCGGCTCCTACCTGCGCCCGGCGACGGCTCGGAGCAGCAGCATCGCGGCGGCACCTGGGCGGGAGATGGCGGCTCAGCCGGGCACCGGCACCGGGCAGCGGCGCCGGGGAGTCCCGACGGCACCGGGGGGCAGCGGGGCCCTGCCCGGGGGTGCGGACCGGCGCCGGCGTCCGAGTCCGGCCCCCTCATCCCACCCCAACCCATCCCGTCCCGTGTGATCCCATCTCGTCCCATTCTGTGTCATCCCATCGCATCGCGTGTCATCCCGTCTCGTCCCCGCTCCGCCCCCGGCTCCGGTCCCGGCTCCGGTCCCGGTCCCGGTCCGCCCCGTCGCGCACCTGCGTTGCGGCTGCGGCAGCGCGACCTGCGGCGCGGCGCTGCCTCTTTAAGAGAGGGGCGCGGGGCGTGGCCTCCGCGGGACACGCCAGGGGACGAGCCCCGCCGGCCACGCCCCCTCCCCGCGGCGGGGGGCGCGCGGGGGGCCGCGATTTAAAGGGGCAGCGGCCGCCAGGGAAGCGGTGGGTCCCGCCGCCGCCCCACGGCCGGGACTGCGGGGCCGGGGCCGCCCTGCCGCCCCCCTCAGCGGGGCGACGGGGCAGGAGGTTGTGGGGCCGGAGGGGGCACGGCCAGGGCCCAGCCCGCCTCCCGCTGCCCCACAAGCCCCGTCCCACCGGCCTGAGACGGACCCACAGCTGGAGGCACAACCACCCCGTGCAGCCGGTACTGCCAGCCCCACACATTCCCGGCCCCACACCACCCCCGTGCAGCCGGTACTGCCAGCCCCACACATTCCCGGCCCCACACCACCCCCGTGCAGCCGGTACTGCCAGCCCCACACATTCCCGGCCCCACACCACCCCAACGCACCCAGTACTGCCAGCCCCACACATTCCCGGCCCCACACCACCCCAACGCACCCAGTACTGCCAGCCCCACACCACCCCACGCCCCTGGCCCCACAACAGCCCTGCACATCTGCTCCTACCAGCCCCAGCCCCAGCCCCATGTCCCCGCCCCGGGGGGCTGCAGCCACCCAGGAGCTCCCCGAACCGCAGCCGGGGGCGGCACCAGCCCCCTTGCACGGTCCCGCCCCATGGGGGGGCACGTCCGCCCCCCACCCCCGGCTCTGGGAGGTTTTACCCCCCCGTTTACACCCCGCCTGCCGCAGCCCCACGGCGCAGCGGGAGCCCCGGGACCCGCCGCCACCCCGGGGAACCACCCGGACGCCACCCGCCACCCGGGTGCCACCGATAAGCGTTATCGGGCCGCAGCCAGGAGCCGATTTCCCCGCGGGGGCACGGCGCCAACCCCCCCCCCGGGGCCCCGCGACGGCACCTGGGGACCTCGCGTGGGGCCGGGGGGCACCGGGGACCCCCAGGGAGGCGGCAGCGCCGGGAGCCGCGGCCGGGAAGACCGGGCAGAAAGCGAGGATTAAACACCGACACGCCGCTTTCCGAGGGGACAGAGGTACCGGGCCTGGCCCCGCGCCCAGCACCTGCGTGCCGAGAGGGCGGCAGGGGACAAGGGTAAGAGCCGCGCCGAGGGGGCCCCCGCAGCCCCCGCAGGGACGGGCCCGGGGCACGAGGCAGCCCCCCCCCCCCCGCCCCAGCACAGAGCCGGGTCCCCGCCGCCGCGACGCCGGGGCCGAGCGAGGGCCCCAGGGCGGCCCCCCCGGACGGGCGCTTCGCCTGCCAGCGCCGAGTCAAAAATAAACACAGCCACTTCCACGGAATACACTGATTTTTCTTCCCTTTTTTTTTTTTTTTTTTAATATATACTTACATTAAATACATTGGTAAATCAGCAGTTGAATTCTGTTACCATGATTGTTATTTAAATGCAATGTAGGAGCTTTCTCAAAGAAAAGAAAAAAAAAAGATCAGAGACTAAGCGGAAGGAGGAAAAAAAAAAAAAAAAAAAAAAAAAAAGGAAAGACGACTTTAAAAAGCTGCAGTGTCCCCATTTGGTCCAGGGTTTTAGCCAGAAGGCTCCACGTAAGAGGTGGGACGGGGACGGGGCCCCGGGCGGGTGCTGGGGCACCGCAGCCCCGGGGGACGATCCCGCCGGAGCCGCCGTAAGGCAGCGGCCGCGCTCCCCCCGCTCGGCCCCGTTGGCACCAGCGACCGGCGCCCCGGCAAGCCAGGGCCGCCCCGAGGCTCGAGCCCGCGGGCATCGGGCGAGCAGCGCGGAGGCGGCTCCTCCACCCGGGGCAAAGCGGGACCGTCCCTTGGGGGCTGCCCCTGCCGCGGGGGCCTGATCCTCGGCCGGGGAAGCCGCTCGGCACCACCGACCCTCTGCACCGGGGCAGGGCGGGCGCCTACGAGCTCCATCCCCGCCCCGGGGAGCTTCACGCCAGGCCGGTCCCGCTGCTCCCCAAAACTGCGCGAGGGGCCCGGGCGGGCGGCGGACGTTTGTGCAGCGACCTGCTCGGGGGGTCTGCGCCGCCCCCGGGGACCCCAGAGCCCGGCAGCTCCCGCCCTGCGGGCAGGTCCCCCCGCTGGGAGGGGCCAGGTCTACCCCGACCCCAGGGCCCAGCGGGACCAGGGAGAGCGGCAGGACGCGGCCCGAGCGCGGGGTGCCGGGGAGGAACCCAAGAGCCAGGCTGTGCTGCCCTCTACAGACCCGCCGCGCCGCCTGTTAGACTGGAGAATTACGTGCAATTAGCCTTATGGGCGCGATTAGTAATTAGCAATTAGCAACCGTGCTCCGACACACGCGCGCCTGCACGACGCCAGCCCGCGGAGACGCTCCGTTCCGGCTCGGCCCCCGAGCGCGCTGCTGGAGCGGGCTCACACGGAGCCGGCGCGCCCGGAAAACAGGAGGCCTTTTGCCCCGCGACCGGCCTCTCCCCGGGGAGAGGAGCCCGCTCCGGCGCGACCCTTCCCTACTCCGCGCGGGACCGTCGGATGCCACCTGGTAACATCCAGCTCTCCCGGGCCCAGCCCGCTGCACGGAGGCGCCGCGACCACTTCTCCAGCCCAGAAAGCTCCTCGGGGAAAGCAGAAAAACCAGCACTACGACGCCTTCTCCCTCCGCTGCTCCCGAGCCCCCGGAGAGCTCGGACTGAACAGGACCAAGAGGAAAAAACAAAACAAGGTGCATCTTAACTGGACATTTCCACGACTAAAGTGCAAACCAGAGACCGTTCATGCAGCTGCTGCTAGTCTGGAGGAGGGAAGGGACAAACCAAAGAGCGAGAGAAGAGACCAAGGGGGTCGTCACCGCGAGCGAGACGGCGGCAGCGCCGGGGCGGCCACCCCACTCGCGAGCCCGTCGGCCGCGGGTGGCACGGCAGAGGGGCCGGCAGGGCACGGCCGCAGCAGGATCACCGGAGGGACGTTGCTCATGTCGTGTTCATAGCAATAACACGCAACGACTAGTCACAAAGGCGTAGCAGTGCTGACGATTACCTGCGTTAGCTTCGTAGCGATCGGTGCTCAGGGACAGACTTTCTGGTTACAGCAGTCTTCCCCGCTTCCCCCCTCCCCCCGTAAAAAGTTCCCAGGCACTTCCGATCCTTCGGCAAAAAAGGCCACCTAGGAAGAAATTAAGGACACTGCAGCTTTTCCCCCCTGAACAGCGAAACAAAAGGAACAGGAGAAAAAATTAAAAATAAATCCATGAAAGACCCCCTCAGAAAAAAACCCAGGTTTTCTGGAAGTCTCCGGTTCCAACTTGTTCGTCCTAAAGTGAACCTCTAAGGATGATGTTGCCACCTCCTCGCGTCTCTCCCCGCCCCAGCTCTAAGGGGAGGATAGAAGGAGAGACGTTACAAGACCGAGAACACAGATTTACCAAAGCAAAGAGGGAGGTGGGACAGGGAGAAAGGTCGAGGGAGAAATCAGAATTAGGTAGCTATTTGCACCTATAATACAAAGTGAAGAAGAGTTTGTTTTTGGAAGTTAAGTCCCCGGCTGATCTAGTTCCACTGTCATCAGGATGGTGGTAACAGGTGTCTGGTGGTGGTTTTGAAGCATTAAAAAGTGCAGTTAGACAGAGCTCTCGGGAGGGTTTTGGTTCAGACGGGTTTCTCAGTGTGCCGTTATGGAGGTGAGGTGTGGTGGACGGGGGAATGGAGGTTATATCTTAGCTCTTCCTCTCACGCTGGCATCTGGCTAACGCCACCCTTTAGTTGCTACAGCACTGGCTCTTGTTCTGCTGGGTTTGCTCGTGAAGGTCCACGCCTCTGCTCCTCCCTGCCGCTCCGCTCGTGCTCTGGGGCTCGCTCTTTGGCAGCTTCTTAGCTGGAGTGGGAAGATGGGCGAGACCGAGGTGGACAGAGCAGGGGGGAGGTTACGAGCCGCTCGGCGCAACGGGAACGCGCTCCCTCGGCCGCAACGGCAGCGCCGAGCCCGGGGCCTGGCACCGGCACCAAACAGCACCCGCCTCCCGGGCTGGCGGCCCCGACACCCGGCCACCGGGGCAGCCCCGAGACGCTGCAAGAGCTGGTCCGGCTGCAGGCGCTTCCCTGCCTCCGGGCCCAATCCTGCTGCAGAGCCGCGCTGAGGGCTCCAGGGAAGGCAGAGGGACCTGCCAAGATCCCCGCTTCCAAGACGGGGTGAGAGCGCTGCGGGCAAACCGGGCCGGCTCACACTAACGCTCTGCTCCGCCACAGAGACCCCAGTGTCACCCTGGCCACACCGGCAAGGCCCTCGCTCTCGCCAGGTGCTCCCCCAGCAAAGAGCAGCTTCTTTCTGAGCTGCTCTTGCATTAACCGAGCTTCGGTTCCACACGCCTTGGTGCTGAGCCCCGTTAGCAGTGTCCCAGCGCCCGCTCTGCACCAAGCACAGCTGCCGTGTGGCTGCGAGGAGCCCTCTTCACGGGAGGGCAGGACGGAAACGAGCCCCCTCGGCTCCCCGGCTCCCCGCAGAGCTCCCGCCCGGAGGCTGCAGGACAGCCAGCGCCCCACACCGCCACGCTGCGCCCCCCCCGCGCCCCCCACCGCGGAGCCTTACCGATGGCCAAGAAGAGGTCGTTCACGTTCATCGCCGTCTTGGCCGATGTCTCCATGAACAATAGGCTGTTGTCATCTGCGTAGGCCTGTGCCTCCTGGAAGGGACGAGAGCACCGGATGAGCGCTGCACAGCCCGAGCCCCGGCCCCCCTCCTGCTGCAGCACCGAGGGCCTTTCAAGTCGGGGACAGGCAGAACGGCCTACAAAGACCCAGAGGCGTCTCGGACTCCACCACTTACTTCGTATTCCACCATACGTTTGCTGGCCAGATCAGCCTTGTTGCCCGCTAGGGCGATCACGATGCTGGGGCTGGCTTGTCTCTGCAGCTCTTTCACCCATGTCTTCGCCCGTGCAAACGTTTCCTGGGAGCAGAGGGAGGGAGTCGAGGCCAGTTCGACCGCCGCGCGGCAAGGCAGCGCCGAGCGGGACCCCCGCCCAGCAGCACCACGCAGGGAGGTGGGCTGGGGGAGACGACCCGTGGCTGCGCGGCGGGGGCCGCGAGCACCCGCTGATTTGCGCAGCCTTTGCTTCAGAGCAGTTTCATTAACGCGCCCCACACCGTGCAGCGGAGCGGCTTTGACAGGGACTTTACCTGGTTGGTGATATCGTAGACCACGATGGCAGCTTGTGCCCCCCGGTAATACATCGGGGCCAGACTGTGATATCTTTCCTGGCCAGCTGTATCCCAGATTTCAAACTTTACTGTTGTGTCATCCAGGCAGACAGACTGTGTAAGAAACGCCGCTGTCGGGAGGAAACAAGGTGTTAGCGCGGGGTCAGCCACCCCCGCGGCAGGCAGGGACCACGCGGAGCGGCAGGACGCCCTCCCCGCACCGCTCAGGCCGAGCCCGGAGGGGACGCGAGCTCCGGCTCGCTCCCACCCCGCATCCTGCTCCCGGGACCACGCTGCCTCTCTAGCTGGAGGAGTCTGTTAGTCACGTCAAGCCTGGCCACCGTTCAGACCCGCTGGAAAGAAGTCTTGCCGCTCTGTGTGAGCAGCATGTTTATCAGGGGATCAGCACGGGCTCCCGCGCTGACTGCAGAGGAGTTACTGCCACCTCCACCAAGGTGTCGGCGCTCGCGGCTGCGAGACCGCAGCGCCGAGGCGTGGGGACCGTGGCTAGAGCCCAGGCTCGACTTGCAAGGAGCAGTCAGTCACGTGCCTGCGTCTAGTCCACGTAACGCAGCTGCAGAGCAAGGGGTCAAAGCGTGATGCTGGCCTATAGTTAAAGAAAAACAGAGCTGGCGTGGGGCAAAAGTTTGGACGCAGTTGGCTGCCGGAGCTCTGATGCCGAAGGGTGTTAGTCGAGGACACCCGGGTCCCCTAAACACCCACCGCCCGGGTGCCTCTTGCGAACTCACCCCCGATGGTGCTCTCCTGGTACTCGTGGAACTGGCCCTTGACGAAGCGCAGCACCAGGCTGGATTTCCCCACCGCCGACTCGCCCAGCAGCACGAGCTTGAACTGACAGATTTTACTAGCTTGGGACTGACCATTCGGCCTGGCGGCTCCTCTGCTGGTCATGGCCTGGGTCCTGCTAGCACCGGGCACCCGCGAACCAGAGAACCGTGAGGGCACCGACCAGCCCGGGCAGGGGCAGGGGCTCGGGACAGAGCAGAGGCGTCTGATGTGCTCAGCTGTCCTGGAACGAGAAGAGAGCAGTCAGCGCGCTAAATCCACGTAGCGCAACGCTTCCACGTTCATCCAGGGCCCTTTCGAGTCTCCTGAGACACATTCTGCCGGGCGTCAGCAGGCGAGCTCTTCTCGCCTTGAGCTAAAGCACACTCCTTCCCTTGTTACGGTCCTTTGCCCCCACCCTGAGCCGTGACTCAGGGGCGCAGGTGCCCCAGGAGACCCGGGGAGCAGCTCCCCCACCTCCCCGGCACACGGGAGGCAAGCATCCTCCCCAGACTCACAAGATATTCGGGCAGCTCTGCTTCCCGAGCCTTTACTCCGGAGGTGCTTCAAGGAGTAACAAACTGGTAGGTAGAAACTGATCGAGGAGCCAGGCAAACCGGATCCTCGCAGCCGAGCGAGGCTGGGAGTGAGTCAGCAGTGCTGGCGGACGCCTCGCTCGCGCGCCGAGACACGGCCGGCTCCTCCCGGGCCGCGTTACGCCGCCGGCGACCGGCAGCCCGGGCAGGGGGGCCGCGCTGCCTCCGCTCGAGCGAGGGGCAGCGCGAGGGCATCGGCCTCGAAGCAGGCAGGAGACGCTGCTCAAGGCCTGGAGGCTGCTCTTGTTTATGCAGTAGCCGAGCGGATTCCACGACCGTTCCCCTCCCGCCAGCCGGCTGCCAGGAGGAGGAGCTGGAGCCGAACACCCTGCCGTTCTGCCTTTAAGTTCCTCAGCTCGGTTCATTTGTCCGTTCTCTCCACGTTTCCCCCCTCAACGCGTCTGGCACAGGTCTGACGGAGCCGCCCGGGCTGGGGGCACAGGCTGCATCTCCCTCCCCGTCCCTTTGGGATGGAGCCTGCCGCAGCACCGCCAGATGCGTGCAACCGGTTGTGTACAACGCCGGCCCACGAGCGACGGCTCCCGGGCGGCTCGGCACGGCTGGGCTTGCCCCCTTTCCCCCACCACGCGCGGCCAGCTGGCGCTCGATCTCCGCTCTCAGCTCGGGCTGCTCCCTCAGATCCACGCAGCCCCGGAGAAGCCAACAGGATCGACACGGCGCCCAGGACCGCGTGGCTCCTCGAAGCTGGAGGACGCGACGTGCACGCTGGGAGGGGGCTCCCCCAGCACCGGAGATGAGAGACGGAAAAAGAGACACCCGTAACAGGGGCCATTAAGCAGTCTGAGCTTCGGCCCCTGCAGTTCACAGGCCTAGAGAAAGCACTTTGTTTTGTTGCCTTTTTGTTGTTGTTTTAAACTAACCACATTCTCTGTTTTAATACTCCGGTCCCAAGGTTGCCGCGAAGCAGTGCTGGAGCAGAGATTTATCTGCACCACCAGGGCCAAGCAGACAACCGGACAAGGACCATAGAGACCAGATCAACAAACGGAAAGTGGTTTGTTGCCAGTTCCCCTTCCCCATCTGCTTGAAAACGTAAGCAAAGTTAAGGCCAGAAAAGCCTAGCAGGAAACGCTCACTAACCACAGCGTTTTTACAGAACAGACCCTGACAGCCAGCTATTCCCAAACCTATTCAGGAAAAGGAGGAATGTTCTCACGCACTCCCCACAAAGATACGGGAATGCGCTGGAAACAGACTCAGAACAGCTCAGAGAGCTCCAGCAGCGACGCGGGCGCTGCGCGATCAGGTTTCCCGGGGCAGAGCCTGCCGCACGCACGGAGGAACGCGTCCTTCCTCTTCCAGGCCCGCACAGGGAGAGGGTGATTAAGCAGCGACCTCGGCAGCATCCCGAGCTTCCTGGGGACGGCCGCGCGCGACGCAGGGGGAAGCGCCCGAGCTGCCCCACTCTACCCACCGCTTCGGGAACCGCTTGCTCGGGCGGTTGGCTCCGTCCAGAGAGGCAGGAGCGGCCTTAACTCCGGATGAGGCCAGGCGCAAATGAAGAGTTATGAGAAGGTGAATAAGCCACAAGAGATATAAAATACCTCCTCCTGCATGTAAGGAAACACCTTTGGTGCACCTGGAAGACCAACGTGCTCCCACCACACCCCATATCCTTCTTTTTCCCCCACCTCAATGTACCGGCCAGCAACCAACGCTTCCTGCGACCATTCGGCTTCGGCCCAGACCACCGGTGCGGTGTTTGTCGCAGCACAGGTCAGGGTACCAAAGGAACCCGCTAAAGCCGCTCGCAGGTCACACAGCGGACTTGGTGAGGGGCTAGACGCCCTTGATTTTCAAGGTCCACATCCGATTTCTGGTCTGCTGTGCTAGGTTTGCTTCGGCCTAGAGTTATTCTCACAAGCTTAGAGGCAGAGATGAAGATTTTACAAATATTTTTCACTATTCTCATGAGAAACCCCTGTCTCAACAGCAAAACTTCCTACAACTGAGATACCAACCTGCCACCAACAGTCACAGGCCCTTGAGAGAGGCCAGGCAAGAGCTGGACCCACTCTCCAGTGGAGATGGCACAAGGCAGGTTACTCGCTTCAGCCCCAGCGCGGTGCTGAGCCAAAGCAGGACCAGGACCAGGACCAGCCCCAGCACAGTGCTGAGCCAAGGCAGGACCAGGACCAGCCCCTGCAGCTGCCCGAACGCCAGTCTCAAAGCTCTCTCCCTGCCTTCAGCGGGAGAGGAAAGCACCCAAACCAGCTCGCCAGTGGCCAAGCCACACATCCGAGACCTCAGACACTGTTTACCAACCCCAGGAACACCGTTCTCAGCTTTCAGCAACCGAAACTTAGCAACTTTGTTGCTTGGCTTTTCTCCGTCAGTGACATCAACTTCTTCCCCTGGAAATATCATTTAGCTCTGAAGCAACTGCTACCGGAATCCAGCTTCAAGACCAGAAATGTCTTGGTCTCCCTAAGTTTGTTTTTCCTTCCTTTTGCCAATTAAGCCCAAAGCTGCCAGGGCCTGGTCCTTTCAGCAGGACTGAAACAGGCCAAGAACGACAACATCGGCTCCAAGGTGGCAACTCAAGTCAGTCCCAGAGCTATTTCCTGGAGGACTGCTCCTCCAGGCCGCACTCGGGTCCGGGCTCCCCTCCTTCCTCGGGAAGGATTTTGGACGTGTACCTGGTTATTTTTGCCCAGAAGTATTTGTATGCCCAACCCTCACCACAAGCATGCAAGCAGGCCCCAAAACACTCTCCCCTCTCTAAGGTTTATCTGACACCTCAGACCAGCGGCTCTAGCGACTGACTGGAGACGGGTCCAGGTAGGATATTCCTGGAGCAGGACCTGACCGGGGGTGGAGCATCCATCTAACAGAGCATCCTGCTCCCCCGGGGGATTGCCACATCATCACGCGACCAAGCAGGTAGATTTGCAGCTTATACCCAGACCTTCAATAGCAGAAGTGAAAGCGGCTCTTCTGAGCTCCTGCACTATCCTGGTGCTGATCCAGCCTCCTCGGGAACCTCGAGCTCAAAGGCGTTCACCACGGGCAGCGAGACACCGGTGAAGCCCGGTCCCCGCTACGCCAGGCAGCGGCCGTTCGAGCTCGCCCCGTTAACGTTCAGCGCTACCGTGACGTTGGACTTTCACCACTCGCTTGCAGGGGATTTCGCTACAGGCAGGTCCTGTTGTGCCACTCTGCAAATTCAGCTAGAGCCACACAGCGAGCTCCCAGAATAGATCTTGCGCTCGCTTATAAGGAACAACTGCCAATCACCACAGCCGCACAACGGAGGACTCCGGCTCAAACACAGACATCCTCCTCCCGAGAGGCTGCACTGCAGATCCTGGCGCAGGTGAGCAGCGAGGCCCTAACGCAGCCACGACCAGCGGCCGGGACTCCTGACCTCGAGGAGCAGCAGCTGCTTTGTCAGGCTTCTGGCTCCCAGCTGCACCTCTTCAGCTGGCGGTCGTTCAACGTATGATCTAGCCGCACAAACTTTTAACTCGGGTTTTGTTGCTGGACCTCAAGACCCAACAGCCAGCGGATTCCAGCCGGCGGCAAAGCCTGGGCCCTCTCCTGCTACCAGCCCGAGGCCCAGCACCTCCTGCGCCAGCATCCCCGATGCCACCCTTCCCCTCCGAGGGGAGGCCGGGCCTCCGACTGCCTCCTCCTTCCCACGCGCTTCTCGCTTGCTGGCCGCGCTTCTGCCAATTCAGACGCAGGTCGGCACCGCGAAGGGCAGCCGGGGTGGGGAGCGAGCCCTGGCCAGGCAGCTCACCCGAGCGTCGCTGCCAGCGGTGCCGCGTCGGGGCTCTGCAAGGGAAGCAGCTCTGGGGGGGCACTGGGACGGCGCTCGGCAGGGCCGGGAGGCGAGGCAGCTCCAGGGCACTCGCAGAGGCAGCGGCCACGACAGGCTCAGGTCTGGGGAGCGCAAGGTGACTTAATCCACGCGTAAGCGGGTTAGACTCGCCGCAGTCCACCGCCAGGCCGGCCTCCAGCACCCCGGGAAGAGCTCCGCACGCAGACGCGCGTGGGACCAGCCCCCGGGCAGACGCACCGTCCCGTGGGGTCACCCGCTGCCGGGACCACTGTGGAGTCTGCTGAAGTGTAACTGAAGTTTCAGCTGTTCTTACCCAAGTCACGAACTTTTGGGGGCAGGACGGCTCCACCTCCCCTCTGCCTTGCTCGCTAGGGCCCCGAGGTGCTGCCACGGACGCAGCCAGTCCCAGAAAGGCTCTACTTCTCCTGCCTGGGGGGTTCCTGGAAGCTACTTTGGGACACGCAGGCAGGAAATCCAGCGGGCAGCACGGTCAGACAGGCTTCGTCCATCTGCCACTTGTGTTTGCACGGTGCTGCGGCTACGACAATCCTGCCAGCACCAAAAACTCCCTTTAAATGGGACTTTTCTAATGAAGTCAATCAAGAAAGACACTTTGCCCAAATTCCTTCAGACTAACAGAGCCGGCCTAAATACCAGGCAGTCAGAAGATCTGTAGCTCCCAAGACTATCGGATATTTCTACTAAAATATCACTGCAACAGGTGAAAAGTTTAATATGGTCGATCTACAGAAATCCACATCTATTTTCAGTGCACTTTAGTTTCATCGGCAATACAAGATGCGAGGCACCAGCTGAGGGAGACTCGTGGTGCTGAACAGCAAGCGCCAACAGTTACAGGCAAGACTATAACGCCTGCCAGGATACGTCCACTTTTCTCCTGCATCTGTGACCGAAGTCAGCTTTGACACAAGTTAGCACGAAGGTTTTCCCAGCAGACAGCTGTGCCCGTCCCGCTGGCAGCAAACAAGTCAACCCGCGTTTCAGGAGCAAGTTCAGGAAGTCGGAAGGCCGCTTCGCCCCGTCTCCTCCGTAACTCTGTATCACATTCCTTCCCGGAGAGCGCCCCGCCAGCGCCGGGCTGCGGAGCTCCCCGAGCCATCGGGACACGACGTTTGAGTGAAGAGACTCGCTGGCCTTTGGGCCGGCCTCTCCCCGGTGACCGCACTGCCTCAGCGACTGCCGGGACCACTCAGAGCTGCCGCGAAGCTCGAGAGCGTCGGCGGCAGAAGCGCGTTTCAGAGGAGGGGGCATCCCCGAACAGGAGGGTTGCAACAGCCGGTCTGGGTTAACTGCTTTCCTGTTGCCAGCGCTACTTTTCCTATGTCCCAATCGCATTCGAGCAACCACCGAGGCACCCGCGTGGGTTAAGCCTGCCAGGAGCTCTCATCACGGGCAGCTAGGGCGGCTCGGACGGGAGGTCTGCACGTCCCAGCTCTGCCGAGGGGACCTTGCTCTGCCCGGCCAGCGCTTCGCCTGGCACCTCCGCCTAGATTTCCTCATTCGAGGCTCTCCAGCGCGCAGCCCTGCGCGCTTCAGCCCACCCTCTGCACGAACGAGGGCTACGGGAGCACAGAAACGTTGCAGCACCTCGTCTCGGGCCTTGCTGCTTTATTTCAAGGCACTCCTGGAGAGCAGGGATACCCCGGGAGGGGTTAATCAAGGCACTGCCCTTCCACGCAGCTCCCTTTTAACCGCAGCATCCATCCCCGCAGCTGCAGCAGGTCTTCTCCTCACCACGGCCCCCACCAGCCCCTTCTCGAGGACACGCACGTATCCCCGTCCCCACGCAGGGGACAGCTGCGTCGACGGCGTTGAGGGGACTCCAGCTCACGAGCCCAAGCGGCCGTACCCTGCGAAGCCCTGCACAAAGTCATCCCGCAGCTCCCCCGTCGTTTTCCTCCTCAATGAAACATTGAGACCTGGCAACTCAGGCAACTCTGATTGCTCAGTAACTTGCGGATGTCACGAAGTTCCTGAAGCCCACGGAGAGCTCGTGCAGCAGAGATCCTCCCGCTCCCCGAGTCCGAGCCGTTGGATTCGGAAAGCTCCCCAGGCCAGCAGGACCTGCGCGACGCCGCTGAACCCCCCAAGCCTTCCCGAAAGAAGTCAGCGCGCAAAGGCAGCTAGTATCAGTGGCTGTAGCCGATTGATAACAACCTTAGGGAGGCAGCGCTGGTTCACAGTCGCAGCTAACAGCGTCCGGGAAAGGGACAGGCTACGGCTCTGCCGGTCTGTAAACCACCCCCCCGGCAGCGCACAGCGCACTTAATCAGCACTATATTCGAGATACAGCCGACAAGCGCTCAAGGCCACCCAGCGAAGCTTTCCGCCTTCCCACAGCGCAGGAACCGGGCTCCTCGGACCTCGCGGCACACCCGCGAGCCACAATGCGTTGCAGGTGCATAACCCAAACGGTTACTTTACAGTCCACGCACAGGGGTTAGGGAGAGGCACGTGCATTTTTTTTTGGCAGGCACAAAGCTGCCTGCAGAAGTCAATCTAGCACAACACCTGCAGCAAACTGTGGAAGCTGGGCAGAGAGGTATCGGGGAGGGAGAGGCTGGCTCACAAGACACCCCCAGATATGCCCTTTTAAACGGGAGGCCTACGGGCTGTTTCTTGAAGAGAGGGGAAAAAAAAAAAAACACTTATTGATCTGCTATTTCACTCAGCGTGGGTATTTGGAGAGCAGGCCCTCCATCTTGCGCGGAGGGGGTAGCTCCCGCTCAGTGCTGGCGGCTACAGCGCCGGTTCAGGCGGACACAGCCGGGAATTACATCCCGGGGACAATGATATTCCCCTTCCTTCCCCAGGGCAGCGGCCAAGCTGAAGAGAGCCCCAGGAGCCCCGGTCAGCCCGGCAGCATCGCTGGCCTCGGACGGACCTCCTCTCCCTCCGCAAGAGCTTCAGGAGGGCGAACTCCAGGGGAAGCACAAGAACGACGTCCCTGCACCGGGCCTCGCGCAGAAGCCTGCGAGACGGTTAACGCCACGACGGAGCTGCTTCCCTTAAGGGGGACAAGGTGCGAGAACGAGCGATCCCGCATGGAAAGCGGAGGCCTCTCCCGCCCCAGCAGCTCACCTGGATAACGCGAGGCACCGGCACACCGACACGACGCCGGCTGGGGGTGCCTCGGCCTCCCGCGCGTGCCGAGAGGCGATGGCGGCCTCGCGGGAAGGGGCCGGGCAGCACCGTGCCGCTCGGCCTGGACGGGCCCCGATGATCTAACCGGCCTCTTGGCTTTAGCTTCTGTGATTCACTTCCTCTCCTGCCCTAACTGACACGATGGAGTGGGCGATGGAGTATCCGAAAGTGCACAGCATCTAACGCCGGCAAACGGAGCCGCCGCCGGTCCACGGAGAGGGAAGACAGCAGTATTACCCTCAACACTCGGAGCCGTTCAGGCATCGGGACCCCACAAACGAACGTTCGCTACTCCAGCGCTTCGCAGCCCAGGCCACTCGCGCCCAGAGCACCGAGCGCACAGCGACGCGGGGGCCGAGGAAGGGGCCCGGGGGGGACGGGACACCCTCGGTCCAGCAGCCCCTACTAAAACACTATTTTCCTGCCGGAGAAAGGGGCTGCGTGCCGCTATCCCCCTCCGCACGGATGCCTTCTGCTCCGGGGCCTTTTAACGGCGTTAGGACACGAGAAGGGGATCGCAGATCCCCCAGGGCGAGGGGAGCCCGACTGCGCGGTCAGGCAGCCCCGGCGCAGGGGAGGGACGGCCCGCGCCCCCGGCCCCCAAAACGGGCGGCAGCCGCTTCCCTCCTGAACTGTCCCTGCTAAGAAATTCAGGCCAAAACAGCTTTGGGGACCGGCTGGAGGCTGGGTGGGGGGAGAAGGGGGGAATCAAAAATAAAAAAAGCACTTCACAACCCCCAGGCAACGAGCGCCTTCCCGCAACGCGGCGGCGGCCGGGCCGAGGCAGCCCTGAGCAGGGGGCCGGCAGCGGCAGGGGGGCCCCCAACCTCCACGGCCCCCCCAGGCGGGCGGAGGGGGGTGACCAGGACCCCCAGGCCTCCGCAAGCCCTGCCCCGACGCCACCCCCGGAGGCCGCTGCCCCATCGCTGGCCCTTTCCCACCCCACCCCCATCGCAGGGGCCTTCCCCCCCCCGCACGGGGCCCTGCGGCCTCAGACTCCCCCCGGCCGCAAACGCCCCTTCCCCTGCGGCCTCCCCCCACCCCCCCTCCCCCTTTTGGGACCCCCCCACACCAAACACCCCCTTCCCCCCCCAGGCCCCTCTCCCCGCCTCAACCCCTCCCCAGAAGCCCCTTCGGCCCCCCCAGAACCCCTCTCCCGCCTCACCCCCCCTCTTCTCTCCTTTCAGGACCCCACACACACCTCAAACACCCCCTTTTCCCCCCAAAACCCCCTTTCCTGCCCCCACCGCCCCTCCCCCCGCCTCGGACAGCCCCCCTCGCCCCCCGCCGCCGCCCCCCCTCCCCGGGGCCCACCGCCCCGCTCCCCCCGGGCTCCCCCCGGGCGCCCCCCGCCGCCGCCGCCCCCGGCCCCGCCCCGCCCCGGTACCTGCGGCGGCTCCGGCCTCCCCGTCGCGGCCCCCAGCGCCGAGCACACAAACAGCTGCTCAACCAAACCCTCCTCGCGCGGGCGGGATTAAGGCGCCGCCCAGCCAATCAGCGGCGGGCAGCGGGGCGACCGGCCCGCCTCTTCCTGCCGGCGCGGCCAATCGGAGAGGGAGGGCTCGCGCCGCGGCTCCACCCCGGGGCGGGGGAGCCTATCGGCGGCTGGGGACGGCCGGACGGGCAGTGCAGCACGGCCAATGGGAGTGAGGACGGGCTGGAGGGCGATCAGCCAATGATCACCGGGAACGTCATGAAAGAGGCGGGGATTGGTGTTACTGACGGAGCTGGCGACCAACGGGAAGCGCCGCCTCACTGGGGGCTTCATCAACAACAAATAAGGTGACCTAAGGGGGCGTACTCCTGCGGCCACAGCCGCCAATCAGAACGCGGGCCGCTGCCCCGTAGCCCAATCGCAAGGCAGCAGGATGCCAGCCCAGCCAACCCGAGGCCGGAGCCGCGATGACTGACGCGGGCGAGCCCCGAAGGCCCCGGGCTGCCCAAGGCAGGGCCGCCCGCGGCCTCGCTGCCGGCCAATCAGAGGCGGCGCTGGCTGTGATTGACAGCCCGCGGAGGGGCGGAAGGGCGGGCCCGCCGAGCGCGGGGGCCGCTGGGAGCCGTGACCCTTGACCCCCCCTTACCGCCGCTCCCAATTACCTCAGTCGAGCAGGGCCCTCCAATAGGGGCGGGCCCCGCCGGGGCGGAGCTTATCCTGGCCAATGGCAGCGCTCCAGAGCAGAGGTGGGTGTGGCCATAGAAGGGCGTGGCAAAGGGGCGGGGTTTTCGGCTGTGGGCGGGGCCGAGAGCCCCCCCACCGTGGGTCTGATGGGGTTGGGGGGGGCATAGAGGGAGCAGGGGCACCTATGGGGGAGGCCATGACACCATGGGGCCACGTGGGGCCCCTAGAGACCCACAGCAACATATATGGGGTCCATACAGCTGGGGGGGTCCTATAGACCCCCCCAGGGGCACCTATGGGGGTCCTGTAGCCCTAGGGGCATGTGGGGGGGGCTGTATAGACCCACAGCAACATATACAGCAGCCATATAGCCATGGGGGCACATATGGGGGGGGGCCTATAGACCCCCAGGGCACATATGGGGGGGTCATATACACCCACAGCAACATACGTGGGGGCCATAGCCCATGGGCGGGTCTTATAGACACCCAGGGGCACATCCAGGGGTCATACAGACTCACAGCAACATATGTGGGGGTGATGGCACATGGGGGGGGTCCCAGGGGCACATATGGGCATCATATAGACTCTAGGGGCACATGGGGGGGCATACAGACCCACAGCAACATATCAAGAGGCCATATAGCCACAGGGGCACATATGGGGATCCTGTATACCCACAGAGGCACATATGGGGTGGCCACAGAGTGGCTGACATGGGACCCTATAGACCTATAGAGTCAGTGTATAGGCATAGGGGCATATATAGGTGTCATTTAGAGACGAGGGTGCCTACGGGGGCCCTGCACCTCTGGGAGCAAGGCTGGCCACGTAGCGACACACGGGGGCACATGCAAGGTGCCTACAGCCACTTCTATAGGGGGACGTGCAGGGCAAGGGTTGTGCGTATACCTGGGTGAATATAGGCCTGCGCCTATAAGGGGTGAACAGAGGGGTCCAGGGCTCGCACGGCGCGTGCACGGCAGCACCCACGGCAGCCCCCGGCGCCGCCCTCCCCGCCGCCGCGCTGCCACGGAGAGCTCCAGGCAAAGAACTAGGAATATTTAATGATTTTTAAAGGAGTTACACAAATACTTTTAACATCTGGTAAGAAATCACAGCCGGGAAGTTACAAAAGTCAGCGACAAAAATATCCCGGGAAGGCGGGTTTGGAGACGGCTGTAAAGAGATTCTGTTACAAAATACTCCGAGGTGCTTCTCTAAGAAACGCTCTACAAAAGAACTCTGCTACCCCGGCCTTATAAATACCTCCCTCCTTGTCCCAGTCCAAAAATACATATAAATCTTCACGTTCCCAAATATTGCAGCAGATATTTAGCTGGTACCGACCCTCCCTCCAGGCCTCCGCCTCCTCCCGCGGCATTCGGCCCCGAGCCGGCAGCGTTCGGAGAGGGAAGCCGGGCCCGGCCACGGGGCTCCCGCCGCTCCGGTGCTGCCGAGGAGCCTCAAGAGCCCCAACAGCGGCGATGAGACAAGGAGCAGCCGGCGGCCGAGGAGGAGGAGGCTGGGAAATGCTGGGGACGAAGATGCTGCCTCCCCTCGGCCCCTGCACCCAGGGGACGAAGGCAAACGTGGTCCCAGGCCTCAGCTCTCCTCCGCGCGCGCTCGGTGCTCTGGGGACGGGCAACGGCCTCTCCCCTCACGCCGAGGGAGCGGGGGCCGGTTTCCCTGCCGGGGCCCGGGTGCAGCCCTCCCCGCCGGCCCGGGGCTGGGAGCGGGGCAGCGGCAGGAGCCCCCCCGGGCTGCCTGCACCGTCCCCGCGGTCGAGTACGAGCTGCCCTGGTCAGAGCCGGCTGCTTCCAGGGAAATGAATACACCGGGGAGGGAGCCGGCGGCTTTAACCCGCCTCGTGCCGTGAGACCGGCGCGACGTGCAGCCTCGAGCTGGGCAGCGCGGCCGAGCATCGCTCCGCGGGGCCGCGACGGCTGCCCCCGTCCCGGGAGCGGCGGCTCTGGGGGAGCGGGGGGCCACGAGCCGCCTCCCGCGCCGGAAGGCACCGGGGGCTCCTCCCGCGCCGGCAGGACGGACAAGGCGCGGAGCCGGGCGCGGGGAGCCGGGAGAGGCCCGGCGGCGTGGCAGGAGCTGGGCAAAGCCGGGACGGGGCCCCGACGGTGCCGCTCCGCAGCCCGAAACGCCTCCGGGGAAGGGCAGTAAGTGCCTGAAGTCCAGGAGAGGGAAGACAGGAGCCTCCGCCAGGCGGGAACGGAGCAGGCCCGGCGGGATTGCGCCCGCCGGAACAACCCTCACCCCACGCGGGGCCCCGCTCGCTCCCCGGGGTCGGGGCAGGAGAGAGTCACGCGGAGGGGACGAGGGTCCCCGAGCCGCAGCGACGCTGCCCTGGGGCCGGAGGCGCCTCCCGGGCCCGGGATCTCACCTGGGCGGTGCGGGGCCGGCGCTGGGGCCGGGTGGGAGGCTGCGAGTCCCGGCCCGGGGGCCCCGGCGCAGCCGAGCCCCGGGGGCTAAGTGCAAGGGGGGGGGGCGGCAGCCCTGGGGCCGGGCTGCGTCACAAGCGCAGGTGGGGGACGGCCCGGGTGACGTCGCGGAAGAAGGGGTGACCCAGCGCCGCCTTGGCCGAGATCCGCTTGTTGGGGTCGTAGTGCAGCATTTGCTGGGGGGAAGAAGGGGGCGGTGAGGGGGCGGCGGGGGCCGGAGCCACGGGGCCCCGCTCCCCCCCCGGTCCCTCACTCACCGCCAGCAGCTTGCGGCCCTCCTCGTCCAGGGGCGGCACCACCTTGCCGAAGTCCTGGCGCGCCCACTTGGGGAAGCTGGGCTTGTAGTCGGGCATGGAGGTGACGCCGGGCCACACGGCCTCGTCCGGCGTGCCCAGCGTGCGGAAGATGCGGAAGAGCTGGTCGATCTCCGAGTCTCCGGGGAAGAGGGCTCGCCGGGTGATCTGGGCCGGGGGGGAGCCGTGGAGAGCCCGGCGTCGCGGCACCCGCCACGGGCCGGGGCGGGTTAAACCCGGCGCGAGACGCGTCCCAGGGCTGGGGGGCTGCGAGGAGCCCGGCTGCTCCAGAGCCAGCGGGCGCCGAGCCGGGAGGCGCCCGCCCCAACGGCCCCCGGGGCGCCGTGCCCTTTCCCAGCAAAGCCCCCCCGGCACGTGTTTGGGTGCCAAACCCCGGCCGGGGATCAAGCGGCCCCTCGTGACGGGGCCCCGGCGCGGGGCAGGGCGCTGGGCGCGGGGTCGCATCCTGCCCGCAGCCCCGTGACGCGCATCCCGGGCCGCGGGGCTCACATGACGGGCCCCGCGCGCCGGGGCCCACAAAGCGCCTTTCTTCGCCGCTGCCCGTCGGCCGGGGCCCCGTGCCGCGGTGACGTCGGGGCCGCCCGCCCGCCCCGGAGGCGCCCGCCCAGGCCCGGCCCGTCGCGCTGGGCGCCCTGGGAGCGAGGGCCCGCGTGCATCGGGAGCGGGGCCGGCCCGGGCCGCGCTCCGGCCGCTCTCCCGGCGCGAGGAGGCCGCTCACCATCTCGGCAAAGATGCAGCCCAGGCTCCAGATGTCCACGGCCGTCGAGTAGTACTTGCAGCCCAGCAGGATCTCGGGGGCTCGGTACCAGAGGGTCACCACCTGCGGGGGGGGGACGGCGCTGGCTCCTCCGCCCCGCCTGGGCACCGCTCCCGCCCGGGCACAGGGAAGCCGAGGCAGGGGCCGGGACGAGGGCCGGGAGCGCTCACCTCGTGCGTGTACGTCCGCACGGGCACGCCGAAGGCGCGGGCCAGGCCGAAGTCGGCCAGCTTGATGGCGCCCTCGGCGTTGATGAGCAGGTTCTGGGGCTTGAGGTCGCGGTGCAGCACGCGGTGGGAGTGGCAGAAGGCCAGGCCCTGCAGCAGCTGGAACAGGTAGCTCTGCGGGCAGAGGCGGCGGTCGGCGCGGCTCCGTGGGGCCCAGCACCGCTCCGTGGGGCCCGGCACGGCTCCGTGGGGCCCGGCGCCGCCCCATGGGACCCAGCACCGCTCCGTGGGGCCCAGCGCTGCCCCACAGGGCCCGGCACCGCCCGCCGCGGCCCCACCTTGATGAGGGGCAGGGCGATGCCGCTGATGGAGGCCGAGTCCATGAACTTCTTGAGGTCCTGGTGCAGGAACTCGAAGACCAGGTAGAGCTTGTTCTCCGTGTGGATCACGTCCAGCAGCCTGGCGGCGAGCGGGGCGCAGGCTGGGCCGGTGCGGCGGCGCGGGCAGGGGGGCGCCCCGCTCCCGCGGCCCCGGGCGGCCCCCAGTGCCCCCCCCCGCCCCGGGCCCCGCTTACTTGACGATGTTGGGGTGGTTGAGCTCCTTGAGCAGCGAGATCTCCCGGATGGCCGTGCTGGGGACGCCCTCGGTCTCCCTGCAGGCGAAGCCACCGCGGCCGGATCAGGGGGCTGAGCCGCGGCCCTGGCACCCCCGCCGCCGCCCGGGCCCCCCCGCCTCGGGGCCCGCGGCCCCCCCGCGCCCGGGGCCGGCTCACGTGTCCAGGCGGATCTTCTTGAGCGCCACCACCTCGCCGGTGACCTTGTTCCGGGCCTTGTAGACGACGCCGTAGGTGCCCTCGCCGATCTTCTCCACCTTCTGGAAGTTCTCCATGGGGGGGCCGGGCCCGGGGGGGCCGGGGGGGGGCCGCGGGGCCGGGGCGGGACGGCCGGGCCCGGGGGGGGGTGGTGCAGGGGGTCCCGGGGGGGGTTGCAGGGGGTCCCGGGAAGGGGGGTGCAGGGGGTCCGGACCCGGGCGGGGGGTGGTGCAGGGGGTCCCGGGGGTGCTGGTGCAGGGGGTCCCGGGGGGGGCGGGGGGGCCGGTCCCGGCGCGCGGGGCGGATGGAACGTTGGCGGCCGCCGCTTCCCCCCGCGCGCTACAATGTTGCCGCGGCCCCCGCCCGCCCGCGCGCCGCTTCCCGCCTTCCGCCGGCCCCGCCCCCCGCGCCGCCCCATTGGCCGGGCCCGCCGCGACGCGCCGGGCGGCGCGGGAGATCCCTTAAAGGGACAGGCCCGCCCCGGGGGGGGGGTCCGCGCCGAGCCCCCGGGGGAGCCGCCTCCGCAGCCGGCCCGGCTCGTCCGGCGTGCGGTGCGCTGCCGGCAGGGTCCCGCCCGGGGCTCGCCCGTGGCCCGGGGAGGGGGTTCCCCAAAGCCAGGGGAGGGGGGTCGTGCTGGTCTCCCCCACGGCCCGGGGAAGGGCTCCCCCTCCCCAAGGCGCTCGGCTCAGCCCCCAGCCCCGGCCCCTCCAGGCCCCTCCATGCGCAGCGCGGCCGGGCTGGGCGGGAGCGGCCGGTTCAGGCCCCCCGGGGCGACGCTCCGGCTCCGGGAGGCCGCGGGCCGGGCGGGCTGAGCCCGCGGCGGGGAGGGGACGGACGGAGCTGACCTCGGTGCCACCGAGGGGCAGGGCCAGGCTCGCGCGGGGCGGCAGGGCTGGGCTTGGTGGCAGCGGTGGCATCGCCAGCGGTTCGGGCGGAGGGGCCGGGGCCGGGAGCAGCCCCCAAAGCGGGGAGGGCTGGAGCCTGTGTGCGCACGAGGGCCCACGTGCGCCTGCGCCATCGCCGTGGGGCGCAGTCAGGAGGGAGCCCGGGCCCGACGGGCTGGGGGCTGCCTGGGCTGGGGGCACCGGCAGCGGGGTGGCGAGACCCCAGGGGCGAGGGGCTCCGGCCAGGCCTTCGGCACCGCCAAGCCGCGCCCAAACCGTGCCCAGACTGTGCCCAAGCTGCGCCCGAGCCGTGTCCAAACCGTGCCCAGACTGTGCCCAAGCTGCGCCCGAGCTGAGCCACGTCTGAGCCAGGTCCGAGCGGTGCCGAGCCCGGAGGCAGGGCCGGGCGGCAGCGTGTGACCGGCTGGCGAGGGGCCGCCCGCGCCCACCCTTGCGCACGCGGGGGCTGCGGGGGCCGGGCCCGCGGGTGGGACTATGCAAACGAGAGCCCCTTCTTATCCCCCCGGCGCCGGCGCCTTCGTCTCTCTGCCCACGGTGCCCGAGCCGGCGAGGCCACCGACGAAGCCGGAGCATGCGGGTGCAGGGGGCCGTCGCGCTGCTGGGGGCCCTGCTGGCCCTGGCCGCCGCTCAGCGCCGTAAGTGGGGCCGGGGGACGCGAGCGGGGACGGGTCCCGGCCGGGACGGGGTGGCCCTGGCCACGGGGCTGCCGCCGCTTTGGGGGCCCGGCCGGCCGCTCGCCCCCCCGGCCGCGGGCAGCGGGTCCTGGCGGCACCCCGAGTCCCGCACGGGGCAGCCGTGGCCGGGAGGGTCCCGGGCGGCCGGGGGTCCTGCTGGGCGCCCCGGGGTGCCCTGGGGCTCGGCGGGGACCGGGTCGCCCCACTGGACCCCCCAGCCGGGGTCTGGGCCAGTGGGGAGCCGGCGGGGGCTTAACGGGGCCGGTGGCGGGACCGACCCCCCCCAGAGCCAGAGCACGCGGGGAGCAGGATTAGCCCCTGCTAATCCCGGGGGGCAGCGAGGGGGACGGAGCCCCCGGCCGGGCTCGAGCCCTGCCGTGCACGCGGGGTGCGAGCGGGGCCGGGGGGGCCGTCGCGGGGACCCGTCCCCCTGCGAGCAGGGGGGCACCCGCAGCCCCCGGCGAGGGGGGCGCAGGGGGGGGCCGAGCCCGGGGCTGCCGGCGCCGGCTCAGCTGAGAGTCACATGAAAGGGCTTGGGCAGCGGCGGGCGCCATGTGACGGGCTCGGCCCCCCGCCGCCGGCCCCGCCGTCACGCGCCCGCCGCGCCGGGCACGCGCTGGGGGCACAGGGCCGCCCCGGCGCCCCGTCACCCGTCTCCCCCAGGAGCCGTCGGCCGGAGCCGGACGTGGAGCCGGGCGCCGTTCCGGAGCTGGGACGCGGGGCGGTACCCGCCCTGGCAGGAGGGGACCCCGCGGCAGAGCGGCTGCTGGCGAGGTGGGTGCCGGGCCGGGGGGGCCGGGGGGGCCGCGGCGCCCGACCCTGAGCCGCCGGCCCTCTGCCCGCGCAGGCGGCGACGTGGCCCTGGACGTCAGCAGCGACGCGCCCACCATGGCGGGCGCCAAAGCCACCTTCTCCATCGCCCTCCGCTTCCCCCGCGGGCAGGCGGTGCTGCCCGACGGCCGCGTCGTCTGGAGCCGCAACGGCACCGTCAACGGTGAGCGCGGGCGGGCGGGCGGGTGGGTGCCAGGCGGTGGGCACCCCCCCGCCGCCCGCTCACCGCCCCCCCGCAGGCACCCGCGTGGCCGGCGGCGAGCCCGTCTTCCCGGAGCTGCCGGCGGAGGCCTCGGACGGCGTCTTCCCCGACGGACGGCCCTTTCCCCGCGGCGCCTGGGGCCAGCGCGGGAGATTCGTCTACGTGTGGTGGACGTGGGGTGAGTCGCTGCCGCCGCCGCCGTGCCGGGACCCGGGGCCGCCCGGGGGGGTGCCGCCGCCGCTGACGCCGCCCGCCCGCCCGCAGGGCGCTACTGGCAGGTGGTGGACGGCCCGGCGTCGCGGCTGACGGTGGCCACGGCCGGCGTGCCGCTGGGCTCCTACGCCATGGACGTGGTGGTGTACCACTACCGCGGCCGACAGAAGTTCATCCCCATCGGCCGCGCCAGCACCCAGTTCAGCATCACGGGTAGGTGCTGGGGGGGACGGGGGGGGGGCGCGGGTGCTGACGGCGCTGACGGCACCGTGTCCCCCCCGCGCAGACCAGGTGCCCCTCGCCGTGGACGTGGCGCAGGTGCAGGCGGCGGCCGGCGGCACCGGGCGCTTCGTGCGCAACCGCGCCGTGGCCTTCGCCGTGCGGCTGCACGACCCCAGCGGCTTCCTGCGCGACGCCGACGTCTCCTACTCCTGGGACTTCGGGGACCGCAGCGGCACCCTCATCTCCCGCAGCGCCACCGTCACCCACACCTACCTGGAGGCCGGCTCCTTCGCCGCGCGCCTGGTGCTGCAGGCCGCCATCCCCCTGGGCCCCTGCGGCAGCTCGGCGCCGCCCCTCGTGGACCCCACCACGGGGCCGCCGCCGCCGCCCACCGCCACGCCGCCCCCCGCCTCCAGCGCCGGCCCCGCGCCCAGCACCGCCGCGGCACCCAGCGCCGGTAAGCGGCCGGCGGGGCCCCCCGCCTCCCGGTGCCCGGGTGTCCCGTGGGTGCCCCGCGGGCGCCCCGCGGCCCCTCCACTCCCGCTCTGCCCCCAGCACCCACCGCCTCGGCGCAGCCCTCGGCCACCGCCGCCACGCAGCCCGGCACCCCCGCGGCCGGTGGAGGAACCGGCACGGACCCCGCTGCCGTCCCCGCCGCAACGTCTGCGGACCCCCTGCTCCCGGCCGGCGACGCGGCCGACACCTCGTCCCCCGCGGCGGCAGCCCCGGCTGCAGGTGGGTGCCCTGCTCCGACGTCGGCGTCGGACCCGCCGCCCCGTCCCGCTGCCCGCGCGGGGGGGACCATCCCCGTCCCCGGGGCCCCCAGGGGCTGGCTCGGTCCCTCCCTGCCTTTCTCCAGCCTCTTCTCTCCGGTTCCTCTGCAGATGCTGTGACAGCTGGAGCCACAGCTGGAGCCACCGTTGCGCCCCTATTGGGTGACGCAGCTGGAGCCACTGCTGCATTCCCAGCGGGTGCCACCGCTGGAGCCACAGCTGGAGCCACCACTGTGCCCCTGCTGGGTGCCACAGCTGGAGCCACTGCTGCCCCCCCAGCGGGTGCCACAGCTGGAGCCACAGCTGGAGCCACAGCTGGAGCCACCCTTGTGCCCCTGTCAGGTGCCACAGCTGGAGCCACTGTTGCGCCCCTATTGGGAGCCACAGCTGGAGCCACAGCTGGAGCCGCAGCGTCCACCGCCGCCCCCGAAGGCGCCGCGGAGCCGCTGGTGCTGGTGAAGCGGCAGGCACCGGGTGCCGAGCCGACGGGCTGCGTCCTGTACCGCTACGGCACCTTCTCCACCCAGCTCGACATCGTCGGTGGGTGCCGGTCTGGGGGCCGGGGGGGGGCCGGGGGCCGGGGGGGCGGGCAGCGGCACCCTCTCACCCCACGGCCCCTTGCAGAGGGGATCGAGAACGTCGCCATCGTCGCCTCCGTGGTCCCCGAGGGCAGCGAGAACAGCGTGGAGCTCACGGTGACGTGCGAGGGGAGGTGAGGGCCGCGCGGGCACCGCTGGCCGGGGCTGCCGCCGGCGTGGGGACTGTGCCCGGGGCCTGGGGGGTCCCGACCCCCCCACCCCGCGCTGACCCCCCCCCCGGCAGCCTGCCCGAGGAGGTCTGCACCGTCGTCTCGGACCCCGAGTGCCGCAGTGTGCAGCAGCAGACGTGCAGCGCCGTGGAGCCGGCGCCCGGCTGCCAGCTCGTCCTGCGCCAGGACTTCAACCGCTCCGGCCTCTACTGCCTCAACGTGTCCCTGGCCGCCGGCAGCAGCCTGGCCGTGGCCACCACCCGCGTCGCCGTCGGAGGTGGGAGCAGGGCTGGGGGGGGGCGAGGGTCCCCACGCGTCCCCGGGCGCTGAGCCGCCTCCGTCCCCCCGTGCCCCGCAGGTGCCGCGCCGGCCGCCGGCAGGACCGCGCTCGCCGTGGGGCTGGTGTTCGTCGCCGCCGCCCTGGCCGCCGTCGCCTACGCGTACAGGTGAGCCCGAGCCCCCCGCGCGCAGCCGCCGCGGTGCCGGGGGCCGCCGCTCACCCGCTCGCCCTCTCTCTGCCCGCAGGCGCACGAAGCCCGGCCTGGTGCCCCCCCCCGCGCCCCGGCGGCCCCCCGGGCCGGCCCTGCGGCGGCTGCTGCGGCGGGTCCTCGGCGGGGCGCCCAGCGGCGAGAGCAGCCCCCTGCTCCGGCCCGGCGCCGCGTAGCGCCCGGCCGCCCCGGGGGGGCCCAGCGCCCCCCGCCCTGCGGCTGCCCTCATTAAAGGCTGAGCTCACCCGCTGCCTCCGTGTGTTGTGTGGGTACCGGGGCGGGGGGGGGGGACGCCGTCGCCCCGCGGAGCGGCACAGCCCGCGCCCGTCTCGACACCAGGCTTTATTACTGCAAGAGGCACTTGAGATCCGGGGGGGCGGGAGGGGTAATAAATAGGGCGGGGGGGCCCCGCGGGGGCAGGGGCTCCGGCCAACGTGGCACATGCAGGGAGGGCTGCAGGCGCTATGCACCCCCCGCCACAGCACCCGCCGGGCCCGCGGTGGGGGGGCCGTCCAGCTGTCCCCCCACCCCGGAGCAGCCAGCGGGCTCCGAGCACCCGGGGGTGCCCGGGGGGGGGGCGGCTCGTCACCTGCCCCCTCCTAGGACGCGCGGGGGGTCGGTCCAGCGCCCGCTGCCCGGGGCGCAGCACGCGGAGGGGGGGCTCTCGCCCCGTCAGGCCTCGACGGGCCCCTTCTTGAGGCCAAAGAAGCTGGAGGAGCGGGGCGGCGCGGCCATGAGCATCGGCGTCTGGTTCTTGTGGGTGATCTTGATCTGCAACAGGGAGGCCGAGGGGCTGGGAGGGGGTGCGGAGGGCCGGGGAGCCCCCCCGGGGCGCGGGCACGGCCCCGAGGGGCTCGGCGAGGGCGGGGGGGTCCCACGTACCGTGCAGGGCGGCTGCATCCAGGGCTCCCCGTCGATCTGCATGGGGAGGTGCTTCAGCGTCCTGCAAACACCCCCCATCAGTGGCCGCCCGGACGGCCCCGGTGCCCCAAAGCCTCCCGGTCCCCGCGGGGCAGGGCACGCGCCCCACGGCATCCCAGCCCCCCCCGAAAGCCGGGGGCAGCCGCCCCGCGCGCGGGCTCACCGCAGGGTGATCTCGGAGCACTTGGCCAGCCGCTTGCCCGCGCTCTTCAGCCCCGTGTAGATCTGCCCCATCTCGATGACCCCCTCCAGGCCCACCACCTCCAGCCGCTGGTCGCTCAGGTCTGGGGACGTGCGGGGACGGGGTCAGGGCCCCGTGGGGTTGGGGGGGCCCCGGCCCCGCGCGGAGCTGCGCCCGCCGCCCCACGCACCCTGCACACACGTCTTGAGGGTCTCGGCGTCGGTGACGGCCTGGGGCTGCCCGGCGCCGGACGCGTTCCTCGCCTCGCCCAGCGGCCGCTTGGTCTCGCCCCAGAGGTTGGAGCCTCCGTGCATGCTGGGGATGTTGAGCACCGCCACCCCCGAGAGGGCTCCGCTCAGGTCCAGGGGGGTCCCGCAGCACTGGGGGGACACGTCAGCGCGGGGACCCCGGCCCCCGCCCCGGCCCCCCCGGCGGGGCGCCTCTTACCTCGATGCTTACGCACTCCTTGAGCTTTTTGCAGGTGGCGAAGATGGTCTCGGACGTGGCGAACTCGAAGTACCAGAGCTTGTTCTTCATCCTGGGGGGGGGGACACAGGGCGGGGGGGGTGGCAGCCTGCGGTGGGGGGCCGCGGGGGGGGCGGCCCTGTCCCTGTCCCCCACCCACCTGCTGTTGAACTTCTCCGGGTACTTCTCCCGCATGACGTGGAAGCGGTGGGCGATGGAGGCGTCCTGCAGCGGGGCGAGAGGGGCGGTGAGGCCCGGCCGGGCCCGGGGTGCGCGTCCCCCCGCCGCCCCGGCCCCCCACGCACCACCCCGATGGAGAAGTAGTTGTTGATGATCTCGTAGGGGACGGGGTCGCCCTTCTCGGCGGGGTTTTCGGGCAGCACCTGCACGTGCCACCGGTCCATCTGCACCACGCTGCTGCCCTCGATGTCCTTCAGGATCTTCACCAGGTTCTCCCCGTCGTAGCCTGCGGGGGGGGGGGGCCGCGGTGAGGGTCCCCCGTGCGGGGTGGGCTGTGCCGGGGGTCCCGGGCCGCAGCCCGCGGCCGCCCCGTCTCGCTCACCTCCGCCCCAGCGCAGGCACCGGGCCAGGTCGTTGCCGGTCCCCAGCGGGAGCACGGCCACGGGGGGCCGCCGGGGCAGGTTGGCTTTGTCTGCAACGACAGGGGCGCTCAGGGGGGTCCCGCCGCTGCCGCCGCCGCCCGCCGGCCCCCCGGCACCCACCGATGGCGTCCAGGATCCAGCCCACGGTGCCGTCCCCGCCGCACACCAGGATCCGGAAATCTGGCACGTCCCGGAAAAAGTTGAGCCTGGCGGAGGCAGGAGGGTCGGGTCAGGGCAGGGCTCGGCCGCCGGCACCGCCGCCCGTCCCGTCCCGTCCCGTCCCGTCCCGTCCCACTCACCCGGGGTTTGGTCCTCCTTGGAGCAGGTTATAAACCTGCCGGGGGTTGAGGAGATACTGGAACTTCCGAAGCACCCTGGGGGGAGACGGGTCAGGGGGGCCGGGGAGCCCGTGCGCCGCGCGGGAGGTGCCGGCGGGCAGCGGGGCGGCCGGGGGGGCGCGGGAACCCGGCCGCCCCTCACCTCTCCCCCTGCTTCCCTCCGCTCTTGGGGTTGACGAAGACGAGCAGCGGGTGGGTGTCGAGCACGGGGCTGACCTGCGGGGCGAGGGGGGGGCCGTGAGGGCGGGGGGGGGGCGGCCTCCCCCCCCCGCGCCGGGGCGCAGCGCCCGCCCGGGCTCACCCGCAGCGCCTGCCCCTCGGGGGTGGCGAAGGCCTGGGGCGCCTCCTCCACCGGCGTCCCGCCGCCGTTCTTCTGGCTGTTCTGCCTCTCCTGCCAGCGCCGCGGCCCCCCGTCACCGGCGGGTCCCTCGGGACGGGGGGCGCCCGGCCAGGACCGCCGGGTCCCTCCGGAGAGGGAGGGGGGCCCCGGGGCGCCCGCGGCCGCAGCACTCACCAGCACCACGGGGTAGATGGCGGAGGGGGGCAGGACGTGGTCGCGCAGCAGCCCGCAGTCGCAGGCCGGCGGCACGCAGGCCAGGCACTCCTCGTGCACCTGGGGGCGGGGGGTCAGCGCGGCGGGGGGGCCCGCGGGGCCCCGGCCGCCGGGAGCCACCCACCTTGAGGTGGCACCACACGCAGTGCAGCCCCGTCAGGCTCTGGAAGCTCTTGATCTTCTTCTGGCACTTGCCGCACTTGCCGGCCTCGCAGCCGCCCTTCACCCACACGTGGGCCTGCACCTGCGCGCGGCACCGCCGCGTCACCCGGACGCCTGGGCCCCCCCCGTGGGGTCTGTGCCAGGGGCTGCGGGCTGGCGGGGACGGACGGACGGACGGAGGGATGGGACGGCAGACAGCGGGAGGGATGGACGGGGAGGCAGATAGAGGAACGGGGGCAGAGATGGACGGATAGATGGATGGATGGACAGACGGAGGGATGGACAACCGCACAGACGGATGCATATATCGACAGCAGAGCAGGTCAACGGACAGCCAGACAGACGAACAGCCAGACAAGACGACAGGCAGACCGACGGGAGAAGGGACGGCCGGGCGGACGGCTGGGTGGGCAGGACAGATGGACCAACACACAGGCAGACTGACAAACCAACAGACGGGTGGATGGATGGATGGACAGAGAGACAGATGGTTGGACAGACGGATGGACGGGTGCACAGATGGATGGATGGTTGGACAGACGGACGGACGAGTGCACAGATGGATGGATGGACAGACGGACGGGCGGGTGGACAGATGGACGGACAGACAGACGGACGGACGGGTGGACAGATGGATGGACGGACAGACGGACAGACAGACGGACGGGCGGCCACTCACGCCGGCCTCCTTGCGGGACTTGGCGTAGGTGCTGATGCAGCTGGGGGGGGCCTTGCGGGCGCAGCGCTCGTGCACCGTGAACTTGCAGACTGGGGGGGGCGGGATCAGCGGCCGGGGCGGGGCCTGGCCCCACCCCCCTGCCTGGGCCCGCCCCTCCCAGCTGACCAATCACACCACCCCTGCAGCCACGCGGTCAGCCAATGGCAGCCCACGCTGCGCTGGGGGAGACCGCCCCCTCACGCCCCAGTGGCTGAATCTGGGAGGGGCGGGGCTTGCACCACGGCCCCACCCATGTGGGTGGGGCTTCGCCACAGCTGGAGCAGGGGGCGGGGCTTCCTACCACAGCTGGATCTGGTGCTGGGGGGGGGCAGTGGGGCAGACCCCATCCCCTCCCGGTCCCCATCCTGCACCCGTCCCTGTGCCCAGCCCCGTCGTATCCCATCCCGCTCCCCATCCCTGTCCCAGCCGTCACATCCCCATCCCAGTCCCTATCCCTGTCCCTGTCACATCCCCATCCCGCTCCCCATCATGTCCCAGCCGTCACATCCCCATCCCGCTCCCCATCCCTGTCCCTGTCACATCCCCATCCCGCTCCCCATCCCTGTCCCTGTCACATCCCCATCCCGCTCCCCATCATGTCCCCGTCCCTGTCACCATCCCGCTCCCCATCACGTCCCCGTCCTCATCACATCCCCCATCCCACTCCCAATCATGTCCCCGTCCCCGTTCCCATCCCCATCCCAGTCCCCATCATGTCTCCATTCCTGTCCCCATCCCCATCCCACTCCCCATCATGTCCCTGTCCCCGTCACATCCCCATCCCGCTGCCCATCATGTCCCCATCCCGTCCCCATCACCATCCCAGTCCCTACTGTGTCTTTGCCTTCACCATCCCAGTCCCCATCGCGTCCCTGTCCCCATCCCCATCACATATCCATCCCGCTCCCCATCATGTCCCCATCCCTATCACCATCCCAGTCCCCACTGTGTCCCCTTGCCTTCACCATCCCTGTCCCCGTCCTGTCCCCATCCCCTCCCTGTCCCCGTCCCGTCCCCGTCCCCATCCCCGTCCCTGTCCCCGTCCCGCTCACAGGTGCAGCACAGCCCCTGCTTGCGCAGCCCGACCAGCAGCGTCTCGCACACGTTGCAGTACACGGGGCGGTTGAAGTGCTTCAGGCGCCACATGTGCTGCCCGTCGTCCTTCATGTGCTGGCCAGGGGGGACGCGGGCGGCGTCAGGGGGGCCGGGCCGGGGGGTCACCCCCCCCCCCCGCGCCACGGCCCCCCACTCACCACCTCGAGGCCCAGCAGCACCAGCAGCGGGATGTTGGTGACGCCGCCCCGCAGCCACTCGGCCAGCGACACCGTCCCGCTGCCGTCGTAGTCGATCTCCCGCATCATCTCCTGCAGGATCTGGGGGGGGGGGGGGCGAGGGGCTCAGCGGGGGGGCCGCAGGGCCGGGGGGGGGCCGGCCAGCCCCCCGCCGCCCCCCCCCCCCCACTCACCGGCTTCAGCTCCGTGACGTCCCAGTCCAGGTACTGGGCCACCCGCATCATCTGCGTGATGATCCGATCCACCTCCTGGGGGGGGGCAGAGTCAGCGGGGTGGGGGCAGTGGGGACCCCCCCGCCGCGCCCCCCCCGGCACTCACCGAGCTGTCCAGGAGCCCGTTCCCATCCTTGTCGTAGAGCTTGAAGGTGACTGCGGGGGACGGCGGGGGTGAGGGGCAGCTCCTCCCCGGCCCCCCCGGGCAGGTCCCCGGCCCCCCCGGCCGCGGCCCCCACTCACACTCCAGCTTGTCCTCGGGCCGCCCCCCCTCCAGCAAGGAGAAGTAGCAGGAGACGTCGTTAACGCAGACGAGGCCGCTGCCTGCAGGGAGAGGCGGTGCTGAGAGCCGGCGGGGCTGGGGGGGGGCCCGGCTCCCGCGCCCCCCCGGCCCCCCCCCTCACCCGCCTCGGTGCCCGGCTGCCCCGTGGCCGTGGTCTGGAAGGACATGAAGAGGTGCCGGCACAGCGTGTCCGCGATGTCCTCCGCCTCCAGGTAGCTCTTCAGGAACAGCTTGAAGCCCTCGAAGTCGACGCACTGCGGGGGGAGACGGGGCTGGGGGGCGCCGAGGGGCCGGGGCTGCCCCCAGGGGCCGGGGCTGCCGGCCGGGCCTCACCTCTCCCTGCCGGTGCCGCGCCAGGGCCCCGTCGCCGTAGAACTCCTGCAGCACGTCCTGCACCTTCTTGCTGCTGTCTGCGGGCAGAGGCGCGAGGCCGCTCCGGCACCTGCGCACGCGGCTGCGGCCCGGATCCGGCGCACGTGCCCGGGGGTGCGGCTGCCCCGGCGCGGGCTGCCCTGCCGTGCACACGCGCGTGCGAGGCCGCTGCCGGGCTGCGTGGGCGTGCAAAGCTGCCGGGGAGCGCGCGCGGGCCTGCAAAGCTGTGCATGCAGGTATGCACCCACACGCGTGCAAGCTCGCGCCCACGCATGCACACGCACCCACACGCGTGCAAGCTCGCGCCCACGCATGCAAGGCTGCCCCACGCACGTGCATGCACCCCACGCGTGCAAGCTCACCCCCACGCACACACACGCACCCACACGCGTGCAAGCTCGCGCCCACACGCACACGCGGTGCCCGCCCGCGCGCCGGGCCCCCCCGCGCCCCCGCCCCGCACTCACAGTCCAGGTACTTCTGGAGGTGGGCGAACTCCTCGGGGCTGAGCGTGGCCCAGTCCGGGCTCTCCGCCATGGCGGGCGGCCGCCGGGCGCTGCCTGCGGGAGGGAGCCGCGATGGGGCCGGGCGCCCCGCCCCGCCGCACCACTTGCCCCACAGGAGCCCCATGGCGGCGGCGGTGCCGAGTCACGGCGGCGGGGACGGCGGTGGGGACGGCTGCGCCCCGGCCCCGCTCGCGGGGAGCCGGGGGTGGCGGCGAGTCGCCGCCTTTGAGTCACCGCCGCCGGCCGGGGAGGAGGCTGCGACTTGGCGCCCGGCCACGCTGCCCCGGCGCCGGGATGCTCGGGGGGGGCCGGAGCGGCGCCCGCCGCCGCCGCTGCCTCAGTTTCCCCCCGCGACGCCGCGTCCACGGGCGCCGCGCGGCCCCGCGGGGCCTCCCCACCCTCCAGCGCTGTTATTTATTCATGGCGCCGGCAGGCTGCAAGCGCCGCGCTCCACCCAGCCCGGGCGGGCGTCGCGGCCCCGCAGCGCGGGGGGCACGCGGGGGGCCCGGCCCGGGCACGTGCCGCCGCCGCCGCCGCCCCCGGCCCACGCGGGGTCCGCGTGGGAGCCGTTTCCCCAGCAACCTCCGGCTGCGGGAGAGCGTGAACACGGCGGCGGGCGGGCACGTTACACGCCTGCACACGCGTGCACACGCGCGTGCCCGCACATGCATGCATACCGACGTGCGTGCCTGCACACGCGTGCATGCAAACCTGGCTGCCTGCACACACACGCATGCGTGCAGACCGACACGGGTGCCTGCACACGCGTGCATGCACACCCGGATGCTTGCACACGCATGCATGCGTGCAGACCGACGCGGGCGCCTGCACACGCGTGCACACATGCGTGCAAACCTGGGTGCCTGCACACACGTGCGCGCACGGAAGCTCGCACACACCCAGCTCCCGCGCACACCTGCACGCCCACGCACGCCGCCGGCCCCCGCGGGACGCCCCTCTGCCCCGACGCGGCCCGGCCCCACGGACCCCCCCGCCGTGGGGCGCAGCCGCCGGGGGGGCCGGGCGCAGGCTGAGCTTTGCCCTCGGCGGGCCGCGGGGCGACAGCTGGCGAGCGGCGCCCGGGAGGGGCTGCCAACGCGGCCGCCCCGGGGTGCCCGGGCGGGACACAGGCATCCGGGGTGCCCCCCCCCCGCTGGCCCCCGGCCCAGTGGAGCATCACGCACCGGCCGGGGACCCGCCGTGGGGCGACGCCAGCCCCACACCTCCGCCCTGCCCCCCCCGGGACCCCCCCCCGGGGGTGCTCGCTGCCCGACGGGGAAACTGAGGCACGGCGGGAGGGGCGGGGCGGCAGGGGCGACCCCGGGGAACCCTCGCCCGGCCCCGGGACCCCCCAGCGGGGGCGGCCGCCCGCCGGCGCTTCCCTTATTTAGTAAATATTTGCGGCCGAGCCCGGACGGCGGCGGGAGGGTTTAACCCGCGGGGGGACGGGGCGGCCGAGCCGGGACCCCCCGCTGCCCGGGGCCGCGAGCCCCTTCCCCGCCGCCGCCCTCCCTCGGGGGGGGGGGAGGAGCAGGACGCCTGGGCCCCCCCAGGCCGGGGGGGGGGGAAGGGGGGGCCGCGTCTCGGCGGCGGCGCCGGGCAGCGTCTCGCTTCCTCCCCCGCCCCGCGGCGGCTCCGGAGCAGGATGCGGCAGCGAGCGCGACGCGCCCGGCAGCGGGGCCGGGCCGGGCGCCGCCGCCCTCGGAGCCCTTTGTCCCCTCGAGGCACCGCGCACCGGCTCCGTCCTTCCTCCTCCTCCCCCTCCTCCTCCGCGGGCCGCTCCGGCAGCTCCCCGCGGGACGGGGCGGCCGAGCCGACGGGGCGCCCGGGCGCGCAGCGCCGAGCACCGCGGCAGCCACCGACCGCCCCGTCGGGCGCCGCTTCCTTCCCGTCGCCGCGGCGGGGGGGGAACCGGACACCGGGGAAGCCGGTGCGCCCCGGCCCGGGGGGGGGTCGCCGCAGCCCCGCCCGCTCCCGCCGCCCGCCGCCCCCCGCGCATCCCGCGCCCGCCGGGACCGCGACCGGGGCCGCCGCCGCCGCCTACCTGCCTCGGCCCCGCTCCGCTCCGCTCCGCTCGGCTCGGTGCTGCCCGCGCGCTCCCGGCGGCGCGGCGCGTCCCGGCCCGGCCCTCTGACATCACGGCCCGGCGGCGGGGGCGGCACCGGGCGCACGTGCGGCCCGCGGCGGGGGCGCCCGACGGCGCCGCGCGCTTCCCTGCACCGCTGCTTGCACGGCTGCTTGCACGGCTGCTTGCACGGCTGCTTGCACGCGCGCTCGCACACCGCCTTGCACACCTGCAGCCGGCGTGCACCCCGCTGCGCCCCGCGCGCTGCCCCGGGCCTGCCCGGCACGCTCGTGCCCCGCTTTGCACAGCGATGCCGCCCTTGCACGCCCGCCCTGCTCACGCCCTGCTTTGCACGCTCGCGCCTGGCCTTGCACGCCCGCACCTACTGTTGCGTGCTCGTGCCCTGCTCGTGCACGCCCACCCCGCCCCCGCCTGCCCCCCGGAGCCGCCCCGGCCGTGCGCCGCGGCCTCGTCCCCGTCCCCCCCCGTCCCCCCCCGTGGCCGGGGCAGGGCGGCGGCCGCCCCCGGGGATTCCCGCGCGGGCGCAGCTGCTCCGGGCGGGGCGGGGGCGGCGGCGCCCTCGGGCGCTACCGCAGCGCGGGGGAGGCCGCGCCGGGCGCGAAGCCGCCGGGCAACGCGGGGGCGGCGGATGCGGGCGGCTCCGGCCCCCCCCCGCGGCGCCCCGGCAGCGGCTCCCCCGGGCTCTGCCCCACCCCGGGGCCCCCCCACCCTCGCGACCCGGCCTCGCGTCGCCATGGCGACCGCGCCGCCGCTCCCCCCCCCGCCGCCGGCCGCAGTGCACTGTGGGAGCCCCCGTGCATGCTGGGAGCGCCCCCAACGGGGCTCCCCGCCGAACGGGGCGCTGCCCCTTTAAAAACAAAATGGCCGCCCGCTTTTGCGCCCCGCCGCCGCCGCTCCCCCTTCCCCGCCGCCGCCACTTCCGGGGGGCGGGGCCAGGCGGGCGGAAGTGTGTCGCGCTCGCAAGATGGCGACTCCCTATGTGACTGACGAGACCGGTGAGTGCGGAGCCGCCGCCGCGGCCCGGCACAGCGGAGGCAGCGGGTGGGGCCCGTCGCCGCCCCCTGGCCCGGCACCGCCGCGGGGTCGCGCCCCGGGCGCGGCGGAGGGAGCCGGCACCGCCCCCCGGCTTTGTGGGGCTGAGCCTCGTCCCCCCGGTCCCTATGGGGCAGCCCCCCCCCCGGCGCTATGGGGCAGGCCTTGCCCCCCCCCCCTCCGGTCTCTGCGGGGCCCGGTCTGTCCTTGGTGACTGTGGGGCTGAGCCTCGCTCCCGTCATCCCTATGGGGCTGGGCCCCATCGTTTGGTCTCTATGGGACAGGCTTCTCCCCTGGTCGCTGTGGGGCCGGGGCCCCCCCCGCTCCTCCGGTCCCTGTGGGCCTGAGCCCCACACGTTGGTCCCTGTGGGGCCGGCACCACCCCCTGTGGTGTCTATGGGGCACAGTCTGCCCCCAGGCCCCTGGTCTCTCTAGGGCTGGGCCCATCTTCCCCCATCACCCTAGTCCCTATGGGGCCCAGTCAGTATTCCCCTTTCTTCCCGGTCTCCATGGGGCCCTGTCTGTGTTCCCCTCTCCTGGGTCTCCGTGGGGCAGGCTCCCCCTCCTCTCCCAGTGTCCATGGGCCTGGGCCCCTTTTCCCCCCACCGCCAGTCCCTGTGTGGGTCGGGGGGTCCGTGGGGCCGGCTCTGCCGCCACCCCCCCCCAGGCACGTGGGGGGGACCCGGGGCCGCTCTCCGACGCGCCTCCGCCCCGCAGGGAAGTACATCGCCTCCACGCAGCGCCCCGACGGCACCTGGCGGAAGCAGCGGCGGGTGAAGGAGGGATACGTGCCGCAGGAGGAGGTGCCCGTGTAAGTGGGGCCGGCACGGGAACGGGGTGTCCCGGGGGCTCCCGGCGGCAGCGCCCCGGCTCCGGGCAGCGTTCCCGCTGTGGCAGCGGCTGCCTGCAGGCTCGGGAAGGAGCCGGGGGCTCCGCGGGGCTGGCCGGGTGCCTGCGCTCCCGGGAAGGCAGAGGAGCTGCTGGCCGGGGCAGGCATCTCTCGGCGGTCGGTCTGCGGCTGCCTGTTTCGAGGGCGGATGGGAGCGGAGCAGCACTCTGTGCTCCGTTACCACAGTAACGCTCCTCGGCAGCCGCCGGCAGCGGGGCCGGCCGTCAGGCGTCCGTTCGTCTTCCCCCGCTCCGACGGTCGCTCTGGCGCTTCGGCTGTGCCCGTCCGGGCTGTTCCTCCGCGTCGCCTCCCGGCAGCCACCGGCGGGGAAGGCCCTGGCGTCCCACGGCTCTCCGCAGCCGGCGTCCGGGGCCCGTAGCGGCTCCCGGCCTCTCCCTGTGCCAGCAGAGCCTCCCGCTTCGCAACGTGCGCGTTCCCTGGAGCCGAGCCGCGCTGCCCGGCCCCGGGGCTCCGAGGTGCCCTGCCGAAAGCAGCCCGTGCCGGGGAGCCGTGGGGCGCTGGGTGGTGCCTGGCAGCCCCGGGACCCCGTCTCCGGCCGTTCCTGAGGCCGCACGTGCCGGGTGACGTCTCGAGGTGTCGGTCTCTTCCCAGGCGCCCGAGCAGCCCCGACCCCCTCACCCCCACCCCGAAGCCGTGACCCGGCGGTACGTATCGGCTCCCGCAGCGCCGTTCCCGGGGTGGCTGGGCGCGAGCGCGGCCGAGCAGAGCGGCATCCGCAGCAGAGAGGAGCCCGGCAGCGGCGGCGATCCCTCCGAAAGGCTCCGCTCGGCCGGGTCCCGCTGGCAGGGAGGGGCAGAGCCCCGGGATCCCTCGGGGCGAGTTGTAAATCGGCGTCCCTGTGTCCCAGGTGTGGCCTGGCCGCCGTCCGCAGCGCGCCCGGGGCTCGGCGGGGACGCCGCGCTTGCCACGGGGCGCGGGAGGGGCGCGTCTTCACGGGCTCTCGTTCTGCGCAGGTACGAGAATAAGTATGTGAAGTTTTTCAAAAGCAAACCTGAGCTGCCGCCCGGGCTGAGCCCGGAGGCCAACGCCCAGCCCAGCAAGCAGCCCGGCAAGGCGGAGAGCGGAGAGACGGGACTGTCCAAGGCAGCCAAAAGGAACTTGAAACGCAAGGAGAAGAGGAAGCAGCAGCAGGAGAAGGGGGAGAGGGAGACAGACGAACTGATCCAGGCGCTGGAGAAGACCTCCCTGTCGGGGGGCGGCGGCGGGGACAAGGGTCCCCCGGGGGACAGTCAGGCAGCCGCGCCGCAGCCGGCCTGCGGCACCAAGGGCCCCGCCGACGGGGAGGCCTCCGCCGCGGAGAAAACCAAGAAGATCAAGAACCTGAAGAAGAAGCTGCGGCAGGTGGAGGAGCTGCAGCAGCGGCTCGACTCCGGGGAGATCAAGCAGCCGACGAAAGAGCAGCTGGAGAAGCTGGGGCGGAGGAAAGCCTTGGAGGAGGAACTGCAGGACCTGGAGCTGGACTTGTAGGGGTGGGCGGGAGGGACGGGACGGGACGGGACGCGGGGACTCGCATCGCAGCGGGCGCACGAGGGCCGGCGTCCCCAGAGCACAGGTTGTCCGGACTGAGCGCCAGGCCCCTCTTTCCCGGGGATTTTGTTTTGGTGGGTGCTGTTGGTTTTTTCATAACAGTTTTTCCCAGCTATCGGTGTTAGAAACTCGGCGACTCTCAAATACCTCTCTCCTTTTTTAATTTTATTTGGGGTGGGGCCGGCCTGGCGGGCGGGCAGGGCTGGTGCTGCGGGCCAGGGCAGGGGCAGTGGCTCTTCCTTTCGTTGTTCCCTGGCCCCTCGTGTTCTGTGTTACGGCCTCTCTTCCTTTATTTTTAAAAACGATGCAATAATAAAATTGCAGTAGTGACCCGGCGTCGGGAGCTTGGTTTTGCCTTTCCCCGCTCGGCCCCGGGGAGCCGGCGGGGGACGCGGTCCCGGCGCGGCGGCGGCGTTGGTCCCGACCTTGCCCGGACGGCTCTTGCTGCCGCCCTGCCCGTCGCCGGGCGAAGCTGCTGCTTGGGCTGGGTTTTGCTGCTGTTTTTCCTTGAAAGGCACTTTCCAGGGTTGTGGCTTGTGCCTGGAGCCGCGTTTTGAGCCTTTCCTGTGAGACCCCGGCAGGTCGGAGCCCATCCCTTGCTGTCTGTGGGGCCGGACCCCGGCGGGGGCGAGGGGCCGCCTGTCCCCCAGGGCCGAGCGATGGGGAGGCCCTGGGGCAGCGCCGGGTGCGGGCTGGGCCCCGCCGCCCCCCCTGCTCTGCCCCATCTCGGCCCCGGGCTGTGGGGAGGCGGCCGCGGGGGCTCGGCCCTCCCGGCTGCTCGGGGCTCTCCAGCCGGCGTCGGCGGGCAGAGCTGAGCCGTGGCGCGATCCGGCCCCTCTGCGTCCTGCGACCGGGCCGTGGGGCAGGGGAGGGGCCGAGCCCCGCTGCCGGGCTCCGCGGCCCCCCCGGCCGTGCCCTGGTTCCCGGGCGACGCCGGCCGCCGAGCCGGGAAGCCGTGCGAGGGACGAGCCGCCAGATTCCTGCCTGGCTCCCTGGGGAACCGCCTGGCACGGCAGCGCGGAGGCCGCTCGGCCCCGTTCCCCAGGCGCGCGGGACGCCGGCCAGGCCCCTTCGCGTCCCCAGCTCGGCGCCACGGGGCCGGGGGGGGCTGTGCCCGAGGGGTCCCGGCCTCCCCCCGGGAGCGGCCGCGCTCGCGTCCCCGTTACTCACCGCCGCAGGGCTGCGTCGGCGCCTTCCCCGGGCACGGGCGAGGACCGCGGGGGCCCGGCGGGTTTCCCCGGAGAGCGGTGCCCTGACTCTGTGCCGGACACCGGGGCGAACCGAGCGGCCTCCCCCGGGCGTCCCTGGGGAAACTGAGGCGAGGGACCGGACCTGCCCCCCCGGATGCCGGGCTGGGAAAGGACCCAGGCGTCCGGGCGTTGGCGCTCCCCGCGTTAACCCTTCGCGGCGCAGGGCACGCGCTGCCTTCCCACGCTCGAAGCCGGGCTGGCTCCGCGGCCCGCTGGGATTTGGCAGCGGCACCGCGCTCCCGCCTGGCAGCGGCCCACGTCCGGCTGCTGGCGCCGGCCCCGGGATGGGGGACGTCCCGCGCCTCGGCCGCGTCCCGCTCCCGAAAGCCTGGGGGCCGGGGCCTCACTGGCGGCGTTGGGCCCTCGCGGTCTCCGTGCGGGGCCGCAGCGGAGTCGGGGGGATCCTCTGACCCAGCTGCACGTCCCGGGGGTCGGGATGCTGCCGCTGATTCCCCGCGGCGGTTCCCCTGGGATGGAGGCGCATCCGCGGCTGCCCCCGAGGGCCGGGTGTCCACCTGCCCCGCGGCTCTCAGGCCGATGGACCGTGGGCTCCTCCGCGTGGGGAGCGGGATGGGACCGGGACCGGGCCCGGACAGGGCAGGGACGCGGAGGGGCAGAGCCGGACGGGCCGGGGCTCATCCGCGGGGGAGAGCTGGCTCCGCTCCGCAGGGGGTTAAGGCTGCCGGGGGGCTGCGGCTGCAACATGCCGTAGCTCCGAGTGAGTCATCCCGGCTGTGCGAGGAGGTTCATAAACCCCTACGGAGCGGGAGGCCAGTCGGAGGCCGGCGGCTCGCCCGGGGCAGGGCAACGGTGTCCAGCCGGGATGCGGGCGAGGATGGTTCAGCCGGAGCTGCTCGTCCCCGTTTGGGCGCTCGCCCTCTGCACCGGCGCGCGGAGGAGCAGGAGGCCGTGGCAGGGCCGGATCCCCGGGAGACGCGGGCTGGGACCCGGCCGGCTCGTTAGCCGGGACGGCGTGAGGAGCCCTCAGTCGGGGCCTGGGGTCCTGCCGGAGCGGGGAACTGGGTCAAGTTCCCTGGGGACGGGGTGGAAGCGGTGCCTGGTCCCGTCTCGGGGCCGGTGCCTGCTCGCCCCCAGTCCGGCCACTGTCCCGGCGGGACCTCGCTGTCCCCACGCTGGGTCGCGGCGCGGGAGGCCGGCAGGACGCCTGGGTCCCTTCCCGGCCCCTGGGGCGGATGCGGCGGCCGCGCTGCGGCGTCGAGGATCCTTTCAGCCAGAAGACGCAGAAGTTCACGGTAGGCGCCGGGGCTGACGCCGTCCCCATCCCCATCCCCGTCCCCATCCCCATCCCCGTGCCAGGTGCCTGGGGCTGATGCCATTCCCATTCCCGTCCCCGCGCCAGGCACGCGGGATTGATGCCGTCCCCGTCCCCGCGCAGGGCACCGGCTGCTGGCAGTGGGACGAGCCGGGCTGGAGCGACCTGGCTCCTACCCCCGGGCCGTGGCGGGGCTCTTCCCGGGGCACCGGCCCCGCTGGACGCTGCCGGCACCTGCAACAACGGCCGGGCTACGTCTCCCGGGGCGGCGGCACCGGCGGCTGAGCTGAGCCGGCAGCCACGGGCCGGGCACGGGCACCCGCTGCCCCCGCCATGCGCCTCCACGCCGCGGCCCGGGGACGAGGGGGTCCCCTCCCCTCCCCTCCCCTCCCCTCCCCTCCCGCCCCCCCACCCCGCGGCCCCGTCCCCCTCCCCGCACAGGGGTTCGGGGCTCCGGGGTGCCGGCGGCAGGAGCCGGGCTGGGCCCCGGCGCGCGCACAGCGTTTGGGTAGGTCCTACAAAAATAAAAGAGGGGCTTTATTTTTACGAGGTCTCCGCCGGCGCCTGGGGCTGGGCCGTCGCTGGGGCGGGGGGCTGGGTGGCCCCGGGGCTCCCCTGCGCTGCCCCCGGCAGTGGGGCAGCGCGTGGGGCAGCGCGTGGGGCAGGCAGTGGGGCAGTGCGTAGAGCGGGCAGCGGGGCAGGCAGAGGGGCTGGTGATGCAGCAAGTGGCGGGGCAGGCTGTGGGGCAGGCTGTGGGGCAGTGCATAGAGCAAGCAGTGGGGCAGGCAGATGGGCAGGGGCTGGTGATGGAGCAAGTGGTGGGGCAGGCTGCAGGCAGCATGTGGGGCAGGCCGTGGGGCAGGCAGAAGCGCTGGTGATGGAGCAAGTGGTGGGGCAGTGTGTGGGGGAGGCAATGGGGCAGTGTGTGGGGCAGGAAATGGGGCAGCACATGGGGCAGGCTGTGGGGCCCTGCATAGAGCAAGCAGTGGGGCAGGCAGAGGGGCTAGTGATGGAGCAAGTGGTGGGGCAGGCAATGGGGCAGTGGTGGGGCAGGCTGTGGGGCAGTGTGTAGGGTAGTGGTGGGGCAATGCGTGGGGCAGTCAGTGGGGCAGGTAATGGGGCAGTGCATGGGGCAGTCAGTGGGGCAGTGGTGGGGCAGGCCGTGGGGCAATGCATGGGGCAAGCAGTGGGGCAGCGTGTGGGGCAGGCTGTGGGGCAGTCAATGGGGCCGCCCTCCCCACCGAGGGACACCCCCCACCCGGGGGCAGCCACGTGCTCCACAGCCCCTCCCCCCTTGGCCCCGCCCCGGGGGAGGGGCCTGCAGCGGCTAATTTGACTATTTAAAGGGACAGGCGCGGCGGGAGCGGGGGGGGGGGGCCGGGCCCCCTAAGGCACTGGGGGGCAGCGCGGGGGCTCGGGGCCGGGCGGGGGGCGCGGGGGCGGCGAGGGGGGCCGCGGGGCCGCGGGCGGCGTCGGGCGGCTCGGCGAGGTCCCGCGCTCCGGCTGCCGGTCCCGCAGGCTCCGGAGGTAGCTCTGCGGGGACGGGGGGGTCAGCGGGGGCGCGGGGGCCGCCGCCCCCCCCCGCCCCCCCCCCCCCGCCGGGACTCACCGGGGCCAGCACGTCGCCCGCGTAGCGCTGCACCGGGGCGGCCTTGCGGCGGTAGGTGCCCGCCGGCGGGGAGAGGCTCTGCCGCCGCTTGGCCTCCTTCTGCCGGATGCGGAGCAGCTGCAGCCGCTTCTGCCGCCGGCTGAGCACCACTGCGGGGGGGGCGGGGGGCTGACGCCGGCCAGACGCTGCCCCCCCCACGCCAGCCCCACTGCCAGCCCCACTGCCAACCCGTCACCACCACCGTCTCCGTCACCATCTTCATCTCCGTCCTGACCGCCATCCCCACTGCTGTCCCTGTTGCCATCCCTGTCCCATCCCCATCGCTGTCACCATCCCCATCCCCATCTGTGCCCGTTGCCATTCCCGTCACCATCCCCACTGGCGTTGCCATCCCTGCCACCATCTTCCATGGCCATCCCCATCGTCGTGCCCCTTGCCATCCCCCTCTCCGTCACCATTGCCATCGCAACCCCCATCCCTGCCACCAGCCTGGTCCCCATTGCCACCCTGGTCCTCATCCTGGTCCCTATTGCCATCCCAGTCCCCATCCCTGCCCCATCCCGGTCCCCATCCCGGTCCCTGTTGCCACCCCGGTCTCCATCCCTGCCCCATCCCGGTCCCCATTGCCACCTCAGTCCCCATCCCTGCCCCATCCCGGTCCCCATTGCCACCTCAGTCCCCATCCTGGTCCCCATCCCGGTCCCCACTGCCACCCCATCGCTGTCCCCACCATCCCGCCATCCCCGGGGCTGCCCGGAGAGCCCAGGCGTCCGCCCCCAACCCGGCACGGGGCGGAGGGGGTCCGGGGGGCCGGGAGGGGGGTCCGCGCTCACCGTCGCCGTGGGAGAAGCCGCCGGCCGTGAGCTTCCACTGGAGCAGGACGCCGAGGAGGCTCAGCGCCGGCCAGGCGCCCAGCACGGCCCAGCTGTACCAGCAGAGCGGCGCCGGCGACGCCAGCCGCAGCCGGTCCCGCACGTAGAGCAGCAGCGCCAGGGCCTCCACGACGTAGTCGGCGCAGGCCACGACGACGGCCGCCCCGCAGACGGCGGTGGACAGCACCGTCAGCGCCTTCTGCCAGCGCAGGGCCAGGAGGGCGCAGAGCAGCGCCAGCCCCAGCAGCCCCCCCGCCGGCACCCAGGGGCTCTGCGGCCGCAGCAGCGGCTCGGCGGCCACCAGCGCGGCCGTGGCCAGCAGCAGCCCCAGCAGCAGCCCGGTGGTGAAGAGCCCCACGCTGCGCACCAGCGCCGTGACCAGCCCGCAGAGCACGCCCACGCCCAGGGCGATGCCGGCGCTGGCCTCCAGGCTCAGCGGCGTCCCCAGGACCCGCTCCTTGTGGCACAGCAGGAAGATGACGGCGGAGCCGAAGAGCAGCCCCGAGAGGAACATGATGGCCTTGAAGCAGCGGTACCCTGGCGGCGGCGCGGGCGGCTCAGCAGGGGACGGGCCCCACGGCGTGCCCCACGGCGTGCCCCACGGCCGTGCCCCATGGTGTGTCCCTTGCTGTGCTCGTTGCCATGCCCCTTGGCCGTGCCCCATGGCTGTGCCCCATGGCATGTCCCTTGGCCGTGCCCCATGCTGTGCCCCATGGTGTGTCCCTTCGCTGTGCCCCACAGCGTGTCCCTTGGCCGTGCCCCATGGCGTGTCCCTTGCTGTGCTCGTTGCCATGCCCCTTGGCCGTGCCCCATGGCGTGTCCCTTGCCCGTGCCCCACGGTGTGCCCCTTGCCATGCCCTGTGCTGTGCCCCACGGTGTGCCCCATGGTGTTCCCCATGGCGTGCCCCATGGTGTGCCCCAGCCGTGTCCTCTGGCCATGCCCCATGGACATGCCCCCCAGCTCTGCCCCACGGTGTTCCCCATGGTGTTCCCCATGGCGTGCCCCAGCCATGCCCCCCAGCCGTGCCCCATAGCGTGCCCCATGGCATGTCCCTTGGCCGTGCCCCATGCTGTGCCCCATGGTGTGTCCCTTTGCTGTGCCCCACAGCGTGTCCCTTGGTCGTGCCCCACAGCGTGTCCCTTGGCCATGCCCCTCGCTGTGCCCATTGCCATGCCCCTTGCCCATGCCCCACGGTGTGCCCCTTGCCATGCCCTGTGCTGTGCCCCACGGTGTTTCCCATGGTGTTCCCCATGGCGTGCCCCATGGTGTGTCCCTTGGCCGTGCCCCATGGTGTGTCCCGTGCTGTGCTCGTTGCCATGCCCCTTGGCCGTGCCCCATGGCTGTGCCCCATGGCATGTCCCTTGGCCGTGCCCCATGCTGTGCCCCATGGTGTGTCCCTTTGCTGTGCCCCACGGCGTGTCCCTTGGCCGTGCCCCACAGCGTGTCCCTTGGCCGTGCCCCTCGCTGTGCCCATTGCCATGCCCCTTGCCCGTGCCCCACGGTGTGCCCCTTGCCATGCCCTGTGCTGTGCCCCACGGTGTTTCCCATGGTGTTCCCCATGGCGTGCCCCATGGCGTGTCCCTTGGCCGTGCCCCATGGTGTGCCCCATGGTGTGTCCCTTCGCTGTGCCCCACAGCGTGCCCCTTGCCCGTGCCCCACGGTGTGCCCCTTGCCATGCCCTGTGCTGTGCCCCACAGTGTTCCCCATGGTGTTCCCCATGGCGTGCCCCATGGTGTGCCCCAGCCGTGTCCTCTGGCCATGTCCCATGGCCATGCCCCCCAGCTCTGCCCCATGGCGTTCCCCATGGTGTTCCCCATGGCGTGCCCCAGCCATGCCCCCCAGCCGTGCCCCACGGCGTGCCCCACGGCATGTCCCATGGCCGTGCCCCATGGCGTGCCCCAGCTGTGTCCTCTGGCCACGTCCCGTGCCATGCCCCCCAGCCGTGCCCCTCGCCGTGCCCCACGGCGTGCCCCACGGCGTGCCCCCGGCCGCCCCCCTGCAGCGCCCCGCGCTCACCGAAGCAGCTGTAGACGACGCCGAAGAGGCAGCACAGGGCGCAGGCGGCGGCGGGGACGGGCTCGTCGGGGGGCCGCAGCTCCAGGGCGCAGCGGGGCGGCTCCATGGCCCGCGGGGCCGGGGGGGCTCAGCGCCCCGCGCCCATCCGGCGGGCGCCTGCGGGGAGGCGGGGGCCGCGCTGCGGGGCCGTGCGGGGCCGCGGAGCCCCCCGGCCCCACGGCAGCAGCGCCTGGGGGTCCGGCCCGCGGCCCCGGCGCAGCGCCCGGCCCGTTCCCGGCGCTGGAAACTATGAGTAATCCCCCCACAGCTGGAGGGAGGCCGCCCCCCGCCCCCCCCACATCTGGCAGCGGCACCGCGGAGCTGGACGCGGCCGGGCGCGCTGCCCGGTGGGCCGGGGCCGGGGCGGCCGTGGGGCGGCCGTGGGGCAGCCCCCTGCCCCCCCCCCCGGCCGTTCGGGACCCCCCCGGCCAGCTACAGCCCCCCCCGCCGCGTCCCAGCCCCGGGCTGGAGCTCCCGCAACGCCCGGTTCCCCCGGGACCGCCGTGCAGCCGGGGCAGGATGCGGCCCCCGGCACCTGAGACCGGACGCAGCTCGTGTCACGGGGCCCCGGGCAGGTGGAGGCACCGGGGCGGGGGGGGGGGGGGGAGGGATGCTGCGCCCCTGGGGCAGAGCCGGACCCGGGGGCTGCGGAGGGAGGAGCCGCCCTGGCCCTGCCGGGGCTGCTGGGCTGGGGGTGCTGGGGGCTACTGGGGATACTGGGGGTGCTGGGGATACTGGGGGTACTGGGCTGGAGTACTGGGAACTGTTGGGATCTACTGGAGGATATGGGGGGGTGCTGGGAGCTGGCGGACACTGGGCTGGGGGAACTGGGAACTACTGGGAACTACTGGGGGACCCCGGGCTGGGCGCACTGGGAGCTGCTGGGGGTACTTGGTTGGGGGTACTGGGAGCTACTGGGGGAGGCCAGGCTGGGGGTCCTGGGAGCTGCTGGAGGTACTGGTTTAGGGGTACTGGGAGCTGCTGCGGGTGCTGGGTTGGGGGTACTGGGAGTTACGGGGGGGTCCCAGGCTGGGGGCGCCGGGAGCTGCTGGAGGTGCCGGTTCAGGGGTCCCGGGCGCTGCCGGGCGCCGGGTCCGCGCAGTCCCCGCGGTGCCGTAGCGGGAGCCCCGGGAAGCGGCGCCGCTCGGTACCGAGCCGGGCGGGGGCTCCGCGCTCCCCGCTCCGCTCCCCGCTCCGCCCCGGCCCGGCCCGGCGGGACTCACCGCTCCGAGCGCCGCCGCCGCCGCCGGTCCCGGCCGCCCCGGGCCGCGGTGGGTCGCGGTGGGTCGCGGTGGGTCCCGGCCCCTCACCGAGCCCGGCCCGGCCGCGGCGCCGAGACAGCGCCGGGAGCGGGGCCGGGGCCGGGGCCGGGGGCGGCGCGGGGCGGGGCGCGGAGCGGAGCGGGGCCGGCGCGGGGGGCGCGCGGGGGGCCGGGGCACCGTGTGGGGCTGGAGCCGGTGTGGGGCCGGGACGTGGTGTGGGGCCGGGACATGGTGTGGGGCAGGAACATGATGTGGGGCTGGGAGCTGGTGTGAGGCAGGGGCGCGGTGTGGGGCAGGGGCGCGGTGTGGGGCTGGGAGCTGGTGTGAGGCAGGGGCGTGGTGTGGGGCAAGGACCCCCTATGGGGCAGGGACATGGTGTGGGGCTGGGAGCCGGTGTGGGGCAGGGGCACGGTGTGGGGCCGGGACCGTGGCCTCCAGGGGCTGCGGAGCCAGGACCTTAGTGTGGGGCAGGGACCCCCTATGGGGCAGAGACCCCGGTGTGGAGCAGGGACTTAGTGTGGAGCAGGGACAAGGGTGTGGGGCAGGGCAGGGACCCTGGTGTGGGGCAGGGAGCCTGGTGTGGGACAGGGGCTTCGTGTGGGGCAGGGAGCACAGCCCTAGGTGGACTGTGGGGCAGCGCAGGGACCCTGGCGTGGGGCAGGGACTCAGTGTGGGGCAGGGACCCAGCGTGGGGCAGGGACACGGCCCCATTCGGGCCGTGGGGCAGGGAGCCAGTGTGGGGCAGGGACCCAGCGTGGGGCAGAGCCGCGGCCCCATGCGGGCCGTGGGGCAGGTGGGCCGCCCCACTCCGCCCCCCGGCGCGGGGCCCACGCGGGGGCCGGGGGGCAGCGGGGGGCGGGCGGGGGCGGCCCGGGCGCACAATGGGGCTCTCAGGCGCGGACAGAGGCGCTTTGTGCGCGGGCACGTGACGGGGTCAGCGCGGGACGCCGGGGCCCCTCCGCCGGGGCGGCCCCGCGGCCCCACAGCGCCCCACAAGCCCCCGCAGCCCCCCGAGGGCCCCCGCAGCCCCTGCAGCGCCCCACAGGCCCCGCGCCAACCCCCATAGGCCCCAGAGCGCCCCACAGGCCCCCACAGGGCTCGACAAGCCCCCAAGGGCCCCACAAGCTCCTCTCGGGCCCCCGGGACCCCCCGTCCCTACAGGCCCCCCCGGCGCCCCGAGGCCCCCCGGGCTCCGACGGGCGGGGCCGGGCGGCGGCGGCGAAGGGGTTAAGCGGGGCGGCGCTGTCCCTTTAAGGGGCGGGGCGCGGGAGCGGTGACGTTCGGCGCTCGGCCCCGCCCCCGGAAGTGGCCGGCGGTGGCGGCGGGCGGGCGGAAGGCGGAAGTGGGGCGGGAGAGAGACCCCGGGGGGGGCGGGAGGAGGCGGAGACCCCCCCCCGCCCGCCTCGGCACCGGCACGGTGAGTCCCGGCCGCTCGCGGGGGCCGCGCCGCCCCTCCCCGGCCCCTCCCGACGCCGCCCCTTCCCCCCCCGCACCCGTCACATCCCCCCCAACCCCCCCGCCGTCACAGCCCCTCCCCCACACCGGTTACCCCCCATCAACCCTCCCCCCCGGTCACAGCTCCTCCCCCTGCCCCCCACCCCCCCGAGCTGCCCCCAGCCCCCCCGAGCTGCTCTTATTCCCCCCCAGCCCCCCCGAGCTGCCCCTATCCCCCCCAGCCCCCCCCCGCTGCCCCTATCCCCCCCAGCCCCCCCCCGCTGCCCCATCCCCCCCAGCCCCCCCCCGCTGCCCCTATCCCCCCCAGCCCCCCCCCGCTGCCCCTATCCCCCCCAGCCCCCCCCGCTGCCCCTATCCCCCCCAGCCCCCCCTCGCTGCACCAGCCCCCCCAGCCCCCCCTCGCTGCACCAGCCCCCCCAGCCCCCCCCCGCTGCCCCTATCCCCCCCAGCCCCCCCTCGCTGCACCAGCCCCCCCAGCCCCCCCTCGCTGCCCCAGCCCCCCCAGCCCCCCCTCGCTGCCCCTATCCCCCCCAACCCCCCCGAGCTGCTCCTGCCCCCCCCAAGCTGCCCCATCCCCTCCATCCCCCCCCGAGCTACCCCTATCCCCCCCAGCCCCTCTTGAGCTGCCTTCAGCCCCCCCCAACCTGCCTTACCCCCCCCAGCCCCCCCTCCGAGCTGCCCCTATCCCCGCCAGCCCCCCCGATCTGCCCCTGCCCCCCCCTCGGGCCGCGCCGCTTCAGTGCCTCCAACTCTCTTTATTTTGCTTTTCAGGGAGAAGGGACAGCGATGGCGGCGGTGACCTAGGCCCCGCGGGGCCAGGGCTGGGGCCGGGGCCGGGCCGCCGGGATGGAGCCGCGGGAGCGCCCGGGTGCCAGCGCGGCGGAGCGGGGCGGCTCTCCCTGCCGGCACCGGGAGCCGAGCGGTGCGCGGCCCGTCGCGGAGAGCTTCGTCCCTAGGAGCCCGGAGCGTCCCTGCGCCAGCGAGGAGCCGTGTGAGGGCCGAGACGGGGGCCACCCGTCCCCGTGGGGCGGCGGCGGGGGGTGGACGGCCCGCGCCGCCGAGGACAGCACCGCCTGGAACAGGAGCTGCGACCCGGGGCGGCCGTTAGCGCTCGAAGACGACGACCTGCCCTTCCTGGGCTCCGAGGGCCCCGGCGCCGGCCCCGAGCGCTCCTGCCGCTGCCAGGGCGAGAGGTCGGTGCCCCCGAGCCCCTTCGCTGAGCAGAGGGACGGATCCTGCAGCGTCGCCTGCCACCGCCGGGCCGCCGAGGCCCCGGAGCTGCGCGGCCGGCCCCGAGGCCGGGAGGAGGGCGAGGAGGACGGCGCCAGCGACGAGCCGCTCGGCCCCGGCCGGGCGCCGGGCGGCCGCAGGACCAAGAAGCGCCAGAGGCCCCGCTCTGCCCCCAGGGAGGAGGGCCGGGAGCCCGGGAAGCGCGAGGGCCGCCCGGGGCCGGGCCGGAGGCACAGGCCGCCTCGGAAGAGGAGCCAGGCGGAGGGGCCGCGGGACGGTGGGGCCGAGGCCACGTGGCCGGGGGAGGCGCTGGCCCGGCTCTGCCTGGCCCGTTCCAGGGCGCTGCTGGAGGCGGCGCTGGCCCACGCGCGCGGGCTGTGCGTGGAGGTTGGCGGCCGCCTGCTCTGCTCCTGCGGCCGCCTCGGCGCCCGCGACCTGGGCTCGGCCCGGGCCAGCGTGAGGACCTGGGGCCAGCGGGTGGGCCAGCAGGCCCGCAGCGGCTCGGCTCGGGCCGGCCGGTGGCTCCGCGCCGGGGCGGAGCTCTTCCTCCGCCTGCTCTGGATGCTCTGCGCCCTGCTCTTCCTCGTCGTCATGCTGCTCCTGGGCAGCCTGCGGCTGTGCGGGCGCCTGTGCGCGGCCGCGCTGGTCGCTGGCGCCGGCCGGCTGGGCGGGACCGGCCGCGGGGCCCGGCTCCTCGCGCTCCTCGACGTCTCCGTCCTCCACCGCACGTGGAGCCTCTTCAAGGAGACCAGGACTTGCCGGAACCTCTGGGACTGGCTGCGGACGTGGCGCGCTCCCCCCTGGGCGCCCGGCGGGCCGAGGGCGGACGGGCTGGGGGACGCCGCGCCCGGCCCCGACGGCGGCCCCCCCGGCGCCGGCTCGAGGGAGGAGGTGGCCCGGTTGCTGGCCCTGGCGGCCGTGCCCGAGGAAGAGCTGAACCCCTTCCAGGTGCTGGGCTTGGAGGCGACGGCGTCCGACGCGGAGCTGAAGAAGGCCTATCGCCGGCTGGCGGTGCTGGTGCGTGAGCCCCGGGGAGCGGCGGGCTGGGGGGGCCGGGGGCTGGCGGCTGGTTACGGGGCATCGCCCCGCTGAGACGGGGTGCTGATGCTCTGCCCTCGCGTGGCTCCTCGCGAGCTGCCCGGGGCCTCGCTGCTGTTCTGCCCCCCCCGCTGCCGGCTCTGCCCCCCCCGCTGCCGGCTCTGCCCTCCGCGTCGGGGCAGTGGGGCTGGGCGCTGGCGTCTCTTGGGCTGCTTGGGGGAAGGAGAGGGGCCGGTTTTGACCCCGCAGAGCCGCGTCCTGCCTCCTGCTAGACCAGTTTGTCCGTAACGTGGCGCTGAGCCCTCGGACCTCGGCGCAGATGTGCTCTGTCCCAGTCGAACTCGCCAGCTTCATCTTCACGTGTCGTTTCCAGGTTCACCCAGACAAGAACGAACACCCGCGAGCGGAGGAGGCCTTCAAGGTCCTGCGAGCGGCCTGGGATATCGTCAGCAACCCGGAGAAGAGGAAGGAGTACGAGATGTGAGTGGGCCGAGCCGGGGGAGGCACTGGGGGGGTCTGGGGAGAGCACGGCCTGGCACCTCGGTGCGCTGCCCTCGCGCTGCCGGGGGCTGCCCACGTGGGCCCCCCCGCAGGGCTCTGACCCCCAGCTTTCTCCCCGTCGTGGCCGCAGCAAGCGGATGGCAGAGAGCGAGCTGACGAGGTCCGTGAGCGAGTTCCTCACCAGGCTGCAGGACGACCTGAAGGAGGCCATGAACACCATGATGTGCAGCAAGTGCCAGGGGAAGCACAAGTAGGTCCCAGGGCTCCAGGCGTGGCCGCACGTGCGCGGTCGCGGTCTGCCGGGGGTTTGTGCTGCGCTGACGGTGTCCCTGCCTGAGAGGCTGCGCCGGTGACTGTGCGAGGAGGAGCGTGTTTGCTTGTGACTGCGGGGGAAGTGAAGGAACCGGGCGCGCTTCAGACTGTCCCTGCTCTCCATGAAGTCTGGGGGCCCCAAAACAATCTGGGAGCGAGGGGTTGCTACAAGAGAGGCAATTTGGGTCTCTCTGCAACAGGCCAAACCAAAGCACTGCTTGATTCTTGCCCCGTCCCTCGAGGGGAGGGGAAGCAAAGCCAGGCCTGCTGCTCTCAGGGTCTGAGACGTCTCCTGTCGCTGCAGGCGGTTTGAGATGGACCGTGACCCGCTCAGCGCCCGCTACTGCGCTGAGTGCAGCAAGCTGCACCCCGCGGAGGAGGGCGACTTCTGGGCCGAGTCCAGCATGCTGGGGCTGAAGATCACCTACTTTGCCATGATGGACGGGAAGATCTACGACATCACGGGTGGGTACCGAGGCAGCGGCAGCTCCCAGGGCTGCGGAATTAACGGCGCTGCCCGCGGAGCCTCCTCTGCCGCTAGCAGAGGCTGCGGTCGGCGCTTGGCCCTCTCCGCTGGGCGAGGGAGCGACCGGCCGGGGATCGCCGCCTCCGGGCCTGCCTGACCGGCCGTGCGTCTCCCCGCAGAGTGGGCCGGCTGCCAGCGGGTCGGCATCTCTCCGGACACCCATCGCGTCCCCTATCACATATCGTTCGGGTCGAGGAGCGCCGGGCCGAGCGGGCGGCAGAGGTCAGTGCCGGAGCTGCTGGGGCTCCCTCCGCGCTGTGCCGCTCGCGGAGCCGCGGGATGGGAAACGGCAGCAGCGCCCGGTGCCTGCTGGGGCGCCCCGAGGGCCCGGCTGCCGTCCCGGGGAGGGGGGAGTTGAGGGGGGTCTGGGCCGCGCCTGACCCTGCTGCCCCCGCGCCGCGCCCGACCTCCCTCCCTTCTCTGGGGAGACGGAGCCTCCGGGCCCGGGAGCTCCCCGAGCCGCCCAGCGCCTGCCTTCCTCCCGCAGGGCCTCCTCCAAAGGCAGCCCCGCCTCCGCCGCCGACCTGCAAGACTTCTTCAAGCGCGTGTTCCAGGGGAGCTCGGCACAGGTGCCCGGGGGGGCCTTCTCCCCCCCGCCGCCACCCACGGCACCCGCGGGGGCAGCCACCTCCGCAGGGACGCCCCCGAAGACGGACGGCGCTGCCCCGAAGGGGGACGCGAAGCACAAGAGGCGGAAGAAGGTGCGTCGGCCTTTCCAGCGCTGAGCGAGCCGCTGGGAGCCGAGGGGCGCTGGGGACCAGCCGGGCTGGAGGCTGGGAGCGCCAGAAGGAAGCGAAAGCCCTCGGCTTGGTGCTCGTGGGCTGTCTGGGTGCCCCCTGGGCGGGGGGAGACCGTGCTCTGTTGGGCACTAAAAGGGCTCTTTCAAATAAAAAAAAATCTATTTTTTTTTTTTAAGTAATCTACATATTTAAAAGAAACCAGGGAGTTTCAATGTGGCTAATATGAGCGTGAAGAAGCGTGTTGGAGCCAGCGATACCAAAGAAGCCTAGTGGGGCCCGGGGGCCTCCCTGGGGACGGCTGAGCAGGGAGGCCGTGGCTGGGCCGCGCCGGACAGACCGCGGCGTCTGTTCAGGGTTATTTTAAATGTTCAGGTGACGTCTCCGTTTTGCTGAACGCCCGGTTTGCTCCCTGGCCAGGAGCAGGGTGCAGCAGCTGCCTCGAGCACCTCGTGGCCGCCGCTGAGGTGCAGCGAGTGACCGCAGTCGCTGGTTGGGCTCAGCCGGCTCGCGCCCAGCTGCTCCTTGTTGCAACGCGGAGCTCAGCTCTTCTGTTGCTCGCCGGGTACCGGACCCGCGCGCCTCCGCGGCAGCCCTGCGCCGGGGGCGGGTGGGTTGGTCTGCCAAGACCAGAGCTGTCTGCAGCGGGAGTCGCCCGCGGTCTTCCAGCAGGACCGCCGGCCACAGCAGCGCGTGAGCTTTGTGATGTGTTCCTCCCTGCTGCGCCGGTGCCGCAGGGCCGGCGTTTGCTGCCCTCGCCCTGAGCCCTCGAGTCTTTCCCTGCCCACGCGCTCTGGGCCAGGACCACACCGCAGGAGAGGTTTCCCCTGAGGAAATCGACATTAAGCTGCTGCTTTTCCTTCACGTGCAGCCTGGGGGGCCAGAAGCCCGGTGAGAGCTGCCTGGGGGACTTTTGGAGGGGCACACAAAGCTCACAAGGCCCCAGCCCGGTGGTGGAGCTGGGGCAAGGCAGGCAGCCTCTTCTAGCACAGTTTTTTTTTTCTCTTCTAAACCAGGTTTTCTTTTTGCTTGTACATATCTATTTGTTACTGTGTGCATCCCCTTTCTATAAATATATCTGAAAATCGAGTACGTCAGCCTGTGCTCTTCCTTTCTCCCCAGCACGGCGCTGTCTAGCCGTGTTCCCCAGGCACCGCTACCTGGCTCTCCCGTGCGCTTCTGACCTTGCTGGTTTTGCTCTTCCAGCTCCAACTTTGCACTAAGCTTGAAGGAACCTAAGCATGTTCCTTTAGCGCTAGGAAGCAGAGCTTTTGGTTTTTTAGAGTTAAGTCAGGGCCCAGGAGACCATCATGGCTCCCTGCTGAAATCATGAGCTGTGTTAACAAATGGTTTTTGCTAAGACACACGTGAGTGTCCGGTACCTCCCTGAGCCCCTGAAGCGGTTAGTGTTTCCCTGCAGTCCGGTCTGCGTGCGTGAGGCAGGAGCGAGGAGACGGCGCTGGTCCTCCATGGCGAGTAACGGTCCCCGGCAGCCTGACCTACTTTGCACAAGTTTCCCCTGTTGTGCAACAGCCCGGCAGCGAGTGCAGCCACGTGGCCAGCGACCGCCGCGCTTGGAGGGGCTGAGCCTCGCAGGCTGCCCACGCGCTGAGGCAGCTTCGTGGAGGGGAGCTGGTGGCTCCTGCCGGCGCATCCGAAAGCCGACACGGCTGGAAGATCAATCCGGAGGCTGGCGCGAGCTGTGGCACAGCGCTGCCTTCCAACGCCTCAGCCCATCCCTTGGACAGTCCTGCCTAAGCTGAACTGCCGCATGACTCGTTGACGCAGGTCATGTTTGCTTTCCGCTAACCTTTTTGTACTCCCAGCTCTGAGCAGCTGGGTTTTAAAGGGTAGCGTACTTCTTTCTTATCTCTTTTGTTAAATTAAAGTACGGTTTGAAGAAGTCTGCCTCTTCTGTGCAGGGGGGTGCTGGGAGGGAGGCGGGAGTCTGCACTGGTTCCACGTGCTCTCCCTGTGCAGCTGCTCTCATTCTCCCAGCGAGAGGCTGTTATTGCAAGGACACAGCTCTAGTCTCTGTAAGTAAGTTCTTTATTATGGGGGAAGTATATAAAACATGAGGGTGAAGAGGAGGCATAGATTGGTTACTCTTCCCATTAATCAGCAGTTCTCCCCTTGTAGGTGCCTTCCAGTTGCTGCACGGTTACATGGAGGTTAGCTCAAAGGTAACATGCATGCGTGACCTGACCTCGCTCCCTGCAGCTCAGCTGCGTTTCTCTCTTCACCAGAACACCAAGAGATAAAGCCCGAATGAGGATCTTCCTTAGAGACAAAGGAACCCGTGCTAAAAGCCCCACATGCAAGTGCGTTACACACCAGCCGGAGTGGTCCCTGCCCCCTCGCCAGCGTGCCCAGCACTCATCCGTCCTCCAGCCTTACCCCGGCAGAACATGCTTTGCTTTCCAGCCAGCACATAACACAGCTCTGACATCCCCTCTCCTTCCTCAGGCTTTGCCTCCTTCTCCGCGGGAAGCGCTGCGCGTAGCGGTGGGCGTGCCAGGCCTCAGTATTTGTTGATGCCGAAGACGCGCACTCCGTGAAACTGGGGCAGCTTGGGCAGGAGGACGCTGAGAAGGGAGGTTGTGTTGATGACGAAGTGTGCAGGGTCGTATTTGGTGTAAAAGCTGGTGAGCAGGTAACTGGGGGAGAGAGAGACCCAAAATCAGTTCCGTACAGTTCAGCTTTCCTCTCTCCTTCCCTCCCACCGCCCCCAGTGTGGTCACGAGTCGAGGATTGCAGGTGCCGTTCCAACTGTGGAAGCACTTTCCAGCGCCCAGGACCTATCAGTGCCAAGCACCGCTGTGCTGGCAGATGCCTCGCGCTCTTGTTGCACCCTAGAAACTCCCATGAGACCTCCTTGCTCGTTTCCACCTTGTTTAGCAGAGCCCGCTCCGCTCGATCACGCGTGGCAGCAACACTCACAGCACCACGGGGGAGATGCTGAGGAACTTGCGGGACGAGGTGCACTGCATCCCGTAGTCGATCTGCTCCCAGTGCGTGAGGAGGCGATCCTTGCCCTGGTCCGGCGTTTCGAACGGCGTCCCTTTCACCGTGTGCAGCAGCAAGTACATGACCTGCAGGTGCCAAGCAAAGAGGCGTCTGGGCCAGGCCGTTCTGACGCGCGGTGCTCTTGGGGCCCAGCAGCACGGGATGACAGCACGGAGCCCTGCGGCTCCCGGATGCGGGGCGGGAGGGAAGGGACCCGCCAGCTCTGGTCAGGTCAGGACCAGAAAGGTACTTTCTGCATCGCCACAGCTATTTCCCACGCCAACAACCTTTCATCAGCTACAACTTCCCCACGGCAACCTCAGCGAGGAGGAATCGGGTCTAAGAGTGTTTTATTCAGTGCCCTGCAGAAACCAGGGTCTTGCTCGTACCCTGGGGACGCAGAACAGTGCCCAGCACAGCACGTGGTACTGTGAACAGCCAACTCAAGCCGCGTGCCACAGCCCTGAGGGAAAAGCGGGCCAAACTTTGACTAACCAGGTTGTGAATAACATTGGTGAGCGTCCAGACCACAGGAATGCTGAAGAACGGGATGCTGAGGAGAACAATATGGAGGACTCCCACGGAGATCATGTATGCCAGCCAGATCCCCCGGCTGTTCATCACCCGCGTGTTAGGATTCACCTCGCTGTGCGCCACGCCAACGTTCATCCTAGAGGATAAAGGCAGAGGCTTTCAAAGGTCTCTTTGAGGAGAAATTTTTCTTAAATCTCTGTAATTCTAAACCTGCAGACAGGGCTTTGGGCATGACCCCAGTTCAACGGTCTTCCTGCGACATCTCTCACCCAAGCTTCCTCAAGCGCTTCAAATTCCTTAATGCACCTCTAATGCCAGCTCCCTAATTAGTGACTCTATCTCCCCCTTAACAATGGGAGCACAAAGGCAAAGAGAAAGGAAAGGAGTTCACATCCCAGCTGCCAACCCTCCTCCTGCCCCAAACCCCGGATCTCGCTCTACAGAACCTCCGGGAACGAAGGAAGAACCACGTCCTCACGGAGCTCGTCCTCCACCCCCCCTCCTTGCCTCATCCCCTCCTGCTCCCCACCTCACCTGGCTGGCAGGCGCAGCCCCTGGCAGCCCGGCTCCGCAGTGCCTCTGTGCGCGGGGGGGACAGAAAGTGAGCACAGCCTCCGAGGGAGGTGCTGCCCTCCCCCGAGAGCCACACACCCCGCTCCCCCCACGCTCCTCTCCTTCCTCCCCACGGCCCCTGTCCCCTGCCCCTCGTCCCCATCCCTCCCCACGGCCCCTGTCCCCTGCCCCTCGTCCCCGTCCCTCCCCACGGCCCCTGTCCCCTGTCCCTCACCCCCCCATCCCTCCCCACGGCCCCTGTCCCCTGTCCCTCACCCCCCCATCCCTCCCCACGGCCCCTGTCCCCTGTCCCTCACCCCCCCATCCCTCCCCACGGCCCCTGTCCTGTGCCCCTCACCCCCATCCCTCCCCACGGCCACGCACCCCTGCCCCTCGCCCCCCATCGCTCCCCGCCCACGTTCCCCTCACGCCCCTGTCCCCCCCGCCCTGTGCTCTCCCTCCCCTCGCACCCTCGCCGCGGCCCCCGTCCCCACCCGGCGCCTCCGCAGGCCTCAGCAGCCGTTGCCAGGACCCTGCCCGCCTTCGGGCTCGTCTCCAGGAAGTCCCTCGCGTCCGGTCCGCCGCGCCCATTGGCTGCTCTGCAGGCATTCTCGTACTTCTATTGGTCATTTTATCTGTCGCTCGGAGATGTCCCGCCCTCCGCGAGATGGGAGCCCAATACCAGACCCAAGGCGCCCATGAGGAGCGGCCAATCGCCAGGTGCGGTGTTGGGAGGTGGTGACACACCGCCGGCCCAGGAAGCGCGGCCGCCATTGGGCAGTGGGCTTGTTGGCGTGGGCGGGGCCGCGAGCCGAGCTGCGGGGGCGACAAGATGGCGGCGGAGACTGTGGAGCTCCATAAGCTGAAGGTACCGGCCCGCGCCGCCGCTGCCGCCCCGCCGCCCCCGGCCCCGCCTCGGGCCCCTGCGGCGGCCGCCTCGCCGCCCGCCTGGGGAGGGGCTCCGCGCCGCCGTGGCCTGTCCCAGCCGAGGGGGCCCGGGCCTGCCGCCCCCGGGGGCCGCGGCCTGCTGAGGCGCCACCCCCGCCGGGGCCGGGCTCCCCGGTGCCGGGGCCCGGCTCTCTCCCGGGCCCCGCGGGCGGCTGGCGCCGCGCAGGCACGTGGAAGGCCCCCGCCAGCCCGCCCCGGCCCGGGGGGCCCCGCTGCCTCGTGTCGGATGGAGATATTCGCCCCCCCCTCGCGTAGCGGGGGGCTCTGGGGCCCCTCGGAGCTGTGGGGCGCCCCGGGGTTGCGTCCCGCTCTCCTGCAGGGCGTCGCAGGCAGCTTCGGTTTGTGACCAGCCCTTTCTCGGGCCACCTGCTGTTGTCCCCACCAGCCGGTGCCGGCAGCATCGTGAATAATATATGTATGAGTGGAAATACGTTCAGCAGAAGGACTTGACTGCAAAGTAGTTATGTTTGTGCAGCGATGGGTCTCTCATGTGACAGTCTCTAAAGAGTAATCCTGCTTTGCCTTTGATTAAATAACTAGATTATTTAGACTAGCACCTGGGAATACAGAAATGTGGCTGGTGTTTAACATAGGGAGGGAGTCTTAACGGCTCCTGAAAATATAACTGTTAAGTTGTCTCGGTTTGTTTGTCTGCCTCTTTTTTTTCTTCTTTTTGACTCACTTGTTTATTGGTGTGTTCATGTATATTCCACATATGTGAGCGAATTGTGCACACTAACTGGGATCTTCTGTTTTGTAGCTGGCTGAGTTGAAACAAGAATGCCTGGCCCGGGGCCTGGAAGCAAAAGGGAATAAGCAGGATCTGATCAACAGACTCCAGGCGTACCTCGAGGAGCACGGTGGGTAGAGCGCCCTGCCTGCGGCTGGTGTCTCGATTCCAGAGCCCTTCTGGCAAGGTTCACTGGGGGTGGGGACCAGCTGGGCTTTTCTTGGCTTAATATTTCTCATTAATGGGTTCCTTTCTGAAGTTGTTATGAGCAGTGAATGTTGCTTAGGATTGCCTTGGGCTTGTCAGTGGTGAGAGATGTTCTGGGCTTTGCCCTTTGGGAGTTTTGCAGATAGGTGTGCTGTTTTTGCTGCCAGGCCTGGCAAGTGTTCACGTGGAACTCCCGTGTGGAAAAAGAGGCCTTACTTGAGTGCTGACCTGTAACTGTCTTTGTTTCTCACCTTGTCACTTCCTGAATTTTTCTCAGTAGACTTTAAGTAGTATCTTTGGCTTCTCAGATAATTTGCAACTGCAATTGCAATCTCTGCTGTCTTTTTTCCATTAGCTGAAGAAGAGGCAAATGAAGAAGATGTGCTGGGAGAAGAAATAGAGGTAAAGCTCCTTCCTTTGGGTAACTACACTAGCAGTCTGCGCAGGGGTTCTGGCTTGCCTGGCTGTGTGCGGCCTGCAGGTGGCTGTGTCGGATGTCACTGCACAAGTTGACAAGATACTGTGTGATGAATCCAGTGCCACGTTTATTTTAAAGCACCATCATAACTGGTTGTTGGGTCCAAACCAACCATTTCTTATGCCGAAGGTTCAGTGTTGCTGCATTAGCGTGCAGAACATGTGAATATGTGTTATTGTTGTGACGGTTTCTTGAAAAATGTGTAACTTTGGTACGTGGCTGCTGTTTCAGAATTTGATAGTTCTAACTATGCTCAGTAGGATGCACGCTGCATTGGCTGTTAAAGACAAAAACATGGGGCTAATGTCAGTTGCAGTTTGTGCTTTTAAGAAAGAATACGTATGAGGAAAAAGTTGCCTAGCTGGTGCCCTAAATGTGGGCGGATACAGGCTTGTCTGGGTTGTCTGTGGAAGTGAGCCTTAAAGCTGAGGGGTTTATGTTGTGCGAAAGGTAAAGAGATCCCAGCTGAAAAAGTGCTCAGTGCTTAAAATGCCAGAAAGCTGTTTCTTCTACTCATTAGTGTCAAGCTTTTTGCTACTTGGCAAAGATGTAGCCCTGCAAGTATATGTAAAATATATGGAAACTTTCTCGCCACTTCCCCAAAAAGTATTTAAGATAAATGAAACAAGGCTGACTAGAGTCACGTTAGGTATCGAGCATGTGCACTGCGTAGTTTCTGTGTTACCTGCTGGCTCTGACTGCAGACTTGACAATGTTTCTTTCAAATCATTTCCAAAGCTTTGTGAAGTCCAAGCTTTCTGATGAGGGATTAGCCTTAGAGAAAACAAATAAGAGTCTGTATGCATGAAAGCTGGCATTGTTCAAACACTGATAGTCTGAGGCTGTGACCACATAATATTATTTCTTACTACAAACCTTGCCTTATTAGACTAGCTTAAACAACGGTGGGGAAGAAGACAGACAAGCTCTCAAGCACTTAAGCTGCTTTTTCAAACTTGAAGAAGGGCTTAAGTGAAGCACAGGTCAAAGGCAGTGTCACTTATGTTTAGAAACTGGCTAGTCGTTGTCTCTGGTGCTCCTGTGTTTTACTAGCTGCTCTGATATATAATTCAGAAGTCCCTAAATATACGCGCACAGAGTTCTAGACACGTGCCTCTTAAACCGCTGAGAATCCGTAAGACTTGACAACGTCCCTGCTGTGATTTCTCCCTCACTTAGCTGGCTGGAATATTATCTGACCTCTTCTCAACTCATTGACTTGCAGGAAGAAGAGCAGAAGCCGGTAGAGCCACCCGTCAAAGTAGAAGAGCCTCCTGTAAAATCGCCTGATGTGTAACTATCCTTTTGGAATAGGCCAGAGCAAACTTGTGGGGAATAGCTGTAATGCAGGGGTGTATGCCTGGGAGAGAATTTGCCTTCTCCAAATGCTCACTGACTCCTTTACCAGGCTTGGTGAGACTCTCCTGAGGCTAAAGGGGTTCCTGTCACTGCGGCAAGGGGCACTTGAATTCTCCGCTTAGGCACAGTTTCTCTTGTTGGTGATGTTACAAGAATGTGTTTTACTCTCTGGCAGCCAGTGCAAGCAGCCAGCAAGGGCCTGTTTTTGCCTGCCTTTGGCCGCAGGAGAGTGGAGAAAACAGTTCCTGCTAGGAGGGGACGGAGTGATGAGCCTGGGGGGTGGAGGGTTGGCACAAAGCCTCCCTTTGCCATCGAAGCCCGTGTGATCCGGTGCCTGGGCATCGTGCTGGCCCTCGGCAGGGTGGGGTGGACGCCTCTTGGCTTCCACGTGTGTGCATGTGGGAGGCTGCTGCGGGTGCCGGAGGGAACCTGAGGCAGAAGATGGCGATGAACTTTGCAGAACCCTGTTCTGGAGGCTTGCACTGAGATGAGCCTGTGCTCGCACGTGCCTTTGGGGCACGCATTAAAGCAAAAGCACGGCTCTGGCCCTCTTTGCCTCAGCCTCGGCCCCGTGTGCTGGTGCCGTGGTTCGCCTACGTGGGCGTTTTCCCCTAAACGGCGTGGAAAGCGTGAGGCGAGCCCGCAGTGCCGCGGGGAGCGGGGAGCGGCAGCGCCGGGACGGCGTTCGGGCGGGAGGGGGCGTCCTGCGCCTGCCGCTCTAGAGCCGCGCCGGAACGCCGGCGAGCGGCGAGTCCCGGCTCCTGGGCCGAATTGCTTCCTGTGAAAGTGTCATTAAACCATTACTACCTTTCAGGGCATAAAATGAGAAACCTGTCCAGGAATCTGGAACAAAAGCAGCACATTTTTCTAAATGGGAGACCTTAATGAGGCTGGCTGTGACCCACTGTTTTATGGGAGTTGTTTGGAGGAGGATGATGCTATTTCATTTAGCCTGGGAACTTCCGAACTTTGTCTCTTCCTCTTTTGTTTTCTCCCTCGAGCCTCAGCTCTGTTTTCAGAGCATAAACTTTGGAGCACGCCCACTCCATTATATTTTCGTTTAGTCTTTTTACTGGTCCTGCTGTTGTCAGCTGCACATTGTTAAAGAAGTGTGTGTTTGAAATGGAGCCTGAGCTGGGGATGCTGGTGCTGACCTGGGGAAAGTTGCCTGTGGCTGTCCCATGAACTAGAACAGAACAATCCTTTGTATTTGAGGGCCATAAAGAAATAAAGCTCTTCAGGGCATGCAGTTGAGGCTTTTGGCTTCTAACAAGAGCTGAATGTTACTGTTAAGAGCCTTAAGAAGTGCAGTAGGTTATTTGCTATACGTGGCCTCTTGCTGCAATAACCACCCAGCAGTCTGAGATGCATGTGCAACACCCCACTTTGAATTGCAGAATGTTTCTCTTGCCTTAAGCAAAGTTAATTCTGCCTTCAAGCCTCCATGGAGAATGGGTGAGAGTATTGCGGGTGGTTCTTGTGCCTTCAGCTCCTTTAGGGCTTCCAGCCTGCTTCCCATCGCTGCTAAGGGAATTCGGGAGCGTGGACTGACTGCTCAAGGCACTCGTTGGGCTAGTGGGAGAACCCATGGCTGTGCCTTCACCGGGACATACCTGTCCTTCCTCTAATGCACCCTAGACCTTGGTTATAAGTTCCACTGTCTTCATACTACACTTCAGCATTGACACCTGGGCTCTAGACTTGAAGATGTTTGTTGCTCTGATAAGGGGGTTGATGGCCTATGGCTGCCGTCTTTTTAAAAACAGACCCTCAGTTATTACGAAGGTGGCTCTGATGCCAGAGATGGGAGGCAAGGAGGCGAGCCCTGACACCCACCCCCTGAGACATGGATGTGAAGCTAGTGGGATTTGTTCTGACTTATCTCTTTTCCAACATCTTTAGGAGTACGGAAAAGAAAGTAGTGAAAATAACATCAGAAATATCGCAGATGGAGGTAAGGTTCTTTCTGCCACTTCATCCTCTTCTCTGATGTGTCTGTTTCCTTTCTCATTTTACATAAAATCCCTTTTGTATGTTGCTGAGACTGTGTCAGTGTTTCCATTGTAAACCTGCTTTATTTTTCCTTGATTTTTATATTAATGACCAGTCACTGGTTGTAGACTGACCTGGCAGGGTGTTGACCCCATGGCACATTTCATTTTGACACTAGATCTTAAGGAATGTTTCTCTCAATTGTCTGTTAACGTCTCTTTCCTTGTCGATCACTACCGTTTCTTTCTGCCACCAACCACCATTGACCCTACCTCGGTATTTCCAACTTAGCAAAGACAAGCTGAATCATTGCTGGTGTGTCACTCCAGTGCAGGCAAAGACGGACTTGGCCCCGTAGCATCCTCCTAGTTTGGATTATAAGGTTGATAGACTTGAACTGCCTCCATATTGCTGTAGCGTATGAATCGTATTTCCCTTCCTACTATAGCCAACATGAAAGGCACCACTGCAGAGTTCACCAGGCTGTGGAATATCCTTGTCCCCTGGGAATTGCTGCAAGCCTGATTGCTTCACACATGTACAACTACAAAGCTTCAGGGAATAATCAGTTAGGGATGGACTGATATGAGCTAGCAGATCATCTCATCTTTATCTTCTGTAACTTTGTCACTTATTTGCTGGGCTTATTTAAAATAAACACCCTAGAAGCTGCTGATTCCTCTGGGAAAACTTTGCAAAACTTTGAGTTTCAGGAATCTGATTCTGTTTCTCTAATTTTCCCCTGTCATTATTTTTTTCACTCAAGCTCCATAAGAAAGGAATTGGTATGAAAACATGATTCTTGTCTCCCTGCTGTTCACCCACTACTTTGGAGTTTTAATCTTCTGTTTGTGACACGATCATTTCCACAGCAACCAGGGGTGATGTCGCAAGTGGAGGATTATGACCTCAGCTAAAGGAGTAATGGAGAGAAAGACAGAACCTGGTGTAAACTGGGAGTGTTGCTAAAGGAGTGGTTTTGCCCATGCTTTGGGGGCTGCTCTTGGCAATAGTTGCTTAAAGAGCTCATTAAGCAAACTTGCTGAAATTACACTTAATTTTTTTCCAAATTTTGCCAGACCTTTTCACAGGGAAACCACTCTTTTAATGAATGTAAATCAGTCTCAATAGAATCATGATCTAGATGTTTGAAGATAAAAGGGAACATTTTTTCACATAATGCATAATGAGAGGCCATTGTAGTAGGATATTTAGATGCCAGAAGTACAGATGAGTTCAAAAAGCAAGGAGATGATTTCATAGCAAAAAAGCCCATCAGGGTTAAATGAAGGCAAATGTGAGTACAGCTTATAATTCAGGATGTCGTTAGCTGTGGATTACGTGGGGCTGGGAAGGCATACAGGGGGCAGACCACCTATTTGCTTTGATCTTAACGCTGTTCTAACATCTACTTATGGTCACTGTCAGACAGGATGCTAAGGTGGAGGAAGCCTTTATTCTGAGCTAGTATGGCCTTTCTGTAGTTGAGAGTCCTTTCAAAAGCTGCCTGTTTGGGTATTTCTTTTGAGTGTTCTTACTCTTCAAAGTGTTGGAGAAAGAAAAAGGAAATATGGCTTGACCTGAATTATACACATCTTTCTCAGTCTTCAATATGTATCTTCTCAGTTGAATTAGAAGTTCTTTAGTCTCGACACCGTCAGAAGTGAACTGTAGTTCCTGATCTATCTCTTCTAAACATTTATGTTTTGATGCAAATATTTATTACACTCCTCACTGTGTTTTTGGCTAAAGTAAATGTTTCCATTAAACTAATATCTGTTTCTCTAACCTTTAAAACACCAAACACATTTTTGTGCTGTTGTGTAACCATAAAATGTTAAATATTTCCCTTAAGCTTTTAAGGGGATTTAATACTTGTAGGTGCAAACCCTTGCACTTCCAGTGTTTCCAGGCTTTTCTGCGTCTTGGGCAGTTTGCTTCAGTCCACCGGAAGCCTTGCCTGCAGCAAGGGCAACAGGCCGAGTCCTTTCTATGTAGATGAATTTCGTCTTGAATTGTACTGCTAATGACAGACTCTACTCGCAAGGCTGAGCCAACTGCATGAATAGTGTCGGTCTCTTGTGAAAAGGCTTGTGCCAAATAAATAAGTTCCCTGAAAACAAACAACCCCCCATCTCCTTTTCTAGCATATTTCTTTGGCCTTGTGCTTAGGGGGGAAAAAAAAGGAATCTTGTTTGCCTCTCTTTCTGTAAATCAGCTGAAGCTGGTTGCGCCGACCGCTTGCTTCCTGCCTCGAGGAGGGAAGTCGCAGCCACTGCCTTTGTAGTCCATGCCAGGAGCGCTGCTCCTTTGCCTTTGGCACAAGGGCTTCCCTGGGCGAGGTGTGCAGCGCTCTAGCCTGCGCGCTTGGCACGCCGGCCGTGAGCCTAGTCGCAGCCTTGTATCATCTTAAAATAGTCATCTGTCTCTGTCAGCTCCCTAGTGCCGTTCTCCTTTGGCACGTCTCCTTTCCTAGCGATGCTCACTGACTAACACCGTCATAAAATACCTTTTCCTTTCAGGTCAGTGCAAATAGAGCCCAGGAAGAAAAGCTGTCCACTGTTGCAACTGGCTGTAGCTTTTTTCTGACTACATATATATTTTATTAGGCCCATATAAGAACCATAAGACAATTTCTTTCTCAAGCATGCATCCCAGAGGTTATGGGGTGGCTTCCTGAGGGCTGGTGGAAGCTGATAGGTGCTTGCAGCATCTTTACCTGCTGGTGCAGGGGGAAGTGTGGTTTCTGCTTCCCAGACTGTGCACTTGATCTAGCAGGGCACATTGGAGCGTGAGCCCATCCCATGGTGTGTTTGCATGCCTCTTTCCTTCCGCAGTACCTTTTTCCATACACTTCAGATCTTTGCTCTTCTTCACTTGGTTCTTTTCCTCTCCCCGCTCCAGAGAATGCAGAAGAGGGCTGAACGCTTCAACGTACCTGTGAGCCTGGAGAGCAAGAAGGCGGCACGTGCAGCTCGGTGAGTCTGTTTGTAGCCTTTTCTGCTTTTCTTGCTTTGGAGACCTCTCGGGACGCTTTTGTTGGTGGCAGATTGTGTTGGTGGGCTGCAAACATGGCTATTTGCTGTGATCTGGAGGTGGGCTGGGACAGCAGCACTGGGGTGTGTAAAAAGTGAGGTGGCAGTTGCCTCCAGCCCGGACAAACTGCGGACAACAGCTAATGTGCAGCAGCCATCTGCAAGCTCTCAAGGCCAGTGGTGAGGTGGTGCTCCTCATGAGGCAGGAGGCCTGCTTATGGAAGCTGGCTGTGTGCAGTTGTGGAGTGCAAGAGCTAATGCACGCGTTACTGGTTGTTAGGAATAAAATACTGGTAAAGTATTCTGGAAAGACAGAATAATGAAAGGGAAAAGTGGTTAGTTGTGTGTTAATTGTAAATCAGCTAGTTTTTCTGGACTTTAAGGTTGCTTTTATGAAGTGGGGAATTGCTGTTTGCAGAGTAAATGTGAGAGTTGCTGCTGTAGTTAAATTAGTCGGTAATAGCAGATTCCAATTAATCTTGCCTGAAAGTTTGAGTCAAGTGCACTTATGAAAAGTGTTTGAAGGAAAAGGTCACATTTTACCAACTTTAGGACTAGGCATATCAGATACTTTCCTACCTTATATTTGCCTGAGTGTCTGACAAAGCTTTGTTTACTTTCTACAGGTTTGGTATGGCCACAGTTTCGACTAAAGGTGAGGAGGTGAAGCAGATCCAATTCATGGAGTGACCTTTCTGCAAATATTTAATTATTCCTGCAAAAAAGGTTGCTGGTGGGATTACTTTTAACTTCTGTCCCTTTTCCCAACTGTGCCCAGAAGCTCTGAGTGGGAGATTGTAGGATCCAGGATGAAAAGGACAAGTATCATTTCCCCTGCTGCTTTAGACACTTTCACCAGCATCTCCTACTTCTAAACACAAAAGATACTAGCCAGATTTTGGTATAGTACCTCTGAACACTGAACACCAAACATTCTTCAGCTTCTTTAAAAATGCCAGGTTTAACTGTCAAAACTCGCTTAGCAAGGTGAGGATGGCAGCAGTTTTACAGGTGGAGAAGCTGACTAGGAGGTGGAAAAAGTTTGGAGGCAGGTTCTGTAGTGAGTAGAGGTAAAAGCTGGGAAAAATGGGACGGCAATTCTTTGCTAGTCCTTGCGCAGACAGGTGTATGCCTTGTTCTAGCAGTGCTGTGCCTTGGCTGTACCTCTTTTCAGATGAGATTCTGCTCCTGATGTTTGTTTTCTAACTTTTTTTTCCCCCCTCACCTCCTTGTTTCAGGCCTCTCTGCAGACAGCAAACCTACGGTAAGACATGCTTCTTGCTCATAAACTATTGCTGGTCAAGCCTTTAACACAAACTGTAATTTTCTACCTGCTTGGGTAAACTGTAACTATCAAAATGGTCTGGGGAAGACACATGTGGGATGAGAGTTTAATGAAGTAGCCCACCTTGATGTTACGCTTGTACTGAATTTGATAGGTTCCATCCCTTTATAGTATTTGGCTGCCTCTTGTGACTTGCCATTTTCTCAGATAAGCTGATTTTTAGAATGAAATGCTGAAAGGAACAAAGATGGGTATTTGATTTTTGTTTCATGTGCCTGTTTTTCATTCTCTGCCTTTGTTTGAATTGCTTCAATTATGCTTCAGGAATGGAAATTATGAATGACCTGTAGTAAATTATTCTCTGCTTCTAATGGCCAATGCTGCCTTGCCTGTCTGATTTCCAAGTCTAAATAGGAAGCATCAAAGCATGCAGGGCTGAGAGCTGTGAGCACGCTGAGCAACTGGCTTAGTACTTGTATGCTTGATTGTAAAGAAGGATGAGTGGAAGATGTAACAAAGTTAATCCAAGGCAAGATCTGTCACTAGGGAAGGTTTTAGGTTTCTTTTGTGCCAAGGGCTTAAAGATTTTGCACGAACACCTGAGAAGCAAGATAGCACCAAGTTTTCCTCTGTGGAACTGCATACTGCAGAAGATCTGCCCCTGCAAGTCTGTTCAGCTGTTTCATTAGGGATAAGTGCCATAACGGTGGCTAATGCTTCCCTAGGAGAAATTTCAGTTAGGGTGGGTGATAAGTTGGAAAACTGCTTGATCAGAGGGCCTGACTAGATGTGACATAGTAGTTTGGGAAGAGTGAGGGTGCAACAGTGGTTTCTTAAGCCTATGGCAGCCAGATAGAAGTGCTAATTATTAGGAGTTTTGGCAGGTTTGCCTGAGAAGCTGTTAGTTTTTTTGTTTGTGTTGACCAGAACAGACTGCTACAGGAAAAGTACCAGGTGCAGCTGACTTAGGGTAACAGGCTGAACCTGGTGCTCCTTCAAGATGGAGAATGTGACCTGTCATATTTATCCCAGGCTTGTTTTGATGAAGCCAAGGAGCACTCCAGCAGCCTTTGGCTGTTTCATTTGGGATACTGGCTCCTGCTTCGTAGCTTCAGTACTAACAGGAGTTGTTGCCGCTGAGCGTTAGTGGAGCGCAGTGCTGAAAGGAGTGTCACTGGGACAGGTTTTCCACAAGCTGATCAGAGGGCACAGGTCTGTGTTCTGGGAGACTTTTCCAGGAAGCGGCGTTCTCCCTATCACTGCAATTTGAGTGATGATGATTTAAAAAGAAAATAAATTGTTTCCTATGTCTTTATAGGTAAACATGGATAAATTAAAGGAAAGGGCTCAAAGATTTGGGTTGAATGTCTCTTCGCTCTCCAAGAAGGTAAGGTGCATTGGCCTCCAGGATACTCTTTGCACCTCCAGATTAGCCCAGTGCTCCAGCTCATAGCATACAGTGACCGTTCAAAACCTTCTTGCTGCTTGAGATTTTACATCTTATTAATGCAGTGGCGTGGGCTCCAGACCCCAGGGGAGTCTCGTCAGCATTGTTTCCTTCATCCTTCCTCCTGTTTGTTTTGTGTGTGTGACTTTTCTATGGTTTTGAGAAAGTTATGACTGATAAATAGAGGTGTTGAATCTTAAGACTGTTCATCTGAATTTTAACATGTGAAGAGAGACCATTTAGTGGGCTGTATAATTGGTCTGTTTTCAGGCATTTGACTTGTGCAGTGTAAGTGCACATTTCTGATTGCGGTAGAAGCCAAGTCAGTAAAGACCAAGGTAATGAGCTCTCTGAAGACGAGGAGTCCGGAGCTCCCCGATAGGAAATAACTCTTTGAAGTACAAATGAGATGAGCTTTGTAGGGGGATGTATTTTGTCTTAAAGCTACTTTTTTTACCCGTGGGTGAAAAACACACAAGCTTCTGGGTGTTCCCCCTCTTCTGGTCCTCGTATGTAGCCATTGATTTAGTTCCCACCTTCCGTGCGTTGGGTTGGCTCGCTGGGGTCTGGTAGGGCGGAGGAAGCCGCGCGCTGTCCCCAGCTGGGAAGAGCTCTTAGGCTGCTCTTAGCTGAGGGGCGCTGACTGTGCTGGGAAGGCAACAGCAAGCGCTTGGAGGGGAAAGTGCGCAGGGGAGCAGAGCAGTGCGCTTGCCAGCGTTACAGTCCCCTGCTTAAACGTGTTCTGTAGCAAACTGGGGAGAAGATGAATTTAGTGTGTTTGGGGAAAGCAGATCCCCCAGAGAAGAAAGGATAAATATATACTCTGAAATTAATACAACATCCTGTACACAAAAATAGCCTTTTCCTCCGCTGGGCTTTAACAAGTCTCATGCTGCAGCACTGTTCGGAAAGAGTGGGGAGTGAAAAGGAATTGTCCAGTTATAACAGCTGGATAATGTTGGCATGGAGACCTCTCCTCTCCATCTGAAAAAGGGTAAGAGCTAAGGGAGGTTTGTCTTCCCTCCATCCCTGTGAAATAAGCCCCTTTCCTCCTCGGGGGGATGGATTTGACCTTTTTTGCTGCCTGTTTCTCCATGTTTGAGTGTTCTGCTTTATTCTACTGGCCCTGGGAATTCACTGATGTAGAAAATATCTGGCATTGGAGGTCGCTGTTCCCCCCCTTCCCTCTCCTGTCCCTTTGGGGGTGGGGGAAGGAGGCCAGTGCATTAAAGCTGGGATATGTGGAGCTCAGGGTGAGAGGCTGCTCAAACATCATTAACCCTGTCACTAGGAGCTCCCATTTTTCAGGAGGAATATATGCCTTGTCAATGTTTATGGCCTCGGCCTTCTCTGGGTAGGATTGTGTGGCCGCAGCTTAATAAGACCGGGCCTTCTGGAAGGAGCAGGGTTCCCAGAATCATTCGTTGTGGCCCCTGCATATGGCAAAAATCTGAAGCCGCAGAAGTACAAGGTCTGATCTCCCCAAGCAGCTCACAAACGAGTGCAGCTCGCTGTATACTAATGAACTGCTCCCTGTTGTACAGATGGAGACCTACCAGTGGGGAAAATGACTTGCCCAAGGTCATGAGTACGCGGCAGTGCTGGCTCTAGCCTCCAGATTGCCTGACACGCAGCTTTTTGTGTTAACCTACAAACTCTGGCCTTGCGCTTTCGGCAGAGCGGGGTCCAGTGGCAGCGCTGGCCCTAGCAGCGCTGCCTCTTTTTCTTTTTTTTTCTTTTTTTGTTTGCTTCACCAGGAAGCCGAGTTCATGGGCTTAGAAGTGGCTTCTCCCACTGAGCGGAACACACTCTTGCATTCCTGGGAGGAATATTATTGGTTACTTTAATTAGCTGGTAGTATTGTGCTTCCCACCTGGGTGTTCTTTATAGCTTTTCATTACGGAGGAGCCTGGCAGTTGCGAATGTTTACATGTGTCTTGGCAGGTTTTTATACTGTGCGTCGCAGCAAAAACTTTACAATAAACCATTGTCTCCACGGAGCCACACTTCATTTCCTATTCAAATTGGTTTGGGGAGGGGTAGGGATGCAGGGGGGGAGAATCGTAGCTAAGGGGGATTTCAGACCTGCTGTGAGCAGGGAGCAAATACAGAGCTGCGTTAGTGGCTGTGAACTCATCTGTAGCTTTGAACCCCCCTTCCCCCTCTGTTAGCCCTCTGGGGTAGAAATCTTTCAAGTTTAAAATCCTCTTCCTCCCTGCCCAAAGGGGAAGCGAGGGCCCGGGTGCGCGGAGGAGAGCGGAGCAGAGCAGAAAGGTTGGCCGTGCTGGAACAGAAGAGGCAGGTGCTCATTTGTCTCAAGGCAGCACGGGGCCATCAAATTAATTTTTAAAATAAATCAAGCAAGCGTTTATCTCCCCGTAGCACTAACTCTCCCCTCCGAGGCCTCCTGTTAAAGCGCACGCTCTCTGACCTAGAGCTACCATCCCTTGACTCCTGTTAGTTGTACTTAACCCCCCACACTTGTAAATGCTCCCTCTCCATAGCAGCTGCTCCCGGTGACACTCCAACTCGCTGCTCCCCAGGGGAGGGTGTTTAGCTGCATGTTTTATATGCAGGATTGGATGCTGCGGAGGGAGCTGCCTGCATCGTGGCTGTGATTCAGAAGCATTTCTCCAAGGGGATGGTTTGCTCTTTATATATAAAATAGCCTTGTAAGTCTCCTGCTGAGAGTGTGTTGGCACCAAATGGACAGCAAGAACCCTTGGGATAACATAAAAGCTCTCTTTGCCACCTTTGTATTGCATTATCAAATACCTTTCCCAATCTGAACAGATGACTAAAATAATTGGCTTTTATATCTCCTCTTTAAAGTGGAGGTCTCAAACTGCCTTACAAACAATTAGCTGATTAACCCTGGGCCGTGCAGAGGTTGGGAGCAGGGAGGTGAAGGGGCTGTGCTCCAAGGTCACGCGAGTCAGGAGTCCCGGCCCGAGCTCTGCTCTCCCCCCGCGCGTTTCCCCTGAGCTGGGGCGAAACAAAGGGCTCTCGGCTGCAGATCTCCCCGAAGGGGCGGCATGTGCGTGTAGTGCCCCGTCCCCGTCCCCTGCCCTCGCGATGGGGCGGTTGTCCGAACGCTGGGCCGGCGACGTCCAGGTGGGCTGCTCGGAGAAGGCCCGGGTGCCGGGGAGACTTTGTGCTTGTTCAGGGCTGGAGCGAGGCCGAGGGGGATGTGTGACTCCTGAGCTGCGTGTCACCTTGAATAATCTCGCAGAGCTTTTTTTTTGCCCAGTTGCAAGTCTTTCATTTTGCAGCTGGAGTATCATATCCGCAAGACGTGGAGAGCCCCGTAGGAGCGCGAGCTTGGCTTTTTGGAGCAGCAGTAATAGCACGGGAATCGCTCAAGCCTCCACTCCATCAAAACGTGCTACCTTCCGTGGCTAGGAAGAGTTAATGTTCTAGTATGGCCATCAGTCATGACTCTAATGCTAATTTAATTCTCTGTAATGGGAATTTGTTTTACATGTGGCAGATGAGAATTACTGCACTCGTTGCCTGAGACTAGCTGGAGGGAGCTGGCGGGCTGACTGTTCGTGGCGGCTGTGTGGTGTTGGAGGAGAGCAGGGGTCAGTAGACCAGCAGAAAGTTTGTGTGTGTACAAAATATCTAAATGAGAGAGAAAACAGTTGGCTTAATTGTTTGGCTTCCAGCAAGCTTATAATAACGTGCTGAGGAGGAATCCTTTTTCTGGATGATTTTTCTGCCTGCAATCTTTCCAAACACCCCCTGCCAACCCCGGATGGGAAACTATTAACCACCAAGGAAGCAAAGGGTGGTGGTGGGGGGAAAGTGCTGATGTTGGCAGAGAGGAAAGGAAAAAGGATTCGTGGAAGAGGATTCTTCTAGCTAACACCAGGGACGGATATGTAATATGTGGTGGCACATGCCTGCATTTTTGGGAACTGTAATTGGCTCATGTGGTCAGTTTGTACTCGAGAAATGCACTTTGCTGTCCCTTTCAAGACACAGCTCCTGCCTCGTTTGAAACGGCACATACTTCTGAAAATTTGCTTTTAAACTTAGCTTTTTGCAGCTGCCGTATCAGCTTCGTGTCTCTCTTTTGCTATCCTTTCTAGTCTGCCCAGGCTCCATGGTGGCACAGAGTGGAGGAGAGCCATCTCCTTCCAGGTTATAACCCAGCTCCTTCTTTTTTCTCTGTTCTCCATCTTAATTTCTCTTTCCCTCTTCTATTTTGCCTTTGGTAGTGTATTGTAATTAAAATATGTGCAGAAGGCGGTCCCGGGAAATGTCTTTGGCATGCCGTACATCCACGGTGGTACGGGGGGACTGTATTTGTCCTGAGACGTTGAGTGCTTCGCCGTGTGCTGTGCACACATCCTTCCTCTTCAGGACTGTTGCTTAAGTTCTGCTTTGTGAAAATGTGGCGTTTGGCGGCTCCTAAAAATGAGCCGTACGAAAGAAGGTTTCCTACTTCGGAAGAGCGTTGCCGTGACACGCAGAGCGGGCAGCGTAGCGTGCTAGATGCAGAGGAACCGATACGCTGGGGTAGGCCGCGTCGCAAATGCGAGCGCTCTGCCGTTTCTGCGGATAGTCCCGGTGCCACGTTCAGGACTTGGAGTTTTTAAATCTTAATATTTTTAGGTATTTAACAAAGCTGCTTTGGGTAATTTTTTTTAAAGGATTTTCTGTCTCCTTCTGTGTTAGACTAGTCGTAACTAAGGCAGCTGGATTTATAGGCAGGGAAAGTAAAAATAGTCATGGTTTAAAAAGTAAAATAAAAGCAAAGCCCTCTAAAACACCCTTGTAATCTGGAAGTAGAAACTAGGTCAGAATGTAAGAACGCAGTTAAGAGAATTGCATGAATGTGTAGAAACAAGATGGAAAGATCCAGGTACAAAATAATGCAACTAGCAAGGAATGTCAGCGCTGACGAGATGTGATTTTTGTAGGTACGTTAGCAGTGAGGAGAATACCCAGAAAACCATTAGTCCGGTACCTCGGGAAGGCCTGTCAGCAGATGACTCTGAGAAGGCCGAGGTGTTTAGTACCTTTCTGCGTTAGCTTTCACCAAAAGGTCTGACTGCAAATAGGTAACAGTTTATATACCAAAGGGTGAATCTCAGCCTTGAGCGGGGAGAGAGCATTTTGGGGGCACCTGAGCCTCGGTGACTTTGCAGGTAAATGCTGGAGAGTTTCCAGCTGACCACTGTAATGACTTAGAGAAGCTGAGCACTGATCCTTGGGGAACTCTCCTCTGCTGCCTCCTGGAAGGGTTGGACAGGATCCCTGCTCACCTCCCCGTTCAGCGCGCTCTGCGCAAGCGTGCGTGGGACGCGTGCAGCGGTAACCATCAGCCTGGTCTGCGCGTCCTCTGCTGCCTCTCCTTCCCCCAAGCCCTGCGAGACGACGTCACTATTTTCTAACTTGAGCTGCTGAATGCAGGTCTGTTGGTTTAAGATAATGGGAAGTGACAAGGTGAAGAATAGTGCTGGCAGTCATGGACGTTTTAGCACAAGGGTGCTGTAAGCTAGGCCTCTGCCTCCCCTACCCCCCCGGGCTGCCTGGGGAAGGAGCTTCTCCACCTAATCGCCTGCTCAGGCTGCATCCACGGCACAGGCTGCCTGGCTTGTGGAGGGCAGGGAGTATGAGATGTTTATATGTTCTCCTTTCGTAATTGGTGGGTTTATAGTCTTTTATTTTTAGCACTGCGGCACCCAGCGAACCCTCCCCCGTCCCCTTCCTGGACAGCATACTGGTCTCAGAATGATCGTTTTCCTAATTGTAGCCCTCATCTAGATGACCGCTAGCTTTCTGTGGCAAAGACGCAGTTAGGAAAGTGGACGCAGGAGCTGAAAGGTAGTGGGGTTTGTGTTGCTTGTGGGCTCGCTGTTGAGAACAGCTCTATCGTAAAGCTCGGCACCAGCGCGCCTCTGGACAAAGGCTGTCAAAGGCTGTCAAAGGCGAGCTGTATGGCGTGCTTAAACCATGGCCCCCGGCTCTGACCTGGCTGCGTAACGCAGGGCAGGAGAGAAACTGCTGGAGATGTAGGCACGGGAAGAAAAAACTCGGTAGAGCTTGCAGATAACTTACTAGCGTGCTCGAAAATGACCCCAAGTCTTGACAGTGCTGTAACCGTGGGGAAATTGATAAGATCTGAAGTTGCAACGTGCATGTAAAGGTCCGAGAGACCTCTGTTTTTCCTTTTGCATTTTTAATTTAAACAAAGCAACAGTTTCCCATGAGGAGCATGGTCGCGGTCGTCGCTGGCCGCTTCAGACTAGGGCGATGCAACAGCCTCCTCTGGGAAGAGGGATGGATTTGTGGTTTCCAGTCCTGATCCCTCGTGATCCAGCTGGCACATAATGGGATTGTGCAAAGAAACGAAGGTCTCATGTTTCCTAGAAGGCAAATAGGGAGTTTTGTCCAACCAGCCTATTCCCTTGTGAACCTTCAATATCTGCAGACTGGTATGCGGGGAAAAAAATACCTGGGTTTGGTGCTAGAAGGAAGGATCTTGCTGGAATCCTAAAGGAAGAACTGGGCAGCGTGTGCCCATGGGTCTGAACGGCTGCGGTCACTGTGTGTGGGGAAAAGAAGCGGCCTCTTGGCTGGAATAAATGTTTAACTGCTCCAGTGAAGTGGAGAAAATACTTAGAGGTGTGTTTTCTGGAGGAATGATGTCAAGATGTCAGCTGCTCTAACAAACAATTTAGGTTGGTTTTTGCTCTTCAATAACATCTATCTGTGATCGGTGTTAGAGGCCCCAGCGCTTCTGAGACCCCCGTCGTAGTGGGAAGAGAACGTGGCCTTAGAGCAGGTTCTCGGCTCCTGGTTGCTCTGGGGCTTCCTCACCGCGCGGGTTCAAGCCGGGCCAACGCGCGAGTGAATGAGCTGCCCACGGTGTCAGCTGTTCTGCAGCGTGGTTGTTCTCGGGGTGGGCTCCTTGTCTTGGGATTTGCTTTTATTTTGTTCTCTAGCCAGCCTGTAGCAACGTCTAGAAGTGCTTTAATGCTCGTAGATGTGGAGGCTGAGGTATTGCAGCAGCTGACAGGTCAGCGTGGGCTGCCGCAAGCCTGTTTGTGCACAGTTTAATTCCTGTGCGGAGAGAAGAATAAAGGAGGATTTGGAACTTTTTAGTATTGGATTGAGACACCTCTTAAGCGGCTGTCATCCTTTCTGAACCATGTCAGTGTTAAAAGCTTGAAATAAATTCAAGCTTGCTGCTGCCTCCACAATCTCTGCTGTTTTTGTGGCATAATACTCATTGCTCTTCTCAGTGTTTTACTCTGCTCCTGTTTTGTGAATGAGTCACGCCGATAGGAAGTAGTGAAGTTAATGAGACACAAAGCTCAGTCAAGCTGCACGAAGCCTTAGGTGCGTTGTAGTAAACAACAAGTTAAACTTCTCGGGTGGAAGCATAGTTGTATAGTTTCAGGTTGAGTGCGTGCCTTCCGGCACATAACCACACAAGAACGCAGATGGATTTATAGCACCCCGGAGGTCCCTTCTGTGGGCTCGGTGGAGATGCGGGCGCTTGCTTTCTGCTCCCCGAAAGTCCCGCTGCGCCGAGAGGGTTCAAGTTCAGCCCTGTAACGCGCGAGCCCCTGTGCCCGAGGGCTGGAAACGTGAAGAGCGGATCCTCCAAAGCGTCGCTTCCGTGGCGCTCGCGCCGTGACCCGCGGTCACCTGTGCTCCCAGCTGCTGCTATTTCCTCCCCTCTGGCATTTCCTCTCCAGCATATCCAAAATAACTTCCCTCTCTCCCGCTGCCTCAGCTACCCGCGTCGTCTTGTAAATCCTGCTGCGGGCTTCCCCGCTTCTCGCGCGGCCGGCCGGCCTCCCGGGCACGCGGTGCGGTGCCGTGCGGTGCCGCGGTTGGCAGAGCTGCCCTGCGCGTGCCGGAGGGCTCCTTAGCGTCTCCTCCGTTGCCTTAGCCGTGGTTCCCTGTCTGTCACGCAGCAGCTGGCTGTGCCCGCACCCGTCGGGCTCTTCCCTTCCTCCCTGGAGCCTTTCGCGAGCCCCGTCCAGGCTCTCCCGTTGCTCCCTGGGTCCCTGCTCGCTGCGTGTTTTGTTCTCTCCCTGCCAGGGTGTTACTGAATCCTTAACTCTGCACCTCCTGGCCTGGCACTCTACCAGAAGCTCTGCAAGGCAAGGACAGCGTGCGTGAGCTGCTATCTTAAACCTGCTAAACGTTGCACTTTCCCCACAAATCAGCTTCACGTTAGGCAAAAGTAGCGGTGCCTTTGTGGACAGCGTCCAAGTGACTGTTTTTGGTGCCGTAGGAACGTGGGCTGTGCATGACCGGGTCTTGCAGGGTTTCTTGCGCGAGGAAAGCGCTGGTGGAAGCGCTGTGCAAAGGGCCCCGTTCGGCACTTGGCCGTTGGCGAGCCGGAGCCCGGGAGTCCGGCACAAGGGTGGCGGGGGGTGTCCCCGCGTGCCTGCCCCGGCTCGCCGCCGCCCTCCAAGGCGCTGGTGGGATCTGCCCGCTGCTGCCTCGTCCGCTCTCTGCACCGGGACCTTCTGCAGTCGGGCCTGCAGGAGCATCCTGCGTCACTCCACAGCTGATGACTGCGGGGTCTTTAAGTGCTTGCTAGATATCATGTATTTTCTCTAGGTTTAGATGAGATCAAAAAATAACAACCAAAGAAACCCTTAACTTTGATGTTTCCAAGAGAAACGTGACCTTGGCACGGAGCTGCCCTTGGGAAGGGCAGGAACGATGCGCCTCGGCCGCGGGACGCCCGGCCTGTCGGGGTCGACGGCCGCGTAGCTGACCCCTTCCCAGGGCTGCGCGGCGGTTACCGTCCCGCGCAGTCCTGGCCAAAAAATCCGGCTGTTGTGGCACAAACGCCCCGTAGCTGCATCACTCAGACTCGCTGGTGCCCTGCCCCGTCGGGGCTGTCCCGTCCGGCTCTGACTCAGAGTAATTTGGTGTTTACAATTACTCCTTTCCGTGTGTTTCCCCTCCACCCCAGCCCTCCGCACGCTTACACCCACGCGATGTCGTTTTAAAAATAAATGCCGAGGGAGCTGCGCGAGGTCAGCAGGACTCCTGCTCCTGGCTGTATCGCGGGCCGCCTGAAAGGGATTTGGTGCCCGGCAAACCTGTGGGGAGTGGCGCAGGGCTCGCTGAGGGCAGACAATGCGGGGGGACTCTCTGACCTCACCCTGTCCAGTCATCTGGTTCTTCATTGGTCCCTGCTGTGAAACAGAACTTCGCTTTTGTCCGTAACACAAATACATCTCTTCCCCAGCCCGCGCCCCCCTTCGCGGTCCCCTCAATGATGTCATTATGTGTGCCATTCAGCCCCGCTGCAACCATTTGGCTGCAGGAATTTGGAGGAGCGGCCGGGAAGAATGGCAGGCCCGGCTCGGCTCAGCCTCGGAGAATCCACTCGAATTTTAACGAGAGAAACAAAGTCAGGTTTCTCCTTAACCCCTCTCCACTGCGGAGGACAAAAGTAAAAACAACAACCACCAAAAAAGCCCTGTAAAACCGAGGAGGAGTGTGCAGGTTCGCACGTGAGAGGCCGAGCCGTGAGGAATGTCTTCTGATGAATTAAACTTGCAGAATTCTTATGAGGATCCCTTCTTCCCACCTAATCCTTTTAATTAAGATAACCTAAGCAGCTCTTTGCTCGTGGAAGATTAACTGAGCTATCTCGCGTCTCCCAGTAGTGCTGCCTGGAACAAGAGCTGAGCTCTGCCATGATGTTGCACCGGATCTTGTAGGTCGCTGTGGCGTTTGCTGAGGATTCAGGACTGTCTGCAGAGACCCTGCTGGAGCGTTTTGGGTGTCCGATGCATCTGTTCTGGTCAGGATACTCAAATTCATGTTGCATGATGTTTAACTGTGAGCTTGCAATGTGGACAGTCTTGTAGGCTGAACCGTTAGGGAGCTGGGCTCATCCCCCAGGCCCAAAGAAGCTTCTTTAAAAAGCTGATCTATAATAATGTTTGAGATTAAACAGTTTAATTCCACAGATAATTTACTGGCTAATATATCTTTTCCATGCTCTAGCTGTTGTTACTTAAGGGCATGTAAAATTCCAGGGCAAACGGGGGAAGCGTCCGTGTGGAAGATCTGGCAGAGACAGGTGACGGGACGAGCCCCTGTGAGCTAGGCTCTTTCTGCTTTTTGGAGTACAGCCGGCCAGCAAAGGCTTCCTGGCACGCGAGCGGAAATTCTGGAGAAATAAATGTGCAGATTTAACAGTTATCAGGGTTCAGTTTGAGTCAAATACTTGCAAAGCAGCAGCTCTTTCACTACTTTACCCTTCGAGCTCTGCTAGAATCTCAACCTTCTAGCGGCACTGGAGAAACCAAATTAAGTGACCACAAAAGACCAAATGTTGGTTACTTTTTGCAGTGTTTACCCACTGCATTTTCACCTCTTCTGGTTGAAAGAAATCTGACGACTTTAATGTATGGAAGCAATGGACATCCACAGCAGATAGGCTGATTCTCTCGGAGGTGCTGGGCTGTATACAGATAAAGTTTGTCAGCCTGCGTGTTTCCATTTTTAGCTTGGTACTCAGAACATCTGTCATTTCTTTTCCGTGGTACCTTGCTGATCACTCTAGGCCGTGAAAAAGCACTCGAAGGCACTCCTCTGTCTTGCCACTTGTTCCCTGTGCATGTCAGTTTGGTTTTTCCTGGTTGTATTTGGACTAACAGCTCTTACTTCTGCTCTCAGCTCACTGGCACTAGCACTTCCGTGCAGTGGTCGGTCTGTGGGACGCGGTCAGTACAGCACCCCAGGTCTGTTGGGAGCTTCTGGCTAGCAGGAGGAAGCTCTTTGAATTACAGGTTTGAAGAGAGACCGCTTATTACCGAAGAGTCTTTTACCTTTGGGGTCAGGAGTGGCAAGCGCTCACCTGGCTTCCCAGGCTCGTGTATGTGAGCAAAACCTGGAGACAGAATCAGCTGTGACTCGGAACTGGGCAGCGTTCGTTGGGATCCCTGGGAGAGCACATCCGCATGAGTCTCCCGTAGTCGGTCCTGTGTCCGGAGAGCGTGCCGTTGGCTGCAGCGGGCACACGTGCGCCCACGTGCTTGCTTCTGCTACAGATCCGTTGGAATTCCCTTTGCTTTTAAAGGGACTCCATTTAGCTTGCAAAGCAACAGCACTTAAACGCTACAGGACACCTCTCGAAGGGCCCGTTAGGTCGTCGAAGCTGGCGGCACGTCCCCGTGTCCTCGCCCAGGAGCGGCGTGCGGGGCCGCGAGCGGCCGGCCTGCAGGGGAAGGGTTAACGTTGCTGTGGTGTGTTGCCGTTTTTGCGCTTGTTGGGTTTGAATAGAATGGATTTTTTTAAATCTGGGGCTAATGTGCAATTCAAATCATGTTTAGTCATCGCCCGATTGCTCCTTTTTAATAACAGCTGGACTCTTCGAGGGAAAACTCTTTCGCCGTGCCAAATAGCTTTAACTCTGGCCTCTCGTTTTGGAGCCAGGTGTAGCTCTCTTAAACGTGCTTCTGGGTTCGGTGGAGACTGCTGTGGGCTTGTGTAAAAGCCTCTCTGCACATGGGTGAATGGACTTTAGGACGGAAGAGCCTGCATAAATGTTTTATGATATTTAAGATGCTGTTCTTCAGTGGGTGCAAAAAAAAAGCTCCTCCGAGGCTTTCTGCCCCGTGGTGCACCTGAAAGGCGTCTCTGCCGCTTTGCCATGTGGCATTCCTCGCGTGTTTGCTTCATCTCTGACGTCTAAGTCGAAGAATGCTTTTCAACTTCGGTATTGAAGCTCTGGGAGAGTCGCAGGTGTACTCTTAACACATGTCTGCGACTTTTTTGTCTTCCTCCCCCGCTGATCCCGTTTGGGGTGAGCATAAACTTTTAACTGTGAAAGCCGTGGTGTCTTGACACAGAAAAACCTCAGAACTGCCGGCTGCTGTGACTTTTGCCCTCTATCAAACACTTCAGTTTGATTTTTTCACTTTCCCAACCTGTTTTCCAAGATGTATGTTGGAAGAAAGGGCTAGAAGGAAGCTCGCAATTGCTCGTTCCCTTAACTTTTATAAAACTGGGAAAAGTGGCTGCGAAAGTGACTTAGTGGGTACCATAAAGCAGCGAGTCATTGATCCTGTGCCGCTTAAGTTTCATTAGTGTGAATGAATAAATCCGGTGTCTCCAGTGCATAACCAGAATCAGGCTTAGTACTTTAAACAACTAGTACTTTTTTCCCGTTTCGTTCTATTGCTAAGATCTTCAAAGGCCGGTGACTTCGTACCTTGTTGCGTCAGGCTTGTCCCAGGCAGTCACGGTGAGTTTCTTGATAGATGAAATAAAGCAGAAGATTGAGCTTTGCTCTGACTTCAGGTGGCTCTGGACTAGTTCTGTAATAGTCTAGTTCTGGAGAAGACAGCTGAGCGTGTGCAAGCCTTCCAGGGACGTAGACTTGCCGGTGAGCCTGGGGCTCGCTGGAGTGGCGGCGTGGAGTGGAGTGGGGCGGGTGCCCCGGTGAAACCCGGCTGCCGCCGACGTTGCTGTGCGCCGACGCGGAGCTCGCGGTCCGCCGCTGCCTTGCGCTGGGACGATGAGCGAAAGGTTTCCCTGCATCCCCGTCGAGCTCCTGGCGTTGTGGGTGTGGTATTTCTTTTCCATGGAGATAAGATCGTGTTTAACGTTTGTGAAATCCACGGAGGTTCTTCGATGAGCAGATGTGGTGTAATTTTCTATGAATTTTGCTTTTTAAAAATCATTTGTGCACGGCTGCAGAATCAAGGGTCCTAACAGGGTTTTTATAAGGAACTTGTGATATGAACTTTTAATGGATATTCCTGTCACGTGTATCTAATCTAAATGGAGTCCTCGCGTTGGCTTTATTTTGGAGAAAGACCGACTATCTCTCTTCTGGTTTAGTCTCGCACATGTCTCTCTGTGACTAGCTCCAAATCTCGGCTGAAAACGTGAAGTGAAGTTGGAGATGGAAGAGCTGTGCTGCCTTGGGTTGAAAGGGGCAGCTTGAGCTCGCCCATGCGTTTGGTAGGTCTTTGGGAGGAGTGGAGCTGGCCTTGGGGGTGGGGTCTGAAAACCAGCAGTGCCGACTGTCCCTGTACCCGTAGATCACTGTATGATGTGCAGTATGAGGCGAAGATCTTGCGTGCTGACCCCAGTGTGAAGGGCAGTTTGGCAGACGGGAAGGGCTCAGCCCCACGCGGATTGCTCCTGTGCAAACTCCGGGCTTTCCTGTCACTTTGCGTCTCCTGCCAAACGCTCGCTGATGTGTGTCAGCGTTTCAGCCCCAGAAGGACTTAGAGGCGCTCAAACAGAGTCTGCAAGGAGAAAGAGCCAGGAGGAATAAATACGTTGAGATGAATTTCAAAAAGGTGGTGGGTGACAGCTGTGCGTCCTAGGATTGGAGTGTTTCTGAGAATAAAACCATCAGTTGCTGTCATTCACCTCCCGGGTATGAAATTGGAAGCCCAGTTACCCTTGAGTGTTTCATAACCTTTACCTTTTGGAGGTCAAGGCCATGTCATCATTAATCTACCATCGCCTGAAAGCCTCAGGGCTCTGCTTTTCATCCTGCCATCCGTCATGCTGCAGCAAGATACAGGAGAGTGACCAGAAGGGTCCGGTTTTATACACACATGTGGGCACACACCCTTCCATTCTCCGAGAATGAAAACACTGAGCATGTGATTACGGGCTCGTGTCTGTCTCTCTGCATTTGTGATGAGAGTTCTCCAGGGTTCATCTGCAAATTCAGAGTGCGGTTCTCCTGGGGACACTTTAATCTGTGGAGAGAGGCACTCTGGCCATGCAGCGTGAAACTTGGCCTTGGGGGGAGAGATTTCAGAGCAACATGGGGTTTTAAAATAGAGCGTGTGCTGCAGACAAGTCGCTTCCTTGTGCTTCAGGTAGCTGCCGCTTTCAGTGGGGTCCTTGCCCCACCGTTTGCGTGGTGGTGATGTGATGAGCCTGACCCAAACGGTGGCCGTGACCGTGGTCTGACAACGGGGTAGTCCTAGATGAGGGGGGACCGTGGGGAGCGTCTTCAGGGCATTGTCCCCCTTTCCTGTCGTTTTCTCCCTGTCCTGAATCTGTCCCAGGTTCTCTGCTCAGCTTCAGCTGCTACCGAAGAGCCAGGCTGGTTCTTTTTTTCCCCACTTACCTACTTGTGCGGAGCCGGCCGTAACTGCTGAAGTCTCATCGCGTAGCGTGTCGGGGGGCAACTGCTGTTTAACCTGAACGCCCGCGACCTGGATGCTGCGGGCACGAGGTCTGTGTCGTGCGTGGCGGGGCCGCGCTGGCCCGAGGCTGCGGCGCGGCGGCTCCTTGGGCGCGGGGATCGGAGCTGCTCACGGCGGACTGCTCGTCGGAACCTCATCTGTGCGAGCGGGTACTGGGGGCCGAGGTGGCTCCTCCGCCCTGGCCTTGAGCAGGGAGGACAGCGAGAAGCTCATACGTGATCTGGGATCAAGATTTTTCTGCCCTCCCCAGAAGCAAGGCTGGCGGTGGGGCTCGCCCCTCCGTAAGAGTTTGAGTCCTGGAGGTGAGTTACCAGAACATCCCACCGGAGAGCTGCCGCCGTTGTCCCGCGTTCCTCGCTCCGTCGCTGCGCGGGCTCCTGCTCGCGGCTCGCTCGCTCCAGGTGGGGCACGAAGCTGCCGGAGAGGATCTGCGAAGTCTTCCTTGCGGGGAGTTTGCCCGTCGTTTCGCAAGGTAACCAGCTGTGCTCCGCCTGCCCCCGAGTCGGGCTCCAGTTCTGTTCGCAGGGCAGCGGCGAGTGCCAAAGCTGCTCTGTGCACCATGGAAACCATGAATTAATGCCTTTTGGCATTAACTCTTGCACTACCAGAAGTAGCATTTCTACCTCCTCCCTGGAGAGAGGGAATGATACAGTTTTTAAATGGATCCTTCTATCTTTTGGGAATAAGTGATATGAGCCAGAGGACAAGCAGTTAAACCTGGATTTAATCAATCCTGACAGGCACTCTTGCAGTCTGGGGCTGCTCAGCCTGTGCTGCCCTTTGGGACCTCTTCCAGCGCACACCCTGCGCAGGCCTCCCCTACTCGTGTCACTGTTGCTTCAAAAAAAAAAAAGACTGCTCGAAGCCCAAGATTCTCCTGGTTCCTGTGTGCAGGCTCCTGGAAAAGCCGCTAGCACGGAGGGGCAAGCTGCAGTTCTGCTTCGTGTTCGGCTCTACACCGCTGACCTGGTGTTTCCTGATGAGAGGGAGGGTGAAGAGCTCATTTTCCTTGTCCTCACCCCTCCGCTCAGCGCGCACACTTGCTGCTGGGGGCATCGGCCACGTTGCGCCCCCGCGGTGTCCGTATGAAGGTGACCACTGGGCGAGGAGGGGGCCTGGATCTCGCAGCGATAGGAAGCGGATTCCCATGGTGCCGTGATGCTCTCGCCGACCATAGCTCAGTGCAGACCTGTGCCAGCACCCTGGGGTCCTGCGGGTGAAGGTAAAGGGTCGCAACTAAGGCTTTGTGGTTAAATGCAGCGCGGCGCACATGTATCGGTACGTCTCGTATAAATGCTGTCGTGCATCCTTATTGCCAGCTCTCTGGAAAGATTTGAGCTTCTGGGCTTGGAATCCTTCATAAAAGCTTTCTTCCTCTCCCCTTTCCCCCCCTTTTTTTTGACAAACTACAAAATAACTATTGTGGAGTGAGTATAGAGGGACCAAACCTAGAAAGAGTAAGGTTAGAAAATAAATCTGACACACTGCCAGAAAGGTCAGCTTTCCCTGCAGATGCTGGTGCACCCATTTGCACGCTGGAGCACGGCCCCGGGGCGCTACCAGGGGTTGATAGATGCAGAGATAGCAGCGTTTTGATAGAGGTAATTTTCCTCAGATGGGTTTCAGCACCCTATGAATCAAAACCTGTCAGCGAGAAGCTAAAGATGGAGTGAAGTTTATTGTACGCGTGTTTGCATCTGACACTGTCATGCTAGGGGGTCAAGTGAGCGAGATCATTAGAACAGTGTTGATTTAGTACGACGGTTATGTGCTTTCCCTGCAGGGCAGTGGTGGGGGTGGGAGGGTGGGGGTGGCTTACCGAAAAAATAAATAAAAACCTACAGCTCAGTACAGGCCCTGGGAGCCTCTTGTGTCCTTTTTTTTCTTTTTCTTTTTTTTTTTAAAGACACACTGCTTTGCTTGAAGTGGCTTTTGGGCTATCCTTGCACTAGCAGGATTTGAACACCACAGTCACCAATAATGATTTTTAAGAGCACATTTGGACATTGCTAAATACGCAGGTTGATTTCTCTTTGCGGCCAGGGTTTGCACGGGCATCACACTGCTACAGGCAGCAATTTTCTCTTCCCTTCCCTGTCCCATGTGTTGGTAATCCTTTCCCACGTGTTTCCTTCACAGACCTCGTGTTTTGCTGCTTTTGCAGAGCTGGAAGTGAAGGTCCTGGGTTGAGTGAAGCCCTGCGCTCAGTCCCTCTCTGCTGCTCACGCTCGTGTGGTCGTAGGAAAGACGCTCGCCTTCTGACCTTCTCCATCCTCATCCATAAAATGGGGCTGCTGGGGTTGTGTGAGATGGGGGTAGTGATAGCGATGACCTTTGCCCATGACTTCAATATCAAATAGCAGAAAGAAGGACTGGCAGAATAGGTAGTGAAGGTGCAGCTGTTTAATGATAGAGCGGTCTTGAAAAAATCCTCCGTAGTGGATTTCTGGGAAAGAAGGTTAAGCTGAAGACACGGGCAATCGGGCTTAGTGGGATTCTGCCAACGGGAGGACGTTTGCCATAGCGGTTAGCAGCAATTATTGCAATGAAGTGTTGTAAATGCACAGAAGGAAGCAAATGTGCTGTTTGGGCCATGGCTGCTGGTGTGGCTTCCTATGGAGCCAAAGCTTGTGAGAACCTCTGTGTTTTCAATTAAAACTCTTTAGTCGTCCCTGTTGCCACAACACATGGCAATGTCATAATTAATAATGCTGAGCTGGTTGCTATGGTGTCATTTATGTAAGATACTGACCCAGCCGAGTTGCCCCGCTGCTTGCTAACGGGGTGCCCGGTGTCACTGCTTGTCAAATTTGGCTGTTGCACCCATGATATCGCTTGGTGTGTTTTATGACCTTGAGCTTAAATGGATAAGTGTCCAGTTTGATTCCTCTGCTTGACTAACTAATTTCAGCTTACTCAGGTGGATTATTGGGATTAGAAGTATGTTTTCTATTCTTTTCAGAAATGGTGCCCTTGCGGGTTCTTGTTCTGTCTTGTGCAACTTTTTCCGAAACCAGGGCGTGACACTGGTACCTCTGTTTTCCAAGAACGCTGAATGGCCGTGGGCGGTTCCGCGTCGGAGTGGCGCTTCCCGGGATTTGCTGGGCAGTGGTTTGGGCCCCTCTCGCCTCTGCAGCGATGGCCGGGTTCTCCCTGACCGTGAGGAGCGAGGGTCTGCGCGTGGGCCCTGCTCCCCAGGAGAGCAAAGCGTGGCAGGTGGGGCTATGGGGGGTGAGAGCTGTGAAATGTGCTTAATGGTGGGGGCGGAAGGAGACGTTATGGAAGTGCAGCTAAGTAACCAGACAGCCTTAGTTGTAGAAATGGTCTGAATGAGGGCTGAAATAGCCAGAGCTAGAAATAAACCCACAGAAAATGGATGCATTGAGGCTTTTATGGGTAATGATGGGTTTGGCTATTACTGGTGATCGGGACATCAGTGTGGGTGATGGCAAGGGAAATAAAAGCATCCAGTTTTTATGGAGAACCTTGAGAAAGAGGGACCTGAATGAAGGCTCTGGGAAATGTGGATAGAAATTTACTCACTCAGGCTAGAAAGAAATGAATTGAGACTTATGAAGATAGAATGAGTGCTGAGCTTCCATCTCCAAATGAAAATGTTTTCAAGAGAAGTGGAATCTGGTGCAGTGAATAGGAGGTCACCTCTCGGAGAAGAAATAGGCTCCGAGACTTCCCGTCCCAGGAACGTGTGGCCGGGCCTTTGGCCTGCTCTGTCCGGGCTCCTCTTGTCGGCTGTTCCTTCGAACCGCCCCGCCACTGGTAGCCAGGTACATCATCTGATAGCCGCGTACGTGCGTCCCGGCCCGTCTGAGATGTGTCGACATGTTGGTAGGCAGAGCTGTAACGTCAGAGCCAGCGCGTGTTGTCTGCTTTGGTGCTTGTACCACCGAACCAACCGTCAGGTTCCTGCTGTCCTGTTCCAGAGGGGCACTGAGGAAGGCCCTTGCACTGCTGCAAATACTTCCCCCAAATCCTTCCTAGACCATGTCCAGACAAAGGCGAGGTTTTGGCTGTGGAGTCTGAACTCCTTCCTTGACACGTGTACACACCTATGCCGTATGATGGTAGCTACAGTAAGCAGCTGCCCCTTGCTTTGCCTTTTCACCATGCTCAGGTATGATTGTGAAGAAATTCCAAGCCAAGATAGTACAGTGCTGTAAAGATGGGCAGGCTCGAGACGGTGTTGGGCGTTATTTTAGGAAGCCGTTCTACAGACTGTTAGGTGAACGCTGCCCCTGCGTGCGTTTCTTCATCAATTACTGCTGAAGGAATAGAGGTTTGGACAGAGCCGCCCTCGTTAGCTGAAGTGCTCTTCTGGTGCTCGTCTCCAGCAGCCGGGCAATAAATCCCCCATGGACGGTGCACTTTGCCGTGGCAGAGAACAAGCCTGGTCAGCTCTCAGGCATCTCTGCTGTCTTGCTCCAACTCTTTTTCTAGCAGGTGGTCTGTAGCTGACTGCAGGAAGACTGGGGGTAGGAGGAACATGATTTACCATAAAAAGAGAATTTTGAGGCTTTGCCAATGAATTAAATCTTTGTCCTTCTTTGTGCCAGAGTGAAGAAGATGAGAAACTGAAGAAGAGAAAGGAGCGGTTTGGCATTGTAACGAGTTCAGCTGGGGCTGGAGCTACAGAGGACACAGAGGTAAAACACGTTTTTCTGAGGGGGTGGGAGTGGCTGAGAGTCCTGAGAGGAGAAGCGAACGTCCCCGGAGGTGTCACTGTGGCTCTGCACACCTGGGACTTCACTCTGCTGCTGGCTCCCCTGTGCTGACTTGGGGCTGACCCTCTAGCTCCTGCAGCCACTCATCCTCTTTTCCTTGGTGATTAGTACCGAGCTTCTGCCATCCAATCCGATATGGTTTTTCCCTGGCTCCTGCTGGAAATAGGCCGCTTTGGAGCACAGCAAGCCTCAGGAGCATGCCAGCCCTTGTTAGCATCCAGCTCCTCGTCTTTCAGAATGGCACAGAGGCTTCCCGAAAAGGCAGGGGAGCACATCTGCTCTATTCCAGTTTTTCACTGCTATTTTTCCACCCCTCACTTTGCATTGATGCACTCTAGCTGTTACCCCTCCTTGTACTTTGTATTTCCCTCTGTCCTGGTTGCTCCTGGACCCTCTGCTTCACCTCGGATGGTTATTGTAGTCTTCATCAATACATCCATGGCAGCTCTATAACATAACGAGGATTGAGACATTGACCCTATTCCTAGCTTTTCTCCTCCATGCTTTGTTCTGTCCCCTTGGCGTGTCCGTCCTCTGTGTACTTGGCCCATCTTTTAAATTCGTAGGCTCCTCAGGGCAGTGACCTGGTGTTTTGTGTAGTTTTATGCTTTCCTCAGGTTCGTATTGTTCCAAGCCACCGTGCAGACTAGTGCGCTCTGCTCTGCCACAGGAGTTGCTACGTTTGTTGTCTGCAGAGTGCCACGTACACCTAGGGCGCTACGTAAATAAGACTCTAGCGTAAATCAGCATGAGTCGGGTACCCCTCGCTTGTGCACAGAGGGGCTCCTCCTGGATGGGGATTCTTACGTTAACAATCAAACGGCAAAGGCGGCAGGAGGGTGAGCTGTTGGGTCTCAGAAACTGCTTAACCAGATGGCTTCTGGATCCGACGTACAAGAAGTGGGTTTTGTTTGGTTCCTAAGAGCAATCTCAACAATTCAGGTGGGGTTTAGGGGCTTTTTTTGTTTTGTTTTTAGTTTACTGCAAAATGCTGCCCCGAAAGAAACGGTGAACAGCATTCCCAGCCTTCTGCCGAGCATGGGAGAATGAGCCCCCTATTCGGTCCGAGTGGAGGGGGTGGCTGGGGGTGAGGGATTCCATGCTTTTCCGTTAGGTCACTTATAGATTGTGCCTGGAACAAAAAGGTCTTTTTACTAGTATTGTGTGCACTCAAATGCACCTTTCCCCTGGAGATTCTTGATTAGGGCTTCTGTTGCCCCCAGGCTATTTATCCTGCTAAAAATTAAGATTTATACGCCCCTCGTGTATCGGCTTAAAGGCATATCTGAGAGACGCAATAGTATATTTAATGCGTTTTAGTGTGTCCCTCTCACCTTTTCCATGAATAGAAGAGTGTTAACCCTTTGCCCTTTTACATTTCCCACCTCCCCACTGCCTGGAAGGGTTTCTAGGCCTCTAAAGTAGTCATTGTTCCCAGCTCAACCCTTTTGTAGCGTATTGCCAGCGAGATGAAGTGACTTCAGCAGCACTGTATCTCAGACACTGTATATTTTTGCTACTTGATTTTGGGGCTCTGTTTGTTTGTTCAAATGCCAGAACAAAAACTTCGTAGCTCTTTGCCAAACATGAGTATAAAACATTCTCTGAGCTAAGTGTGTCCGTGTGCTCAGGAAGGGGTTGGAGCTGCCATGCACTGGTGGTGTGATCTGCACCAAACTTCTAATAAATTCTCCATCAGGTCGTGTGAGATTGTAAAGAACTTGTTCATTTGTTTCTTTTTGGTTTTGATTTTTCTTGTAATTCCTCTTTGCAGGCAAAGAAGAGGAAAAGAGCAGAACGCTTTGGGATTGTCTGATGCCAGTCCGTTTTAGCTTCAACCCATTTGCAGTGTGCCTCTTGAGTGCGTGCATACTCTTTCTCTCTTCCCCACTTTCTCTCACTCCCACACTCTCTCTCTCTTTCTCTAGGTCTTAGTGATGAGTGGACAGGGAGTCTACCCATAGTTGTATGATTGTGCTACTTATTTTTTCAAGTTACAAAGTTTAAAAAAGAAAAGATGTAGAGCAAAAAGAAGAAACTGTTCTTATTGCATCTTTGGTAGCTTGGAGTCCTGTGGTCTGGTTCTGTTTTCCGGCTGCTTGTGTGGTCATCTACAACCGCTCACGCCGGACGTATCGTCCGTCCGGATTAGATGGAGAGTGTCCTGGTGCCCTCTGAACGCTGCTGGAAAACGTCTGTGCCAGGTGCAGGAGAGAATCAAATTCTGCCTGTTAAATAGCTGGGTGGATCGAGCTACTGTAGGACCCAAAGTGTCCGCTATATGATGAGAAAGGGAAAAATGTTCAGGAATGAAGATAGAGCAGGGTTTGTTGTGCCCTTGGCAGTTGCTTCTCTGGTTTTGAGAATTCAAGTTATGCTGCTAAAGCAAGGAACTATTTGAAGTGTTGCTCTCTTTTGTCCGTTTGTTTTGGTACTGTTTCCATCTCTCGGGCTGCCCTGGTCCTCTGTTCCTTTACCTCGTGAAAATGGGCCTTGAGGTTGAGCTGTTTCGTATTCTCTTCCCAGCAGCTAGGGTAAGAACAGTCTTCATCCCAAGAGCACAATGCGTTAACCAAGTTCTGCTTTGGATCTCTGGCGTTTTACCTCCTAGCTCGTCCGAGATCCATCAGGTTGAATGTCAGGGAAGGGTTTTCTCTGGTATGTTGTCTCATGTTGTCAAAAATGGAAGAGTGGCATTTTTGATAGCCAACATACAGGGCAGTTTCAAGACTGCCTTCCTTCCCAGGGTAAAGCTCAATGGGAAGTTGTCAGAGCAAGAATTGCCAATGAACCTTAGATCAAGACTGGTGTCCTAAAGTGAGGAGGAAGAAAGTAGCACTTGTAAATGGAGCCTGTTCTGACTGCTTCATTCGTCCTGCCTCGTTAGGCCCTCTGTGGCTCATGGCGTTCCATACACGTTTTCCAGGTTTCCTTAAGGTCAGTGATACATTTCTCTCCTTAAAAAAAGAAAAAATCTGTTTATTCTCAGGCTGGATTTTATTTTGTCCTCTTCTTGCTTCAGAATAACTCTGTCGAGCTGGATAACTCACAGACTTGCTGAAGAAGCCTCAGTCTTCTCCGAGCTGCCAGACAGTGCAGGAAAGCCCCGGTGTTATCCTAGGACCTGTGTTTTAAAAGTGTGGAAGTTCTTGGTAGCTGTGTAGGAACACGGTTCCTTCTGCTGCGTTAACTGTAACCGTTTCAGTGAAATTGCAGAAAAATTGGCCAAGTCACGTGAAAGGCAGCGTTGTCACAACTTGTTAAGTGCTTTTAGTTGCTTTTAGTGTTTCAAATGGCACCTCTGTTCTTAGGGAGCGGTGAAGAACAATTCCTCGTGTTGGCCTGCATAGGTGGAAGCAGTGGCAGCGGTGGGGAGGTGTAGGACCCTGAAGCCAGTTGCTGTTTGATTAGCAGTGCTGCGATGGCGAGGGAAGCTATCTGGTGCCCTTTCTTCTGCCTACCTAGAGAGTGAGTCCCACTTGCAAGCAAACATTCCTGCTACATCTTCCATCTCGTGCAGTGCTTTCCCTCACACTAATACCTCGGCCCCAGGTATAAGCAGAAATTTATACATCTTCTTGGATTTTTAGATGGGCATTTTGGCCGAAATCCTCTTGACTGAAGACTTGCGTCCTCGGATTTTTATTTCTGACCGTAACCTCTTGTTGGAAAGATTGTCCATGCTTGGTTCCTTAAGATGCTAGAGAACAGTGGATGTGTCTACAAATCAAGCTTTTCAGAGGCTTATACCTGACTCTTATTAAGCAATAGATATATATTTTTTAATGTGGCAGTCTTCAAACTGCTTCTGTTCCATTAATGTTTGCAGTCTGACTGCATACGTGTGCCCTCGGTGACTCTAAGCAATACCTTGGACGTTTGTTTACTTTCCCAAAGGGCAGCTAAAGCCACGGGGTCCGGGTTACGTTGTGTGTCTTGGGTTGTCAGTGGCTGAGTGAATCGAAGCTCCCTTGCTCTTTCCTGATTTAATGTAATAACTTTATTCTGATTGGTTTTTTTTGTATGTCAGATTTTGTAAGATGTATTTTCTATTTGGCTCATGATCTTTTTGCTCGTTATTTGCTTGAAATGTTTTGTAGTGTGCCAGGGCAAACACTGCATTTCATTCTTGGTTTCATAATAAAACTGCTTCTTTAAGGCAATTCTGGTATCTGTCAGTTTGATGTATAGCGTAACCACGTTCTTCGCTCGGGACCGGAGCGTGCCTCCGGGACGGGGCTAGAGCAGGCGGAGCGGTGGCCCACGTTAACTTGCGTCTCGTCCTCGCCCCGTGCGCGGAACAGACCTGCGTGCGCTTCCCCCAGCGCCGCGGCCGAGTCGGCGGTGCCCCCCTCATCGGGCTGGGCGGGGAAGCAGAGTCCCTGCGTGGCTGGGCCATCCCCCCTGTTTAGGAAAATTGCTAATGTTAACTTCTTGTGGCCTTGGCAAACTCTTAATCTCCTCTTGCCTCTCTAAATTGACCTTGTTGTTTCGTTTGGATACAAAACTTGCTTCCTGCTGACCTCATTAAGCTTTGCAAGCTCTGAAGAGCTCGGGACTCTACTGCAACTTAACTGCTGATACATCAGGGCTATGTATAAATAAGGGGATGGTTGCTGCTTCTCATTGCTGATGATGTGGATGCTGTAGGCCGAGGGTAATTATTAGAGCTTAGGGGGGAAGGGTAGATAGGATAGATATCTTGTGGAGTCTTAGGCTTCTTGATATCTGGTTATTTCAAGTGCCTCCTTGTGCTTTAGCTTGAGAGTTTTAAGTGATGGGAAAAACCAGGATGTGCTGTGTTGTGAGAGTCCTGCTGGTCCAGAACCTGTCCCAAAGTTGCAGACTTGCTGTTACTTTTGTGAATACTGAAGTACAGAGGGTGAAAGGACCCCGTAGAGGTTGCACTGTACGGCTTCTGGTAGCATTTGGTGAAGGCATGTAGGACACAGGCCTCAACTTTTGCTCCAACGGTGCAATTTCATCACCTTCCCCTTCTCCAGCCCCGAGCAGAGCCCAGGAGCCCTGATTTCGCTGCCTGTGCCTGTCGGTTGTCCCGGCTTTCTGGACCGAAGAGCAGAACCGTGGGCCCCGGCTCTGCTCTCTGCCCGCAGGAGCCGTTTCTGCTCTGCCTTCCCGGCCCGGAGCAGCGCGTCTGCCCGTGCTCTTCGCCGGGGCGGGTGGCGCGTCTTGTGCCCCGGATCAGGCTCCTCTCTACAGAGCCCGTGGGGTTTCTGCCCCTTCCCTCCCTGGCCGACCTCCTCCCCGGGGGCCGGTAAAACTACATGTGTCTGTTCTCCCCCTCCCTCATTCACGCTGTCTCCTCCCCTTGTTCTGGATGAATTTCCCTTGGCCGTGGTACCAAAATAACGCTGAACTCTGCTCCGCTCCCTCCCTCTCTGCCCCCACGTAGATGTGTCCCCATCCGCAGCCGGGGCACGGGCAGCGCTGCCCTCGCTCGCCTTCCCCTGCCGAGGTCCGTTCCCGGGGGGGCCGTTTTGTAGAGGACGCTCCATCTTTTAGACGCTGGGCTTTCCCCTCCTGGATGCAGGGGAGAATCATTCTAATCACACTGTGTTTAAAACACCACCTAATTTATTTTTCCTCTCCAAGCTGGGGGCTGCTCGTGACTAATTTGGGCTGAATAGGCAAAGAAAAAAAGCAGCGGGCACACAATGAGCGGGGGAAAGTGTGGGAAAGCGAGCGAAAGAAAAGGAGGGCTGGGGCTTGCAGCGTGAGAGCTGGTAATGCCGTGCAGTGCCCAAATTCAGCATGAAGTCACTTTTCACAGCAGACGCTTGGGCTGTAAATGCAAGTGGGACTATAGGTCAGCCCAGTGGGGGGGACCGGGGGGTGGGAGAGGGAGAAACGGTGGGTTTGCACAATGCAAAGGGGAAAGAGGAGGTGGGGCGAGGGAGCGAGGTGCACGGGGGGTGCGTGTGTGCGTGCTCCACCGCGAACCGGTGCCAACGCGCGTTCTTCCCCAGCGCGCTGTCCTCTTCTCCCGACGGCCTCCTGCCCCCAGATCCTCCGTGGGTGGGTCGGAAGCATCTTTTGTTTAAATTCACGAAAATAAGGAGACAAAAGAGCAGAGCCTGGAAGTGTGTTTGAGCAAGAGGAGGGACTAACGGATGCGTTTTCAGATTTCGTTTGCCCCCAACCTTTCCTCAGCTCCCTGCACTCGCCCTCCCGCTTTGCCCTGGTCGGCGTCGCGGCCCGGCCCCGGAGCCCCCTCCGCCCGCGCTGGGCCCGCCGGAGCCCGTGAGCTCCGGGGCTCTCCTGGCCCGACGCCGCTGTTTCGGGCTGGGGCCGCGCGCTGCCCTGTGCTGGGCCGGGGCCCTTCTCGCTCTGCTCGTCCTCCCCTTCCCGCAGCTCCTGCAGCGGCTGGGCTGAGCGGTGCTGGGCTCCGCTCTGTCCTGCCTCTTGCCGTCCTCGGGCTGGGGAGGAGGTGGATACTGCAGCTCGGGGGCTCGGGGAGACCTGTGCGATGGGGCTTGGCTGCGCTGGCTGCCCTCGGGTTGTCCCTTCAGGCCAGAGCGGGTCGTTCGGGCGCCCCGGCTCCCGGCACGGCAGGAGTCGGGGAGGCTGGCTCGAGCGGTGGCCCGTGCTCCGGAGGAGATGCCGAGGGGCGGCTGTGCCGGCTCTGCTGCCGCGGCCGCGGTGGTGGCCGAAGGGAGGGCTTTGGAGAGCGGGGTGCTCTGCGCCGTGGTGGCCCCTGGGGCGGCTGCTCACGTGAAGACCTTCCTTCTCTTCCAGGCTCGCAGGTTTCCTGGCTCGGCCTCAGGAACGCAAGCGTTGACCTTGCTTGGCCGGTTGCTCCCGGCCCGCGTGGCCTTTCCCCGGCGATGGTAGGCTGCGTGCGAGAAGCAGGAGCGAGGGCTGGTGGGCATCGTCGTCCCTCTGAGCGGGTGCCCCTTCCGTCCCCAGCAACTTGCTGCCCTTCGCCGGAGTTCGGGATGGTTTGGGGGTCTTAAGGGTCAAGTTTAAATCCCGGCCCCGCCACGGGCTGGAAATCCAGCAGAGCTGGCCGAGCCGCTAGCGCCCAGGGGCAGCAGAGCCTCATCCCCGGGACGGGCACGTCCCGCGCCGTCACCGGTGGCAGGGGAGCTGGACCGTGCCCAGCTCTCCTGGGGCATCGCCCCGCTGCTGGCGTCTCCCACCAGGGCTGCGGGGAGATGGTGGATCTCCGCCAAGCTCCCTGTTGATGGTTTAATTACTGCGAACGTCGCATGTGGACGGTCTTGTTAGGCAGCGGAGGGGAAGGTTAGGGGAGCCATATTATGTCATAGCACAGCTGTGGGTGGTCGTCCGGATGTCCCTGTCCCAATTTGTCCCCGCAAGCCCTGCCCCCGCGCCCTGGGTTTCCGAACTAGGTCAGCCGCTGGCCGGGGGAAGCAGGTGATGTGGGGTGCAGCCCCGGCGGCCTCAGGGGAGACGTGACCAGAACAAAAGCAAGCGCTCGTTAAACTCTTGACATCGTCCTCCCAAACAAACAAACAAACCCAACCGGGGACCTCTCTGCCGAGCGCGAGCCCTCCCCGCGGGCCTGCTGGGGTGGCCCTGAGCCCCGGGACCAGGTGACAGTGGCTAGCCTGAAGGCTTGGTCGGGGCGAGCGCTGCAGCGATGCCACGGACCGGTGCCCCAGGCCGCCTCCTGCAGAAGATCTCCCCGTTTGACCTCCGTGTTGTCTTCTCGGGGCCCGGGGAGCCGGGGCTGCATTAGGATATGGGCTGTCATTGTGTTTGGTATTTCGTGTCGTGCTTCGCGCTGACCTCTGGGTTCTGGTTCAGTGCCGATGCCATAATGCAGGTCCTGGAGACCTCCTGCAAGCTTTTATCCGAGCAAAAACTGCCCAGGAAAGCAAAGTCCAGAGATGGTAGAGCAGGCAGTTGCTTTCCCCCACCGCAGCAGCTCTGGCTTCGGAGGGACCCGGCACCTTGCCCTCAAGCACAGCCAGGACCTCGGCCTTGCTTGGAGCTGCTCGTTGGCCCCGAGGTGAGCTCTGGGTGTGGATGGGCCTAGAAGTGCCCAGGTGGAGCAAACGGGACCCAAAGCAGGGCTGAAGGCCTGGCGGAGCGGAGATGGAGAGAAGGGTGCAAGGAGGTGGAGGGAACAGCAGAGGGATCGGTGTCCGCCTCCGAGGACCCTGGCGTGGGGGGAGCGGAGGAGCAAGAGCGGGGAAATGGCGAAGCTCAGCGGCGTCTTTGCCACGGGGCCCTGGGACCTGGCTGAGCCGGGGGTGGCGTCGGAGCCGAGTCCTTATGGCTGATCCTTCCTTGTGCCAAGATTTCCCCCTCGTCTCCGCAGCCCTGCACGCTGGGCCCTGCACTCTGCCCTCCTTCGTTGGTCTCGTGGCCAGTGACCCGCCAGCCTCCAGCTAGCTGCCTGCACCCCCTTCCCCCCCCCCCACTGATCACGGCTGTAATTAGCTGTGACATTCTCGGCATACCTGCAGCTCCTAATGAGGCTCCATAAAGGCTGCCCTGATCTGGTCTCCTCCGGCACTTCGGGCCACTTGTAAATCTCAGCTTTACAATTTGGGGCTGTGCTCGGAGGAGGCGGTGGCCGTGGGAGGGTTTGAGGCTCTCGCCCGTGCGTGTGCGCAGGGGGAAGGGGCGGCAGGGCTACGGCTCCCGCCCCCCCCCGCGATGCTCGGGGCGGTTAGGCCCCGCGCGAGGTGCCTCGGGCTCTGCTGCGTTCGTGTGCGTCGTCCCCTCCTTGGCGTAACCTGCAGTTGCTGTTCTCGGGCAGCGGCTGCCCGAAAACAGCCCGAGAGGCTCTTCAGCCTTGGCGTGAGCCTCAGGTGGAAGCTGGTGCAAGTCGCACGAGCTCCCCGTGGGAGCAGAACGGGGAAGCCAGCCCTGCCGGAGGGCCCTGGCCGCCCTGGAGCCTTCGGGTGGGATGGGGACGTCTTTCTCCGGGGGATTTGGGTGGGTTTTCCTGTGGTTGCCTTCTGCTGCGCTGACTCTCAACTTATCTTTCTGCGTTGTGTTCAGACCGCAAAGAGAAGCGTTTACGGGGGGCTTTAAAAGGAGAGTTGGGTACCGCGTTTTCGGTCCCATCTGGAATATAAACCCGGGAATGTCCTCGGCAGCGAGTGGTTCTGAGCTGGGCACGGTAATTAGGGTGGATTTCTTCCCCTCTCATCTGCTTGTCCGTGTTGCGGGCTGGTTTTATGGCTAGCATCAGGGAGCGTGGGAAAAATGAGAAGCATTAGGAAACATATTTCCCGAGCCAGGCAAAGCTCGGGTCACTGGATCAAGCCAGAAGCTCTCGAGGGAGGACGCGGGCGGGGGGACGGAGGGCTGGTTGCTCCAACGCGCCAGGGTACGGAGGGCTGCCGTGACGCATGGACTCAGCATGCAGAGCCGGGAGAGTTTCCAGAGCCCGTCGTGGAAGCAGAGGCAGGCTGAGGTCCCCGCCGGGGACCCGTTTGCAAGACGCCCTAAAGGAGAGGGCGGCCTCCGACCACCTCCGCGCCCACCTTCGGTTTCGCTGATGGGGGAATAACGTGGGCTGGGGCGCGGGCTCAGGCTGGAGCCGGGACTGGGGTTGGTCCCCGTGGCAGCTTTCAGAGGGACAGTAACGAAAACAAGCGGAGGAAAAGTAACCCAAGCAAAATGCGCTCGTCAGCAGAATTTTTCCCTTTTTCGTCTTTTTGGCTATATAAATTTTTTATTGTACAAAAAGTCTAAAAAAAAAAAAAAGGAAGGAATTGGGACAGAAGCAATGGTTATAATATACACAAGAGACTAACCCAAGTTACAGAACAAATGTAATTTATACAACACAGAAGAGAAGTAACTGAGACAATCATTAAACTTTTTCCTTTCCTGTCGCTTTTCCTAAAATGGTTTATGGCAGAGGAGCTGCGAATCCCGCTCGTCCCGTCCCGCCGGGCCAGGAACGTGAACTTTCTCCAGTTATTTATGCCCGATGCTTTCAAATACCAAAGCCGTCGCCGCGGTTCACCCCGGCAGCATCTGCGTGCAGCAGCCCCGGGGCGAGCGCTCCGGGGGGGCCGGGGGGGCTCCCAAAGGCGAACTTCTCCCGGCACCTCGCCGCGTGGAAGGAGGCGCCTGGGGAAGCGGCTCCGGCTTTGCCCGTGTGCGAGGGTGCCCGCTGCGGTTTTGTGGGCAGAAAACAGCAGAAAAGGGCCCCTTTTGGGTCGGCGCGCGCTGCAGCGGCCGGGCCGTCGGGGCCGCGAGCATCGCCGGTTTTCGGCCGTTACCCGGCACCGTGCAGCGCTCGCCGGGCTGGGAGGGCGCGCGGCATCGCTCCTCGCCCAGGCGCCTCGGACGCGACCTGGAGCCTCGCAGCCGCCCCGTGAGGTAGATGTTCTCCTTGGAGGAAGCGCGAGGAGGGAGGGATGCGCGGGAGCCCCCGCCGCTGCCCCGGGGACCGCGGGAAACGTCTCCTCTGGCAGCAAGGAAAAAACACCAAGACGCACACGAACTAACCCTCACGCACAGCAAGTACAAGAAGAGAAAGCACGGACGCGAAAGCGTCTGCGGTCGAGCCCCAGCCGTGTGGCGAAGGAAATCCTGTGCTAGTCTCCTACGTTTTCTTTAACCTTCCATAGTGCAAATGGTACCTTAGCACAAAGCAGTCTCTCGTTGCAGAAGTTTATAGTGAACATTCAGCGTTCCCGAGCCGGACGCTCCGCTCCGCTCCTGCCGCTCGGGAGGAGCCGCGTCTCCTCTTCCACCGGCTCCGGCGGGAGCCTCGGCAGCGGCCGGGGAGCAACCACGGCCGTCGGCGGGACGCGGACGTGGCCGGGCGCCGGGGCAGCGGCAGGACCCTGCGCCCGCTCCGTGCCGGTGGCGCGGGAGCCCCGCGGAGGGGCCGGGAGCCGCCGGGAGCCGAAAGCTCGGAACTCTTTGATTTTCGTTTTTAAATATTTTTTTTATTTTTTATTTTTTTGATGTTCAAGTGCTGTGTTTGGTCATGTGATTAACCCCCCCCCCAACCAACAGTGGCCTTTTGGTCGTGCGATTCGAACCCGTCGAGCCCCCCCGCCCCGCGGCCTCCGTCCTGAGCCGTCGGCCTCGTAAACCCGCCTCTGCCTCTCCAGACACCCAAGTAAAAAACGACAACAAAAACGAACCCAAAAAACAGAGAAAACAGAAACGGACGAACAAAAATAAGCTAAGACATTACGCACAGTAACAATACACAGTGTAAATAATAATATACTGATGGGGCCGGCAGCGCCCACCCGCCCACCCCGCCAGGCCCGCCCGCCCGCCCCGGGGCACTGGGACCAGTCCGCCCTGGGCACTGGTCCCAGTGCCGGGGCAGCCCCCTCCTTTCAGCGCCACGTGGCTGTAACCCCCCCCCGGGCCGGTGCGGGGGCTCCTGGGCGCGGGGCGCTCCCCCTGCCCCGGGCCGGTCCCCGAGGGGGTGGTCGGCGGCTGCTCCCGCGGCCCCGGCTCCGGCGCGGGGGGAGGACGGAGGCGGCGGCGGTTGGACCCTCGTCACCCGCATCCCTCCCCGGCCCTCGCGGCTGCGGGAACGCTGCTCCGGCGGCGGGATGCCGCCCCGGGCGGGAAGCGGCCCCCAGGAAGGGCCGCGCGGCTCCGAGCACGTGGCCCCGGGCCGCATCTCCGCGAAGGGCGACGCCGCCTCCAAACCGGGCCGGGCTCCAGCGTGTGACGGTGGCGGCAGCGGACAGGCGGCACCGGAGCGGCCTTTTCCCGGCACGCGCATCCACTCCTGGCACCGCCGCCGCCGGCTCGGGCTGCCCCGGGGGGACCGGCCCGGCTGCCGGTGGGGCAGGACGGTGCAGCCGGGCTGTTTGCGGTGGTGGAGGGATGGAGAGGCAACGACCCCGGGGAGCCGCGCGGTGACTCTGCGGGCGACTTTTCCCGACGGCCCCGTGCCGGGATGGGCCGGGATGGGGGGGGAGCCCCCCCCACGGCGCGGGGCGCTGCCCCCCTCGGTGCACCGGGCCCGGAGAGACCCGGCAGGGCCGGGGCGGCAGCTCCCCGAAAGGCACTAACAGCAGGGCGGGGGGACGCGCCGCCCTCCCGGCCCCGGGAGGCAGCTGGGGGGCCGCTTCCCCTCCCGGGGGGCTGCACAGGGAGGGGGCTCGCGCCGGCCTCTTTGGTGGTACCGGAGAGTTGCTCGGCCGCGCACCTCCCTCCGGCACCGCCGCGGCCCCGGCCGCCCGCCCCGCTCCTCGCCGGCCCGGCACGAGGCAGCCGCCCGCGGGGTCCCGCCGGGAGCATCTCCGCGCCGCTCCGGGCACCGCGGCCGAGGGGCCCTAAGTGCTTGGAGCGAGGCGGCGCGGCCGCCCCGGCCCCTCTCCCGGGCGCCTGGTCCGCGGAGCGCTCCGCGGGCGGCCGGGGGCAGCCGGGCCCAAGTGCTAAAGATGCCGCCGGCCCCGCGGTGCTCCCGGAGCCGGGGCTCCGCCGGCGCCTCGCCGCAGCGCTCCCTAAGTGCTACGCGGGAGCATCCCGGGCCCGGAGCCGCCTGACGCCGGCCCCTTCGGATAAGTGCTAGGGCCGGGCCGCGGGCTGCTCCGCGGCGGGCGGCGGGGTCCCTCCCGGGCGGGGGGTGCCGGCAGCCTGGCGCCGGGGGCGGCCGCCCGCCGTGGCCCCGGCCGGGGAGCAGCGCCGTCGCCGCTTGCAAGAGCGGAGGGGAGACGCCGGGGCAGCGGGGACGGGTGAACTCTTGGGAAACCGGGATGCTGTTCTCACGCGAAAGTAATCCAAACATCGAGGGCAGAGGGGGAGGCGAATGTGCCGCATAAGCAGAATTTCTCCCCAGCCGGAGCCTCTGTCCAATTCTGGCCCGTGCCGCCTCCGGATAACCCCGCTCCGCCGCCCGGCCTCCCTCCGGCAGCGGGGACGAGGCGCTGGGCTCAGCACGGCCCCGCGGGGCTCGGCGCGGGCGCCCGGGTCCTGCCGGCAGCCTCCACGGGTGCCGGGGCCGGGGGCTGCGGTGCCGCCGGCCGGTCCCCGAGGGCAGGCAGGGCGCCCCCGCCCGGCCGGGGACGGGACGGGACGGGACGGGCGCCGAGGGAGGGGAGAGGCCAGCGCCCGCCCGAGCGGGGGTGCCAGCAGCAAAGCGCTAGCCGGAAGGGTTAATTAATAAATAAATAAATTAAACAAGGGAGACGGGTCCCTCCCCGTCCCGGAGGGCTCCCCGCAGTCCTCGCTCCGGCAGCGCCCGGGACGCCCCGTCCTCGCACCGGGCCGGAGCAGGAGCCGGCGGGCGCGTGGGGATGGGTCGGACGCGCGGAGCAAGCCGCGGGCGCCGGAGCCGTGCCGGGATCCAGCTGGACGAGCCCCACGGCGCGGGGACGTCCCCCGAGCCCGCTCGCCCGGGGGAAGCGCCGGCGATCCGGGGAAGTCTCCCTCGGCGCCGGGCGCCTTGCTCGCCGGCGTGGCTCCTCCGCCGGCTCCGCCGCAGCTGCGTTCGCCCCGGTTTGGTTCGGCGCCGGAGAAACCCGGGTGGAAGAAGAGTCTCTCGGTGGCGGGGCCGCGTCGCCGTCCGATGCGGTGGCTGCGGCCGGGGCCGGGGCCGGGCTGCCCCCGCCCTCCTCCGTACGGTTGCTTATTGCACGATGCATGTCGAAGCGCAGGTTTGGTGCAGTATTTCTCCGTGGGATTTTATTCTCTCTCGTTCCCCGACATTCAGAGGAATTTCAACGCTTGTTCTTTGTATGTAAAAAATAAAAATAATAATAATAAAAAAAAACAGTGGAAGAAAAGATGAGTTTGTTGGTTGGAAGCGGGGGGCCCGGGGCGGAAGGGGCAGCACCAGCTGGGGTCTAGGAGCATCCGCATCTGTCAACTACCATGCCCGGGATCTTGCCGTAGATGATCTGCTGTTTGTCGTTGAAGTAAAGCATGTTGATGGGGGACATCTTGGTGGGGGTGCAGCAGGGCCCCGCCGAGCCCCGGGGGTTGGCCTGCTGCACCAGGTGGGTGTGCGGGTACTTCTGCATGAACATGTACTCGCACTGCCCCGAGCAGTAGTTGGCTTTGTATCTCTTGGGGGCGATAATCCAGTCCCAGCCGAAGGCCTCGAAGTCGACGGTGAGCGGGTAGCGGCAGCAGCGCGACTCGGTCGAGTGCTCGTCGCAGTCGAGCCCCAGGTTCCTCCGCGAGCGCTTGTTGTTCTCCAGCACCCGCAGCTCCATGAAGGGGTGCTGGGGAGAGAGGCGACCCTGAGCCCTGCCCTGGCCCCAGCGCCCGCCCGTGGCCCCCCCGGCCGACCCCAAGGAGCCGTGACCAGCCCCAGGTAGCTGTGACCGTCCCCACGGGGCTGTGACCGTCCCTTTGGGGCCAAGACCATCCCCACGGAGCTATTACCAGCCCCACAGAGCTGTGACCATCCCCATGGAGTTGTGACCATCCCCATGGGGCCAAGACTGGCCCCCGGGAGCTGTGACCATCCCCGTGGGGCTGTGACCATCCCCGTGGGGCTGTGACTGTCCCCATGGGGCCATGACCAGCCCCATGGAGCTGTGACTGTCCCCATGGAGCTGTGACTGTCCCCATGAGGCTGTGACTGTCCCCACGAAGCCGTGAGCACCGCCAGGGAGCTGTGACCACCCCCATGGAGCTGAGACCATCCCCAGGAAGCCATGACCAGCCTCACGGAGCCACCAGCACCCCTAGGGAGCCGCGACCATCCCCACGGCCGGGGCAGTGCCGGGGGCCGGGGCCGCGCGCCCTCGCCGCGGCCGTCACCTACCAGCCCTTCGGCGCCGGGGCCCAGCGAGGTGACGGCCAGGTCGTTGCCGTTGGGGTCGAAGGCGTTGATCTCGATGCCCCAGTTGTTCTGCGGCTGCTTGAACCAGTTCTGCAGCACGTGCTTGAAGTCGATGCTCTGCCAGTGCCCGATGCGGGAGTTGAGGTCGATCTTGAGCGAGCGGATGCGGATGTGGCGGCTGCCCTCCTCCGTCACCGGCTTCAGGCGGAGGATCTGCAGGTAGACGGTGGAGGTGTGCTGCACCGGCCGCAGGTACACCCACAGCTGGGCCTTCACCACCTTGGTGAACATGATCTTGGGGCTGAAGTTGAAGAAGCAGCAGTGGGGGTTGCCCTCGATCTGCACCACGGGGTCCGCTGCGGGGAGGAAGGAGGTGTCAGGGGCCACCGCGCCGGCCGCGCCGGACCCTCCGCCCGACCCTCTGCCCGCCGCGGCGTGCCGGGAGCGTCCCGCACCTCGCGGTGCTGCCCGCGGCACAGCCGGCCGTGCCGGGGCGTCCCGGGGCCTCCCGCGCGCCGGGGCCGCTGCAAACTCCTCCTCGGTCATTAGGAGTTGAAGGTCGGGCCGGAGGTCGCCGGAGGGGTCATTTCCCCTCCGTCCGCAACGAGGGCTCGGGGCTGCCCCCTGACCCCGCGCCGCCGGGGAGGCGTGATGCCCGGCGGGCGGCGTGCCGGCGGGGATGCCGGGGGCCCTGCTGGGCGCGGGGGCCGCGGAGCACCTGCGGCACCGCCGGCAGCCCCCCGCCCTCCTGCCACCGGGGTCCCGTGCCCGGCCCGGCCGGGACGCCGCATCCCTGGCGGGTCCCCGCTCCGCTCCCCGCAGCCCGGCACGGAGCCATGTGCTCGGAGCCGGGGCCACCGGCGGGATGCTCGTCCCGGCGGGATGCTCGCCCCGGACCCGGCTGCCTGGGGACCCACCGCGTCCCGCCGGCCCTCCCCCAGCCCCGCCGCAGCACCCTGCTTGGAAAAACCCGGCTTCGCTGCTCGGCGAACATCTGTGTCGAATTGAGCCGGGAATGTCCCCCCCCCTCGCCCCCGCAGCCCCCTCCTCCTGCCACGCACCGGTCAGGTTTAATAGCACCCAGCTGCAGCGTGGGGCCATTTGCTGCGCGCGAGGCCTCCCCGAACGCGCCGGGGTCACGACACCGGCCGCAGCCCCGGGAATGCCAAACCGCCGCCATGTGGCCCCGCACCCCCCCGGCCCCCCCCCGCCGCGGGGGCCGCCCAGACCCCTCCCGGCAATCCGCCGTGCACAAGCCCCCCGTGAAACCAGCACTGCCCCGGCGCCCACCGAGCCGCTGCCTCGCAGCACATCGCCTCGGCTTCGCCGGCGGGACGTCGCCCCGGCGCGTCCGGCGCGGGCAGGCGGGAGGCTCGATGCCGCCTCGATGGGCTCCCTGCCGCGCTGGGCGCACGGGGCTCCCCGCAGCCCCCGGCCGCTCGCTGCCGGAGCCGGTCCCGCGCTGCCGCCGCGCTCGGGAGCTGCCGCGGCCCCGGTGGGCTCGGGCTCGGGTGCCAGGGCGGCCCCGGGCACGGGGGGGGGGGTGCCAGGATGCTGGTCCCGTCGCTGCGGCAACGGGGGGATAAAGGTTACCGGGACATCGGCCACGGCTGAGCATGTGCCGCGACCGAGCCCCCCGCTCCGCCGCTCTTTGTTCCCGGCCCGGCGCGGAGGGGGCGGCCGAGCCCCCCAGCCTCGCTCCGGGCTCTCGCCGTTAACCCCTCGGCGGCTGCGCGGGGCCGGGGGGGCTCCCGGGGTGCGGGTGGCGGTGGGACGGGCCCCGCCACGTGCCGGCTCCGGCGGCTGCCCGGGCCCCGGTGCCGCCGCTCGGCTCCCCCTGACCTTGAGCGGGGCCGCGGGCCCCGGACCCCCCCCAGGCCCCCCGCGCAGCGGCTCCGGGGCGCGGGGGCCGCGGCACCCCGTCCCCCCAGCGCCCCTCATTAGCCGCCCCTCCGCCCCGGAGGTCGCAGGGGTCACGGGTAGCCCGTAAATGGTTTTAGGACCCAATTAACCTTCCCGAGTTTCTTGTGCAGTTAAAAAAAAAAACTGGGGGCGGAGGGGGGTGCGGAGGGTCGCGGCTCTGGCTGAAACCCGGGGTGAGGGGGGCGGCCGGGGCGGCCGGGGGGAACCCGAGAGCTTTATGGCTCTGCCGCCTATAAAGCCGTCCCTCCTCCTGTTCAGGAACCATAAAAACCCACACAATTGCCGAGGGGAGGCGAAGAGGGGAGGAAAAATCATAATAATAACGGTGCGGAGAGGGGCCGGGGCTGCGCGCGGCGGGGGCTCCGGCCGGGGCGGCCCGGGCCCGGCGGCGCCGGTGGCTGCAGGATTTAGGGGATCGGGGGATGTTGGATCTGGGGGCTGCGGGATTTGGGGGATCAGGGGGTCGCGGGCCGGGGGTCCCCCCGAGCATCGGCCCTGCTGGCGCCCGGGCGGCGGGGAGGAGGGGCCGCGCTCTGGTATTTATTTTGGGGGCCCCGGGCTGCGCAGGGGCGGGAGGGGGCCGGGGGGGCAGCCAGCGGTAGCGCGGCGCGGGGAGGAAAGCCCCAGCGTGTTGTCAATTTTATGGGTAATAAAATTTCAAAGCCGCCCGAGTCTATTAATGCCTGGGAAGGAAATTCGTCGGGG